>NC_047122.1:39656977-40269477 GCF_902500255.1 Thalassophryne amazonica
TTGTTTTATATAACGGCTAAAACAGATCCTTGTCATTTGACATTTTATTAATTTATAAACAACAAAAAAGGGACTTACATTTTGGTGTTCCACTGCTGCACGTGTGTACGCACGTGCTCGGTGTGTGTGTGTGTGTGTGTGAGCACGTGCGTGTATGGTCACAGGCGTGCAAGTGTGTGCGCGCATACCGAGTGCAATGGTACCAAACGTATAGAACCAAATTTGCACTCTAAATGGAACCAAATCGCACTCTAAATGCAATGCAACACAAATGGGACGAATTGTTGTGTGTTGGGGGGTTTGGCTGGATGTTTTTGTGTTGTTTTCTTTTCTTTGCTCTCCAGGTGGTATGCAAACTGGTTTTTGTCTGTGGAGAAAGTGCTGGCAGAAGAGTCCTTCACCCTCATCAGCATGATTTGCAGCACCTGTGGATGATGCTCACGTGCAAACTTAAAGACTTTCAGCTGAAGCAGATAATGAGATGGCGTTCTGCATTTAAGCCATGAGTGATTCAAGCAGAATTGCCGGGAACTCGACCTTGTGACGTTCGTTTGTGAGACGCTGAGGACCGCGCCTGGGTTTGACACATCGTGCCTTTGAAGGAGGACGGGTAAGGGACACATGCTGTCAGCACACATCAGAGGTGATTGATTGTCTGAATAAGTGTTAATAGTAATTTGGTATTTTGTTACGCAGTATATTTGAACATTGATGAGAATTGTGCAGCTCGCTTCTCACGGCCGTGGCGTGAGGACTGATGATCCTCCACCTGTTGTGAGAAGCTGCTCATTTACATAAAGCTTAAATTCAGACCTGAATGTGTTGCTGATAGTGTGTACCTTTGAAGGATGTTAGTTGTAGCTGTTGACTTACCTCACCTCTTCTATCCTTCACAGAGTCAGTTTGTCGTGTCCACCTGGGGGGTGTTTGGCGGTGAATGTGAGTCCAGAAGTGCCGGGCTTCGATCCCTTTGGGCGCTGGAGAGCGTGCCGTCCTTCACTCCGTCAGACAAACGCACTTTTATGTTGTACACCGAGTATTGCACAAGAGGGGGATAATAAAATTGTTTTGTTTTTTTGGAACCGCTTTCTGGTTATTTAGCGCTGGGTTCAGTCAGACGCAGGTCCGCTCCTCAACCCGCGTCGGCACATAACAGTAGTTCCCGGCCATTCTAAAATGGACCCAGCGGCAGAAGCGGTTCCATTTGCCGAAAGAGTTCAAGAACACTTGGAGAAAATATGGGAGCAATTACAGCATCTCGCAAACCAAATTAAACAAACAGATGCCAGCGTTACGGAGCTAGCAGCGCAAGCCGTTCCGCTTCCTGCTGCTCCAGCTGCGGCACCATCGATACCGGTGCAGATAACTCCGTCACCCAGAGATTCGGCTTCCGAACCAATTATTTGTTATCCGGAGCCTTATGTGGGAAATGTAGAAGCCTGTGCTCTGTTTTTGATGCAATGTTCTCTGGTTTTTGCTCAGCGACCGGCTTCCTTCTCTTCTGATGGTAGCCGTGTCTCATATGTGACGAAGTTGCTCCGAGGTGACGCCGTTGCGTAACGGTTGCTGAATCTCAGGCAGGGGAGGAGGAGTGCGGTGGATTATTCTGTGGATTTCCAAATTTTTTCTGCTCAGTCCGGTTGGAATGCCGCAGCTTTAAGAGGAGTGTTTGTGGATGGTTTAAACGATTCATTAAAAGACGAGCTAGCCGTCCGTGACGAACCAAAAGATTTAGATGAGCTAATATCTTTGGTTATTCGTCTAGATGATCGGATAAAGGAGCATGGATGCGAGAGAGGGCGGACATCAGAGCGGGTCTTTTCGTCTCGGGGCTTTCCCCGACACAGATCTGGGCTGCCTCTTCTTCGCCCTACTGAGACTCCTCCGACGGGACCTCTGGCTCCTCTTGCGGATGAGTCCATGCAGCTCGGACGAGCTGAAGCCGCCATATTGCCCCGTCACATAAGCGTCAAGAAAAATAGTGATGACGTATCTCCAGGTGTTCTGGGACAGGCATAATAGTGGACACACAAAAAAAAAAAAATTATTTGGGCTGTTTTTGTTTTTTTGTAAGGGGTTATAAATTTGGGGATTTAGAGGCGGTTCTGGTGGAGTGAATGACTGGCGGTTCGGAGCTCGGCTGGACTCAGTCAAGCGTTGGTTTTTATTATTTGAGTTTAGGTATTTTCTGTTTGGGATGGGGTCGTTTTGTTTTGTTGTTTTTTATTTCCCTGCTTCCCTAACCCCAACCTCACTCGCCCTAAGACCGTTCGTCTTGTGGGTTGTGGGGTGGTGCAGGTTGGTCACGCTGAGTGTTTCTCAGAAGACCTCTGCATCTGGGGGGGGGGTTGTCAGGGGCGTTTTTTTGGGTTTGGTTAGGACCCAGTTCCACTCCAGCCTCGGTGGGCCTTTGACCGTTCGTCATTGGTGTTGCCGGGGTGTGGTGCAGCGGGAACATACCTCAGTCGGAGGGGTGGGACAATCTGTTGCCGTTCGCCATTTCGGTAGTTCCGCCCCACCCGATAGGCTGGTGGTATGGTCGGGTAGGGGCACCGGACGTATTTCCGGTTTTCCGCTGCGCTTCGGGGTTGGGACTGGGTTAGTTTTTCCTGTTTCCTTCCCCGGCTTAGTAATTTTGTGCCGTTCGCCAAAATTGAGCTGACGAAGGGCTCTGGGAGTGATCTGGGGTCTTTCAGGGTGCTGGGGGAGGTAACACGGTTTGTTGGTTGTTTTATTTGCCCCCGGGGTAGTTTAATGAAGTCCGCCGGGGGTTGGATTTTTGTGTTTCTTGTGTTTCCTTCCAGGTTCCACCTCCAGGGTTGATGGGACGGTCCTCTGGGGGGGAATTGGCTTGTGGGGCCGACTAGCCAAGTGTGGCCGGGTCTGGGGTTCCTGGGTTGTGGGGAGGGTGCCTCCTGGGGTTGATGGTACGGTCCTCTGGGGGGCGCTGTTGCTCCATGTGTACCTGGGGACCTCTGTGGGATTCCGGCTTTGGCTGTTTCTCCTGGTACTGGCGGTAAAGGCCTTCTGGGGGGTGTTGGGCTCTGCAAGTCGTTCTGGGGGGGTTGTTTATTATTTTTCTTTGTGAATTTATGTTTGTATTGTGTTGTTGGGGCTGTGTTGGGTTTTTATATTTGGGAGTTTTTCTTTTCTTCCCGGGGTTGGATGGGACGGTCCCCTGGGGAGGTTTTGGGTGGGTTTTGTGTTTTTTTTGTATGTTGGGTTATATATGGGACTTTTTTGGGGTTTTGTTGATGCCAGCCGGCCTTCCAGCCGTGGTGCCCTGTCCTGCTGTCTGCTATGGACCTTGGGAGCGTTACGCCATCTACTTGCTGTTATGGACCCCGGAGGGGGGTGCTGTTCTCGGGCCTGGTTTGTTCAGTCGCCGGGAGGCTTCCCGTTGATGGGGGGGTACTGTTGTGTGTTGGGGGGTTTGGCTGGATGTTTTTGTGTTGTTTTCTTTTCTTTGCTCTCCAGGTGGTATGCAAACTGGTTTTTGTCTGTGGAGAAGGTGCTGGCAGAAGAGTCCTTCACCCTCATCAGCATGATTTGCAGCACCTGTGGATGATGCTCACGTGCAAACTTAAAGACTTTCAGCTGAAGCAGATAATGAGATGGCGTTCTGCATTTAAGCCATGAGTGATTCAAGCAGAATTGCCGGGAACTCGACCTTGTGATGTTCGTTTGTGAGACGCTGAGGACCGTGCCTGTGAAGGAGGACGGGTGAGGGACACATGCTGTCAGCACACATCAGAGGTGATTGATTGTCTGAATAAGTGTTAATAGTAATTTGGTATTTTGTTACGCAGTATATTTGAACATTGATGAGAATTGTGCAGCTCGCTTCTCACGGCCGTGGCGTGCGGACTGATGATCCTCCACCTGTTGTGAGAAGCTGCTCATTTACATAAAGCTTACATTCAGACCTGAATGTGTTGCTGATAGTGTGTGCCTGTGAAGGATGTTAGTTGTAGCTGTTGACTTACCTCACCTCTTCTATCCTTCACAGAGTCAGTTTGTCGTGTCCACCTGGGGGGTGTTTGGCGGTGAATGTGAGTCCAGAAGCACCGGGCTTCGATCCCTTTGGGCGCTGGACAGCGCGCCGTCCTTCACTCCGCCAGACAAACGCACTTTTATGTTGTACACCGAGTATTGCACAAGAGGGGGATAATAAAATTGTTTTGTTTTTTTGGAACCACTTTCTGGTTATTTAGCGCTGGGTTCAGTCAGACGCAGGTCCGCTCCTCAACCCACGTCGGCACATAACACGAATAATCCATGTCATGTGACATACAAAGCACCAATCTAATGACAATGATCCACTCAGCCGTTATATAAAATCCAATGGACGTTGACATTGTTTGACATTTAATTTGCAAACCAAGCATTCAACACAGTTCAAAAATATTCCATTTGTTAATCCTGTTAGTTCAACCAATAATGTGCGCCACTTTTTACGAAAACTGGAGCGACTTTAACTTTTAAGCCCTGTAGAAACTGAAACTGACCTTTGTCACCATTCTTAATGTTTTTGCCCCATAACTCCATAACATTCAGTCACAGATAGTCCAAACTATACCTTTTTGGAATCATTGTGATCAGACAAATAATGTGGTATAGGCAGCATTTTTAAATTTTGACCGCCAACCTGGCCGCAATATTGGATTTTCAAGTGTCCAACACTGTTTTCTCAAACACCGATTTATGAAGAACATTCATGCCAAATCTGATGCGTGTATCACCATGTGAGGGATTGTTTCAGTTATCTGCTGCACTATATATGTCCCACTGAAAGAACCAAAACTTGTTATATTTTGAACCTTGAAGTCAACACACAACCATATTGGTGTCCTGCTGGGCAAAATAAATAACTAACTAACTAAATAAAGGAACTTATAAACTGTGAAATTATGTGATAACTCAAAAAATGAGCTGATGCACGAATATGAGCCAATACGGTACTAAAGAATAAAATATGTCACTTAGTGAGAAGCACACACAGTGTCGCTAAAAGTCAATAAATTAATCTTTCTGCATTATGTTGCAATGAACCAATAAGAGCCTTAAGATTTTATAGCAGTATTATAGCTTTGAGATTCAATAGTTGACCTCTCAAAAGCACTTATGAGGTATTCTGAAAAAGAATTAAACCTTAAAGGCAAACATGAAGTGTCGACATGAAAAAGATAATGTGAATTTTGTTGTTTATTGCATTAATAAAGGATGTTTTTGTGCAGTTGTGCATGACAAACAATATATGCTTACAGCTACATTACCATGCAACCATAACATAACTTTGATCAAAATATAGCTGATTAAATATCACCGTGATGGATCACCCATCTTAAGCAGCTTTCATGCTTTTGGGTTTTGGGGGGGAGCTGAGGAGGAATACACTTTTAGCTTTAATTCAAGGGCATTAACAAAAACATCAGATTAACCATTTAGGACTTACAACCATTTTTATATGTAGTTCCACCATATTCAAAGGTCATAAATAACTGGACAAACTAAACATCAGCGTTGTTGTTAATGCAAATCATCATTTTTACAGTCAGTCCTCTTTGATGGATACATGAACATTTCCAAGTAACTGACAGCATCTTGCACTTCATTTACAGTGTATCTACACTCAACAAAAATATAAACGCAACACTTTTGGTTTTGCTCCCATTTTGTATGAGATGAACTCAAAGATCTAAAACTTTTTCCACATACACAATATTACCATTTCCCTCAAATATTGTTTACAAACCAGTCTAAATCTGTGATAGTGAGCACTTCTCCTTTGCTGAGAGAGCAAAGGAGGGGGGGGGGGAGGGATACCAGTCAGTATCTGGTGTGACCACCATTTGCCTCATGCAGTGCAACACATTTCCTTCGCATAGAGTTGATCAGGTTGTCAATTGTGGCCTGTGGAATGTTGGTCCACTCCTCTTCAATGGCTGTGAGAAGTTGCTGGATATTGGCAGGAACTGGTACACGCTGTCGTATACGCCGGTCCAGAGCATCCCAAACATGCTCAATGGGTGACATGTTCGGTGAGTATGCCGGCCATGCAAGAACTGGGACATTTTCAGCTTCCAAGAATTGTTTACAGATCCTTGCAACATGGGGCCGTGCATTATCCTGCTGCAACATGAGGTGATGTTCTTGGATGTATGGCACAACAATGGGCCTCAGGATCTCGTCACGGTATCTCTGTGCATTCAAAATGCCATCAATAAAATGCACCTGTGTTCTTCGTCCATAACAGACGCCTGCCCATACCATAACCCCACCGCCACCATGGGCCACTCGATCCACAACACTGACATCAGAAAACCGCTCACCCACACGACGCCACACACGCTGTCTGCCATCTGCCCTGGACAGAGTGAACCGGGATTCATCCGTGAAGAGAACACCTCTCCAACGTGCCAAACGCCAGCGAATGTGAGCATTTGCCCATTCAAGCCGGTTACGATGACGAACTGGAGTCAGGTCGAGACCCCGATGAGGACGACGAGCATGCAGATGAGCTTCCCTGAGACGGTTTCTGACAGTTTGTGCAGAAATTCTTTGGTTATGCAAACCGATTGTTTCAGTAGCTGTCCGAGTGGCTGGTCTCAGATGATCTTGGAGGTGAACATGCTGGATGTGGAGGTCCTGGGCTGGTGTGGTTACACGTGGTCTGCGGTTGTGAGGCTGGTTGGATGTACTGCCAAATTCTCTGAAACGCCTTTGGAGACGGCTTATGGTAGAGACATGAACATTCAATACACGAGCAACAGCTCTGGTTGACATTCCTGCTGTCAGCATGCCAATTGCAAGCTCCCTCAAATCTTGCGACATCTGTGGCATTGTGCTGTGTGATAAAACTGCACCTTTCAGAGTGGCCTTTTATTGTGGGCAGTCTAAGGCACACCTGTGCACTAATCATGGTGTCTAATCAGCATCTTGATATGGCACACCTGTGAGGTGGGATGGATTATCTCAGCAAAGGAGAAGTGCTCACTATTACAGATTTAGACTGGTTTGTGAACAATATTTGAGGGAAATGGTGCTATTGTGTATGTGGAAAAGTTTTAGATCTTTGAGTTCATCTCATACAAAATGGGAGCAAAACCAAAGTGTTGCGTTTATATTTTTGTTGAGTGTAGAAAGCATTCACAGCACTTCACTGTTTCTACATTTTGTTATGTTACAGCCTTAGTCCAAAATGGATGAAATTCATTTTTTCCCTAAATTTGACACACAATCCCCCATAATGACAATATAAAAAAGGTTGGGTTTTTTGTTGAGATTTTTACAAAGTTATTAACCCCCCTTCCCAAAACGTAGAAATCACACGAACATATGTATTCACACCCTATACTATTAAGCTCAAAATTGAGCTCAGGTACATCCTGTTTCCACTGATCATCCATGAGATGTTTCTACAGCTTAATTGGCGTCCACATGAATAAATTCAGTTGATTGGACATGATTTGGAAAGGCACACACCTGTCTACATATAAGGTCCCACATCTGACAGTGCATATCACAGCACAAACCAAGCATGAAGTCAAAGGAATTGTCTGTAGACCTCTGAGACAGGATTGTCTTGAGGCACAAATCTGGGGCAGGGTACAAAAACATTTCTGCTGCTTTGAAGGCCCCACTGAGCACAGTGGCCTCCATCATCTGTAAATAGAAGAAGTTTGGATCCACCAAGACTCTTCCTAAAGCTGGCTGCCCATCTAAACTGAGCCATCTGGGGAGAAGGGCCTTAATCAGGCAGGCGACCAAGAACCCGATGGTCACTCTGTCAGAGCTTCAGGACAATGACCCTAAGCACACAGCCAAGAAATCAAAGGAGTGGCTTCAGGACAACTCTGTGAATGTCCTTAAGTGTCCTGGAGCCAGACCTGAATCTGATTTAATATCTCTGGAGAGATCTGAGAATGGCAGTGCACCAACGCTCCCCATCCAACCTGATGGAGCTTGAGAAGTGGACAAAACTGCCCAAAAATAGGTGCACCAAGCTTGTGGCATCATACGAGGGCTGTCAATAAAGTAACGGTCCTTTTTATTTTTTTCAAAAACTATATGGATTTCATTCATATGTTTTTACGTCAGACATGCTTGAACCCTCGTGCGCATGCGTGAGTTTTTCCATGCCTGTCGGTGACGTCATTCGCCTGTGAGCACTCCTTGTGGGAGGAGTCGTCCAGCCCCTCGTCGGAATTCCTTTGTCTGAGAAGTTGCTGAGAGACTGGCGCTTTGTTTGATCAAAATTTTTTCTAAACCTGTGAGACACATCGAAGTGGACACGGTTCGAAAAATTAAGCTGGTTTTCAGTGAAAATTTTAACAGCTGATGAGAGATTTTGAGGTGATTCTGTCGCTTTAAGGACTTCCCACGGAGCGAGACGTCGCGCTGCGCTCTCAGCCGCCGTCGTCAGCCTGTTCAAGCTGAAAACCTCCACATTTCAGGCTCTATTGATCCAGGCCGTCGTGAGAGAACAGAGAAGTTTCAGAAGAAGTCGGTTTCAGCATTTTATCCGGATAATCCACTGTTAAAGGAGATTTTTTTTAATGAAAGACGTGCGGACGGGTCCGCGCTTCGGCTCGCAGCCGCTGCGACGCTCCGCCACAGGAAAAACACCTCTGTTGAAAGCCTTAAGGACAAGTTGGAACATGTCCTGCTGTTAAACAATTTCTCATATACTCACTCCACTGAAAGCCATCAAAAGCCGCCTGGATTTTACAAATGGTTATCAACACGGAGGTGTTTTTCCTGTGCCGCCGCACCGCGTCGGCTGCGTCCCGACGCGCGGACCTGTCCGCACGTCTTTCATTAAAAAAATCTCCTTTAACAGTGGAATATCTGGATAAAATGCTGAAACCGACTTCTTCTGAAACTTCTCTGTTCTCTCACGACGTCCTGGATCAATAGAGCCTGAAATGTGGAGGTTTTCAGCTTGAACAGGCTGACGACGGCGGCTGAGAGCGCTGAGCGACGTCTCGCACGTGGGAAGTCCTTAAAGCGACAGAATCACCTCAAAATCTCTCATCAGCCGTTAAAATTTTCACTGAAAACCAGCTTAATTTTTCGAACCGTGTCCACTTCGATGTGTCTCACAGGTTTAGAAAAAATTTTGATCAAACAACGCGCCAGTCTCTCTGCAACTTCTCAGACAAAGGAATTCCGACGAGGGGCTGGACGACTCCTCCCACAAGGAGTGCTCACAGGCGAATGACGTCACCGACAGGCGTGGAAAAACTCACGCATGCGCACGAGGGTTCAAGCATGTCTGACGTAAACATATGAATGAAATCCATATAGTTTTTGAAAAAAATAAAAAGGACCGTTGCTTTATTGACAGACCTCGTATTCTTGAAGACTTGAGGCTGTAGTTGCTGTGAAAGGTGCATAAACAAAAGCATTGAGTGAAGGGTTTTAATACTTATGTACATTTGATTTCTTTTCTTGTTTTTTTAATAAATTTGCAAAAATTTATTAAAAATTTTCATGTTGTCATTATGCGGGATTGTGTGTAGAATCTTGAGGGAAAAATGAATTTCATCCATTTTGGAATCAGGCTGTAACATAACAAAACACAGAAAAAGTGAAGCACTATGAATACTTTCAAGATGCACTGTACATCAGTAATTAAAAACACTAAATAAATACTGTATTTTATGAACTGTAAGTCGCACCAGACTATCAGTCGCATCTGTCAATAAATGATGAACAGGAGAAATACATTTAACACATTTCACACGAGCCTAAAAGCTTTTATTTTTTAAATGTGGTGCAACTGTTTTGTAATTTCTGTCTGTAGCATGGCCCAAGCAGAGGGTCACCCCTTTGACTCTGGTCTGCTTGAGGTTTCTTCCTCAGAGGGAGTTTGTCTTTACCACTGTTGCTCTGGGGGTTAGTAAGGTTAGACCTTACTTGTGTGAAGCACCTTGAGGCAACTCTGCTGTGATTTGGCACTATATAAATGAAAATAAATTGAAATTGAAACTGCTTTATGCAACAAGAAGCACAATTAATCAATGCATTATTTATAATGCAAACACCACATTAGTGAGCACAAGCTAATGGGCTAATTAATACTATTGTACGAGGCACAAAATGTGAGTAAACTGCTTCTTGTCACCACTGAACAGACAATCACAAGTGAGGTAAATGGGCAACGTAATTAAGCATTTGAAAACGCACACATTATTTATTTATCATGCAAGCACTGCATTGATGAGCAAACAAGGTAATTAGTGTTGTTGTACCTGGCACGAAACCTGGGCAGCGTGGTGGCCAAGTGATTAGTATGCTTGTTTTAAGAGTAGAAGGTTCCCTGTTCAAGATCACCCCTGTCCATTGTCCATGTGAAGCCTACATCACAACTCACCGCATGTGTGGTCTACACGTACAGGTTGCAGGGAGTGGTAGCCTGCAGACATGTCACAGCTTTCCAGGGGAAAGCTTGTGAAAGCGTACAGGCGTCGTACTGGTCACGTACAGGCTGCATGGCTGTCATACATAAGGCGTGAGTATTGCACTGTCTGCCTGTGGCAATCACGTCTGACATGTAAACAGTGCATGTGTGTTTGTGCAGTGTGTGCAACTTACAAATTACCACACGCGTCAGCCAGGACTACGGCCTGCCCATCTGATGTAGGTGGTCCACACGAGACAGTCACTTCTAACTAGCGTGTCATCAAAGCCAATATCACTTCGTATTCAAGAAGACTGAGGCTGTAGTTGTTGTGTGGGCCGCCAGAAGAGGAGGTACTGCTGGCCCACCACCAGAGGGCGCCCTGCCCGAAATGCGGGCTTCGGGCACGAGAGGGCGCTGCCGCCACGCAGGAGCCACCGGAGTGACAGCTGTCACTCATCACCCTTACCAGCTGTCACTCATCACCACTCATCATCATCATCAACCATCCCATAAAAGCCAGACAACATCTCCACCTCACTGCCGAGATATCGTCTACCTATAGGTAAACTCTCAGCCGTTGTTGTTCTGTTAAAGAAAACACGTAATTCTCTGAGTTGTTGCAGGAGTTCCTGAGGAGCCTACTGATAGCGGGACGCTAAGTTTGGGGAAACGTGACGAGTGACGCACGTCAAACTAAGTAGCCCTCAGTCTCTTACTGTGTTGGAGGTGGAGGTGTCATGCCCACCTGGAGAGAAATATTTCTGTGTGCTGACTGTTTACTGCGTGTGTCTTCACACACTCACCTCAAGCTGTTTTCTCTGTATCCTGCCAGCAGTACCAGATCCGGCAGCTGAAGATGGTGGCCACCTGGGGACTCAGGACTTGGCGTCTCCAGTGTGTTATCAGATCCGGTGGCAGTGGAAATCGTGTGGGGTCCGGCTCTTCTCTGGACGGTGCTCTCCTATCCTCGAGCCTGCCCACACGTCACCTTCGTGTAATTGCCTGTAATCCAAATTCTGGTTCTGTCTGTATTCCGTTGTGCACATTTACAACAGTAAATTGTTATTTCTTGGCTCATTCATTGTCCGGTTCCTTTACGCCCCCTGTTGTGGGTCCGTGTCTCTACACTTTCCCAACAGTAGTTGCTGGCAAAGTGCATCAACAAAGTATTGAACAAAGGTTTTTTTTTTTATTTTTAATAAATTTGCAAATGTTAAAAAAAAACTTTTTCATGTTGTCATTATGGGGTATTGTGAGTAGAATTTTAAGGGAAAAATGAATTTACTCCATTCTGAAATAAGGCTGTACCAACAAAATGTGGAAAAAGTGAATTGCTGTGAATACTTTCTGGATGCACTGTACAACGGCAGTATGAAAGCTCTCCCCCCACTCATTTCCTTTTTGAATGGTATGGGGCATACACATTGTATGCATTCTTAAGCTTTTGCAAGACCCATAGTATTTGCATGTGCAGCAGTGAAGGTCTCCACCGGAGTCTGTGGCACTGAACACACACACATGGCACGCATGTACAACCCCTGGCAAAAATTATGGAATCACCGGCCTCGGAGGATGTTAATTCAGTTGTTTAATTTTGTAGGAAAAAAGCAGATCACAGACATGACACAAAACTAAAGTCATTTCAAATGGCAACTTTCTGGCTTTAAGAAATACTATAAGAAATCAGGAACAAAAAAATTGTGGCAGTCAGTAACGGTTACTCTTTTAGACCAAGCAGAGGGAAAAAAATATGGAATCACTCAATTCTGAGTAAAAAATTATGGAATCATGAAAAACAAAAGAACGCTCCAACACATCACTAGTATTTTGTTGCACCACCTCTGGCTTTTATAACAGCTTGCAGTCTCTGAGGCATGGACTTAATGAGTGACAAACAGTACTCTTCATCAATCTGGCTCCAACTTTCTGTGATTGCTGTTGCCAGATCAGCTTTGCTGGTTGGAGCCTTGTCATGGACCATTTTCTTCAACTTCCACCAAAGATTTTCAATTGGATTAAGATCCGGACTATTTGCAGGCCATGACATTGACCCTATGTGTCTTTTTGTGAGGAATGTTTTCACAGTTTTTGCTCTATGGCAAGATGCATTATCATCTTGAAAAATGATTTCATCATCCCCAAACATCCTTTCAATTGATGGGATAAGAAAAGTGTCCAAAATATCAATGTAAACTTGTGCATTTATTGATGATGTAATGACAGCCATCTCCCCAGTGCCTTTACCTGACATGCAGCCCCATATCATCAATGACTGTGGAAATTTACATGTTCTCTTCAGGCAGTCATCTTTATAAATCTCATTGGAATGGCACCAAACAAAAGTTCCAGCATCACCACCTTGCCCAATGCAGATTTGAGATTCATCACTGAATATGACTTTCATCCAGTCATCCACAGTCCACGATTGCTTTTCCTTAGCCCATTGTAATGTTATTTTTTCTGTTTAGGTGTTAATGATGGCTTTCGTTTAGCTTTTCTGTATGTAAATCCCATTTTCTTTAGGCGGTTTCTTACAGTTCGGTCACAGACGTTGACTCCAGTTTCCTCCCATTCGTTCCTCATTTGTTTTGTTGTGCATTTTCGATTTTTGAGACATATTGCTTTAAGTTTTTTGTCTTGACGCTTTGATGTCTTCCTTGGTCTACCAGTATGTTTGCCTTTAACAACCTTCCCATGTTGTTTGTATTTGGTCCAGAGTTTAGACACAGCTGACTGTGAGCAACTAACATCTTTTGCAACATTGCGTGATGATTTACCCTCTTTTAAGAGTTTGATAATCCTCTCCTTTGTTTCAATTGACACCTCTCGTGTTGGAGCCATGATTCATGTCAGTCCACTTGGTGCAACAGCTCTCCAAGGTGTGATTACTCCTTTTTAGATGCAGACTAACAAGCAGATCTGATTTGATGCAGGTGTTAGTTTGGGGATGAAAATTTACAGGGTTTCCATAATTTATTCCTCAGAATTGAATGAGTCCATATTTTTTTGAACCCTCGTGCGCATGCGTGAGTTTTTCCACGCCTGTCGGTGACGTCATTCGCCTGTGAGCACTCCTTGTGGGAGGAGTCGTCCAGCCCCTCGTCGGAATTCCTTTGTCTGAGAAGTTGCTGAGAGACTGGCGCTTTGTTGATCAAAATTTTTTCTAAACCTGTGAGACACATCGAAGTGGACACGGTTCGAAATATTAAGCTGGTTTTCAGTGAAAATTTGAACGGCTGATGAGAGATTTTGAGGTGATACTGTAGCTTTAAGGACTGTCGGCTGATGACTGTCAGCTGTTTCAGGTGATGGGTGACGGCTGGTCACCTGGGCTGCTCCTCTTCAGCGGCAGCGCCCTCCGGTGCGGGGCGCCCTCTGGTGGTGGTGGGCCAGCTAGTACCTCCTCTTTAGCGGCCCACACAACAGGACCCCACCCTCAACGGGCGCCTCCGGGTGGCGGCGGTAGAAGTCGGCCAGGAGGGCCGGGTCCAGGATGAAGCTCCTTTTCACCCAGGAGCGTTCTTCGGGGCCGTACCCCTCCCAGTCCACCAGGTATTGAAAACCCCGGCCCATCCGTCGGACATCCAGAAGCCGGCGCACAGGGTCCAAGCCGGCTCGCCATCGATGATCCGGGCAGGAGGTGGCGCCGGACCGGGAGTACAGAGGGGTGACGTGTGATGAGGCTTGATCCTGGACACATGGAATACAGGATTGGATCCGCAGTGAGGCCGAAGCTGAAGCCTCACTGCGGCGGGATTGACGATCTGGAGGATTTTATATGGTCCTATGTATCGGTCTTTTGAGTTTCGGGGAGGCTACTTGCAGTGGTATGTCCTTGGTGGATAGCCACACTTCCTGCCCGGGGCGATACGTAGGGGCCGGGGCCCGCCGCCGGTCTGCATGGGCCTTAGCCCTCGCCCGGGCCCTCAATAAAGCAGAACGGGCGGCACGCCACACCCGACGGCACTTCCGCAGGTGGGCCTGGACCGAGGGCACGCCGACCTCTCCCTCAACCATTGGGAACAATGGGGGCTGATACCCCAAACACACCTCAAAAGGAGAGAGGCTGGTGGCTGACGACACTTGACTGTTGTGGGCGTACTCGATCCAGGCCAGATGAGTACTCCAGGCCGCCGGGTGCGCGGCTGTCACACAGCGTAGTGTCTGCTCCATCTCCTGGTTGGCCCGTTCTGCTTGCCCGTTGGTTTGGGAGTGATACCCGGACGAGAGACTGACCGTGGCCCCCAGTTCAAGGCAGAAACTCCTCCAGACGTGCGAGGAGAACTGGGGGCCGCGATCGGAGAGGACGTCTGATGGTATCCCATGCAGCCGGACGACGTGGTGGACCAGGAGGTCCGCTGTCTCCTGGGCCGTCGGGAGCTTCGGGAGGGCCACGAAGTGGGCCGCCTTGGAGAAACGGTCCGCTATCGTGAGGATGACGGTGTTCCCTGGGACGGCGGGAGGCCCGTGACAAAATCCAGGCCGATGTGAGACCAGGGGCGATGAGGTACGGGCAGCGGCTGTAGCAAACCCGAGGACATGCGGTGGTCGGCTTTGCCCCTGGCGCAGGTGGTACAGGCCTGGATATAGTCCCGGACGTCGGTCTCCAGGGATGCCCACCAGAAGCGCTGCCGGACGACTGCCACGGTTCTACGCACCCCAGGATGACAGGAGAGCTTCGAACCGTGGCAGAAGTCCAGGACCGCAGCCCTAGCCTCTGGTGGGACGTAGAGCCTGTTCTTCGGCCTGGTTCCGGGGTCCGGGCTTCGTGCCAGGGCCTCCCGGACGGTCTTCTCCACGTCCCAGGTGAGGGTGGCCACGATAGTGGACTCCGGGATGATGGGATCCGGGGATCCGACGGCTCCGTTTTGACCTCATTTCATGTACCCGGGACAAGGCATCCGACCTCTGGTTCTTGGTCCCGGGACGGTAGGTGATCCGGAAGTCAAAAACGGCCGAAGAACAGTGACCAGCGGGCTTGCCTGGGATTCAGCTGCTTGGCGGTCCTGATATACTCCAGGTTCCGGTGGTCAGTGAAAACCGTGAATGGCACGGACGTTCCCTCCAACAGATGTCTCCACTCCTCAAGAGCCTCTTTCAACCGCAAGGAGTTCTCGATTGCCGACGTCATAGTTCCGTTCGGCCGGGGTCAACCTGCGGGAAAAATAGGCACACGGGTGAAGAACCTTATCGGTCTTCCCGCTCTGGGACAGCACGGCTCCTATCCCTGAGTCCGAGGCGTCCACTTCAACCACTAACTGGCGACTAGATCGGGCTGCACCAGAACGGGTGCAGACGAGAAACCGACGTTTCAACTCCTTGAACGCGGCATCGCAAACGATCCGACCAGGTGAAGGGAACTTTGCAGAGGTCCAGGGCTGTCAGGGGGCTAACTACCTGACTGTAGCCCTTGATGAACCTCCTATAGAAATTAGCAAAACCGAGGAAACTGTTTGCAGCTTCCTACGGCTTGTGGGTTGGGGCCAGTCTCTCACCGCCGCAACCTTGGCCGGATCAGGAGCGACGGAGTTGGAGGAGATGATGAACCCCAGGAAGGACAAAGACGTGCGGTGGAACTCGCACTTCTCCTCCGCCCTTCACAAACAGTCGGTTCTCCAACAACCGCTGTAGGACCTGACGTACATGCCTAACATGGGTCTCAGTGGTCTGGAGAAAAGATGAGTATATCGTCTAAGGTATACGAAGACGAACCGGTGCAGGAAAATCCCGCAAGACATCATTAACCAACGATTGGAAAGTCGCGGGAGCGTTGGTGTAGCAGGTACTCAAAGTGACCTAACGGGGTGTTAAATGCCGTCTTCCACTCGTCTCCCTTCCGGATCCGAACCAGGTGATACGCATTTCTAAGATCGAGCTTCGTGAATATTCGGGGCCCCATGCAGGGGCGTGAACACTGAATCCAACAGGGGGCAACGGGTATCGATTGCGAACCGTGATCTCGTTCAGCCCCCTATAATCAATGCATGGGCGCAGTCCGCCGTCTTTCTTACCCACAAAAAAGAAACCTGCGCCCATCGGGGAGGTGGAATTCTGGATCAACCCGGCGGCTAACGAGTCCCGGATGTAGGTCTCCATTGATTCGCGCTCAGGCCGTGAGAGGTTGTACAGCCTGCTGGACGGGAACTCACTGCCCGGAACCAAATCAATGGCACAATCATAAGGACGGTGGGGGGGAAGGGTGAGCGCCAGATCCTTGCTGAACACGTCAACCATGTCATGGTACTCCATAGGCACCGCCCCCAGATTGGGCGGGACTCTGACCTCCTCCTTAGCCTGGGAGCCGGGAGGAACCGAGGAACCTAAACATACCCGATGGCAGGTCTCGCTCCACTGCACCACTACCCCGGACGGCCAATCGATCCGGGGATTGTGCTTTAACATCCAAGGGAACCCCAAAATCACACGGGAGGAAGCAGGAGTCACAAAAAACTCGATTTCCTCCCGGTGATTTCCTGACACCACCAGAGTTACAGGTGGTGTCTTATGCGTGATTGGAGGGAGTAGGGAGCCATCTAGCGCCCGCACCTGCACAGGCGAGGTGAGCGCCACCAGAGGGAGCCCTACCTCCCTAGCCCATCTGCTGTCCAACAGATTCCCCTCCGAGCCCGTGTCCACCAGTGCTGGGGCCTTCAGGGTTGAGTCCTCATAAAGGATCGTAACCGGGGAGTCGTGTGGCGATGTGGGTGTGTCCCACGTGAATGTCTTGGCCCACCCCTAGCCCAGTCTCTAGGGGCGGGCGTTGGTGTTTAACCGCTCGGGGCAGTCTCTTACGTGGTGCTCTATCGAGCCACAAACAAAACAAGCTCCGTGGGGCTGCCTCCTCTGTGCACCTGGTGCCCTAAATGTTGCCCTACTCGTGTCCATAGCTTCATCAGCAGGGGGAGCTGTGGCCCCACGGAGCGCAGGGGCCGTGGAGCGTGGGGAAGGCGGAGCGCGGTCGGAACCGGAAGGGAGAGGGACGGCGCGTGCCCGGCCACGCCCTTCGTCTCGTTCCCGCCGACGTTCTTCTAACCGGTTGTCTAGTCGTATGACAAGATCGATGAGCCCATCTAAATCCCGCGGTTCGTCCTTAGCCACCAGGTGCTCCTTAAGAACCAATGACAGTCCGTTTACAAAGGCGGCGCGAAGGGCAGTGCTATTCCAGCCGGACCTCGCAGCCGCGATGCGGAAGTCGACTGCATAGGCAGCTGCGCTCCGACGCCCCTGTCTCATTGACAGTAGCACAGCTGAAGCGGTTTCTCCTCTATTAGGGTGATCGAACACGGTTCTGAACTCCCTCACAAACCCATCATATGTCAGAAGGAGCCGTGAATTCTGCTCCCAGAGCGCTGTAGCCCAAGCGCGTGCCTCGCCGCGAAGCAGGTTTATTACATAAGCTACCTTGCTAGCATCGGTCGCGTACATAACTGGACGCTGTGCGAAGACGAGCGAACACTGCATGAGGAAATCCGAAATCCGCGCACGTCTCCACACAGCCTCCGTACGGCTCTGGGGGGCTTATGTATGCTTCCGGGGAAGGTGGGAGGGGTCGTTGAACGACCGGTGGAACGTCAATGTACACACAGGGTCTACGGGAGGGAGAGCCGCAGCGGCGCCCGGAGGGCGCACTTCCACCTGCGCGGCGAGAGCCTCCACCCTGCGGTTAAGGAGGACGTTCTGCTCGGTCATCAAATCTAACCGAGTCGTGAAAGCGGTGAGGATCCGCTGCAACTCACCGATTACCCCTCCTGCGGACACCTGCGCGTCCTGTTCTTCATTGGCCGTTCAACAGCCGGTTGACGCCCCTCGGGATCCATGACGTTGGCCGAGGAACACGGACCCACAACAGGGGGCGCAAATGAACGGACAATGAAGAAGTCAAATAACAAGGTTTTACTGTTGTGAATTCGCACAACAAACACAACAGATCACAATTGTAAGTATAAACCAATTCTACTGGTGACGTGTGGGCAGGCTCGACGATAGGAGACGTCCGTCCGAGTCGAACCGGAACCACCCGACTTCCTCTGCCACCGAACCCCGGGAATACTGGAGCCGCCAAGTCCCGAACTCCCAGGTGGCCACTGCCTCCGCTCGTCGGATCCGGTACTGCTGGCGAGGAACAGAAACAGTCAGATGTGGGTGCGGCTGCACCCAGCAACACGCAGGGTGGAAACACCACCTCCACCTCTAGTCACAAACAATATTGCAGTGAAGGGTACTTATCCGATATGGATCAAGTTCAGTCTTCAACCGTCTTAAGCACAAGCAAAAACAGGTTAGTCCTCAGAAATATGATGACTGGCTGAGTGCGTTACCTTCTTGGTAGAACGATATCTCGGCAGTGAGATGGAGATGCCGTCCAGCTGATATACCCCTCGGCTGATGACTGTCAGCTGTTTCAGGTGATGGGTGACGGCTGTCACCTGGGCTGCTCCTCTTCAGCGGCAGCGCCCTCCGGTGCCTGGAGCCCGCACTCCAGGCGGGCCGCCCTCTGGTGGTGGTGGGCCAGCAGTACCTCCTCTTCAGCGGCCCACACAACAGCTTATGACCTCTGAAAATGGCTTTAATTCCAAAATGGTTATTGCAATATTTTTGTTTAAGAACTTGAATTAAAACTAAAAGTCTATAAAACGCATGAACATCATGTGGTGGTGCACAGAGGGATAGTCCCATCACTGTCTAAATACATTTGAACCTGACTGTACAAGGAGGGAAAAATATTAAAAACAGCCTGTAACAAAAAAAAGACACTAGATGGCACTGTGTGCATGTTTGACATGCATGTAGAGTTTGGCACACACACCTAGAACGAAGGCCCAATAGATGGAGAAGTGCTTTCTGTCTCTCCCTTTGACACGCACGTGCACGTTTTCTCCATCTGTTTTCTTTCACTGAGTTTCACACACACACACACACACACACACACACACACACACACACACACACACACACACACACACACACACACACACACACACACACACACACACACACACACACACTTACATTACCTCTGTCTATTCATCCACAGTAACGTATCGTTATTGCAAAAGCAGACGCGGCCGAACACTAAAAGCCATTGTTGCTGCAACCGAGCGGACGAAAATCAAAGTGATTCACAGCTGAAGAACACAGGGAGGGAGTATTGTGATTTACAGAATTTCCGAATGGTGTCACTGAGTTGCATTTGCTCACAGCTAGAAGATGCATGGATCTCCAGTCAACCATTAGCGTCTGACTCAAACAGTTTTATTTTTGATGAATGCTCTGCAGGAAGGTATCACCTATTTAGTCATCGGAGATGATTTTGTTACCTACAAAAGAAAATCAGATGCGAATCATTTGTGCAAATTTGATATTTTTGTAACATCTGCATTTGCAGAATCTAAAGCCAGTGTAGTGTCCAATAGAGGCCACACCACTTCCACATTAAGACAACACTAGACATGAAGTGAACAACACACTTCTTCTTTGTCTTTCGGCTGTTCCCGTTAGGGGTCGCCACAGCAGATCAATCGTTTCCATCTCACCCTGTCCTCTGTATCTTCCTCTGTCACACCAACCACCTGCATGTCCTCTCTCAGCACATCCATGAACCTCCTCTTTGGTCTCCCTCTTCTCCTCCTGCCTGGTGGCTCCATCCTCAGCATCCTTCTCCCTATATACCCTGGGTCCCTCCTCTGCACATGTCCAAACCATCTCAATCTCGCCTCTCTGACTTTGTCTCCAAACCGTCCCACCTGAGCTGTCCCTCTGATATGTTCGTTCCTAATCTTGTCCATTCTTGTCACTCCCAAAGAGAATCTCAACATCTTCAGCTCTGCCACCTCCAGCTCTGCCTCCTATCTTTTTGTTAGTGCCATTGTCTCTAAACCATACAACATAGCTGGTCTCACTACTGTCTTGTAAACTTTCCCCTTCACTCTTGCTGATATTCTTCGGTCACAAATCACTCCTGCCACCTTTCTCCACCCACTCCACCCTGCCTGCACTCTCTTCTTCACCTCTCTACCACACTCTCCATTACTTTGAACAGTTGACCCCAAATATTTAAACTCATCTACTTTCACCACTTCTACTGCTTGTAACTGCACTATTCCACTGGGCTCCCTCTCATTCACACACATGTACTCAGTCTTGCTTCTACTGACTTTCATTTCCCTTCTCTCCAAAGTATATCTCCACTTCTCCAGACTAGACTCAACTTGCTCTCTACTCTCACTACAGATCACAATGTCATCTGCAAACATCATAGTCCATGGGGACTCCTGTCTGATCTCATCCGTCAACCTGTCCATCACCACTGCAAACAAGAAAGGACTCAGAGCTGATCCTTGGTGTAATCCCACCTCCACCTTGAATGAGTCTGTCATTCCAACTGCGCATCTCACCGCTGTCACACTATTCTTGTACATGTCCTGCACTACCCTAACATACTTCTCTGCCACTGCAGACTTCCTCATACAATACCACAACTCTTCCCTTGGCACCCTGTCATAAGCTTTTTCTAAGTCCACAAACACACAATGTAACTCTTTCTGTCCTTCTCTGTACTTTTCCAACAGTATTCTCTGAGCAAACATTGCATCTGTAGTGCTCTTTCTCGGCATGAAACCATATTGCTGCTCACAGATCTTCACCTGTTTTCTAAGCCTAGCTTCTACTACTCTTTCCCATAACTTCATTCTGTGGCTGATCAGCTTTATGCCTCTGTAGTTACTGCAGCTCTGCACATCACCCTTGTTCTTGAAAATAGGAACCAGCACACTTCGTCTCCACTCCTCAGGCATGCTCTCACTTTCCAAGATTTTATTAAACAATCTGGTTAGAAACTCTACTGCCATCTCTCCTAGACATTTCCATGCCTCCACTTGAATGTCATCTGGACCGACTGCCTTTCCACTCTTCATCCTCTTCATAGCAGCCCTCACTTCTTCCTTGCTAATCTCTTGTACTTCCTGATTTACTCTCACCACATCATCCAGCTTTTTCTCTCGTTCATTTTCTTTATTCATCAACTCTTCAAAATATTCCCTCCACCTTCTCAGCACACACTCCTCACTTGTCAGCACATTACCATGTGCATCTTTTACCACCCTAACCTGCTGCCCATCCTTTCCAGCTCTGTCCCTTTGTCTGGCCAATCGGTACAAGTCCTTTTCTCCTTCCTTACTATTCAACTTCTTGTACAGCTCGCAATATGCCTTTTCCTTTGCTTTTGCCACTTCTCTTTTCGCCTTACGCCGCATCTCCTTGTACTCCTGTCTACTTTCTTCATCTCTCCGACTATCCCAAAACTTTTTCGCCAACCTCTTTCTCCTTATGCTTTCCTGGACCTCTTCATTCCACCACCAAGTCTCCTTGTCTTCCTTCCACTGTCCAGATGTCATACCCAGTACTGTCCTAGCTGTCTCCCTCACCACATCTGCAGTACTTTTCCAGTTGTCCAAAACTGCTTCCCCTCCAACCAGTGCTTCTCTCACCTGCTCGCTAAATTTCACACAACAGTCTTCCTCCTTCAGCTTCCACCATCTGATCCTTTGTTGAGCTCTCACTCTCTTCTTCTTCTTTACCTCTAAAGTCATCCTACAAACAACCATCCTGTGCTGTCTAGTGACACTCTGTCCTGCTACCACCTTACAGTCTGTGATTTCTTTTAGCTTGCATCTCCTATAAAGAATGTAGTCCACCTGTGTGCACCTTCCTCCACTCTTATATGTTACCCTGTGCTCACCTTGTGTCACTGGTTAGTTTTCAAGTCTCACAACCACACGGTAAGACAGGTGGCACCAGGACCCTAAAGACTTGGACCTTTGTTCTCATACAAAGATATCAGCATTGTGAGGTTCCCCGACCTCACGGCTCCATAAGCTCTTTCCAGGCGTCTTTATCAAAGGCTGACCCAGAGACATGAATCATATCTGCAGAGATAAGTGAATGTCTCCACAAGTTTAGCACTTTCACCATGTATACAGTGCATCCGGAAAGTATTCACAGTGCTTCACTTTTTCCACATTTTGTTATGTTACAGCCTTATCCCAAAATGGATGAAATTCATTTTTCCCTCAAACCTCTACACACAATACCCCATAATGACAATGTGAAAAAAGATTTTTGCAAATTTATAACAATAAAAAAAACAAGAAATCACATGTACATAAATATTCACAACCTTTGCCATGAAGCTCAAAAATGGGCTCAGGTGCCTCCTGTTTCCACTGATCATCTGCAGCTTAACTGGAGTCCACCTGGGGTAAATTCAGTTGATTGGACATGATTTGGAAAGACACACACCTGTCTACATATAAGGTCCCACCGCTGACAGTGCATGTCAGAGCACAAACAAAGGATGAAGTCAAAGGAACTGTCTGTAGACCTCAGAGACAGGATTGTCTCTAGGCACAAATATGGAGAAGGGTACAGAAACATTTCTGCTGCTTAGATGGTCCCACTGAGCACAGTGAACTCTAAGACTATTCCTAGAGCTGGTCGCCCGTCTAAACTGGGCAATTGGGGGAGAAGGGTCTTAGTCAGGGAGGTGACCAAGAACCTGATGGTCACTCTGTCAGAGCTCCAGCATTCCTATGTGGAGAGTGGAGAACCTTCCAGAAGGACACCCATCTCTGCAGCAATCCACCAATCAGGCCTGTATGGTAGAGTGGCCAGACGGAAGCCACTCCTTAGTAAAAGGCACATGACAGCCCACCTGGAGCTTGCCAAAAGGCACCTGAAGGACTCGAAGACCATGAGTAACAAAATTCTCTGGTCTGATGAGATGAAGATTGAACTCTTTGGCGTGAATGGCGTCATGTTTGGAGGAAACCAGGCACCATCCCTACAGTGAAGCATGGTGGTGGTTAGGATTGAGGGAAAGATGAATGCAGCAATGTACAGAGACATCCTGGATGAAAACCTGCTCCAGAGCTCTCTTGACCTCAGACTGGTGCGGCAGTTTATCTTTCAGCAGGACAATGACCCTAAGCACACAGCCAAGATATCAAAGGAGTGACTTCAGGACAACTCTGTGAATGTCCTTGAGTGGCCCAGCCAGAGCCCAGAGCTGAATCTGATTGAACATCTCTGGGGAGATCTGAAAATGGCTGTGCACCGACGCTCACCTTACAACCTGATGTAGCTTGAGAGGTGCTGCAAAGAGGAATGGGCAAAACTGCCCAAAGATAGATGAGCCAAGCTTGTAGCATCATATTCAATAAGACTTGAAGCTGGAATTGCTGCCAAACGTGCATCATCAAAGTATTGGGCAAAGGGTGTGAATACTTATGTACACGTGATTTCTTAGTTTGTTTTTTCTTTTAAATAAATTTGAAAAAAAATCATGTTGTCATTATGTGATACTGTGAGTAGGACGTTGAGGAAAATATGAATTTACTCCATTTTTGAATAAGGCTGTAACATAACAAAATGTGGAAAAAGTGGAGCACTGTGAATACTTTTAACGTTGTGGGATTTTACCTATAAAATTTTCATCAGTGCATATGTCTTGCAGTCTGAATGCATGGTCTTTACCTGTAGGAAATTTTGATGGCCATCTTTTGAAACTCTTAAATTTATTTTATAAATTATGCAATGAATCATTTGTGAACCTTGAACTGAATGCAAAATCCATGTCTCAGCATCTAAATAAGCTGCTATTCATCAATAAATTACAAAACGTGACCTCTGTCCATCCTGTCCTCTCAGCCAGGCCACACTTCCAAACATTTAACTCTGATATATCACTGCCAAACAACTTTGCTCTCTTATGGTGTCCGAATCGCGTGCCTACAAACAAAATATTTCACTCAAAGTCAACAAAAAGAATGAATTGCAAACGGGTCAAAGAGTTTGACACACTTTCTAAAGCAGTTTGCACAGGATTTACTGCCGGTGAAGTAAGAAGCGAGGACAGCTTGAGTGACACAAAACGTCTGCAAAGTTTGTCTGCACAAGCCGAGCGCGGTGACAGTTCATCACGTCCGATTTAACAAAAGATGCTGCCTGACTTGTAGCGCTGACGGTGGTCAAAACTGCTGCTGACAGTGTTCAAGTGCACCGCGCTGCCTCATGCTGAGCACAGTATGTCCACGATCCCACTCAAAGGTGGGTAGGTGGGTGGGTGGGGGGTGCATGTCAAAACCAGGTGAAGGGACACTTTGATGGAAGGATAGATCTTACGTTTTATCAGTGTGATGCCAAAATCCTACTTTGCACTAAACTTTTATTGTGTGTGCAAAATGTTAAGAATAACAGACCCAGAACCTGCTGTTTGGCCATCTGCAAAAATGCAAGTCAGGGATTCTTCAGGATTTCAAGCTGGCATCTAAAGCACTTCTTTTTCATAGGAGATGCGTGACTTTTCCCCTCCCCTGAACACCTCGTGCTGTCATCAAGTACAAAACAGCACTGAAACCAGAACATTTGTTGTCCTGTCTGCACCAGATGAGACAGCTTCACCCTCCTGCACAGACCTCTAAAGGTTACCCTGAGCATGAGCTGAGAAAATACAAAATGAACGATGTGCTGTTACCCGCTAAACCTCTAGATGAGTGAAACTAGGCTGTTTGCCAGCATTTAAACCTGCCAACAAAAAACGTGCGTGCTGAGACTCCATCCTAATTTTCTACATTAACCATGCAGCTCCAGAGGTCACTCAGTATTCACAGGATTGGCACTTTGTCTAAAATGCTGAAATGCTGCAGAGTAAAAGCTCCCCTGTGTGTAAATGTGGTAGAATAAAAGCTCCCCTAGGTGCGTTACGTGCACTAACCTGTAGCAGATACGGATATGCACCAGTTGATGTGCAGGTGCGATGCACCAGGCCCGCCATGCACTAGGTGGCACTTATATGCTGGTAAAAGTCCATCAATCATAGAGGACATCTATACATAAGAAAAGGAACAGGGAAAAAGACTTTGTATCAACCTCTAGATAGTTACTCTGAAAACTATAACCTGAGCAGTGTTGATGCCTTCACAAGCGGTCAGTTGTCTAAAGTACAACGTTGATGAAACAATGTCTGGTTTAAAACAGCAAAACATTCCAGAAACACCATATTTCTGGAACACGTTAATCACTGATTATATTGTTGTTTTTTTAATTACATTTAGACAGTAGTAGTTACAGTTTAGCTAATTAGCTAATGGCTAATTAGGAAAGCTAACTTTTTTTGTTAGCTGATTAGCTTTTCAGCAGACCATTTACCTTCCAATAAATTTAGTTCTGCTGATTTAAAGTCTGCTAACATTTTCTGAAAATGTTTTGAAGGTTAAAAACAAATGTAAACTCTGAACCCATAAGTTTGTTCCATGTGTACTTATATAATATTTATTTTTGTTCAAAACTCTTTGTGCTGTAAATAAAATGTATGTTCATTGTAAACTATTGTTTAATTTCATTTCCTCATTTAATTATGTACATCTTAATTTTCATCTGATCTTGAAATGCAAAATCTTATTTTGTGAGCCTCCATGTTTATGCTACAACCTATTAAAATTTCAGTTCTTTAGCTCTGTTGTTGGGGTCTTTAGAGCCAAAAACAAAAACCCTAAGCCAAATTCAACCAAAGCTAAATTCATATAACAAATGTTAGCAGTTTGCGATAGCATCAGCTAAATGTTTTTTTGGTTTCTCTGTTTAGCAGTGTCACAGTTAACTTTTCAGTTTGCACATTAGCACCTATCAAAGCTAACTATTAGGTTAGCTGTGCCCAGAACTGAGTTGAGATAATGCTGTTCTGTTTTTCAGAAACATTTAGTTTTTCACACTTGATGCCTCCAGCCACTATGATATATATCTAGCAGATGCTGTGCAGTGGGGCAGCACGGTGGCTTAGTGGTTAGAACTGTTGCCTCACAGCGAGAAGGTAATGGGTTCAATTCCCGTGGCCTTTCTGTGTGGAGTTTGCATGTTCTCCTTGTGTTTGCGTGGGTTTCCTCCAGGTGCTCCGGTTTCCTCCCACATCCAAAGACATACGGGTTAGGTGGATTGGGATCTTTAAATTGTCCATAGGTGTGTGTGTGTGTGGGTGTGTCTGTGTTTGTTTGTCTGTTTGTGGCCCTGCGACAGACTGGCGTCCTGTCCTGGGTGTACCCCGCCTCGCGCTCTATGGCTGCTGGGATAGGCTCCAGCCTCCCGCGACCCTTAAAATGGACTAAGCGGTAGAAGATGAATGAATGAATGTTGTGCAGTGAGTAAAGCTCACTCACCCAAAATTAAACAATGTTCTCATGACAAACGCTACGGCTGATGAGTTTTTGCATCCTTGTTAAAGTGTCCACAATACGTGCCCAAGGATATGAGTTTGAGTCCAGCAAGAGACAGACACAATGTGAGTTACATTGGTGTGTGACTGGATAGGAATGAGGTTCGGGGGGATTAGTGTAACTATGGCCAGCAGGTGCTGTGCAGATTGTAAACCCCACTCATGGACACCGAAATATGTTCTCATTCCAGGCATCAGGGGCCTTGTGTTCTTGCTCTCTGACAGAGCTTCCACCTCCATGTCTGAGCTTGTGAATTTGCATCCACTGAGGGACAACACAGTGTCAGAAACAATGCAGGTTACATTAAGGTATGGCTTTGATTGTCCTGGTGAAATTTGGTTGAACTGTGTTACATATTGCTTTACACCCTGGTTTGGAGTTGAAACCTCTATTTCCCATAGGTGTCAACCTGACTCCAGATTAACAGCAGACCTGATTAACAGCAGACAGGATGAGTTCATCAATGAAATCCCCTGGTGGAGGATCAAAGGATCTCCTGCAGGTTCCAGGTTCTCCGTTCGAGGCTTGATGCCACTTTCTTGACTCAGTACATCCGTCCAAATGATGATGCCTTCACTGGTAACATGTTGTTATGGTGGTCTTCATTTTGAACCTGCTTCTGGAAAAGAAGCTTGCAGTACAGGACAGGTAACATTCATTCCTGTTATATGCAGTCTTACAAAATAATCACTGCATTATTAATCTTAAAGCGTGCATCATATTGATTCTCATTTTTTGCACGAATTCTGGGGATGTGTGTGTGTGTGTGTGTGGGGGGGGGGGGGGGGGGGAGCAACACGGATACTGATTGTTGTTGTCACTGATTTACTGGTGTTAATTGTGATATGTCAAATGACATGCATAATTTGTGGCAGTGAATTAGCACAGAATAAACAAGGAAAACAAATGCTTTTTTTTCATCTAAATTGATGTTAAATGCAAGAGCACAGAAGCATTTCTCTTTTTTTTTTGCTTTCGTGACACAAATAAGATACTGTACAGAAAAAAAAAACCTTTGCAACTGAAATATGCAATTTTTTAGATGAGAAATCAAAGCACATTTATCTGCATTGACACTGTGTTAAAGTGCATTCTTGTGTTGTGATGTCTCCTGCAGCAGTATTTCACACATCTGTGTTCTCTTGGGCGCTCTTGGAAAACAACACATATAGCAATAGTCTTGTTTTTGGTATTTAAAGAAAAGGGAAAAATAAGTGTAAGACTGAGCCTAAAGATGATTTGGTGTGATGAAATTAAAATGGAACAGAAAGCTATACTGCAAAGTGTTTTTATCAGGTTGATACAGGCGCAGCTCGTCATCTGTCGCTTGAAGCAGCATCATGTTTTGGAGGCTCCGCAATGCAGTCGCTGTTCGGAAAGATCAAAACAATGAACAGAGCCAAAATCCTGCAGAAATCTTTGAGGTGTTAATGAATTTTTCAAGATGACAGTCATCATCGCCACAGAATCAAATTAGAACAGGAATGACTTCAGAACAAACATATCAGTAGCTCTGCCAAGTTCTAACTTGAAACTGATCTCAGAATCAGCAAACCAGCTTCTGGTACTTCCCATTCTATTTAAATTAACCTGAGCAGATGTACAAAGTGAAAAGAAAAGAAAATACTCCAAATCCAGATGTACCAAGCTGATGCAGATATTTCCGAGGGAAGTCAACAATAATTACTGCCGATGGGTGTCTGACTGGAGTTGTGATTGCTGACTTATTTAAATGTAAGAATGCGGTTTTCCATGTTTGTTGATTTGGAAATGTCTTAACATAGCATTTTATGCACAATGCTGAAAAATACATTGCTAAATTTATTGTTTTGAGTTATTGTTAGATGCGTAACAGTAAAACAGTATGAATTGAAAATCTGTTTTTAAAGTGACAGATACGACTACATCAATACAAACACACTTGAAAGGAAGTAAATGTACTATGAAACAGTTAATGGATCAATTTTAACATCATGAATCAGATGAATTAATGTTGTTTTGCCGTTTTGGTGTCTTAAAACTCTTTTAAAAGCTCAAATGTTGGCACGACGCTCTCGTGAGACTGTGCACAGTAACATTTCAGCTTAAACAAAAACAACAGTGTCCAACAGTGGTCAATGGTACAAGGGATAAACGTACTTATTTGAACTTTATGTTCAGTTTACAATTTGCTAATACTGTCATTCCAATTCAGAACAGATTGTTTTGGACTAAGTCAAACTTTGAGGACACCATAGTGATCGTAGATATCTCTAAGAGATCACTGAGAGATCACTGAGAAATCACTGAGAGATCATTGAGAGATCATTGAGATATCTCTGAGAGATCACTGAGAGATCATTGAGAGATCACTGGGAGATCATTGAGAAATCACTGAGAGATCATTGAGAGATCACTGAGCTATCTCTGAGAGATCATTGAGAGATCACTGAGATATCTCTGAGAGATCACTGAGAGATCTTAGTAATCCTGGCTGAAAGATCACTGAGAGATCCAACCACATTTAAATCTCTCAACGATCTCTCAATGATCCCCACCCTGTGTAAAAGGGGTTCAAATTTATGCTATGCTTTTATACTATTCGCTGTTTTGCAGTTGTGAATCTTGCACGTCTTACGTCAGAGGTCGGTTTCAGCAGTGTTCCGGTTCAGGGTACAATGTAAACAAACCTCGTGAAGTATGGACAACAAGACACCATCAGGGCATGGCAGAAGTCCATCAAAGGTGCTAGACCTCCTTGAGATAACCCTCTCAATTTGGGAGAACGTGTCATCATCATAATCGCCTGTGAACTCGCTGGATCAGCACCATCCACCTCCTCGCTAGCCATGCGCTGTGAGACGCTGGAACGCTGCGGTGCATTCTAGGTAGCGCAGGGGGCCGCTAGGGGGATTATGGGAAACGTTAAATTACAGAATACTAACAACAGCTGGCTTCTTCTTCTGGGTGTGTTCTGTGCTGTGCTTTCTGCTGCTGTATGTGGTGCTGCCCCCAGTGGTGAAAAAAATGCGAGGAGAGGCAATGCTAATGTGCAGTAGCACAGCAGAATAAACCTGTAGAAGATCCCTGTTTTTTCATGAAATTATTATTTGACGATAAGCAATTCCATTTTTGGCTTATTTTAATTATCATGGAAAATAAATGTCAACAATTCAACAAAGAACTGTATTGGAAATATAATAAGTACAGTTCATGAATTGTATTATAGTCGTTGTATCTAGTATTGTTTCATAACGGAGAGATGCACAGCCCTAATTACTGTTTATCACACTTGAGTGGATGGACTCATTCACTCAGCGCACAATTGTTCATTTTTGGTTTCACACTTGAGACCATAAAGTTAAGTGAGTGCTGTAGGTCAACTCCAAGGACAGCACTATATAGAAGTTGGTGAAGTGCAACAGGAAGTCTATTTTCCACTTCACGTACTCCACCTGATTGAACTGTGGTGTTACCAGTGACCAATTAACAATCAGTGCACAGCTTGTTTGACCTGCCACTCTCCTGAGACCTGGGCAGCTCTGGGCAAAGTGACTGGCCTGTATATCTATTTTACACTGTGAGTTCAAAGGTCAGAAACAAGTGAGTCAAACATCTCCCCTCCACAGGAATCTCATTATGTCCTTCTTGGCATTCTAACTTGTGCAATACACCAACCAACTCTGGAGGGACACCACACCATTGCTTTATCTGTGTTTCTTTTGTTAAGGCTGCTGGTTGATTGAAAAATGTTCTTGAGCACATTTAAATTCAGCCACACACACACATGCACGCACGCACGCACACTGACGCATCAGTAAAGTCTTCAGTAAAGTTTTTCCAGATGTCAGAACACCTGTTTTGGTTTCTTAGTGTGTGGCAACAATGGACTCCTTCATTCACAGGTTCTCATATTTTAGGTTGAGAAAGTACAGTACTTCTGTAAAGTATTCACAGCACTTCACATTTTCCACATTTTATTTTGTTACAGCCTCATTAAAAAATGGAGTGAATTTATTTTTTCCCTCAAAATTCTACTCACAACACCCCATAATGACAACATGAAAAAAGGTTTTTCAATTTCTGTTAGATTTATCAACAGACCACAAAATAAACCAAACAGCGTGTGACCTGCACGGTACTCTGGTGTTGAATGTGAAAACAAGTAAAGGGATTTTTAGCAAATTAATGGATTAGTTCCAACAATGCAGCGCCACCAAAGCTCCCTGAGGTGAAGCAGTAAAACAATATGATAAAGCTTGTATTTTTCCTTGTGTGTACTTTTATTTCATTTAATGGTTGTTTTAAATTCAGTTTCATTGCACATATACCTAAGCAGGGTGTAGGTCTACTGTTAACCCTCTTATATAAGGTGCATCTGAGTGTTAAACAAGATTTTTGCTGATTTGTGTCACACCTGCATTCTGCTGCCAGATTATACCAATGCACCTGCACTACACCTGACCACTCCTCAATGCACTGAACCCACTTGTATTTACAGGACAGTATTTATTTACAGGGTGCTGGACGTGGAAACTAGAAGAGTGTCTGTGGAAACTACCAATAATCCTTGCATTGTGATGTGCATTTCTTTGCACTGGGTTGAAGACAGGAGCCAATATCTTAAAAATTAATGGGCAGTGTTTTACAATATTCTGTGTGATCAGGATCCTTGTTTATGAAGAAGGTAATTAAATTTTATTGGCAGTCTGTAGCGATTTTTTCTTTCTATCTCTTTCTTTATCATCCTTGTGAAACTAATTTTATGTCAGAAAACCCATCTTTGTTGGTGCTGTCTGCCTTTACTCCAGAAGTCCAGCAGAACTTCACCTGGCCATACTGAGTAAATCATGGTGTCATGCTATGATACATAATTCCTCAGCGAGATGCCAAAGTAGTCACCAGTAGGAGTCGTGGTACAAAGAGAAATCAGAGGACATTTCATGCTTTCTAAGCTTTCATCAATCTCCTGTTGTGTTTGTCCAGCTGCACTGCTTTTTCATCTGATCAGTGTCCTGCCGAAAACTCTGGAGTTCCATCAAGCAGTTGACAAAACCTGAGGCTAAACTGGTGTACCGCCGGCACCCATGCATTTATAACACCCCCTGCCCAGTTGGCTCCTTCTCCTCCTCCCCTCCTATCTCCATCTCACACTTTTTCGTTCCCCTCATCCTCCTCCTCTTTCACCCCCACCAGCTTCTTGGCAGCGCTTGGCAGTCGCCCACCTTGTCTAAAGAGCAGGTTGGTGTGTGTGTGTGCACGTGCAGATTTGTGCTCACTCTAATGTGTGTCTCTCGCAGTAGTCTAGACGTGGTTTCCTCTCCTGTGTTTGTCTTTCTCCTCAGGCCAGCTGATCTGTTCAGCCAAGAATGTTACTGCTACTGCTGCCATACTGTTAACACTCCCTCTCTCTGTTTCTCCCCTTCTCACTCCCTCTTCTATCGCTCTACTTTTTTTTTCCTACATATGTATCCCGTTCTTTCTTTCTTTGATAAACAGATGATCATTTTGTATTCAGAAAGTGCAGAGCTTATTAACATTTTGCTGTTAGACACAGAAAAAGAGCACCAAACCATTATTATATCGCTAAACCTACACAGAAATTCCAATGCATTTGAGGCATACGGTGCATCTGGAAAGTATTCACAGCACTTCATTTTTTTCACATTTTGTTATGTTGCAGCCTTATTCCAAAATGAATGAAATTATTTTTTTACCCTCAAAATTCTACACACAATACCCATAATGACATTGCGAAAAAAGTTTTTTTTTATTTTTGTAACTTTATGAAAAATAAGAAAGCTAAGAAATCACGTGTACATAAGTATTCATAGCCTTTGCTGTGATGCACTGTAAGTGAATGAGGGATGTGGGGATTGTCCTCAAACAGTAATCCTTATATTTAGTTCTGTCATGCAATTCATGTTTAAGCATAATTGATTGATTGATTGACTGATTGAATTTATTTAGTAAAATTAAATTACTGTGCACCTGGAAAGTATTCACAGCACTTCACTTTTTTCACATTTTGTTATGTTGCAGCCTTATTCCAAAATGAATGAAATAAATTTTTTACCCTCAAAAATTCTACACACAATACCCCATAATGACATTGTGAAAAAGATTTTTTTTAGATTTTTGTAAATTTATGAAAAATAAGAAAGCTAAGAAATCACATGTACATAAGTATTCACAGCCTTTGCTGTGATGCACTGTAAGTGAATAAGGGATGTGGGTATTATCCTCAAACAATAATCCTTATATTTAGTTCTGTCATGCAATTCATGTTTAAGCATATTTGATTGATTGATTGACTGATTGAATTTATTTAGTATAATTAAATCTACTGTGCACCTGGAAAGTATTCACAGCACTTCACTTTTTCCACATTTTGTTGTTATAGTCTTGTTCCAAAATGGAGAAATTTTATTTATTTATTTTTTGCAAATTTATTAAAAATAAAAAGCTAAGAAATCACGTGTACATAAGTATTCACACCCTTTGCTCAATACTTTGTTGATGCACCTTTGGCAGCAATTACAGCTTCAAGTCTTATTGGATATGATGCCACAAGCTTGTTGCACCTATCTTTGGGCAGTTTTACCCATTCCTCTTTGCAGCATTTCTTAATCTCCATCAGGTTGGATGGGGAGTGTTATTACACAGCCATTTTCAGATCTTTCCAGAGATGTTCAATCGGATTCAGTTTTGGGCTCTGGCTGGGCCACTCAAGGACATTCACAGAGTTGTCCTGAAGCCACTCCTTTGATATCTTGGCTGTGTGCTTAGGTTCACTATCCTGCTGAAAGATGAACCGTCACCCCAGTCTAAGGTCAAGAGCGCTCTGGAGCAGGTTTTCATCCAGGATGTCTCTGTACATTGCTGCATTCTTCTTTCCCTCAATCCTGACTAGTCTCTCAGTTCGTGCTGGTGACAAACATCCCCACAGCATGATGCTGCCACCACCATGGTTCACTGTAGGGATGGTGCCTGGTTTCCTCCAGACATGTTGCCTGGAATTCATACCAAAGCGTTCAATCTTTGTCTCATCAGAACAGAGAATTTTGTTTTTCATGGTCTGAGAGTCCTTCAGGTGCCATTTTTTTTGGCAAACACCAGGAGGGCTGTCATATGCTTTTTACAAAAGAGTGGCTTCTGTCAGGCCACTCAACCATACAGGCCTGATTGGTGGATTGCTGCAGAGATTGTTGTCTTTCAGGAAGGTTCTCCTCTCTGTGGAGAGAGGAGAACCTTCCAGAAAGACAATGCTGGATCTCTGACAGAGTGACCATCGAGTTCTTGGTCACCTCCCTGACTAAAGCCCTTGTCCTCTGATCTCTCAGTTTGGACGGGTGGCCAGCTTTAGGGAGAGTCCTGGTGGTTCCGAACTTCTTCCATTTCTGGATGGTGGAGGCCATTGTGCTCAGTGGGACCTTCAAAGCAGCAGAAATGTTTCTGTGCCCTTCCCCAGATTTGTGCGTCGAGACAATCCTGTCTCAGAGGTCTACAGACAATTCCTTTGACTTCATGCTTGGTTTGTGCTCTGACATGCACTGTCAACTGTGGGACCTTATATGTAGACAGGTGTGTGCCTTTCCAGATCATGCCCGATCAACTGAATTTACCCCAGGTGGACTTCAATTAAGCTGTAGAAACATCTCAAGGATTTGGAAACAGGATGTACCTGAGCTCAATTTTGAGCTTCACGCAAAGGCTTATATGTAAATACTTATGTATATGTGATTTCTTATTTTTTATTTTTAATAAATTTCCAAAAAACAAACCCAAACTTTTTTCATGTTGTCATTATGGGGTGTGTGAGAGGAATTTGAGGGGGGGAAATGAATTCACTCCATTTTGGAATAAGGCTGTAACATAACAAAATGTGAAAGAAGTGAAGCGCTGTGAAGGCTTTGTGGATGGACCATATATACATAAAGTATACATTATAAGATGCACGGATGACATGAGAAAGTGAAAACAATGTCCACTGCCATCCACTTTTTGTGGCAGCAGAATATACAATGTAGTTTGTGTTATGTGTCGACGCGGGTTGAGGAGCGGACCTGCGTCAGACGGAACCCAGCGCTACAAATAACCAGAAAAGCGGTTCCAAAAACAATATTTATTTCACCCGCTGTGCTTAAAAGGTGTAAAAACAAAAACAGCGTCTTTCTGGTGGAGTGACTGTTGGCACGCTCTCCAGCACTCGTAAGGATCAAAGCCCGGCGCTCCTGGACCCACTACCACCGCCAAACACCCCCCAGGTGGACACGACAAACTGACTCTCTTTGATGTGTGCTGACAGCATGTGTCCTCACCCTTCCTTGCTTCACGGGCTCGATGTGTCAAACCCAGGCGCGGTCCTCAGCGTCTCACAAACGAACATCACAAGGTCGAGTTCCCGGCAATTCTGCTTGAATCACACATGCCTTAAATGCAGAACGCCATCCAATTATCTGCTTCAGCTGAAAGTCTTTAAGGTTGCATGTGAGCACCAGTCACAGGTGCTTCACATGATGTTGATGAGGGTGAGGACTCTTCAGCCAGCATCTTCTCCACAGAAGAATCAGTTTCCATGCCACCTGAAGAGCAAAGAAAAGAAAAGAACACCAAAACATCCAGCCACACCCCCCAACACACAACAGTACCCCCCATCAACGGGAAGATCCCGCCGGCGACCGCGACCAGGCCCGAGAACAGCACCTCCCTCCGGGGTCCATGTCAGGAAGCAGACAGCACCACGCTCCTAAGGTCCACCACAGACAACAGGACAGGCACCGCAGCTGGAAGGCCGGCTGCCATCAACAAAAGCCCCAAAACATTCCCCAGTACAATTCAACACACAGAAAAAACATAAAACCCACCCAAAACTCCCCAGGGGACCGTCCCATCAAACCCCGGGAAGAAAAGAAAACTCCCAAACGCAAAAACCCAACACAGCCCCACAAAGACAATACAAACGTAAATGCATAAAAGAAAAATAACAAACAACCCCCCCAGAATGACCTGCAGAGCCCAACCCCCCCCAGAAGGCCTTCATCGCCAGTTCCAGGAGGAACAGCCAGAACCATAATCCCACAAAGGTCCCCAGGTGTACATGGAGCAAACGGCGCCCTCCAGAGGACCGTACCATCAACCCCAGGAGGTACCCTCCCCCAACCCCGGAACCCCAGACCCGGTCACACTTGGCTAGTTGGCCCCAAGCCAATTCCCCCCCCAAGAGGACCGTCCCATCAACCCTGGAGGTGGAACCCGGAAGGAAACAGAACAAAATCAAAAATCAACCCCGGAGGACTACCAAAACAACCCCAGGGGGATATAAAACGACCAAACCCTGTTACTCTCCCCGGCACCCGAAAGACCCCAGGTCCCTCCCAGAGCCCTTCGGCGGCTCAATTTTGGCGAACGGCTCAAAACATTAAGCCGGAGAAGGGAACAGGAAAAAACTAACCAGCTCCAACCCCAAGGCGCAGCAGAGAACCGGAAATGCGTCTGGTGCCCCAACTCGACCATACCCCAGCCTCTGGGAGGGGTGGAACTACCGAAATGGCGAACGGCAACAGATCGGCCCCCCTCCGACCGAGGTAAGTCGCCGCTGCAGCACACCCCGGCAACACCAATGACGAACGGTACAAAGGCTCACCGAGGCTGGAGTGGAACCGGGCCCTAACCAAACCAAAAAAACCCCCCTAACACCCCCCCCCCCCCCCAGGTGCAGAGGTCTTCTGAGAATGCTCAGCGTGACCAACCTGCACCACCCCAAACCCACAAGACAAACGGTCTTGGGGCAAGTGAGGTTGGGGCTAGGGATGTAGAGAAATAAAAACAACAAAATAAAACGACCAACAACCCAAACAGAAAATACCTAAAAACACATAAAAAATTAACGATTAAGTAAGCCCAGGCGGACTTCTAACCGCATAACAATCACTCCACCAGATACGCCTCTGACTCCCATACAATTATAACCCCTATTTAAAGAAAACAAAACATTTACTCGTGCTAGATTTTTTTTTTTTTTTTTTTTTAATGTGTTATTTTGCCTGTCCCAAACACTTGGAGATACGTCACCATTATTTCTCTTGACGCTTACGGTCGGGGCAATACAGGAATCTCTGCTCGTCCGAGCTGCATGGGCTCATCAACAGGAGGAGCCAGTGGTACCCGTCGGAGGAGCCTCAGTGGGGCGAAGAAGAGGCGGCCCAGATCTGTGCGGGAAAACCCCGAGACGAAAAAAACCCGCTCTGATGGGGCCTCTCGCGTCCACGCTCCTTCATCGATAATCTAGACGAATCCCAACGATATTAGCTCATCTAAATCGTTGGTCGTCACGGACTGCCGGCTCATCTTTTAATGATCATTTATCCCATCTCAAAACATTCCTGTAAAGCTGCGGCAACTCCAACGACTGAGCAGAAACCAGAGAAACATTGCATCACGCACAAGGCTCCGGAGACAATCGGTTCGGACGCCGAATCTCTGGGTGACGGAGTTATTCGCGAGGCAGTGGCCACCTGGGAGTTCGGGACTTGGCGGCTCCAGTATTCCCGGGGTCTGGTGGCGGAGGAAATCGTGTGGTTCCGGTTCTGCTTTGGACAGACGTCTCTATCTTCGAGCCTGCCCACACGACACCTTCTGTGATTTGACTGTTGTCTATTGTTGTAATCTGTTGTGTTTGTTGTGCCCATTCACAACAGTAAAGTGTTGTTATTTGACTTCCTCCATTGTCCGTTCATTTGCGCCCCCTGTTGTGGGTCCGTGTACCTACACTTTCCCAACAAGGTCCCTAAGATAAGATGGGACCTGATTATTCAAAACCTTATAAGTAAGAAGAAGAATTTTAAATTCTATTCTAGAATTAACAGGAAGCCAATGAAGAGAGGCCAATATGGGTGAGATATGCTCTCTCCTTCTAGTCCCCGTCAGTACTCTAGCTGCAGCATTTTGAATTAACTGAAGGCTTTTGGGAACTTTTAGGACAACCTGATAATAATGAATTACAATAGTCCAGCCTAGAGGAAATAAATGCATGAATTAGTTTTTCAGCATCACTCTGAGACAAGACCTTTCTGATTTTAGAGATATTGCGTAAATGCAAAAAAGCAGTCCTACATATTTGTTTAATATGCGCTTTGAATGACATATCCTGATCAAAAATGACTCCAAGATTTCTCACAGTATTACTAGAGGTCAGGGTAATGCCATCCAGAGTAAGGATCTGGTTAGACACCATGTTTCTAAGATTTGTGGGGCCAAGTACAATAACTTCAGTTTTATCTGAGTTTAAAAGCAGGAAATTAGAGGTCATCCATGTCTTTATGTCTGTAAGACAATCCTGCAGTTTAGCTAATTGGTGTGTGTCCTCTGGCTTCATGGATAGATAAAGCTGGGTATCATCTGCGTAACAATGAAAATTTAAGCAATACCGTCTAATAATACTGCCTAAGGGAAGCATGTATAAAGTGAATAAAATTGGTCCTAGCACAGAACCTTGTGAACTCCATAATTAACCTTAGTCTGTGAAGAAGATTCTGTTATGGTTGGACGCAGGACTGAGAACCGACCAGCGTTTGAAGGACCCAGTATGAAATAAGCAGAGCACGTACAAAGGATAACAAATTTAATAACATAACAGTGACGTGCTAAAGTATACAAATGAGTGCGCGGACTGGCGAGGTGGGTATACGGTGCGCTCCCAGCTGCACAAACGGTCCGGAGCCAGAAACAGTTCGGACCCAAGGACCCCGCCGACACCCCCCAGGTGGCCGCGACAAACCGAGTCTGTGAAAGAAGAAATCATCATGTGAGTCCACACTCCACACACAGAGAGACCGCTCAAAGGTGTACACAAACAGCAAACACTTCCTGGCTTAATTACTAATCAGCTCCCACCCTGCAGGCATGGATCCAGTTCACATATCATGCAGTGGAAGCTGATTAAACGACTAACATAACAGCTCAATATAATACGGTGTGAGGGACACCACATTTACTGACTGTACAAATGTTAGTCACAAAACCTAACGTACCTCAGGAAGTGTGCTGACGAGCGTGAGACCTCACCCCCTCCTCTTTCACAGACCATGGCATCAAACCTGGACGTTCTCTGCATCCATAATGATGAGATGGCTCTCAAGACGACGATCTCACCCGTCTGGTCACAAGGTCGAGTCTCTGGCAAATACACACTGTGTACTCCAGACTTAAATGCCACCATGCTCCAATCCATGTAGATGCACCACAGCTGTGAGTCCTGATGAGCTGCACATGATCAGCCTCAGGTGATCAGGGTGAGGTCCTGATAACTCAGCCACACAGCCACTCAGTCCTAAACGCGTGCCACCTGGAAGGAAAAAAAAACAGAAACAGAAGACAGAACAAAAGCCAGCCAGGCACGCCAGACACCCCAGCCACAACAGATTCCCATTTACATGAACAAATTGTAATCTATTAGATAATATCATATAGAGAGAACAAATATAGAGATGATAAGAATAGAAAATGTAAAATTTAGGGGAAATAAATCACTCCAGAGCATTAAATAATGTGTTTTTTAAAATATACCTTCAATTCATGAACATCCATCCTTTTATTGGAATATCAAGTTCTAGTGTCATTACAACAACACTGTATGTTACATTTACAACAGTTGTAAATGTGACATACAGTAAAACATGCTGAATATGGATCTACACATTTAGTTTGGACTGTGAATTCATTATTATTTTTCACTGTTAATGATAGAAGCGTTTGGTTTCCCATTATTCAAACATTATTCCTTTGCACCATTTGTGATCATTAAAAGTGTGTGTTTGTACGTCGTGTGCAATGATGTGTGTGCTGTACTCATGTCAGGAGTGTTAGCTGACTCCCTCAGACATCATTTATAGAGCATACACACATATACACACACACGTGTTCTGGAACAGGTGTCTACTTCATCCAGAGAGCAAAGCACCAAATGCGGGCCTGTGTGCATGTGTGTACGCACATGCACCGCAGTGCACACACACAGCAGTACACACGCACAGGTGTGTGTTGGCTGATAAAGTTTATCGTCTCGGGGCAGGAGGCTCTCTGCAGCTGGCGTGGTGAAAGCCGTGCAGAGCGAGCGAGTGTGTCTGTGCGTGTGAGCCGCCACACGTGCGTGTGTGCCTTTGGAAAGTGAGGATGGCAACATTAAGTGGTGCTGATGACCCACTCCTCATCACTCTTTCATACATAAAGCAGATTTAAATCCATTTGGAAGGTTGAGAAGCCATCAGTGTATTTAGAGGATGATATTTCAAAGAGTGCAGTCGCAAAAATCTGATCTCCAAGAGGTAGACGCGAGGACCTGCTACACATTTCGCAGTTAATGTCACAAAACCAAATCCAGTTTTGTGGCTCGTAAAAATGTTGTTGAAGGGTAAAATTGCCATACCAGCTAACATGCAGCCAGTAACCTCTTGCAAATGCCAGGGCATTTTCTTGGGGGTTACTCACCTAGGAAGACTTACATCATAGACTAGTAAGGCTACTGGCCTAGGACAATATACATGTCAGGCTTGTAAGGGAGTATTTAATTTCCACTGTGTGCCATGTGTCCCTCTTCCAGATGAGCTTGCTTGGCTATGTCCCAATTCACAGGCAGCATCCTTTGAAACCTGCATTTGTCTACTACATTAGTCACACTGGCAGGACGAGGTTGTCTCATTTTGAAGGCACCTTGGAATGAGGCTGACGTGCAGTCGTCTGTCCTTTGAAAATGAGGGATACAACAGTTGCATCCTTCATGGCACAAACATACCAAAAGTCATTATATGATTTTTTTTCCAAGACAAAATGGTTGATAAAGAACCCAAACAAACAAAAAACAAGCAAGCAAGCAAACAAAAAAAAAAAAAAAACAAATCTAGTAAGTGATCCTTAATACTTTAATCTTTAAAGTAATCTTTAAAGGAAAATTAATTACTGAAAATTATTACTAAACTACGGGTTACATCCACTATGCTTGTTTGTTGCATGCAACTGTTAAGGTTGCTAGACAGCGGGTGTATGGGCGGGAAAAGCTAATGACACAATAGTAGAATGCACCACGGGCTAGACCGTCTCATTTCAGAACGGTTGATTTGTCATACACGGTCTCAGAACATCAAATCTGCAGCCTTCGAAGGATGCCGCTCCTCCGCCCCTGAACTGACACACAGACATTGTAACATTATGGTTTAATAAACAGAGAATTGCTAATCTTGGATGTGTTTCTTTTCAAATTCTATTGACTGTAAAATACCAAATTGTAAAACTACATATTTGAGGATCATAATACATTTGCTATTTATTAGCAGGGGTGGTGTACGACTTCAGTTGTTCAACAGTCCAGGGTCTCCGTTGTAGTATTTTTCACTTCATAATGAGCCACACATTTTCAATGGGCGACAGGTCTGGACTACAGGCAGGCCAGACTAGTACCCACGCACTCTTTTACTACGAAGCCACGCTGTTGTAACACGTGCAGAATGTGGCTTGGTATTGTCTTGCTGAAATATGCAGGGAAGTCCCTGATAAAGACGTTGCTTGGATGGCAGCATGTTGCTCCAAAACCTGGTTGTACCTTTCAGCATTGATAGTGCCATCACAGATGTGTAAGTTGCCCATGCCATGGGCACTAACACACCCCCATACCATCACAGATGCTGGCTTTTGAACTTTACGCTGGAAACATTCTGGATGGTCTTTTCCTTTTTTGTCCGGAGGACACGACATCCATGATTTCCAAAAACAATTTGAAATGTGCACTCATCAGACCACATCACACTTTTCCACTTTGCATCTGTCCATTTCAAATGAGCTCGGACCCAGAGAAGGCGGCGGCGTTTCTGGATGTTGTTGATGTATGGCTTTCACTTTGCATAGTAGAGCTTTAACTTGCACTTGTAGATGTAGCGACGAACTGTGTTAACTGACTATGGTTTTCTGAAGTGTTCCTGAGCCTACGCGGTAAGATCATTTACACAGTAATGTCGGTTTTTAATGCAGTGCCGCCTGAGGGATCGAAGGTCACAAGCATTCAATGTTGGTTTTCGGCCTTGCCGCTTACACGTAGAAAGTTCTCCAGATTCTCTGAATCTTCTGATTATATTATGGACTGTAGATGATGGAATCCCTAAATTCCTTTCAATTGAATGTTGAGAAACATTGTTCTTAAACTGTTGGACTATTTTTTTCACGCATTTGCTCACAAAGTGGTGATCCTCACCCCATCTTGCTTGTGAATGGCTGAGACTATTGGGGATGCTCCTCTTATACCCAATCATGACACTCACCTGTTTCCAATTAACCTGTTCACGTGTGGAATGCTCCAAACAGGTGTTCTTTGAGCATTCATCAACTTTCCCAGTTTTTTGTTGCCACTGTCCCAACTTTTTTGAAACGTGTTGCAGGCATCCATTTCAAAATGAGCAAACATTTGCACAAAAACAATAAAGTTGATCAGTTTGAACATTAAATATCTTGTCTTTGTGGTGTATTCAACTGAATATAGGCTGAAGAGGATTTTCAAATCATTGTATTCTGTTTTTATTTACATTTTACACAACGTCCCAACTTCATTGGAATTGAAGTTATAACAAGTAGGTCCACCTTGGATCTGCTGTGGTGACCCTGAGTGAAAAGAAGGGAGCAGCCAGAGCTACTGTCTTTCTTTTTATGCAGTTAATATTTATGTGAAACTGTGGCTTGTCTGACCTATTTGACCCATCAAATGAAGCCAGGTTGACGTTAACCCTCTCACTGACCTGAATCTAACTCTCATATCTCCCAACCAGGGGTGATGAAAAGAGGAGAATATGGAGAAGGATTCTAGGGGCCCAATTATAATTCTGACAAAATAATATGGGAGTGGCCCAGTAAGATTTCTTTTCATGTGGTCCAAAATTCCTGGCAGCACCCCTGCTCCCAATATTCAACTCGATACTTACAACTTTTGATAGGCTGCTTAACGCAGTTGTTGGAATAACATGAAACTTTACACTGCAGCACAACTTCTTTATCAGAACAAAATGTGACCTCACCTCCTAAAAGCTCAGGACTCTGGAGGAAAATATGTGGTGAAAAGTGAAGAAGCCGGTCTTGTGCCTGTCAATACCTGCTGATGTGCTCCAGGCCCTCTGACCTCCAAGTGCTTCAGTGTAGTTGATCAGCGGCTAAAAGGAGTATGACTGGGGATGGATTCAGCAGCTCCGTGCTGAGAGTCAACTGTGGCCTTTTGCAATTGCTGACTAAGGAAAAGGAAATTTTTCTTGGGCAAGTAGGTTATCTGTAGGAACTGACCTACTATGGGAGTCACCTTATGAACTGATTCAGCAAACTAATTTTTCAAACAGACACTAAAGTTTGTAATTGTGCACTTTCACATGGATGCTATTTGTAATTTTCACAACCAGAATCTCAAAATGTGGGATTGAGTGTTCACATGGTGGCCTTTTGTTGTTGCTTGTTGCAGGTGATGCAACAGATTTGCACCTAAATGTGAAGCGGTGCTTGGATGAGCATCACCACCTCTAAATTGGACAGTCAGGTCAGGTTTGGGAGCATATATTTGTATTGCACATTGTTGGATCCATCACTTCACAGAACTGCTTTAAATGGTAAATGGGCTGCATTCATATAGCGCTTTCCCATCTGCATCAGACGCTCAAAGCGCTTTACAATAATGCCTCACATTCACCCTGATGTCAGGGTGCTACCATATAAGGCTTTCGCTACACACCGGGAGCAACTAGGGAATTAAGGAGCTTGCCTAAGGGCCCTTAGTGATTTTCTGGTCAGACTGGGATTTGAACCAAGGATCCTCTGGTCTCAAGCCCAACGCTTAACCACTAGACCCCAAGGCAAGACTCCTTCAACGTACCAGCTGAGGTACGTTGCAACACTCAGCTATGGTGAGGAACTCTGGTGAATGAGGTGGTGGGACTGACCTTTAGGGTCAGAGTGAGGACTTCTGATGTTCAATATGATCTTGAGGTGTAAGTGCTGCTTGAAGGAGTAAAGTGATTTGAGTATCAGACAAGTACTTCTGCCTTTGGAGGTTTTCAGGCATAGAATGATGGATGTCTAGTTTAAGAACCACTACTCTAGTTAATTAAACCAAACTTTGTCTTTGTCACAAACTTATACTGATGTATGTGTATTTCTTTAGGGTTACTGTATCAACATGGCGGTGCAACATGGCTGCCTCCATGAGGAGGCCTTGTTGATTTGTCTCAACATGTGACATTACCGCTGTGAAGACATAGTGACACTTGAACATCAGTGGACCAAGAGCAGTGAAATTAAGGGAGACCATGTGGAAAAATAATGCAAGTACACTCTTTCTCCAATTACATTTTCTGGGCAAGGCCAAGAATTTTTTCAAGTACCCTCGTAAAATCCTCCATACTGCAGCTTTGATGTTTTTATGGCAATCATTCAGTTTATTAGTGGATCAGATAAGTATGACTTTTGGCCAGAATTGTTCACTTGGTGATACAAGCATCTGATTTGGCATGAATATTCTTCACAAATCAGTGTCTGAGAAAAAGTGTTGACCACTTGAAAATCCAATATGGTGGCCATGTAGAAGTCAATGAAAAACTACACAGGGGTCAAAATTGAAAAAATGTTCAAATCATGTTTAAAGCCTATTATGTGTCTGATCACAAAGATTCCAAAAAGGTATAGTTTGGACTATCTATGACTGAATGTTATGGAGTTATGGGGTAAAAAACAACAAAACAAAACAAGTATGGTGACAAAGGTCAGTTTCAGCTTGTACAGGGGTCAAAAGTTGAAGTTACTCCAATTTTTGTAAAATGTGATGCAAATTATTGGTTGAATTAACAGGGTTTTAAAAAGGAATAGTTTGCACCATATGTCATGCTCAGTTGTCACGTTACAGGGTAACATATGTCACATGCCATAGTGTACAAATAATGAATGTTTATGAGTTCAATGGTACGAATATTTCATGAGGTGAAAGCTGGAACATACCATTCAACGAGGCGAAGTAGCCATCTACCTCATTCTTACCATCGAAAGAATGTAAAAACATTCATTATTTGTTTTATATAACGGCTAAAACAGATCCTTGTCATTTGACATTTTATTAATTTATAAACAAAAAAAGGGACTTACATTTTGGTGTTCCACTGCTGCACGTGTGTACGCACGTGCTCGGTGTGTGTGTGTGTGTGAGCACGTGCGTGTATGGTCACAGGCGTGCAAGTGTGTGCGCGCATACCGAGTGCAATGGTACCAAACGTATAGAACCAAATTTGCACTCTAAATGGAACCAAATCGCACTCTAAATGCAATGCAACACAAATGGGACGAATTGTTGTGTGTTGGGGGGTTTGGCTGGATGGTTTTGTGTTGTTTTCTTTTCTTTGCTCTCCAGGTGGTATGCAAACTGGTTTTTGTCTGGGAGAAAGTGCTGGCAGAAGAGTCCTTCACCCTCATCAGCATGATTTGCAGCACCTGTGGATGATGCTCACGTGCAAACTTAAAGACTTTCAGCTGAAGCAGATAATGAGATGGCGTTCTGCATTTAAGCCATGAGTGATTCAAGCAGAATTGCCGGGAACTCGACCTTGTGACGTTCGTTTGTGAGACGCTGAGGACCGCGCCTGGGTTTGACACATCGTGCCTTTGAAGGAGGACGGGTAAGGGACACATGCTGTCAGCACACATCAGAGGTGATTGATTGTCTGAATAAGTGTTAATAGTAATTTGGTATTTTGTTACGCAGTATATTTGAACATTGATGAGAATTGTGCAGCTCGCTTCTCACGGCCGTGGCGTGAGGACTGATGATCCTCCACCTGTTGTGAGAAGCTGCTCATTTACATAAAGCTTAAATTCAGACCTGAATGTGTTGCTGATAGTGTGTACCTTTGAAGGATGTTAGTTGTAGCTGTTGACTTACCTCACCTCTTCTATCCTTCACAGAGTCAGTTTGTCGTGTCCACCTGGGGGGTGTTTGGCGGTGAATGTGAGTCCAGAAGTGGGCTTCGATCCCTTTGGGCGCTGGAGAGCGTGCCGTCCTTCACTCCGTCAGACAAACGCACTTTTATGTTGTACACCGAGTATTGCACAAGAGGGGGATAATAAAATTGTTTTGTTTTTTTGGAACCGCTTTCTGGTTATTTAGCGGGGTTCAGTCAGACGCAGGTCCGCTCCAACCCGCGTCGGCACATAACAGTAGTTCCCGGCCATTCTAAAATGGACCCAGCGGCAGAAGCGGTTCCATTTGCCGAAAGAGTTCAAGAACACTTGGAGAAAATATGGGAGCAATTACAGCATCTCGCAAACCAAATTAAACAAACAGATGCCAGCGTTACGGAGCTAGCAGCGCAAGCCGTTCCGCTTCCTGCTGCTCCAGCTGCGGCACCATCGATACCGGTGCAGATAACTCCGTCACCCAGAGATTCGGCTTCCGAACCAATTATTTGTTATCCGGAGCCTTATGTGGGAAATGTAGAAGCCTGTGCTCTGTTTTTGATGCAATGTTCTCTGGTTTTTGCTCAGCGACCGGCTTCCTTCTCTTCTGATGGTAGCCGTGTCTCATATGTGACGAAGTTGCTCCGAGGTGACGCCGTTGCGTAACGGTTGCTGAATCTCAGGCAGGGGAGGAGGAATGCGGTGGATTATTCTGTGGATTTCCAAATTTTTTCTGCTCAGTCCGGTTGGAATGCCGCAGCTTTAAGAGGAGTGTTTGTGGATGGTTTAAACGATTCATTAAAAGACGAGCTAGCCGTCCGTGACGAACCAAAAGATTTAGATGAGCTAATATCTTTGGTTATTCGTCTAGATGAGCGGATAAAGGAGCATGGATGCGAGAGAGGGCGGACATCAGAGCGGGTCTTTTCGTCTCGGGGCTTTCCCCGACACAGATCTGGGCTGCCTCTTCTTCGCCTACTGAGACTCCTCCGACGGGACCTCTGGCTCCTCTTGCGGATGAGTCCATGCAGCTCGGACGAGCTGAAGCCGCCATATTGCCCCGTCACATAAGCGTCAAGAAAAATAGTGATGACGTATCTCCAGGTGTTCTGGGACAGGCATAATAGTGGACACACAAAAAAAAAAAATTATTTGGGCTGTTTTTGTTTTTTTGTAAGGGGTTATAAATTGTTTGGGGATTTAGAGGCGGTTCTGGTGGAGTGAATGACTGGCGGTTCGGAGCTCGGCTGGACTCAGTCAAGCGTTGGTTTTTATTATTTGAGTTTAGGTATTTTCTGTTTGGGATGGGGTCGTTTTGTTTTGTTGTTTTTTATTTCCCTGCTTCCCTAACCCCAACCTCACTCGCCCTAAGACCGTTCGTCTTGTGGGTTGTGGGGTGGTGCAGGTTGGTCACGCTGAGTGTTTCTCAGAAGACCTCTGCATCTGGGGGGGGGGTTGTCAGGGGCGTTTTTTTGGGTTTGGTTAGGACCCAGTTCCACTCCAGCCTCGGTGGGCCTTTGACCGTTCGTCATTGGTGTTGCCGGGGTGTGGTGCAGCGGGAACATACCTCAGTCGGAGGGGTGGGACAATCTGTTGCCGTTCGCCATTTCGGTAGTTCCGCCCCACCCGATAGGCTGGTGGTATGGTCGGGTAGGGGCACCGGACGTATTTCCGGTTTTCCGCTGCGCTTCGGGGTTGGGACTGGGTTAGTTTTTCCTGTTTCCTTCCCCGGCTTAGTAATTTTGTGCCGTTCGCCAAAATTGAGCTGACGAAGGGCTCTGGGAGTGATCTGGGGTCTTTCAGGGTGCTGGGGGAGGTAACACGGTTTGTTGGTTGTTTTATTTGCCCCCGGGGTAGTTTAATGAAGTCGCCGGGGGTTGGATTTTTGTGTTTCTTGTGTTTCCTTCCAGGTTCCACCTCCAGGGTTGATGGGACGGTCCTCTGGGGGGGAATTGGCTTGTGGGGGCCGACTAGCCAAGTGTGGCCGGGTCTGGGGTTCCTGGGTTGTGGGGAGGGTGCCTCCTGGGGTTGATGGTACGGTCCTCGGGGGCGCTGTTGCTCCATGTGTACCTGGGGACCTCTGTGGGATTCCGGCTTTGGCTGTTTCTCCTGGTACTGGCGGTAAAGGCCTTCTGGGGGGTGTTGGGCTCTGCAAGTCGTTCTGGGGGGGTTGTTATTATTTTCTTTGTGAATTTATGTTTGTATTGTGTTGTTGGGGCTGTGTTGGGTTTTTATATTTGGGAGTTTTTTTTCTTCCGGGGTTGGATGGGACGGTCCCCTGGGGAGGTTTTGGGTGGGTTTTGTGTTTTTTGTATGTTGGGTTATATATGGGACTTTTTTGGGGTTTTGTTGATGCCAGCCGGCCTTCCAGCCGTGGTGCCCTGTCCTGCTGTCTGCTATGGACCTTGGGAGCGTTACGCCATCTACTTGCTGTTATGGACCCCGGAGGGGGGTGCTGTTCTCGGGCCTGGTTTGTTCAGTCGCCGGGAGGCTTCCCGTTGATGGGGGGGTACTGTTGTGTGTGGGGGGTTTGGCTGGATGTTTTTGTGTGTTTTCTTTTCTTTGCTCTCCAGGTGGTATGCAAACTGGTTTTGTCTGTGGAGAAGGTGCTGGCAGAAGAGTCCTTCACCCTCATCAGCATGATTTGCAGCACCTGTGGATGATGCTCACGTGCAAACTTAAAGACTTTCAGCTGAAGCAGATAATGAGATGGCGTTCTGCATTTAAGCCATGAGTGATTCAAGCAGAATTGCCGGGAACTCGACCTTGTGATGTTCGTTTGTGAGACGCTGAGGACCGTGCCTGTGAAGGAGGACGGGTGAGGGACACATGCTGTCAGCACACATCAGAGGTGATTGATTGTCTGAATAAGTGTTAATAGTAATTTGGTATTTTGTTACGCAGTATTTTGAACATTGATGAGAATTGTGCAGCTCGCTTCTCACGGCCGTGGCGTGCGGACTGATGATCCTCCATGTTGTGAGAAGCTGCTCATTTACATAAAGCTTACATTCAGACCTGAATGTGTTGCTGATAGTGTGTGCCTGTGAAGGATGTTAGTTGTAGCTGTTGACTTACCTCACCTCTTCTATCCTTCACAGAGTCAGTTTGTCGTGTCCACCTGGGGGGTGTTTGGCGGTGAATGTGAGTCCAGAAGCACCGGGCTTCGATCCCTTTGGGCGCTGGAGAGCGCGCCGTCCTTCACTCCGCCAGACAAACGCACTTTTATGTTGTACACCGAGTATTGCACAAGAGGGGGATAATAAAATTGTTTTGTTTTTTTGGAACCACTTTCTGGTTATTTAGCGCTGGGTTCAGTCAGACGCAGGTCCGCTCCTCAACCCACGTCGGCACATAACACGAATAATCCATGTCATGTGACATACAAAGCACCAATCTAATGACAATGATCCACTCAGCCGTTATATAAAATCCAATGGACGTTGACATTGTTTGACATTTAATTTGCAAACCAAGCATTCAACACAGTTCAAAAATATTCCATTTGTTAATCCTGTTAGTTCAACCAATAATGTGCGCCACTTTTTACGAAAACTGGAGCGACTTTAACTTTTAAGCCCTGTAGAAACTGAAACTGACCTTTGTCACCATTCTTAATGTTTTTGCCCCATAACTCCATAACATTCAGTCACAGATAGTCCAAACTATACCTTTTTGGAATCATTGTGATCAGACAAATAATGTGGTATAGGCAGCATTTTTAAATTTTGACCGCCAACCTGGCCGCAATATTGGATTTTCAAGTGTCCAACACTGTTTTCTCAAACACCGATTTATGAAGAACATTCATGCCAAATCTGATGCGTGTATCACCATGTGAGGGATTGTTTCAGTTATCTGCTGCACTATATATGTCCCACTGAAAGAACCAAAACTTGTTATATTTTGAACCTTGAAGTCAACACACACCATATTGGTGTCCTGCTGGGCAAAAAATAATAAAACTAAAATAAAGGAACTTATAAACTGTGAAATTATGTGATAACTCAAAAAATGAGCTGATGCACGAATATGAGCCAATACGGTACTAAAGAATAAAATATGTCACTTAGTGAGAAGCACACACAGTGTCGTAAAAGTCAATAAATTAATCTTTCTGCATTATGTTGCAATGAACCAATAAGAGCCTTAAGATTTTATAGCAGTATTATAGCTTTGAGATTCAATAGTTGACCTCTCAAAAGCACTTATGAGGTATTCTGAAAAAGAATTAAACCTTAAAGGCAAACATGAAGTGTCGACATGAAAAAGATAATGTGAATTTTGTTGTTTATTGCATTAATAAAGGATGTTTTTGTGCAGTTGTGCATGACAAACAATATATGCTTACAGCTACATTACCATGCAACCATAACATAACTTTGATCAAAATATAGCTGATTAAATATCACCGTGATGGATCACCCATCTTAAGCAGCTTTCATGCTTTTGGGTTTTGGGGGGGAGCTGAGGAGGAATACACTTTTAGCTTTAATTCAAGGGCATTAACAAAAACATCAGATTAACCATTTAGGACTTACAACCATTTTTATATGTAGTTCCACCATATTCAAAGGTCATAAATAACTGGACAAACTAAACATCAGCGTTGTTGTTAATGCAAATCATCATTTTTACAGTCAGTCCTCTTTGATGGATACATGAACATTTCCAAGTAACTGACAGCATCTTGCACTTCATTTACAGTGTATCTACACTCAACAAAAATATAAACGCAACACTTTTGGTTTTGCTCCCATTTTGTATGAGATGAACTCAAAGATCTAAAACTTTTTCCACATACACAATATTACCATTTCCCTCAAATATTGTTTACAAACCAGTCTAAATCTGTGATAGTGAGCACTTCTCCTTTGCTGAGAGAGCAAAGGAGGGGGGGGGGAGGGATACCAGTCAGTATCTGGTGTGACCACCATTTGCCTCATGCAGTGCAACACATTTCCTTCGCATAGAGTTGATCAGGTTGTCAATTGTGGCCTGTGGAATGTTGGTCCACTCCTCTTCAATGGCTGTGAGAAGTTGCTGGATATTGGCAGGAACTGGTACATGCTGTCGTATACGCCGGTCCAGAGCATCCCAAACATGCTCAATGGGTGACATGTTCGGTGAGTATGCCGGCCATGCAAGAACTGGGACATTTTCAGCTTCCAAGAATTGTTTACAGATCCTTGCAACATGGGGCCGTGCATTATCCTGCTGCAACATGAGGTGATGTTCTTGGATGTATGGCACAACAATGGGCCTCAGGATCTCGTCACGGTATCTCTGTGCATTCAAAATGCCATCAATAAAATGCACCTGTGTTCTTCGTCCATAACAGACGCCTGCCCATACCATAACCCCACCGCCACCATGGGCCACTCGATCCACAACACTGACATCAGAAAACCGCTCACCCACACGCCACACACGCTGTCTGCCATCTGCCCTGGACAGAGTGAACCGGGATTCATCCGTGAAGAACACCTCTCCAACGTGCCAAACGCCAGCGAATGTGAGCATTTGCCCATTCAAGCCGGTTACGATGACGAACTGGAGTCAGGTCGAGACCCCGATGAGGACGACGAGCATGCAGATGAGCTTCCCTGAGACGGTTTCTGACAGTTTGTGCAGAAATTCTTTGGTTATGCAAACCGATTGTTTCAGTAGCTGTCCGTGGCTGGTCTCAGATGATCTTGGAGGTGAACATGCTGGATGTGGAGGTCCTGGGCTGTGTGGTTACACGTGGTCTGCGGTTGTGAGGCTGGTTGGATGTACTGCCAAATTCTCTGAAACGCCTTTGGAGACGGCTTATGGTAGAGACATGAACATTCAATACACGAGCAACAGCTCTGGTTGACATTCCTGCTGTCAGCATGCCAATTGCAAGCTCCCTCAAATCTTGCGACATCTGTGGCATTGTGCTGTGTGATAAAACTGCACCTTTCAGAGTGGCCTTTTATTGTGGGCAGTCTAAGGCACACCTGTGCACTAATCATGGTGTCTAATCAGCATGATATGGCACACCTGTGAGGTGGGATGGATTATCTCAGCAAAGGAGAAGTGCTCACTATTACAGATTTAGACTGTTTGTGAACAATATTTGAGGGAAATGGTGCTATTGTGTATGTGGAAAAGTTTTAGATCTTTGAGTTCATCTCATACAAAATGGGAGCAAAACCAAAGTGTTGCGTTTATATTTTTGTTGAGTGTAGAAAGCATTCACAGCACTTCACTGTTTCTACATTTTGTTATGTTACAGCCTTAGTCCAAAATGGATGAAATTCATTTTTTCCCTAAATTTGACACACAATCCCCCATAATGACAATAATAAAAAGGTTGGGTTTTTTGTTGAGATTTTTACAAAGTTATTAACCTAACCCCCTTCCAAACGTAGAAATCACACGAACATATGTATTCACACCACTATACTATTAAGCTCAAAAATTGAGCTCAGGTACATCCTGTTTCCACTGATCATCCATGAGATGTTTCTACAGCTTAATTGGCGTCACATGAATAAATTCAGTTGATTGGACATGATTTGGAAAGGCACACACCTGTCTACATATAAGGTCCCACATCTGACAGTGCATATCACAGCACAAACCAAGCATGAAGTCAAAGGAATTGTCTGTAGACCTCTGAGACAGGATTGTCTTGAGGCACAAAATCTGGGGCAGGGTACAAAAACATTTCTGCTGCTTTGAAGGCCCCACTGAGCACAGTGGCCTCCATCATCTGTAAATAGAAGAAGTTTGGATCCACCAAGACTCTTCCTAAAGCTGGCTGCCCATCTAAACTGAGCCATCTGGGAGAAGGGCCTTAATCAGGCAGGCGACCAAGACCCGATGGTCACTCTGTCAGAGCTTCAGGACAATGACCCTAAGCACACAGCCAGAAATCAAAGGAGTGGCTTCAGGACAACTCTGTGAATGTCCTAAGTGTCCTGGAGCCAGACCTGAATCTGATTTAATATCTCTGGAGAGATCTGAGAATGGCAGTGCACCAACGCTCCCCATCCAACCTGATGGAGCTTGAGAAGTGGACAAAACTGCCCAAAAATAGGTGCACCAAGCTTGTGGCATCATACGAGGGCTGTCAATAAAGTACGGTCCTTTTTATTTTTTTCAAAACTATATGGATTTCATTCATATGTTTTTACGTCAGACATGCTTGAACCCTCGTGCGCATGCGTGAGTTTTTCCATGCCTGTCGGTGACGTCATTCGCCTGTGAGCACTCCTTGTGGGAGGAGTCGTCCAGCCCCTCGTCGGAATTCCTTTGTCTGAGAAGTTGCTGAGAGACTGGCGCTTTGTTTGATCAAAATTTTTCTAAACCTGTGAGACCACATCGAAGTGGACACGGTTCGAAAAATTAAGCTGGTTTTCAGTGAAAATTTTAACAGCTGATGAGAGATTTTGAGGTGATTCTGTCGCTTTAAAGGACTTCCCACGGTGCGAGACGTCGCGCTGCGCTCTCAGCCGCCGTCGTCAGCCTGTTCAAGCTGAAAACCTCCACATTTCAGGCTCTATTGATCCAGGCCGTCGTGAGAGAACAGAGAAGTTTCAGAAGAAGTCGGTTTCAGCATTTTTATCCGGATAATCCACTGTTAAAGGAGATTTTTTTTAATGAAAGACGTGCGGACGGGTCCGCGCTTCGGCTCGCAGCCGCTGCGACGCTCCGCCACAGGAAAAACACCTCTGTTGAAAGCCTTAAGGACAAGTTGGAACATGTCCTGCTGTTAAACAATTTCTCATATACTCACATCCACTGAAAGCCATCAAAAGCCGCCTGGATTTTACAAATGGTTATCAACACGGAGGTGTTTTTCCTGTGCCGCCGCACCGCGTCGGCTGCGTCCCGACGCGCGGACCTGTCCGCACGTCTTTCATTAAAAAAATCTCCTTAACAGTGGAATATCTGGATAAAATGCTGAAACCGACTTCTTCTGAAACTTCTCTGTTCTCTCACGACGTCCTGGATCAATAGAGCCTGAAATGTGGAGGTTTCAGCTTGAACAGGCTGACGACGGCGGCTGAGAGCGCTGAGCGACGTCTCGCACGTGGGAAGTCCTTAAAGCGACAGAATCACCTCAAAATCTCTCATCAGCCGTTAAAATTTTCACTGAAAACCAGCTTAATTTTCGAACCGTGTCCACTTCGATGTGTCTCACAGGTTTAGAAAAAATTTGATCAAACAACGCGCCAGTCTCTCTGCAACTTCTCAGACAAAGGAATTCCGACGAGGGGCTGGACGACTCCTCCCACAAGGAGTGCTCACAGGCGAATGACGTCACCGACAGGCGTGGAAAAACTCACGCATGCGCACGAGGGTTCAAGCATGTCTGACGTAAACATATGAATGAAATCCATATAGTTTTTGAAAAAAATAAAAAGGACCGTTGCTTTATTGACAGACCTCGTATTCTTGAAGACTTGAGGCTGTAGTTGCTGTGAAAGGTGCATAAACAAAAGCATTGAGTGAAGGGTTTTAATACTTATGTACATTTGATTTCTTTTCTTGTTTTTTTAATAAATTTGCAAAAATTTATTAAAAATTTTCATGTTGTCATTATGCGGGATTGTGTGTAGAATCTTGAGGGAAAAATGAATTTCATCCATTTTGGAATCAGGCTGTAACATAACAAAACACAGAAAAAGTGAAGCACTATGAATACTTTCAAGATGCACTGTACATCAGTAATTAAAAACACTAAATAAATACTGTATTTTATGAACTGTAAGTCGCACCAGACTATCAGTCGCATCTGTCAATAAATGATGAACAGGAGAAATACATTTAACACATTTCACACGAGCCTAAAAGCTTTATTTTTTAAATGTGGTGCAACTGTTTTGTAATTTCTGTCTGTAGCATGGCCCAAGCAGAGGGTCACCCCTTTGACTCTGGTCTGCTTGAGGTTTCTTCCTCAGAGGGAGTTTGTCTTTACCACTGTTGCTCTGGGGGTTAGTAAGGTTAGACCTTACTTGTGTGAAGCACCTTGAGGCAACTCTGCTGTGATTTGGCACTATATAAATGAAAATAAATTGAAATTGAAACTGCTTTATGCAACAAGAAGCACAATTAATCAATGCATTATTTATAATGCAAACACCACATTAGTGAGCACAAGCTAATGGGCTAATTAATACTATTGTACGAGGCACAAAATGTGAGTAAACTGCTTCTTGTCACCACTGAACAGACAATCACAAGTGAGGTAAATGGGCAACGTAATTAAGCATTTGAAAACGCACACATTATTTATTTATCATGCAAGCACTGCATTGATGAGCAAACAAGGTAATTAGTGTTGTTGTACCTGGCACGAAACCTGGGCAGCGTGGTGGCCAAGTGATTAGTATGCTTGTTTTAAGAGTAGAAGGTTCCCTGTTCAAGATCACCCCTGTCCATTGTCCATGTGAAGCCTACATCACAACTCACCGCATGTGTGGTCTACACGTACAGGTTGCAGGGAGTGGTAGCCTGCAGACATGTCACAGCTTTCCAGGGGAAAGCTTGTGAAAGCGTACAGGCGTCGTACTGGTCACGTACAGGCTGCATGGCTGTCATACATAAGGCGTGAGTATTGCACTGTCTGCCTGTGGCAATCACGTCTGACATGTAAACAGTGCATGTGTGTTTGTGCAGTGTGTGCAACTTACAAATTACCACACGCGTCAGCCAGGACTACGGCCTGCCCATCTGATGTAGGTGGTCCACACGAGACAGTCACTTCTAACTAGCGTGTCATCAAAGCCAATATCACTTCGTATTCAAGAAGACTTGAGGCTGTAGTTGTTGTGTGGGCCGCCAGAAGAGGAGGTACTGCTGGCCCACCACCAGAGGGCGCCCTGCCCGAAATGCGGGCTTCGGGCACGAGAGGGCGCTGCCGCCACGCAGGAGCCACCGGAGTGACAGCTGTCACTCATCACCCTTACCAGCTGTCACTCATCACCACTCATCATCATCATCAACCATCCCATAAAAGCCAGACAACATCTCCACCTCACTGCCGAGATATCGTCTACCTATAGGTAAACTCTCAGCCGTTGTTGTTCTGTTAAAGAAAACACGTAATTCTCTGAGTTGTTGCAGGAGTTCCTGAGGAGCCTACTGATAGCGGGACGCTAAGTTTGGGGAAACGTGACGAGTGACGCACGTCAAACTAAGTAGCCCTCAGTCTCTTACTGTGTTGGAGGTGGAGGTGTCATGCCCACCTGGAGAGAAATATTTCTGTGTGCTGACTGTTTACTGCGTGTGTCTTCACACACTCACCTCAAGCTGTTTTCTCTGTATCCTGCCAGCAGTACCAGATCCGGCAGCTGAAGATGGTGGCCACCTGGGGACTCAGGACTTGGCGTCTCCAGTGTGTTATCAGATCCGGTGGCAGTGGAAATCGTGTGGGGTCCGGCTCTTCTCTGGACGGTGCTCTCCTATCCTCGAGCCTGCCCACACGTCACCTTCGTGTAATTGCCTGTAATCCAAATTCTGGTTCTGTCTGTATTCCGTGTGCACATTTACAACAGTAAATTGTTATTCTTGGCTCATTCATTGTCCGGTTCCTTTACGCCCCCTGTTGTGGGTCCGTGTCTCTACACTTTCCCAACAGTAGTTGCTGGCAAAGTGCATCAACAAAGTATTGAACAAAGGTTTTTTTTTTTATTTTTAATAAATTTGCAAATGTTAAAAAAAACTTTTTCATGTTGTCATTATGGGGTATTGTGAGTAGAATTTTAAGGGAAAAATGAATTTACTCCATTCTGAAATAAGGCTGTACCAACAAAATGTGGAAAAAGTGAATTGCTGTGAATACTTTCTGGATGCACTGTACAACGGCAGTATGAAAGCTCTCCCCCCACTCATTTCCTTTTTGAATGGTATGGGGCATACACATTGTATGCATTCTTAAGCTTTTGCAAGACCCATAGTATTTGCATGTGCAGCAGTGAAGGTCTCCACCGGAGTCTGTGGCACTGAACACACACACATGGCACGCATGTACAACCCCTGGCAAAAATTATGGAATCACCGGCCTCGGAGGATGTTAATTCAGTTGTTTAATTTTGTAGGAAAAAAGCAGATCACAGACATGACACAAAACTAAAGTCATTTCAAATGGCAACTTTCTGGCTTTAAGAAATACTATAAGAAATCAGGAACAAAAAAATTGTGGCAGTCAGTAACGGTTACTCTTTTAGACCAAGCAGAGGGAAAAAAATATGGAATCACTCAATTCTGAGTAAAAAATTATGGAATCATGAAAAACAAAAGAACGCTCCAACACATCACTAGTATTTTGTTGCACCACCTCTGGCTTTTATAACAGCTTGCAGTCTCTGAGGCATGGACTTAATGAGTGACAAACAGTACTCTTCATCAATCTGGCTCCAACTTTCTGTGATTGCTGTTGCCAGATCAGCTTTGCTGGTTGGAGCCTTGTCATGGACCATTTTCTTCAACTTCCACCAAAGATTTTCAATTGGATTAAGATCCGGACTATTTGCAGGCCATGACATTGACCCTATGTGTCTTTTTGTGAGGAATGTTTTCACAGTTTTTGCTCTATGGCAAGATGCATTATCATCTTGAAAAATGATTTCATCATCCCCAAACATCCTTTCAATTGATGGGATAAGAAAAGTGTCCAAATATCAATGTAAACTTGTGCATTTATTGATGATGTAATGACAGCCATCTCCCCAGTGCCTTTACCTGACATGCAGCCCCATATCATCAATGACTGTGGAAATTTACATGTTCTCTTCAGGCAGTCATCTTTATAAATCTCATTGGAATGGCACCAAACAAAAGTTCCAGCATCACCACCTTGCCCAATGCAGATTTGAGATTCATCACTGAATATGACTTTCATCCAGTCATCCACAGTCCACGATTGCTTTTCCTTAGCCCATTGTAATGTTATTTTTTCTGTTTAGGTGTTAATGATGGCTTTCGTTTAGCTTTTCTGTATGTAAATCCCATTTTCTTTAGGCGGTTTCTTACAGTTCGGTCACAGACGTTGACTCCAGTTTCCTCCCATTCGTTCCTCATTTGTTTTGTTGTGCATTTTCGATTTTTGAGACATATTGCTTTAAGTTTTTTGTCTTGACGCTTTGATGTCTTCCTTGGTCTACCAGTATGTTTGCCTTTAACAACCTTCCCATGTTGTTTGTATTTGGTCCAGAGTTTAGACACAGCTGACTGTGAGCAACTAACATCTTTTGCAACATTGCGTGATGATTTACCCTCTTTTAAGAGTTTGATAATCCTCTCCTTTGTTTCAATTGACACCTCTCGTGTTGGAGCCATGATTCATGTCAGTCCACTTGGTGCAACAGCTCTCCAAGGTGTGATTACTCCTTTTTAGATGCAGACTAACAAGCAGATCTGATTTGATGCAGGTGTTAGTTTTGGGGATGAAAATTTACAGGGTTTCCATAATTTATTCCTCAGAATTGAATGAGTCCATATTTTTTTGAACCCTCGTGCGCATGCGTGAGTTTTTCCACGCCTGTCGGTGACGTCATTCGCCTGTGAGCACTCCTTGTGGGAGGAGTCGTCCAGCCCCTCGTCGGAATTCCTTTGTCTGAGAAGTTGCTGAGAGACTGGCGCTTTGTTTGATCAAAATTTTTTCTAAACCTGTGAGACACATCGAAGTGGACACGGTTCGAAATATTAAGCTGGTTTTCAGTGAAAATTTGAACGGCTGATGAGAGATTTTGAGGTGATACTGTCGCTTTAAGGACTGTCGGCTGATGACTGTCAGCTGTTTCAGGTGATGGGTGACGGCTGTCACCTGGGCTGCTCCTCTTCAGCGGCAGCGCCCTCCGGTGCGGGGCGCCCTCTGGTGGTGGTGGGCCAGCAGTACCTCCTCTTTAGCGGCCCACACAACAGGACCCCACCCTCAACGGGCGCCTCCGGGTGGCGGCGGTAGAAGTCGGCCAGGAGGGCCGGGTCCAGGATGAAGCTCCTTTTCACCCAGGAGCGTTCTTCGGGGCCGTACCCCTCCCAGTCCACCAGGTATTGAAAACCCCGGCCCATCCGTCGGACATCCAGAAGCCGGCGCACGGTCCAAGCCGGCTCGCCATCGATGATCCGGGCAGGAGGTGGCGCCGGACCGGGAGTACAGAGGGGTGACGTGTGATGAGGCTTGATCCTGGACACATGGAATACAGGATGGATCCGCAGTGAGGCCGGAAGCTGAAGCCTCACTGCGGCGGGATTGACGATCTGGAGGATTTTATATGGTCCTATGTATCGGTCTTTGAGTTTCGGGGAGGCTACTTGCAGTGGTATGTCCTTGGTGGATAGCCACACTTCCTGCCCGGGGCGATACGTAGGGGCCGGGGCCCGCCGCCGGTCTGCATGGGCCTTAGCCCTCGCCCGGGCCCTCAATAAAGCAGAACGGGCGGCACGCCACACCCGACGGCACTTCCGCAGGTGGGCCTGGACCGAGGGCACGCCGACCTCTCCCTCAACCATTGGGAACAATGGGGGCTGATACCCCAAACACACCTCAAAAGGAGAGAGGCTGGTGGCTGACGACACTTGACTGTTGTGGGCGTACTCGATCCAGGCCAGATGAGTACTCCAGGCCGCCGGGTGCGCGGCTGTCACACAGCGTAGTGTCTGCTCCATCTCCTGGTTGGCCCGTTCTGCTTGCCCGTTGGTTTGGGAGTGATACCCGGACGAGAGACTGACCGTGGCCCCCAGTTCAAGGCAGAAACTCCTCCAGACGTGCGAGGAGAACTGGGGGCCGCGATCGGAGAGGACGTCTGATGGTATCCCATGCAGCCGGACGACGTGGTGGACCAGGAGGTCCGCTGTCTCCTGGGCCGTCGGGAGCTTCGGGAGGGCCACGAAGTGGGCCGCCTTGGAGAAACGGTCCACTATCGTGAGGATGACGGTGTTTCCCTGGGACGGCGGGAGGCCCGTGACAAAATCCAGGCCGATGTGAGACCAGGGGCGATGAGGTACGGGCAGCGGCTGTAGCAAACCCGAGGACATGCGGTGGTCGGCTTTGCCCCTGGCGCAGGTGGTACAGGCCTGGATATAGTCCCGGACGTCGGTCTCCAGGGATGCCCACCAGAAGCGCTGCCGGACGACTGCCACGGTTCTACGCACCCCAGGATGACAGGAGAGCTTCGAACCGTGGCAGAAGTCCAGGACCGCAGCCCTAGCCTCTGGTGGGACGTAGAGCCTGTTCTTCGGCCTGGTTCCGGGGTCCGGGCTTCGTGCCAGGGCCTCCCGGACGGTCTTCTCCACGTCCCAGGTGAGGGTGGCCACGATAGTGGACTCCGGGATGATGGGATCCGGGGGATCCGACGGCTCCGTTTTGACCTCATTTTCATGTACCCGGGACAAGGCATCCGACCTCTGGTTCTTGGTCCCGGGACGGTAGGTGATCCGGAAGTCAAAACGGCCGAAGAACAGTGACCAGCGGGCTTGCCTGGGATTCAGCTGCTTGGCGGTCCTGATATACTCCAGGTTCCGGTGGTCAGTGAAAACCGTGAATGGCACGGACGTTCCCTCCAACAGATGTCTCCACTCCTCAAGAGCCTCTTTCACCGCAAGGAGTTCTCGATTGCCGACGTCATAGTTCCGTTCGGCCGGGGTCAACCTGCGGGAAAAATAGGCACACGGGTGAAGAACCTTATCGGTCTTCCCGCTCTGGGACAGCACGGCTCCTATCCCTGAGTCCGAGGCGTCCACTTCAACCACTAACTGGCGACTAGGATCGGGCTGCACCAGAACGGGTGCAGACGAGAACCGACGTTTCAACTCCTTGAACGCGGCATCGCAACGATCCGACCAGGTGAAGGGAACTTTTGCAGAGGTCAGGGCTGTCAGGGGGCTAACTACCTGACTGTAGCCCTTGATGAACCTCCTATAGAAATTAGCAAAACCGAGGAACTGTTGCAGCTTCCTACGGCTTGTGGGTTGGGGCCAGTCTCTCACCGCCGCAACCTTGGCCGGATCAGGAGCGACGGAGTTGGAGGAGATGATGAACCCCAGGAAGGACAAAGACGTGCGGTGGAACTCGCACTTCTCGCCCTTCACAAACAGTCGGTTCTCCAACAACCGCTGTAGGACCTGACGTACATGCCTAACATGGGTCTCAGGGTCTGGAGAAAAGATGAGTATATCGTCTAGGTATACGAAGACGAACCGGTGCAGGAAATCCCGCAAGACATCATTAACCAACGCTTGGAAAGTCGCGGGAGCGTTGGTGAGCAGGTACTCAAAGTGACCTAACGGGGTGTTAAATGCCGTCTTCCACTCGTCTCCCTTCCGGATCCGAACCAGGTGATACGCATTTCTAAGATCGAGCTTCGTGAATATTCGGGCCCCATGCAGGGGCGTGAACACTGAATCCAACAGGGGCAACGGGTATCGATTGCGAACCGTGATCTCGTTCAGCCCCCTATAATCAATGCATGGGCGCAGTCCGCCGTCTTTCTTACCCACAAAAAAGAAACCTGCGCCCATCGGGGAGGTGGAATTCTGGATCAACCCGGCGGCTAACGAGTCCCGGATGTAGGTCTCCATTGATTCGCGCTCAGGCCGTGAGAGGTTGTACAGCCTGCTGGACGGGAACTCACTGCCCGGAACCAAATCAATGGCACAATCATAAGGACGGTGGGGGGGAAGGGTGAGCGCCAGATCCTTGCTGAACACGTCAACCATGTCATGGTACTCCATAGGCACCGCCCCCAGATTGGGCGGGACTCTGACCTCCTCCTTAGCCTGGGAGCCGGGAGGAACCGAGGAACCTAAACATACCCGATGGCAGGTCTCGCTCCACTGCACCACTACCCCGGACGGCCAATCGATCCGGGGATTGTGCTTTAACATCCAAGGGAACCCCAAAATCACACGGGAGGAAGCAGGAGTCACAAAAAACTCGATTTCCTCCCGGTGATTTCCCTGACACCACCAGAGTTACAGTGGTGTCTTATGCGTGATTGGAGGGATTAGGGAGCCATCTAGCGTCCCGCACCTGCACAGGCAGGGTGAGCGCCACCAGAGGGGAGCCCTACCTCCCTAGCCCATCTGCTGTCCAACAGATTCCCCTCCGAGCCCGTGTCCACCAGTGCTGGGCCTTCAGGGTTGAGTCCTCATAAAGGATCGTAACCGGGAGTCGTGTGGCGATGTGGGTGTGTCCCACGTGAATGTCTTGGCCCAACCCCTAGCCCAGTCTCTAGGGGCGGGCGTGGTGTTAACCGCTCGGGGCAGTCTCTTACGTGGTGCTCTATCGAGCCACAAACAAAACAAGCTCCGTGGGGCTGCCTCCTCTGTGCACCTGGTGCCCTAAATGTTGCCCTACTCGTGTCCATAGCTTCATCAGCAGGGGAGCTGTGGCCCCACGGAGCGCAGGGGCCGTGGAGCGTGGGGAAGGCGGAGCGCGGTCGGAACCGGAAGGGAGAGGGACAGCGCGTGCCCGGCCACGCCCTTCGTCTCGTTCCCGCCGACGTTCTTCTAACCGGTTGTCTAGTCGTATGACAAGATCGATGAGCCCATCTAAATCCCGCGGTTCGTCTTAGCCACCAGGTGCTCCTTAAGAACCAATGACAGTCCGTTTACAAAGGCGGCGCGAAGGGCAGTGCTATTCCAGCCGGACCTCGCAGCCGCGATGCGGAAGTCGACTGCATAGGCAGCTGCGCTCCGACGCCCCTGTCTCATTGACAGTAGCACAGCTGAAGCGGTTTCTCCTCTATTAGGGTGATCGAACACGGTTCTGAACTCCCTCACAAACCCATCATATGTCTGAAGGAGCCGTGAATTCTGCTCCAGAGCGCTGTAGCCCAAGCGCGTGCCTCGCCGCGAAGCAGGTTTATTACATAAGCTACCTTGCTAGCATCGGTCGCGTACATAACTGGACGCTGTGCGAAGACGAGCGAACACTGCATGAGGAAATCCGAAATCCGCGCACGTCTCCACACAGCCTCCGTACGGCTCTGGGGGGCTTATGTATGCTTCCGGGGAAGGTGGGAGGGGTCGTTGAACGACCGGTGGAACGTCAATGTTACACACAGGGTCTACGGGAGGGAGAGCCGCAGCGGCGCCCGGAGGGCGCACTTCCACCTGCGCGGCGAGAGCCTCCACCCTGCGGTTAAGGAGGACGTTCTGCTCGGTCATCAAATCTAACCGAGTCGTGAAAGCGGTGAGGATCCGCTGCAACTCACCGATTACCCCTCCTGCGGACACCTGCGCGTCCTGTTCTTCCATTGGCCGTTCAACAGCCGGTTGACGCCCCTCGGGATCCATGACGTTGGCCGAGGAACACGGACCCACAACAGGGGGCGCAAATGAACGGACAATGAAGAAGTCAAATAACAAGGTTTTACTGTTGTGAATTCGCACAACAAACACAACAGATCACAATTGTAAGTATAAACCAATTCTACTGGTGACGTGTGGGCAGGCTCGACGATAGGAGACGTCCGTCCGAGTCGAACCGGAACCACCCGACTTCCTCTGCCACCGAACCCCGGGAATACTGGAGCCGCCAAGTCCCGAACTCCAGGTGGCCACTGCCTCCGCTCGTCGGATCCGGTACTGCTGGCGAGGAACAGAAACAGTCAGATGTGGGTGCGGCTGCACCCAGCAACACGCAGGGTGGAAACACCACCTCCACCTCTAGTCACAAACAATATTGCAGTGAAGGGTACTTATCCGATATGGATCAAGTTCAGTCTTCAAACCGTCTTAAGCACAAGCAAAACAGGTTAGTCCTCAGAAATATGATGACTGGCTGAGTGCGTTACCTTCTTGTAGAACGATATCTCGGCAGTGAGATGGAGATGCCGTCCAGCTGATATACCCCTCGGCTGATGACTGTCAGCTGTTTCAGGTGATGGGTGACGGCTGTCACCTGGGCTGCTCCTCTTCAGCGGCAGCGCCCTCCGGTGCCTGGAGCCCGCACTCCAGGCGGGCCGCCCTCTGGGTGGTGGTGGGCCAGCATTACCTCCTCTTCAGCGGCCCACACAACCAGCTTATGACCTCTGAAAATGGCTTTAATTCCAAAATTGGTTATTGCAATATTTTTGTTTAAGAACTTGAATTAAAACTAAAAGTCTATAAAACGCATGAACATCATGTGGTGGTGCACAGAGGATAGTCCCATCACTGTCTAAATACATTTGAACCTGACTGACAAGGAGGGAAAATGATTTAAAAACAGCCTGTAACAAAAAAAAAGACACTAGATGGCACTGTGTGCATGTTTGACATGCATGTAGAGTTTGGCACACACACCTAGAACGAAGGCCAAAATAGATTGGAGAAGTGCTTTCTGTCCTCTCCCTTTGATGGACACGCACGTGCACGTTTTCTCCATCTGTTTCTTTCACTGAGTTTCACCACACACACACACACACACACACACACACACACACACACACACACACACACACACACACACACACACACCACACAACACACGACACTTACATTACCTTCTGTCTATTCATCCACAGTAACGTATCGTTATTGCAAAAGCAGACGCGGGCCGAACACTAAAAGCCATTGTTGCTGCAACCGAGCGGGACCGAAAATCAAAGTGATTCACAGCTGAAGAACACAGGGAGGGAGTATTGTGATTTACAGAATTTCCGAATGGTGTCACTGAGTTGCATTGCTCACAGCTAGAAGATGCATGGATCTCCAGTCAACCATTAGCGTCTGACTCAAACAGTTTATTTTTGATGAATGCTCTGCAGGAAGGTATCACCTATTTAGTCATCGGAGATGATTTTGTTACCTACAAAAGAAACATCAGATGCGAATCATTTTGTGCAAATTTGATATTTTTGTAACATCTGCATTTGCAGAATCTAAAGCCAGTGTAGTGTCCAATAGAGGCCACACCACTTCCACATTAAGACAACACTAGACATGAAGTGAACAACACACTTCTTCTTTGTCTTTCGGCTGTTCCCGTTAGGGGTCGCCACAGCAGATCAATCGTTTCCATCTCACCTGTCCTCTGTATCTTCCTCTGTCACAACCAACCACCTGCATGTCCTCTCTCAGCACATCCATGAACCTCCTCTTTGGTCTCCCTCTTCTCCTCCTGCCCTGGTGGCTTCCATCCTCAGCATCCTTCTCCCTATATACCCTGGGTCCCTCCTCTGCACATGTCCAAACCATCTCAATCTCGCCTCTCTGACTTTGTCTCCAAAACCGTCCCACCTGAGCTTGTCCCTCTGATATGTTCGTTCCTAATCTTGTCCATTCTTGTCACTCCCAAAGAGAATCTCAACATCTTCAGCTCTGCCACCTCCAGCTCTGCCTCCTATCTTTTTGTTAGTGCCATTGTCTCTAACCATACAACATAGCTGGTCTCACTACTGTCTTGTAAACTTTCCCCTTCACTCTTGCTGATATTCTTCGGTCACAAATCACTCCTGCCACCTTTCTCCACCCACTCCACCCTGCCTGCACTCTCTTCTTCACCTCTCTACCACACTCTCCATTACTTTGAACAGTTGACCCCAAATATTTAAACTCATCTACTTTCACCACTTCTACTGCTTGTAACTGCACTATTCCACTGGCTCCCTCTCATTCACACACATGTACTCAGTCTTGCTTCTATGACTTTCATTTCCCTTCTCTCCAAAGTATATCTCCACTTCTCCAGACTAGACTCACTTTGCTCTCTACTCTCACTACAGATCACAATGTCATCTGCAAACATCATAGTCCATGGGGACTCCTGTCTGATCTCATCCGTCAACCTGTCCATCACCACTGCAAACAAGAAAGGACTCAGAGCTGATCCTTGGTGTAATCCCACCTCCACCTTGAATGAGTCTGTCATTCCAACTGCGCATCTCACCGCTGTCACACTATTCTTGTACATGTCCTGCACTACCCTAACATACTTCTCTGCCACTGCAGACTTTCCCTCATACAATACCACAACTCTTCCCTTGGCACCCTGTCATAAGCTTTTTTCTAAGTCCACAAACACACAATGTAACTCTTTCTGTCCTTCTCTGTACTTTTCCAACAGTATTCTCTGAGCAAACATTGCATCTGTAGTGCTCTTTCTCGGCATGAAACCATATTGCTGCTCACAGATCTTCACCTGTTTTCTAAGCCTAGCTTCTACTACTCTTTCCCATAACTTCATTCTGTGGCTGATCAGGCTTTATGCCTCTGTAGTTACTGCAGCTCTGCACATCACCCTGTTCTTGAAAATAGGAACCAGCACACTTCGTCTCCACTCCTCAGGCATGCTCTCACTTTCCAAGATTTTATTAAACAATCTGGTTAGAAACTCTACTGCCATCTCTCCTAGACATTTCCATGCCTCCACTGAATGTCATCTGGACCGACTGCCTTTCCACTCTTCATTCCTCTTCATAGCAGCCCTCACTTCTTCCTTGCTAATCTCTTGTACTCCTGATTTACTCTCACCACATCATCCAGCTTTTTCTCTCGTTCATTTTCTTTATTCATCAACTCTTCAAAATATTCCCTCCACCTTCTCAGCACACACTCCCATCCTTGTCAGCACATGACATGTGCATCTTTTACCACCCTAACCTGCTGCCCATCCTTTCCAGCTCTGTCCCTTTGTCTGGCCAATCGGTACAAGTCCTTTTTCCCTCCTCCTTACTATTCACTTCTTGTACAGCTCGCAATATGCCTTTTCCTTTGCTTTTGCCACTTCTCTTTTCGCCTTACGCCGCATCTTCCTTGTACTCCTGTCTACTTTCTTCATCTCTCCGACTATCCCAAAACTTTTTCGCCAACCTCTTTTCTCCTTATGCTTTCCTGGGACCTCTTCATTCCACCACCAAGTCTCCTTGTCTTCCTTCCACTGTCCAGATGTCATAACCCAGTACTGTCCTAGGCTGTCTCCCTCACCACATCTGCAGTACTTTCCAGTTGTCCAAAACTGCTTCCCCTCCCCAACCAGTGCTTCTCTCACCTGCTCGCTAAATTTCACACAACAGTCTTCCTCCTTCAGCTCCACCATCTGATCCTTTGTTGAGCTCTCACTCTCTTCTTCTTCTTTACCTCTAAAGTCATCCTACAAACAACCATCCTGTGCTGTCTAGTGACACTCTGTCCTGCTACCACCTTACAGTCCTGTGATTTCTTTTAGCTTGCATCTCCTATAAAGAATGTAGTCCACCTGTGTGCACCTTCCTCCACTCTTATATGTTACCCTGTGCTCACCTTGTGTCACTGGTTAGTTTTCAGTCTCACAAACCACACGGTAAGACAGGTGGCACCAGGACCCTAAAGACTTGGACCTTTGTTCTCATACAAAGATATCAGCATTGTGAGGTTCCCCGACCTCACGGCTCCATAAGCTCTTTCCAGGCGTCTTTATCAAAGGCTGACCCAGAGACATGAATCATATCTGCAGAGATAAGTGAATGTCTCCACAAGTTTAGCACTTTCACCATGTATACAGTGCATCCGGAAAGTATTCACAGTGCTTCACTTTTTCCACATTTTGTTATGTTACAGCCTTATCCCAAAATGGATGAAATTCATTTTTCCCTCAAACCTCTACACACAATACCCCATAATGACAATGTGAAAAAAGATTTTTGCAAATTTATTAACAATAAAAAAAAACAAGAAATCACATGTACATAAATATTCACAACCTTTGCCATGAAGCTCAAAAATGGGCTCAGGTGCCTCCTGTTTCCACTGATCATCTGCAGCTTAACTGGAGTCCACCTGGGGTAAATTCAGTTGATTGGACATGATTTGGAAAGACACACACCTGTCTACATATAAGGTCCCACCGCTGACAGTGCATGTCAGAGCACAAACAAAGGATGAAGTCAAAGGAACTGTCTGTAGACCTCAGAGACAGGATTGTCTCTAGGCACAAATATGGAGAAGGGTACAGAAACATTTCTGCTGCTTAGATGGTCCCACTGAGCACAGTGAACTCTAAGACTATTCCTAGAGCTGGTCGCCCGTCTAACTGGGCAATTGGGGGAGAAGGGTCTTAGTCAGGGAGGTGACCAAGAACCTGATGGTCACTCTGTCAGAGCTCCAGCATTCCTATGTGGAGAGTGGAGAACCTTCCAGAAGGACACCCATCTCTGCAGCAATCCACCAATCAGGCCTGTATGGTAGAGTGGCCAGACGGAAGCCACTCCTTAGTAAAAGGCACATGACAGCCCACCTGGAGCTTGCCAAAAGGCACCTGAAGGACTCGAAGACCATGAGTAACAAAATTCTCTGGTCTGATGAGATGAAGATTGAACTCTTTGGCGTGAATGGCGTCAGGTTTGGAGGAAACCAGGCACCATCCCTACAGTGACGCATGGGTGGTGGTTAGGATTGAGGGAAAGATGAATGCAGCAATGTACAGAGACATCCTGGATGAAAACCTGCTCCAGAGCTCTCTTGACCTCAGACTGGTGCGGCAGTTTATCTTTCAGCAGGACAATGACCCTAAGCACACAGCCAAGATATCAAAGGAGTGACTTCAGGACAACTCTGTGAATGTCCTTGAGTGGCCCAGCCAGAGCCCAGAGCTGAATCTGATTGAACATCTCTGGGGAGATCTGAAAATGGCTGTGCACCGACGCTCACCTTACAACCTGATGTAGCTTGAGAGGTGCTGCAAAGAGGAATGGGCAAAACTGCCCAAAGATAGATGAGCCAAGCTTGTAGCATCATATTCAATAAGACTTGAAGCTGGAATTGCTGCCAAACGTGCATCATCAAAGTATTGGGCAAAGGGTGTGAATACTTATGTACACGTGATTTCTTAGTTTGTTTTTTCTTTTAAATAAATTTGAAAAAAAATCATGTTGTCATTATGTGATACTGTGAGTAGGACGTTGAGGAAAATATGAATTTACTCCATTTTTGAATAAGGCTGTAACATAACAAAATGTGGAAAAAGTGGAGCACTGTGAATACTTTTAACGTTGTGGGAATTTACCTATAAAATTTTCATCAGTGCATATGTCTTGCAGTCTGAATGCATGGTCTTTACCTGTAGGAAATTTTGATGGCCATCTTTTGAAACTCTTAAATTTATTTTATAAATTATGCAATGAATCATTTGTGAACCTTGAACTGAATGCAAAATCCATGTCTCAGCATCTAAATAAGCTGCTATTCATCAATAAATTACAAAACGTGACCTCTGTCCATCCTGTCCTCTCAGCCAGGCCACACTTCCAAACATTTAACTCTGATATATCACTGCCAAACAACTTTGCTCTCTTATGGTGTCCGAATCGCGTGCCTACAAACAAAATATTTCACTCAAAGTCAACAAAAAGAATGAATTGCAAACGGGTCAAAGAGTTTGACACACTTTCTAAAGCAGTTTGCACAGGATTTACTGCCGGTGAAGTAAGAAGCGAGGACAGCTTGAGTGACACAAAACGTCTGCAAAGTTTGTCCTGCACAAGCCGAGCGCGGTGACAGTTCATCACGTCCGATTTAACAAAAGATGCTGCCTGACTTGTAGCGCTGACGGTGGTCAAAACTGCTGCTGACAGTGTTCAAGTGCACCGCGCTGCCTCATGCTGAGCACAGTATGTCCACGATCCCACTCAAAGGTGGGTAGGTGGGTGGGTGGGGGGTGCATGTCAAAACCAGGTGAAGGGACACTTTGATGGAAGGATAGATCTTACGTTTTATCAGTGTGATGCCAAAATCCTACTTTGCACTAAACTTTTATTGTGTGTGCAAAATGTTAAGAATAACAGACCCAGAACCTGCTGTTTGGCCATCTGCAAAAATGCAAGTCAGGGATTCTTCAGGATTTCAAGCTGGCATCTAAAGCACTTCTTTTTCATAGGAGATGCGTGACTTTTCCCCTCCCCTGAACACCTCGTGCTGTCATCAAGTACAAAACAGCACTGAAACCAGAACATTTGTTGTCCTGTCTGCACCAGATGAGACAGCTTCACCCTCCTGCACAGACCTCTAAAGGTTACCCTGAGCATGAGCTGAGAAAATACAAAATGAACGATGTGCTGTTACCCGCTAAACCTCTAGATGAGTGAAACTAGGCTGTTTGCCAGCATTTAAACCTGCCAACAAAAAACGTGCGTGCTGAGACTCCATCCTAATTTTCTACATTAACCATGCAGCTCCAGAGGTCACTCAGTATTCACAGGATTGGCACTTTGTCTAAAATGCTGAAATGCTGCAGAGTAAAAGCTCCCCTGTGTGTAAATGTGGTAGAATAAAAGCTCCCCTAGGTGCGTTACGTGCACTAACCTGTAGCAGATACGGATATGCACCAGTTGATGTGCAGGTGCGATGCACCAGGCCCGCCATGCACTAGGTGGCACTTATATGCTGGTAAAAGTCCATCAATCATAGAGGACATCTATACATAAGAAAAGGAACAGGGAAAAAGACTTTGTATCAACCTCTAGATAGTTACTCTGAAAACTATAACCTGAGCAGTGTTGATGCCTTCACAAGCGGTCAGTTGTCTAAAGTACAACGTTGATGAAACAATGTCTGGTTTAAAACAGCAAAACATTCCAGAAACACCATATTTCTGGAACACGTTAATCACTGATTATATTGTTGTTTTTTTAATTACATTTAGACAGTAGTAGTTACAGTTTAGCTAATTAGCTAATGGCTAATTAGGAAAGCTAACTTTTTTTGTTAGCTGATTAGCTTTTCAGCAGACCATTTACCTTCCAATAAATTTAGTTCTGCTGATTTAAAGTCTGCTAACATTTTCTGAAAATGTTTTGAAGGTTAAAAACAAATGTAAACTCTGAACCCATAAGTTTGTTCCATGTGTACTTATATATATTTATTTTTGTTCAAAACTCTTTGTGCTGTAAATAAAATGTATGTTCATTGTAAACTATTGTTTAATTTCATTTCCTCATTTAATTATGTACATCTTAATTTTCATCTGATCTTGAAATGCAAAATCTTATTTTGTGAGCCTCCATGTTTATGCTACAACCTATTAAAATTTCAGTTCTTTAGCTCTGTTGTTGGGGTCTTTAGAGCCAAAAACAAAAACCCTAAGCCAAATTCAACCAAAGCTAAATTCATATAACAAATGTTAGCAGTTTGCGATAGCATCAGCTAAATGTTTTTTTGGTTTCTCTGTTTAGCAGTGTCACAGTTAACTTTTCAGTTTGCACATTAGCACCTATCAAAGCTAACTATTAGGTTAGCTGTGCCCAGAACTGAGTTGAGATAATGCTGTTCTGTTTTTCAGAAACATTTAGTTTTTCACACTTGATGCCTCCAGCCACTATGATATATATCTAGCAGATGCTGTGCAGTGGGGCAGCACGGTGGCTTAGTGGTTAGAACTGTTGCCTCACAGCGGAGAAGGTAATGGGTTCAATTCCCGTGGCCTTTCTGTGTGGAGTTTGCATGTTCTCCTTGTGTTTGCGTGGGTTTCCTCCAGGTGCTCCGGTTTCCTCCCACATCCAAAGACATACGGGTTAGGTGGATTGGGATCTTTAAATTGTCCATAGGTGTGTGTGTGTGTGGGTGTGTCTGTGTTTGTTTGTCTGTTTGTGGCCCTGCGACAGACTGGCGTCCTGTCCTGGGTGTACCCCGCCTCGCGCTCTATGGCTGCTGGGATAGGCTCCAGCCTCCCGCGACCCTTAAAATGGACTAAGCGGTAGAAGATGAATGAATGAAGTGCAGTGAGTAAAGCTCACTCACCCAAAATTAAACAATGTTCTCATGACAAACGCTACGGCTGATGAGTTTTTGCATCCTTGTTAAAGTGTCCACAATACGTGCCCAAGGATATGAGTTTGAGTCCAGCAAGAGACAGACACAATGTGAGTTACATTGGTGTGTGACTTGGATAGGAATGAGGTTCGGGGGGATTAGTGTAACTATGGCCAGCAGGTGCTGTGCAGATTGTAAACCCCACTCATGGACACCGAAATATGTTCTCATTCCAGGCATCAGGGGCCTTGTGTTCTTGCTCTCTGACAGAGCTTCCACCTCCATGTCTGAGCTTGTGAATTTGCATCCACTGAGGGACAACACAGTGTCAGAAACAATGCAGGTTACATTAAGGTATGGCTTTGATTGTCCTGGTGAAATTTGGTTGAACTGTGTTACATATTGCTTTACACCCTGGTTTGGAGTTGAAACCTCTATTTCCCATAGGTGTCAACCTGACTCCAGATTAACAGCAGACCTGATTAACAGCAGACAGGATGAGTTCATCAATGAAATCCCCTGGTGGAGGATCAAAGGATCTCCTGCAGGTTCCAGGTTCTCCGTTCGAGGCTTGATGCCACTTTCTTGACTCAGTACATCCGTCCAAATGATGATGCCTTCACTGGTAACATGTTGGTATGGTGGTCTTCATTTTGAACCTGCTTCTGGAAAAGAAGCTTGCAGTACAGGACAGGTAACATTCATTCCTGTTATATGCAGTCTTACAAAATAATCACTGCATTATTAATCTTAAAGCGTGCATCATATTGATTCTCATTTTTTGCACGAATTCTGGGGATGTGTGTGTGTGTGTGTGTGGGGGGGGGGGGGGGGGGGAGCAACACGGATACTGATTGTTGTTGTCACTGATTTACTGGTGTTAATTGTGATATGTCAAATGACATGCATAATTTGTGGCAGTGAATTAGCACAGAATAAACAAGGAAAACAAATGCTTTTTTTTCATCTAAATTGATGTTAAATGCAAGAGCACAGAAGCATTTCTCTTTTTTTTTTGCTTTCGTGACACAAATAAGATACTGTACAGAAAAAAAAAAAACCTTTGCAACTGAAATATGCAATTTTTTAGATGAGAAATCAAAGCACATTTATCTGCATTGACACTGTGTTAAAGTGCATTCTTGTGTTGTGATGTCTCCTGCAGCAGTATTTCACACATCTGTGTTCTCTTGGGCGCTCTTGGAAAACAACACATATAGCAATAGTCTTGTTTTTGGTATTTAAAGAAAAGGGAAAAATAAGTGTAAGACTGAGCCTAAAGATGATTTGGTGTGATGAAATTAAAATGGAACAGAAAGCTATACTGCAAAGTGTTTTTATCAGGTTGATACAGGCGCAGCTCGTCATCTGTCGCTTGAAGCAGCATCATGTTTTTGGAGGCTCCGCAATGCAGTCGCTGTTCGGAAAGATCAAAACAATGAACAGAGCCAAAATCCTGCAGAAATCTTTGAGGTGTTAATGAATTTTTCAAGATGACAGTCATCATCGCCACAGAATCAAATTAGAACAGGAATGACTTCAGAACAAACATATCAGTAGCTCTGCCAAGTTCTAACTTGAAACTGATCTCAGAATCAGCAAACCAGCTTCTGGTACTTCCCATTCTATTTAAATTAACCTGAGCAGATGTACAAAGTGAAAAGAAAAGAAAATACTCCAAATCCAGATGTACCAAGCTGATGCAGATATTTCCGAGGGAAGTCAACAATAATTACTGCCGATGGGTGTCTGACTGGAGTTGTGATTGCTGACTTATTTAAATGTAAGAATGCGGTTTTCCATGTTTGTTGATTTGGAAATGTCTTAACATAGCATTTTATGCACAATGCTGAAAAATACATTGCTAAATTTATTGTTTTGAGTTATTGTTAGATGCGTAACAGTAAAACAGTATGAATTGAAAATCTGTTTTTAAAGTGACAGATACGACTACATCAATACAAACACACTTGAAAGGAAGTAAATGTACTATGAAACAGTTAATGGATCAATTTTAACATCATGAATCAGATGAATTAATGTTGTTTTGCCGTTTTGGTGTCTTAAAACTCTTTTAAAAGCTCAAATGTTGGCACGACGCTCTCGTGAGACTGTGCACAGTAACATTTCAGCTTAAACAAAAACAACAGTGTCCAACAGTGGTCAATGGTACAAGGGATAAACGTACTTATTTGAACTTTATGTTCAGTTTACAATTTGCTAATACTGTCATTCCAATTCAGAACAGATTGTTTTGGACTAAGTCAAAACTTTGAGGACACCATAGTGATCGTAGATATCTCTAAGAGATCACTGAGAGATCACTGAGAAATCACTGAGAGATCATTGAGAGATCATTGAGATATCTCTGAGAGATCACTGAGAGATCATTGAGAGATCACTGGGAGATCATTGAGAAATCACTGAGAGATCATTGAGAGATCACTGAGCTATCTCTGAGAGATCATTGAGAGATCACTGAGATATCTCTGAGAGATCACTGAGAGATCTTAGTAATCCTGGCTGAAAGATCACTGAGAGATCCAACCACATTTAAATCTCTCAACGATCTCTCAATGATCCCCACCCTGTGTAAAAGGGGTTCAAATTTATGCTATGCTTTTTATACTATTCGCTGTTTTGCAGTTGTGAATCTTGCACGTCTTACGTCAGAGGTCGGTTTCAGCAGTGTTCCGGTTCAGGGTACAATGTAAACAAACCTCGTGAAGTATGGACAACAAGACACCATCAGGGCATGGCAGAAGTCCATCAAAGGTGCTAGACCTCCTTGAGATAACCCTCTCAATTTGGGAGAACGTGTCATCATCATAATCGCCTGTGAACTCGCTGGATCAGCACCATCCACCTCCTCGCTAGCCATGCGCTGTGAGACGCTGGAACGCTGCGGTGCATTCTAGGTAGCGCAGGGGGCCGCTAGGGGGATTATGGGAAACGTTAAATTACAGAATACTAACAACAGCTGGCTTCTTCTTCTGGGTGTGTTCTGTGCTGTGCTTTCTGCTGCTGTATGTGGTGCTGCCCCCAGTGGTGAAAAAAATGCGAGGAGAGGCAATGCTAATGTGCAGTAGCACAGCAGAATAAACCTGTAGAAGATCCCTGTTTTTTCATGAAATTATTATTTGACGATAAGCAATTCCATTTTTGGCTTATTTTAATTTATCATGGAAAATAAATGTCAACAATTCAACAAAGAACTGTATTGGAAATATAATAAGTACAGTTCATGAATTGTATTATAGTCGTTGTATCTAGTATTGTTTCATAACGGAGAGATGCACAGCCCTAATTACTGTTTATCACACTTGAGTGGATGGACTCATTCACTCAGCGCACAATTGTTCATTTTTGGTTTCACACTTGAGACCATAAAGTTAAGTGAGTGCTGTAGGTCAACTCCAAGGACAGCACTATATAGAAGTTGGTGAAGTGCAACAGGAAGTCTATTTTCCACTTCACGTACTCCACCTGATTGAACTGTGGTGTTACCAGTGACCAATTAACAATCAGTGCACAGCTTGTTTGACCTGCCACTCTCCTGAGACCTGGGCAGCTCTGGGCAAAGTGACTGGCCTGTATATATCTATTTTACACTGTGAGTTCAAAGGTCAGAAACAAGTGAGTCAAACATCTCCCCTCCACAGGAATCTCATTATGTCCTTCTTGGCATTCTAACTTGTGCAATACACCAACCAACTCTGGAGGGACACCACACCATTGCTTTATCTGTGTTTCTTTTGTTAAGGCTGCTGGTTGATTGAAAAATGTTCTTGAGCACATTTAAATTCAGCCACACACACACATGCACGCACGCACGCACACTGACGCATCAGTAAAGTCTTCAGTAAAGTTTTTCCAGATGTCAGAACACCTGTTTTGGTTTCTTAGTGTGTGGCAACAATGGACTCCTTCATTCACAGGTTCTCATATTTTAGGTTGAGAAAGTACAGTACTTCTGTAAAGTATTCACAGCACTTCACATTTCCACATTTTATTTTGTTACAGCCTCATTAAAAAATGGAGTGAATTTATTTTTTCCCTCAAAATTCTACTCACAACACCCCATAATGACAACATGAAAAAAGGTTTTTCAATTTCTGTTAGATTTATCAACAGACCACAAAATAAACCAAACAGCGTGTGACCTGCACGGTACTCTGGTGTTGAATGTGAAAACAAGTAAAGGGATTTTTAGCAAATTAATGGATTAGTTCCAACAATGCAGCGCCACCAAAGCTCCCTGAGGTGAAGCAGTAAAACAATATGATAAAGCTTGTATTTTTCCTTGTGTGTACTTTTATTTCATTTAATGGTTGTTTTAAATTCAGTTTCATTGCACATATACCTAAGCAGGGTGTAGGTCTACTGTTAACCCTCTTATATAAGGTGCATCTGAGTGTTAAACAAGATTTTTGCTGATTTGTGTCACACCTGCATTCTGCTGCCAGATTATACCAATGCACCTGCACTACACCTGACCACTCCTCAATGCACTGAACCCACTTGTATTTACAGGACAGTATTTATTTACAGGGTGCTGGACGTGGAAACTAGAAGAGTGTCTGTGGAAACTACCAATAATCCTTGCATTGTGATGTGCATTTCTTTGCACTGGGTTGAAGACAGGAGCCAATATCTTAAAAATTAATGGGCAGTGTTTTACAATATTCTGTGTGATCAGGATCCTTGTTTATGAAGAAGGTAATTAAATTTTATTGGCAGTCTGTAGCGATTTTTTTCTTTCTATCTCTTTCTTTATCATCCTTGTGAAACTAATTTTATGTCAGAAAACCCATCTTTGTTGGTGCTGTCTGCCTTTACTCCAGAAGTCCAGCAGAACTTCACCTGGCCATACTGAGTAAATCATGGTGTCATGCTATGATACATAATTCCTCAGCGAGATGCCAAAGTAGTCACCAGTAGGAGTCGTGGTACAAAGAGAAATCAGAGGACATTTCATGCTTTCTAAGCTTTCATCAATCTCCTGTTGTGTTTGTCCAGCTGCACTGCTTTTTCATCTGATCAGTGTCCTGCCGAAAACTCTGGAGTTCCATCAAGCAGTTGACAAAACCTGAGGCTAAACTGGTGTACCGCCGGCACCCATGCATTTATAACACCCCCTGCCCAGTTGGCTCCTTCTCCTCCTCCCCTCCTATCTCCATCTCACACTTTTTCGTTCCCCTCATCCTCCTCCTCTTTCACCCCCACCAGCTTCTTGGCAGCGCTTGGCAGTCGCCCACCTTGTCTAAAGAGCAGGTTGGTGTGTGTGTGTGCACGTGCAGATTTGTGCTCACTCTAATGTGTGTCTCTCGCAGTAGTCTAGACGTGGTTTCCTCTCCTGTGTTTGTCTTTCTCCTCAGGCCAGCTGATCTGTTCAGCCAAGAATGTTACTGCTACTGCTGCCATACTGTTAACACTCCCTCTCTCTGTTTCTCCCCTTCTCACTCCCTCTTCTATCGCTCTACTTTTTTTTTCCTACATATGTATCCCGTTCTTTCTTTCTTTGATAAACAGATGATCATTTTGTATTCAGAAAGTGCAGAGCTTATTAACATTTTGCTGTTAGACACAGAAAAAGAGCACCAAACCATTATTATATCGCTAAACCTACACAGAAATTCCAATGCATTTGAGGCATACGGTGCATCTGGAAAGTATTCACAGCACTTCATTTTTTTCACATTTTGTTATGTTGCAGCCTTATTCCAAAATGAATGAAATTATTTTTTTACCCTCAAAATTCTACACACAATACCCATAATGACATTGCGAAAAAAGTTTTTTTTTATTTTTGTAACTTTATGAAAAATAAGAAAGCTAAGAAATCACGTGTACATAAGTATTCATAGCCTTTGCTGTGATGCACTGTAAGTGAATGAGGGATGTGGGGATTGTCCTCAAACAGTAATCCTTATATTTAGTTCTGTCATGCAATTCATGTTTAAGCATAATTGATTGATTGATTGACTGATTGAATTTATTTAGTAAAATTAAATTACTGTGCACCTGGAAAGTATTCACAGCACTTCACTTTTTTCACATTTTGTTATGTTGCAGCCTTATTCCAAAATGAATGAAATAAATTTTTTACCCTCAAAAATTCTACACACAATACCCCATAATGACATTGTGAAAAAGATTTTTTTTAGATTTTTGCAAATTTATGAAAAATAAGAAAGCTAAGAAATCACGTGTACATAAGTATTCACAGCCTTTGCTGTGATGCACTGTAAGTGAATAAGGGATGTGGGTATTATCCTCAAACAATAATCCTTATATTTAGTTCTGTCATGCAATTCATGTTTAAGCATATTTGATTGATTGATTGACTGATTGAATTTATTTAGTATAATTAAATCTACTGTGCACCTGGAAAGTATTCACAGCACTTCACTTTTTCCACATTTTGTTGTTATAGTCTTGTTCCAAAATGGAGAAATTTTATTTATTTATTTTTTGCAAATTTATTAAAAATAAAAAGCTAAGAAATCACGTGTACATAAGTATTCACACCCTTTGCTCAATACTTTGTTGATGCACCTTTGGCAGCAATTACAGCTTCAAGTCTTATTGGATATGATGCCACAAGCTTGTTGCACCTATCTTTGGGCAGTTTTACCCATTCCTCTTTGCAGCATTTCTTAATCTCCATCAGGTTGGATGGGGAGTGTTATTACACAGCCATTTTCAGATCTTTCCAGAGATGTTCAATCGGATTCAGTTTTGGGCTCTGGCTGGGCCACTCAAGGACATTCACAGAGTTGTCCTGAAGCCACTCCTTTGATATCTTGGCTGTGTGCTTAGGTTCACTATCCTGCTGAAAGATGAACCGTCACCCCAGTCTAAGGTCAAGAGCGCTCTGGAGCAGGTTTTCATCCAGGATGTCTCTGTACATTGCTGCATTCTTCTTTCCCTCAATCCTGACTAGTCTCTCAGTTCGTGCTGGTGACAAACATCCCCACAGCATGATGCTGCCACCACCATGGTTCACTGTAGGGATGGTGCCTGGTTTCCTCCAGACATGTTGCCTGGAATTCATACCAAAGCGTTCAATCTTTGTCTCATCAGAACAGAGAATTTTGTTTTTCATGGTCTGAGAGTCCTTCAGGTGCCATTTTTTTTGGCAAACACCAGGAGGGCTGTCATATGCTTTTTACAAAAGAGTGGCTTCTGTCAGGCCACTCAACCATACAGGCCTGATTGGTGGATTGCTGCAGAGATTGTTGTCTTTCAGGAAGGTTCTCCTCTCTGTGGAGAGAGGAGAACCTTCCAGAAAGACAATGCTGGATCTCTGACAGAGTGACCATCGAGTTCTTGGTCACCTCCCTGACTAAAGCCCTTGTCCTCTGATCTCTCAGTTTGGACGGGTGGCCAGCTTTAGGGAGAGTCCTGGTGGTTCCGAACTTCTTCCATTTCTGGATGGTGGAGGCCATTGTGCTCAGTGGGACCTTCAAAGCAGCAGAAATGTTTCTGTGCCCTTCCCCAGATTTGTGCGTCGAGACAATCCTGTCTCAGAGGTCTACAGACAATTCCTTTGACTTCATGCTTGGTTTGTGCTCTGACATGCACTGTCAACTGTGGGACCTTATATGTAGACAGGTGTGTGCCTTTCCAGATCATGCCCGATCAACTGAATTTACCCCAGGTGGACTTCAATTAAGCTGTAGAAACATCTCAAGGATTTGGAAACAGGATGTACCTGAGCTCAATTTTGAGCTTCACGGCAAAGGCTTATATGTAAATACTTATGTATATGTGATTTCTTAGTTTTTTATTTTTAATAAATTTCCAAAAAAAACCCAAACTTTTTTCATGTTGTCATTATGGGGTGTTGTGAGAGGAATTTTGAGGGGGGAAATGAATTCACTCCATTTTGGAATAAGGCTGTAACATAACAAAATGTGAAAGAAGTGAAGCGCTGTGAAGGCTTTGTGGATGGACCATATATACATAAAGTAAATACATTATAAGATGCACGGATGACATGAGAAAGTGAAAACATGTCCACTGCCATCCACTTTTTGTGGCAGCAGAATATACAATATGTAGTTTGTGTTATGTGTCGACGCGGGTTGAGGAGCGGACCTGCGTCAGACGGAACCCAGCGCTACAAATAACCAGAAAAGCGGTTCCAAAAACAATATATTTATTTCACCCGCTGTGCTTAAAAGGTGTAAAAACAAAAATAGCGTCCTTCTGGTGGAGTGACTGTTGGTACGCTCTCCAGCACCCGCAAGGATCAAAGCCCGGCGCTCCTGGACCCACTACCACCGCCAAACACCCCCCCAGGTGGACACGACAAACTGACTCTCTTTGATGTGTGCTGACAGCATGTGTCCTCACCCTTCCTTGCTTCACGGGCTCGATGTGTCAAACCCAGGCGCGGTCCTCAGCGTCTCACAAACGAACATCACAAGGTCGAGTTCCCGGCAATTCTGCTTGAATCACACATGCCTTAAATGCAGAACGCCATCCAATTATCTGCTTCAGCTGAAAGTCTTTAAGGTTGCATGTGAGCACCAGTCACAGGTGCTTCACATGATGTTGATGAGGGTGAGGACTCTTCAGCCAGCATCTTCTCCACAGAAGAATCAGTTTCCATGCCACCTGAAGAGCAAAGAAAAGAAAAGAACACCAAAACATCCAGCCACACCCCCCAACACACAACAGTACCCCCCCATCAACGGGAAGCCTCCCGGCGACCGAACAGACCAGGCCCGAGAACAGCACCTCCCTCCGGGGTCCATGTCAGGAAGCAGACAGCACCACGCTCCTAAGGTCCACCACAGACAACAGGACAGGCACCGCAGCTGGAAGGCCGGCTGCCATCAACAAAAGCCCCAAAACATTCCCCAGTACAATTCAACACACAGAAAAAACATAAAACCCACCCAAAACCTCCCCAGGGGACCGTCCCATCAAACCCCGGGAAGAAAAGAAAAACTCCCAAACGCAAAAACCCAACACAGCCCCACAAAGACAATACAAACGTAAATGCATAAAAGAAAAATAACAAACAACCCCCCCAGAATGACCTGCAGAGCCCAACCCCCCCCAGAAGGCCTTCATCGCCAGTTCCAGGAGGAACAGCCAGAACCATAATCCCACAAAGGTCCCCAGGTGTACATGGAGCAAACGGCGCCCTCCAGAGGACCGTACCATCAACCCCAGGAGGTACCCTCCCCACAACCCCGGAACCCCAGACCCGGTCACACTTGGCTAGTTGGCCCCAAGCCAATTCCCCCCCCAAGAGGACCGTCCCATCAACCCTGGAGGTGGAACCCGGAAGGAAACAGAACAAAATCAAAAATCAACCCCCGGAGGACTACCAAAACAACCCCAGGGGGATATAAAACGACCATAAACCCTGTTACTCTCCCCGGCACCCCGAAAGACCCCAGGTCCCTCCCAGAGCCCTTCGGCGGCTCAATTTTGGCGAACGGCTCAAAATATTAAGCCGGAGAAGGGAACAGGAAAAAACTAACCCAGCTCCAACCCCAAGGCGCAGCAGAGAACCGGAAATGCGTCTGGTGCCCCAACTCGACCATACCCCAGCCTCTCGGGAGGGGTGGAACTACCGAAATGGCGAACGGCAACAGATCGGCCCACCCCTCCGACCGAGGTAAGTCTCCGCTGCAGCACACCCCGGCAACACCAATGACGAACGGTACAAAGGCTCACCGAGGCTGGAGTGGAACCGGGCCCTAACCAAACCAAAAAAAACGCCTCTAACACCCCCCCCCCCCCCCCCAGGTGCAGAGGTCTTCTGAGAATGCTCAGCGTGACCAACCTGCACCACCCCACAACCCACAAGACAAACGGTCTTGGGGCAAGTGAGGTTGGGGCTAGGGATGTAGAGAAATAAAAAACAACAAAATAAAACGACCCAACAACCCAAACAGAAAATACCTAAAAACACATAAAAAATTAACGATTAAGTAAGCCCAGGCGGACTTCTAACCGCATAACAATCACTCCACCAGATACGCCTCTGACTCCCCATACAATTATAACCCCTATTTAAAGAAAACAAAACATTTACTCGTGCTAGATTTTTTTTTTTTTTTTTTTTTAATGTGTGTTATTTTGCCTGTCCCAGAACACTTGGAGATACGTCACCATTATTTCTCTTGACGCTTACGTGTCGGGGCAATACAGGAATCTCTGCTCGTCCGAGCTGCATGGGCTCATCAACAGGAGGAGCCAGTGGTACCCGTCGGAGGAGCCTCAGTGGGGCGAAGAAGAGGCGGCCCAGATCTGTGTCGGGGAAAACCCCGAGACGAAAAAACCCGCTCTGATGGGCGTCCTCTCTCGCGTCCACGCTCCTTCATCCGATCATCTAGACGAATCACCAACGATATTAGCTCATCTAAATCGTTTGTGTAGTTTGAGCTACACTTCTCGGTTTTGACCTCATCATGTCCCATTGATAGTTGATTGTGATACTGGGAGTGATGATTGAATGATTGAATGAATATTTGTTCCATTGAATGAATGTAAAAACATTCATTATTGTTTTATATAACGCTAAAATAGATCCTTGTCATTTGATATTATATTAATTATAACAACACAAATGAAATATTCATACTATTGAACTCATAAACATTCATTATTTGTATACTATTATAGTCAAATATCACCTTCCTATTGGTCATATGACTATTTACCTTGGATGACCTTGAAATATCAAACTGAAGGTCATAACTGTTTACCTCAAACTCAGATTAAAGATCTTGTGAGGGTGCTCGTCAGTGATAAACCGGTTGAATTTTTGGCAGAACTGATCAAATGTCAAAACCAAACAGAACCATCTTTTATGCTGTCATAAAAAATTCATTGGAGTGTTTCTGACATGCAAATCGCAAGTGTTACGCTCTGTTTGTGCCCCTTTCTGTTACATTACTATTGTAATACTTGCAGTAGCTTATTAGTTAGTATACCACAAAACATTTCACCCCTTTTCATGCTAAATCTCAAGCAACCTCGGCCCTTTACCTCCTCTTTCTTTCTCCTCCTTCTGCAGACAAACATGTCTTTGATTTGATGCTTGCTGGCACAACACCAGTGCACCTTAGTGTGTGTTTGTGTGTGTGTGCATTAATATAAACATTCCAAACTGCATTTCTGCATTCGTCATTGTGTGTATTTGCGTGAACAGGGTGTATGTACATATGCTGTGAAAGCTGCAGCTGTTGTGTGGGTTAAATAGTGTGTGTTTGTGTTCTCCTGGCACTGCCAGCCAGACTGGCATCGCAGTGGCACACAGCTCAGAGCGGAGTCAGATAGAATTAGAAACAGATGCATGCTGGAAAAATTATGGTGACCTTTCGAAAAAAGTGAGACTGTGAGCGAGACTTAAAGAAGCATAATTATATTCACAGCCTCCTGTGTGCATGCTACATACAAAGCTGTGTGAGAACATTTAAAACATGCATTCCTCCCTTTATTTTTGAGAGTTTCATGCACTCCTCTTGCATACTGTCCTAAAAGTTGCAGGAAATTTTCCCCTAAATTTTGACCCCTCAAATACTTCATCTTAAATATCTCTTGCATACAGTATGTTGAGTGCATTTATTTGTTTTATTTTTTACACTTTCAGCAGAAAAAGAAATCCATCAAACTCTCAGGAGTATCTTCAACTTGTCTGATGCTGAAGTTGCTCAGGCTATTACACCCCCTTGTGCTGGTATGATTCATCACGCATGAACTTTAAGACTTTCCTGATAATACAGTCAGGTCCATCAGTAGATTGATGGGCGCACAAGTTTTTGCAATTTTGCATTTGTGCACTACCACAGTGGAGTTCGGGTCAGGATGTGGTTGTTTGGATGTTTTAATTCAAGGTGTTTAACACACACACACACACACACACACACACACACACACACACACACACACACACACACACACACACACACACACACACACACACACACATGCAGCCATTTTTATAGAGTCTCTTTTTCAGAGGCCATTAGTAATTGGACAAATTGAATATAAGGATTACTGCAAATACAAACCATCACCTTTATAGCCAGCTGTTTTTAGACAAGTCAGGGGATGGATACCTGTACATTTTGGACTCACAGAATATGTCCTGGACTTCATTTGCATCAGTCATTAACCCTCAAGTGACCAAGCTCATTTAGCATAGGATAATCACAGCATCAAATACAGAAGAAACGGTGACTAGTAAATATGCCAATAACACAAATCTCAATGAACCCATCAGTCATCCTTTGTGACAATCATGAGCTATTTTCACGAGATTTTGGCAGACAACCTCCTTCCCTCAGTAAGAGCATTGAAGATGGGTCATGGCTGGGTCTTCCACCATGACAATGACCCCAAACACACAGCCAGGGCAACTAAGGAGGGGCTCCGTAAGAAGTATTTCAAGGTCCTGGAGTGGCCTAGCCAGTCTCCAGACTTGAACCTGATAGAAAATCTTTCTATGGAGCTGAAATTCGAAACCTGAAAGATCTGGAGAAGATCTGTATGTAGGAGTGGACCAAAATCCTTGCTGCATTGTGCAAACTTGGTCAAGAACTACATGAAACATCTGACCTCTGTAACTGCAAACAAAGGTTTTTGTACCAAATATTAAGGTTTGTTTTTTCCTGTTGTATCAAATATTTATTTCATGCAATAAAATGCAGATTAATTACTTAAAAATATTACAATGTGATTTTCTGATTTTTTTTTTTTTTTAGATTCGGTCTCTCACAGCTGATGTGTACCTGTGATAGAAATTGCAGACCTCTCCATTTGTTGTAAGTGGGAGAACTGCAAAATCGACAGCGGATGAAATACTTAATTGTCTCATTGTATTAGTCCTACCAACTTTCCATTTTCACAGCATTTATCCTTGACCCAAAATACATAAGCATATCAAATGGCAAATGTCAGCTCTCCACAGTTTGTCTGTCATCAAAGTTAAACGTGTGCACAAACGCAGGGCTTTGTCTTTTCTGCATTCTGCTGCAAGCAGGTGCTTTTAATTTGACACAACCACAAACAAAAACAGTGGTGGAAGACATCAAACGCAGTACAGTTTTCAATCATGGTACCAAGAACTTGACACTTAACTAAACTGACTAAACCAATTGAACTACAAAACACAACAAATGAATAAGCATAAGCAGCCAAATTCAAAGGTCAAGGTGGCTCAAGTGATATTTGTATTGTAGGCCACTGGGTGAAAGTGGCTCAAGTGACCTGGTAGCTCCCTTCACTTTTTGAACTGTGAACTGCCAGCTAGCTTCAACATTCTGTGTGCTCATGTGTGCTGCACTCTGATGCAGACATGGAGTGAGCCTTTTTCTTTATTTTATTTTATTTTATTTTTTTGCTGAGGTTGCAGTGTGTGATTAGTGTCTGCAATATGTTTTTGGAACAGAGCTCAGGTTGTTACTCAGCTTAATGATGTATTATCAGCAGTTGACGCTTTCATTTCAAACCAAATTAAAACTGAATCCCATCTCTATCCATCTCCAGCGAGCAAGGAAAGCAGTGTCAAAATATGGTACAGACCAAAGTTTTTGAACTATTCTGTGTTTCCAGTAGTTTTTGTTTTTGCATTATTAAGGGCCTTTCACACTGCACATGTTCAGAGCATTAAACGCGTCACGCATTGCTCTAAAATTATTTTCAATGAGAAGCATCATGTTTTTGACACGTCAAAAACCAAGCTAGCACAACGTTCCGCCGGGAGCATGCATTGCCACTTGTTGCCAGGCCGCTGTGGTTAAACCTAATCCAGCTTTCACCGCTGTGTGCTTTGATGTAGCTTCCCGCTGTGACATAGCTTTGTGCTGTCCAATAGAAACGAGGCATCGGGCCAAAGCTCGGAAGACTACAGAGTGCAGAAATGTGGCACACAGAACTACTAATTCATACACAGCAGTTTTCTGAAGAACATCCTTACAACTGTTTTTTTTACCTCAAAACTAATTTTTGATTACTGCACATTTTGATGTTAAAAAATGTTTCTTACATTAAAACACTTGTAATTAAAATAGTTTAAAATAAAAAAATTCTTTAGAATTGCTCATCTGTTAATTAAAAAAAAAGATTCTTTAGAATTGTTCATCAATTAATTAAAACCATAACTTACCTGTTGTTGTTTCACATGAGATAATTTCTTGATTAACATGATAAGGAACCTTGGAGATTTATGTTTAGACAAATAAAAGCATGATTTGGTAAATTTATTCATATCTGTGTTTCAACCAGGAAAAAAACCACCGTAAATAAATATAAATATTTATTATAAACACAACAGGAGATGATGTAGCAATGACTGCAGTGTGTCTGCTAATTAGGATTTCTCAATGTAACATAAATCTCATAATGAAATCATTTTTTAATTCAGTCATTTCAACATTTAATTATGTCCTCATTGAATAAGTGATTGCTTTTAATGTTGTATTCAGGACAGAGTAATTACTAAAATATGAATTTGACTATTCTAGTGATTGTTAATACTTTGAAATTATGCACAATGGGGTGGGGTTTCTTCTACCTGTGCAAGTGTCTTTTTGACTGAACTTTGACTTCATGGACATGTACAAGGTACGGTTGGCTAATTAACGGCTAAATTAACGGTAGCTCATCTAGCTATAGTTAGCTCACTTTTGCCTATTTACACTTTTATTTTACATGGTGTAGATTTTTAATTATTCTTCAGTTTATGGGTTCTTCAATAGATATCAGATAGTATCTAAGTTTGGGGTTTCCATTAGAAAGCATGTAGAGTATGGATTTTGTCTTTCTATAGTAAGCTAGCAGGGAGATCTTTAGATAGATACCTAAAACATATTACATCATAGCTTCTGTTTCTATAATAAAATAACCATAATTATAGCTTAGCCTACTAGCTATAATTTAGTTTTACAACAAGTCTACAGATTAGGTAAACGTATACTATAATCTTCTCCTATATGAATGTTTAGGTTTTAGAACAGTGGTGTCCAAACTATTCCAGAAAGGGCCGAGAGGGTGCAGGTTTTCCTTGCAGCCACTGACTTCAGCAGGAGATTTCACTGATTAAGATCACTTTGAGCAGGTGGGATGAGTTCATCAGTGAAATCACCTGCTGGTGTCCGTAGCTGCAAAACAAAACAAAACAAAAAAACCCTGCACCCTTTCGGCCCTTTCTGGAATAGTTTGGACACCACTGTTTTAGAAGCTAACTCCTATAATATTATGTAGTTTACTACCCTGATTATGTAAATATCACTTATATACATGCTGTCCATATTCTTGAGCTGCTTAGGTGGGTAGGGAGAGTTCCCATGGGATAAAAAAAGCTTTTCAACCTACCATCCCTGGTTCTCAAGACCATGCACCTAAGTGACTCTACTCTTTTTTTTTTTTTTTTGATATTTAGATATACTTTAGTATATTTTAGTTTTATATTTAGTATACACTAGTAGAGTTCTACCTTAGAACTGGAATGTATAATAGAAGATATACCTTATTGAATTTTGATGTTTAATGATTCATTCATTTAATGTTAAAATATAAAAGGGAACAGCTTTTTGAAATAATAAAACAGCTGCTCTTTAAAGTACCTTTGTTTTATTTAGAAATGTAGCAGCAGGTGCGAGTTTTCAGAGAGGACAGGTGAGCTGGACTCTTGCTACATTTAACCAGATGAAGGTCTCCTCTGCATCTTCGCCCTCTGATGGTGTTTTTGGAGCTATTTTTCTCACATTCTGAAGAGCAGATATGTTCACTTCTCTCTGGACTTCAGGTTTTGGTGTTCAGCTCCGTCATTGGAAGTTTTTGAATTGCGTCTCTATTTACAAGGTTATCTGCACAGCAAATGTTGAAATGTTCCTGTTGTGGGACAAGTGAAGAAATATATTTCTTAAAATATAAAGAAAGTCAAAACAGCTGGCTAAAAGGCTAAGCTAACATTAGCTGATCATAAACCTTCAGCAGTGCAGTAACGTAATGTTTTATTTTTAGTTACTCTCACCTCAGACAAATTTGCAGAAGCTCCATTGATCAGATTCGGTGTTTGCATATATATATGTCCAAAAGTGAAGAATTTTGGGTTGACTGGGTTTGCTCCATCATGCTGGTTGCTGTGTCTCTCTCTGCCCGGGTCTGTGGCCTGAACCTCACTCCGAACAGTCACTGAAAAAATCTTCTCTTAATATTTTGTTTATATTGTGTTTATTATATTGCGTTTATGACTGGCAGACTGTTTCCTGCAAATCCAAGATGGCGACTGTCCTGCTTGTTCACCAGGCCATCGAAAAGGCAGATAGTGACACAGGAATCTCCGCCCCCTTGCTGTGTCCAACGCGATGCGTCCAACGGTTCCAACGCAAGGGGAGACATCAAAATGATCAAATGACATGTGCAGTGTGAAAGCCCATTTTTCGTACTTGTTTTCAGTTCAGGTGTTATGCACAAAAGCACTTCTGTGTGTTTCCAACCACGGTGGAGATGCATCGTGTATATGAATATTACAAATTTGAAATAGCAAAATAAATAAATAAATAGAGCTCTACTTTAGACCAGGTATTTGCTGGCTGATGGCTGTCAGTCATTTTCTGGGCGACATGATGTAGCGAGTCACAAACATTGCAGTGGACGTGTGACAGCTGGTCGTCAAAATTACATAGAATTGCTTTACACTGAAGACAAGCCACTGATTCTTTTTCAAACGGATCCAGTTTCACAAAGCAATGTCAGGAGTTGAGTTTTGGTTTGGTTGTCTATTTTATTTTGTTTTGTTAGTTATTTTGTGTATTTTATTTTTTTTTTTGGTTTGTTTATTCTCTTGCTGGGTTTTTCTGCTTGGGTCTGTCTGTCTCTGTTACTCTTGTCTCTCTCTTGGTTATAGGTGTCTCTCTCTCTTTCTCTCTCTGGCCACGCCCTGGTTCTGGTACTTTCCATGCACACCTATTTCTGATTTGCTGATTACCAGCTGGGGTTACATAAGCTCACTGGGTGTGTTTGTCCCTTGCCAGTTTGTTGTGCCTTGTGCCTTCATTCCAGTTCTGTTCTTGCATTCCATAGTCCTGCCTGCCTCCTTGTGTGTACCTGACCTCCAGCCTGTTGCTTTGATCACGCCTGTTTGCCTGATGATTTTTGTACTGTTGCCTTTTCTGGACTGCTTACTTGTGTGCCGACTTCTGCCAACCACAATCATAAAGTCTTCTAAAAACCACAGCTGTTTGTGTGAGCCGTGCATTTGTGTCCTGCCATTCCTGACCATTCAGCCTGATAAGCAATTGGTTAATTTAGCATTTCATGCTTTGTAAAACCGAGAAATTTTTGATAAGTTTAAATTTTTTGTGTGCGTTTTTAGCATTTTAATGGAGTTAACTTCTGAACCAATTTAAAAATTAAGTACAAACTAGCAAATTATTTCTTGAAGCAATTTTTTGCGACCATAAAATCCAGCATGAACGTCCACAAATCATCAGACAACAGGGTTATTCCCTAATTATCAACCCATACAGATTTTAGATTAATTTATCCCCCATCCTTATTTTCATTCTTTAAGCCCTTCCTCCCTCATTTCCTTCCATCCTTCCTTCCTTGCTTGCTCACTCCAGCCCCCCCGCTTCCCTCTGCTTTAGGCCTTAAGGTTGTAAAAATTAATCTTCATGAAAAGAGGGGGAGAACTTTTTGCTTTCATCTCCCTCTGCTCTCCTTCACAAAGACACACACTTTAAATTAAACTGATAAAATTCCCTTTCTACTTGGCCTTGACGGCGACCTGCACTCTGCGGCAAGGCACGCTCGCACCTCGACATCCAGGAAGAAAAAAAAAAAAAAGAAAGATGCACGAAAGAAAAAAGAAACACGAAGGTGATGAGAGGAAAGCGAGAAGAGCAGAAGATGAAGAACAGAAGTTGAAAGTTGAGAAAGAGGACTCGTGTCCCACAGTTCCTCACCTGTTCTCATGGCTTTGCAAAGAAATTAGAAACCAACGAAAGTGCATGTATAAACACACACATACACACACACTTTCTCTCACTCTCATCTAACCATCTGGTTAACTTATCAACCCTTTCTCTCACAGTTGCTGTAGCAACCAAAGCAAACAGCACAATGCCTCTCTGTCTTTTCTCCATCTTCCTCTGTGATACTCCCTCAGTCTCTTAATCTCTCCATCCCTTACTCCCCAACTCCTGTCAACTCTTTCTCTGCATCATTTCTTGTCTCTCTCCCTTGTTTCCTTCATCCCTCCACAACGGCTCCTTCCTTCTATCCCTCGTCTCCTCCAGTTATCTCTGATCTTCCTCCCTCTGTCTCCTCTTTTCTTCCCTGACTCCTGGTCTACATTCCTCCTCTTTTTCCTCCATTCTTTCATTTCTGCTCCCTTTGTCTCCCCCATCTTTTCTCCCAATGGCGGCTCAGTCAATCAGACGGCTAAATTGAATTTCTATCTGCTCTCTACATGAAATGGAAAAGGAGTTATGGTTTTCACAAACAGAGAGACACAGGAGGAATGTGAAAAGTGTAATATATCACATCACTGGCCTGTGTGAGCGTGTGAGACATAAAGGCGTGAGGAAGAAGGAGACAAATCTCACATCTCCAGTGTGTATGCGATGGATTTTGGGTTTCAGCCTGTCTCAAAATATTCAACACGCGGGAAAGTCTCCAAGGACTTTTCGGACACTTAATCCTCGTCCCAAAGTGCTTACCATCGAAGGTTTCCGAACACAGAGAGCCCTGTCACGATGGTCCATAGCGCAAAAAAGTGCATTGTCCATCTCCACTTTTATAGCGACACATTTACACGTCTCATAATCACACACAGAGTACAAAGGAATTACAGTGCATCCGGTGTTGAAGACCGAACAGTCCCCCCTAAAAATTGGCCCGCCCTGCCTTCACTGCGCATGTGTCATTTGAGACCATACCAGCTCGTCTGAGACAGACTCTTCACTCAAAGCAATCAAATGGATTAATCCAGGATTATTAACCATCAGATAACAAAGTAAAACCTCTTAAATCATTCTAAAGTCAGTTTTAAGCAGAAATGAGGTGATAATTGGTGAGTCGCTACTGACACTTTGAAATGATGGTTGTGCAGTGCAGCGCTGTGATCACTTCCTCTGTCTTTTATTCTGAAATAATGCTGAATTTATGTGGAAATGATTGTTGCACAAAAGCTTCAGATATCTGTCGCTGAGATAGATGATGACTGGAGCACAGTTTGAAACAGAAACAAGGTGATAATCGGTGAACTGCGGTTGACACACAGAAATGACGCATGCGCAGTGAAGGCAGGGTGGACCGACTTATAGGGGGGCTGTTCGGTCAGCAACACCGAAAGTATTCACAGCGCTACATTTTTTACACATTTTAGGGAATAAATTCATTTTTTGCCTCAAAATTCTACTCACAACACCCCATAATGACAACATGGAGGAAATTTTTTTTTAATTTTTGCAAATTTATGAAAAATATAAAACTAAGAAATCACATCTACATATGTATTCACACCCTTTGCTCAATACTTTGTTAGTGCACCTTTGGCAGCCTCAAGTCTTATTTAATATGATGCGACAAGCTTGGTGCACCTATCTTTGATTTTGCCCATTCCTCTTTGCAGCACTTCTCAAGCTCCATCAGGTTGGATGGGGTGCTTTTGTGCAAGGACTTTTTCAGATCTCTCCAGAGATGTTCAGTCTGATTCAGGTCTGGGCTCTGGCTGGGGCACTCAAGGACATTCACAGAGTTGTCCTGAAGCCACTCCTTTGATATCTTGGCTGTGTGTTTAGGGTCATTGTCCTACTGAAAGATGAACCGTCGCTCCAGTCTGAGGTCGAGAGCGCTCTGGAGCAGATTTTCATCCAGGATGTCTTTGTACATTGCTGCATTCATCTTTCCCTCAGTTCCTGCCACTGAAAAACATCTCCACAGTATGACGCTGCCATCACCATGCTTTACTGAAGGGACGGTGCCTGGTTTCCTACAAACATGACGCCTGGCATTCACACCAAGGAGTTTAATCTTTGTCTCATCAGACCAGAGAATTTTGTTTCTCATGGTCTGAGAGTCCTTCAGGCGCCTTTTTGCAAACTCCAGGTGGGCTGCCATGTTCCTTTTACTAAGGAGTGGCTTCCGTCTGGCCAAGCTACCATACAGGCCTGACTGGTGGATTACTGCAGTTTTCCTCTCTCCACAGAGGAATGTTGGAGCACTGACAGAGTGACCACCAGGTTCTTGGGCACTTCTCTGACTAAGGCCCTTCTCCCCTGATCATCAGTGTGGACAGGTGGCCAGCTCTAGGAAGAGTCCTGGTTCTTCATTTACAGATGATGGAGGCCACTCTGTTGATTGGGACCTTCAAAGTAACAGAAATGTTTACAGACAATTCCTTTGACTTCATGCTTGGTTTGTGCTCTGACATGCACATGTGGGACCTTATATGTAGACAGGTGTGTGTGTCTTTCCAAATCATGTGCAATCAACTGAATTTACCCGAGGTGGACTCCAATTGTTGTTGTTGTTGTTCATTCAGTTGCTCCCGGTTTTGTTCGGGGTCGCCACAGCGGATACAGCCAGATCCGCATTGGTAATTGGCACAAGTTTTACACTGGATGCCCTTCCTGATGCAACTTCAGTTTTACCCGGAGAAACACACACAGCCGCTTGTGTTCCAAAGAGGTCTCCCATCCAAGTGCTAAACAGATCCTGCTCTGCTTAGCTTCTGAGATCTGACGGTATCAGGCTTACGTAGAGCAGATCGGCTGCCCAGGTGGACTCCAATTAAGCTGTAGAAACATCTCAAGAATGATCAGGGTACCTGAGCTCAATTCTGAGCTTCATGGCAACTGGTGTGATTACTTAGGGACATGTTATACCTTTGTTTTTTTTTATTTTTAATAAATTTGCATAGATCTAAAAACTTTTTCACATTGTCATTATGGGGTATTGTGTGCAGAATTTTGAGGAAAAACATGAATTTCATACATTTTTAAATAAGGCTTCAACATAACAAAATATGGAAAAGTGAAGCGCTGTGAATACTTTCCCGATGCACTGTATATTTAGTTAATTAGTCGTGTGTGTTTTGGGTGTAACATGAATTACACCTATCAAGAGTCTCATCTGTCACCCCTTTAAGTGTTGTGTGCCCTTAGACCTGGACATTACTATTTATACTCAACAAAAATATAAACGCAACACTTTTGGTTTTGCTCCCATTTTGTATGAGATTAACTCAACGATCTAAAACTTTTTCCACATACACAATATCACCATTTCCCTCAAATACTGTGCACAAACCAGTCTAAATCTGTGATAGTGAGCACTTCTCCTTTGCTGAGATAATCCATCCCACCTCACAGGTGTGCCATATCAAGATGCTGATTAGACACCATGATTAGTGCACAGGTGTGCCTTAGACTGCCCACAATAAAAGGCCACTCTGAAAGGTGCAGTTTTGTTTTATTGGGGGGGGATACCAGTCAGTATCTGGTGTGACCACCATTTGCCTCATGCAGTGCAACACATCTCCTTCGCATCATCCGTGAAGAGAACACCTCTCCAAAGTGCCAAACAGCAGCGAATGTGAGCATTTGCCCACTCAAATCGGTTACGACGACGAACTGGAGTCAGGTCGAGACCCCGATGAGGACGACGAGCATGCAGATGAGCTTCCCTGAGACGGTTTCTGACAGTTTGTGCAGAAATTCTTTGGTTATGCAAACCGATTGTTCCAGCAGCTGTCCGAGTGGCTGGTCTCAGACGATCTTGGAGGTGAACATGCTGGATGTGGAGGTCCTGGGCTGGTGTGGTTACACGTGGTCTGCGGTTGTGAGGCTGGTTGGATGTACTGCCAAATTCTCTGAAACGCCTTTGGAGATGGCTTATGGTAGAGAAATGAACATTCAATACACGAGCAACAGCTCTGGTTGACATTCCTGCTGTCAGCATGCCAATTGCACGCTCCCTCAAATCTTGCGACATCTGTGGCATTGTGCTGTGTGATAAAACTGCACCTTTCAGAGTGGCCTTTTATTGTGGGCAGTCTAAGGCACACCTGTGCACTAATCATGGTGTCTAATCAGCATCTTGATATGGCACACCTGTGAGGTGGGATGGATTATCTCAGCAAAGGAGAAGTGCTCACTATCACAGATTTAGACTGGTTTGTGCACAGTATTTGAGAGAAATGGTGATATTGTATATGTGGAAAAAGTTTTAGATCTTTGAGTTCATCTCATACAAAATGGGAGCAAAACCAAAAGTGTTGCGTTTATATTTTTGTTGAGTAGATTGCAGCAGGTGATAGACGTGAAATGGGTCACTTACAGGAGCAGCAGATATACACCAATGATCCCTGGGGTGAAGCATTTGAATGCTTAATTCTTAAAAGACCTCTTGTAAGACCTGACCAGCAGATCTCCTCCTTATCCGATCAGGATATGGAGGAGGGACACCCCCTTCTCGGTCCAGCACATCACGGTGGTCCCTATGAGCAAATACATGGTGGAAGAAAACCAGCATTATAATATCATTCAAACCAGAGTTGTAGGTGAAGGGGTTTATTTGTGTTCTGTGACTGATGAGTAATTGTCTTGCATTGCCTCTCGATGCAGGATGAGTAATGTAATGGTAGAATAACTTTTATATTGTTTTTATGCTACACATTTTGCTCTTCTACTGAGCTAATACTATATCATGATTTGAAAACCAACACTGACAAAAGTAAAATTAAAATTAACTTTGTGTGTCAAATTCTCAAGAAAGCAGAAAGAAAAGCTGACAAAATGAAGAATTATGGGTTTAAGCAATGGACTGTGATATTCTTTACTGGCACACAAATTGGACACTAGATGAAAGCAAAATTCTAAATTCTTAAAAAAAAAAAAACTTTAAAAAATTAAACCCATTTTGCTTCAGAAAATGATTGTTTTCAAACACTCTGAACACTGAATGAGCCATTTGAAAAAAAAAATCAGTGTTGTAAAGCGCAAAAGTAATTTTGGTGACTCACCCTGTGTGCACTGGGACAGCACGCCTCAGAAGGCTTGATAAAAGGTGCATGGGTCGACATCTTTTTTCTAAATTTGTGATTGTGTCTCGATGACGGTGCTTGCACTGCAGCACTCTTTTGCAGATTTGCATGTACAGGTGGGTGTGTGTCTCCACTGTGCTGCCCTTGCCTAAGGCAGTGTTACGCACATGTGTGCATGAATGATGGATGCGCTGGGTGTACAGGTTAATGTCCTGCTAATGCAGATGAATTGTCCACAGTCTGCATAACAGAAGAAAGTGCAAACACACTCATAGCAAAAGTTTTCCAGAACACAAAACACATAAACAACTACACGTGCTTCCAAAAAACTGTCACTGCTTGCATGTATGTGTTCGCTTGTCCAGATGAGTGTTGCAAAAAAAAAAAAAAAAAAAACCTGCTGCAAAGAGGATTCACCTTTTCACTTGTGTTTCCTTTTGTGCACGTCAAGAAATGTCCAACAACTAATGTACAACTATGATGCATGTGTCAGGTAAGAACTATGTTGTGGCCCTTTTGTACAATTTCAAATCACAAAAAATTGGGAATGTGCTTCATTGTAGACATTATGAACCAAAGATATTTCATGTGTTGTGTCCTCAAATGTATATAGTGGTCAGATGAATCAATATTCTAAAGACGAAAAGACATCCAGGCTGTGATCAGCAACAAGTCCAAAAGCCAGGGTCTGTTGTGGTACAGGGTAATGTCAGCGCCCTTGGCAAAGGTATTTTACACTTCTGTGATAATTACAATAATAATAATAATAATAATAATAATAATAATAATAATATAGCTTTTATTGTTGCACGTACATACAAGAAAATTTGTCCTCTGCATTTTTTGCACAACCTTCTTGCTGTGAGGTATCAGTCCTAACCACTAAGCCACCATGCCACTGTGGTGGCAGCATTAATGCAGAAAAGCACACTGAGATTTTAAAGTCATATATGCTGCCTTCAAGATCTTTTCCAGGGACGTCCACACAATGTTCAACAAGACAATACAAAACCATAATCTGCACATATTAAAAAAAAAAGAAGAGGGTATGGATATTGGACTGGTCTGCCACCAATCCTTACCTGCCCCAATACAGAATGTGTGGAGAATTTTGAAACAAAAATGGAACAACAATGTGCCCGTACTGTTGCACAACTTCTAAGATGTGTGTGCAGGAAGAATAGGACAAAAATAACACCTGAAATGTTTCATTGCTCAGTATCCTTAATTCCAAATTGCCATTTGTGTTTTGAGAAAGAATACAATATTACAAAGTAGTTAATGTTTTAGCATCCCAATTTTTGGGGAATGTGTTGCAGGCCTTAAATGCAGGAATGGATTTACAGAGCATCAGCAAGTATTCACAGCGCTTCACTTTTTCCACATTTTGTAATGTTGCAGCCTTATTCCAAAATGGATGAAATTCATTTTTTCCTCAAAATTCGACACCCAATACCCCATAATGACAATGTGAAAAAGGTTTTTTGAGATTTTTGCAAATTTATTTAATAAATTAAAGAAAAATAAATCACATGTAGATAAGTATTCATAGCCTTTACCATGAAGCTCAAAATTGAACTCCGGTGCATCCTGTTTCCACTGACCATCCTTGAGATGTTTCTACAGGTTAACTGGAGTCCACCTGGGGTAAATTCAGTTAATTGGACATGATCTGGAAAGACACACACCTGTTTACATACAGTATAAGGTCCCACAGTTCAGGGCACAAACCAAGCATGAAGTCCAAGGAATTGTCTGTAGACCTCCGAGACAGGATTGTCTTAAAGCACAAATCTGGGGAAGGGCACAGAAACATTTCTGCTGCTTTGAAGGTCCCAATGAGAGAAGAGAGAGAAGAACTTTTATTGTCATTGTACTTATATACATACAACAGAATTTGTCCTCTGCACTGAACCCATCCAAATTACAATCAGGGAGGTGACCAAGAACCCAATGGTCACTCTGTCAGAACTGCCAAAGGTGCATCAACAAAGTATTGAGCAAAGGGTGTGAATATATATGTACATGTGATTGCTTGGTTTTTTTTTATTTTTAATAAATTTGCAAAAAAAGAGGAACTTTTTCATATTGTCTTTATGGGGCTTTCTGAGTAGAATTTTGAGGGGAAAAACTGAATTTACTCTGTTTTGGAATGAGGCTGTATAACACAATGTAGAAAACGTGAAGCGCTGTGAATACTTTCCAGATGCACAGTATATGAAATAAAATGAAGCTGACCAGAAAAAAAAACAAAAAAAAACATGATGACATTTCTTGGGTTCATATTGGCTACAATGAAATAAAAGTCAACCAATGAAATAATAATAATAATAATAAACAAGCATTACTCATTAATTATTTTTTGGGATTTGAGGTTGCAGTATGCCAGCTCAGAGAATTACACAACCCACACCACCTCCAGCTCCACAGTATTATGGTCTGTTTTGGTGGTGCAGCTCCAAAGTATCAGTTGTTGACTGTATGCAGGTGGCTTTTATTTATTTTGAACAGGAACAGATTTATAGTATGAGTTTAATTACTTGCAATATAAATATATAACATTTGATTTAACTTTACACACACACACACACACACACACACACACACACACACACACACACACACACACACACACACACACACACACACACACACACACACACACACACACACACACACTAGGTTGCACAGCTTCAGAGTTGTAAAATCTCAGAAGTCTTTCAAAATGAAACGTAGTTTAATAGCCAGATACTCCAAAGTCTCTTTTCAAAGTAGTTGCAAAGTAACCCTGAATACTTGTATTACATATATCTGCAAGAATGGCCAAAATAAAAAAGTCAACAGTATTACAGTTTTTTCCAATTGCTAAAAACACAATTTTGCAAACTAGTGTGGTTTTATCAAAATACTTAATTCACAAAACCACAAACCCAAACTGCAAAATACCTCTGATAGCCTGCAATAGGAAGCACTGCAAACAAAACTGCATATAGGATATAGGATGTACTACATAGTGTGAAAGAAATGTTGGTTACATATACCAGGGGAGCTATGACCGCTACCTTTGCACCCCCCCCCCCCCCCGCCCCCAGGACTAAACCAAACCAACTTTTTTAGGTTTCTTTGATGACCCCAAAACATAATCAGGATGTTCCCAAAAATAAAAACTGGCCTCAAGCCAGTTATCCAAGATGGCTGCCAAAATAGGTTTTTTTTTCACTAAAACACCTTTAAACAACAAATAAACAACTTCCTACTATGTATTTTAATGATAAGGGTCTATTGGTGGCCATTTTGGATGCCATTTTGAGTCTTAAACCCATGAATGAATTTAGTTTAGGCACAAATAAGTTTGCTGTGACCTGCAATGGTCTTCCCATTGAAGACCATTAATGTTATTTTAGTGTGTTAACAATTGGAAAAAACTGTAAAAAACAAGACGTTCTGGTGTACAGATTAACAATTTTCACAATGTGTACTGGTTAAAGTTAAAGTACTTTTCACACTCCTTCTTACTGCTGCCACTATGCAGGGCTGTTAGAAGGAATTCAGCATATCATGTGTATTACTTACACCTCGGGCTAGACTTCAGGTTGTAAGCTGCACTGGGGGAAAAAGGTTCTAGTTTAATAACTTTTGCACCTGCTTAATGTCTGACATTGTGTGTTTATTTTCTTGTTTCCCTCTTGCCCTCACTTTCTTTCCTGCACCTCATGGTATTCTCACTTTCCACATCGTGTCAGAGGCTACTGGGTCATGTGATTGTTTCACTGTGTCCTTCTGAATTTATACACTCTCCTGTACACAGAATAATGAGCGTAAGCATCATCATTTTACACCCATCCTCCAAACCACACTGGTTACTGGTCTCCTTCAGGGCATAGATTAAAATTCTTCTCCTGACTCATCAGAGTATCTGTGGATATACACCATCCTTCCAGAAACAACCACTCACCCGACCAAATCCCTAAACTCATACACAGTCTCAGCTCTCTTGACCCTTTGCACCTCCAGCACGAAACTATCATGGCTCCAACCCTGCGGAAAGAAATTTCCCTGCAGCTACAAACACAACAAACTTTGAATTCTTAAAAAAAAAACCCAAGACTTTCATTTTTGGCATTTTTGCTCCCATCATCTGTGTTTTTGATTCAGGTCAATTCCGTCCAATACTCTGTTGATTTTTTTTTCCTGAATAATCAATGAGTTTAGTCCAGAAAAGGTATAAAAAAGTTGAAAATATCAATCAGTGTTTCCTTAAGCCCGAGTTGATGCCCTCAAATGTCTTGTTTTGTCTCCTACTCAGCTCAGATCATTAGAGAGGAGAAAAGGGAAGAGAGGAGGAAAATAGCAAAGAAAACAGAAGACATTCATATTTACGAAGCTGGAATCAAAGGTTTTGGACATTAAAAAAACTGACTGAAAATTATGAAACAGTTATCAAAACAGTTGGTGATTAATTTCATAATTGATTATTAATAGATTAATCATTGTAACTAGAAGTTAATTATGTATTGCTGTACTGCTACTACTACTAATACTACTACTAATTCCCTTAAGATTCAGGTGACTTTTTAACTAGCTTTTCAGTTAGTTTTTGCGGTGCATCCAGAAAGTATTCGCAGTGCTTCAGTTTTCCACATTTTATGTTACAGCATTATTTCAAAATGGATGAAATTCATTGTTCCCCTCAAAAGTCTACACACAATACCCCATAATGTCAATGTGAAAAAAGTTTTTCAGTGGCAGGAGCGGGGAGACTAGTCAGGATTGAAGGAAAGATGAATGCAGCAATGTATAGAGACATCCTGGATGAAAACCTGCTCCAGAGCGCTCTTGAACTCAGACTGGGGCAACGGTTCATCTTTCAGAAAGACAATGAGCCTAAACACACAGCCAAGATAGCAAAGGAGTAGCTTCAGGACAACTCTGTGAATGTCCTTGAGTGACCCAGTCCCGAATCTGATTGAACATCTCTGGAGAGATCTGAAAATGGCTGTGCACTGATGCGCCCATCCAACCTGATGGAGCTTGAGAGGTGCCACAAACAGGAATGGGAAAAAATGCCCAAAGATAGGTGTGTCAAGCTTGTATCATAATATTCAAGAATATTTGAGGCTGTAATTGCTGCCAAAAGTGCATCAACAAAGTATTGAGCAAAGGGTGTGAATACTTATGTACAAGTGATTTCTTAGTTTTTATGATGAACTGCCTCAGCAAGCCAGGGCCACATATGACCATATGACCACATATCAATCAATCAATCAATCAATCAATTTTATTTATATAGCGCCAAATCACAACAAACAGTTGCCCAAGGCGCTTTATATTGTAAGGCAAAGCCATACAATAATTACGGAAAAACCCCAACGGTCAAAACGACCCCCTGTGAGCAAGCACTTGGCGACAGTGGGAAGGAAAAACTCCCTTTTAACAGGAAGAAACCTCCAGCAGAACCACCATCTGGTGGTGGTGGGCCAGCAGTACCTCCTCTTCAGCGGCCCACACAACATGAGGGAGAGAACCAGGAAAAAAGACATGCTGTGGAGGGGAGCAGAGATCAATCACTAATGATTAAATGTAGAGTGGTGCATACAGAGCAAAAGAGAAAGAAACACTCAGTGCATCATGGGAACCCCCAGCAGTCTAAGTCTATAGCAGCATAACTAAGGGATGGTTCAGGGTCACCTGATCCAGCCCTAACTATAAGCTTTAGCAAAAAGGAAAGTTTTAAGCCTAATCTTAAAAGTAGAGAGGGTGTCTGTCTCCCTGATCTGAATTGGGAGCTGGTTCCAGAGGCGAGGAGCCTGAAAGCTGAAGGCTCTGCCTCCCATTCTACTCTTACAAACCCTAGGAACTACAAGTAAGCCTGCAGTCTAAGAGCGAAGCGCTCTATTGGGGTGATATGGTACTAAGAGGTCCCTAAGATAAGATGGGACCTGATTATTCAAAACCTTATAAGTAAGAAGAAGAATTTTAAATTCTATTCTAGAATTAACAGGAAGCCAATGAAGAGAGGCCAATATGGGTAAGATATGCTCTCTCCTTCTAGTCCCTGTCAGTACTCTAGCTGCAGCATTTTGAATTAACTGAAGGCTTTTCAGGGAACTTTTAGGACAACCTGATAATAATGAATTACAATAGTCCAGCCTAGAGGAAATAAATGCATGAATTAGTTTTTCAGCATCACTCTGAGACAAGACCTTTCTAATTTTAGAGATATTGCGCAAATGCAAAAAAGCAGTCCTACATATTTGTTTAATATGCGCATTGAATGACATATCCTGATCAAAAATGACTCCAAGATTTCTCACAGTATTACTAGAGGTCAGGGTAATGCCATCCAGAGTAAGGATCTGGTTAGACACGATGTTTCTAAGATTTGTGGGGCCAAGTACAATAACTTCAGTCAGTAAAAGCAGGAAATTCGAGGTCATCCATGTCTTTATGTCTGTAAGAAAATCCTGCAGTTTAGCTAATTGGTGTGTGTCCTCTGGCTTCATGGATAGATAAAGCTGGGTATCATCTGCGTAACAATGAAAATTTAAGCCATGCTGTCTAATAATACTGCCTAAGGGAAGCATGTATAAAGTGAATAAAATTGGTCCTAGCACAGAACCTTGTGGAACTCCATAATTAACCTTAGTCTGTGAAGAAGACTCTGTTGTATGGCTGGGGGGCCTGGCTGCCTTTTTGTTTCTGTCTTTTGTTTTTCCTTCCAGGTGGCTTGCATTTGGGACTGAGTGGCCGTGTTGCTGAGGTTATCAGGACCTCACCCTGATCACCTGCGGCTCGTCAGGACTCACAGCTGAGGTGCATCTATATGGAGTGGAACATGGTGGCATTTAAGACTGGAGTATACAGTGTGTATTTGCCAGAGACTCGACCTTGTGACCAGACCGGGTGAGATCGTCGTCTCGGGAGCCATCTCATCATCAGTGGATGCAGAGAACGTCCAGGGTTTGATGCACGGTCTGTGAAAGAGGAGGGGGTGAGGTCTCACGCTCGTCAGCACACTTCCTGAGGTACGTTAGATTTTGTGACTAACATTTATACAGTCAGTAAATGTGGTGTCCCTCACACCTTTTTATATTGAGCTGTATGTTAGTCATGTATCAGCTTCCACTGCAGTGGAGTTTTGTGAACTGGATGTTCCATGCCTGCAGGGTGGGAAGCTGATCAGTAATCAACCCAGGAAGTGTTTGCTGTTTGTACACCTTTAAGTGTTCTCTCTGTGTGTAGAGTGTGGACTCACATAATGGTTCCTTCTTTCACAGACTCGGTTTGTTGCGGCCACCTGGGGGGTGTCGGCGGGGTCCTTGGGTCCGAACAGCTTCTGGCTCCGGACCGTTAGCGCTGCTGGGAGCGCACCACGCCAGACCGCACTTTCTTTTGTTATTTTTTGTATCACTGTTATGTATTAAATTCAGTTAGCCTTTGTACCGTGCTCTGCTTATTTCATACTGGGTCCTTCAAACGCTGGTCGGTTCTCCGAGCTGCGTCCGACACATAACAGACTCCCCATTTACATGAACAAATTGTAATCTATTAGATAAATATGATTCAAACCACCGCAGCGCAGTGCCTTTAATACCTATGGCATGCTCTAATCTCTGCAATAAAATTTTTGTCGACAGTATCAAAAGCAGCACTGAGGTCTAACAGAACAAGCACAGAGATGAGTCCACTGTCTAAGGCCATAAGAAGATCATTTGTAACCTTCACTAATGCTGTTTCTGTACTATGATGAATTCTAAACCCTGACTGAAACTCTTCAAATAGACCATTCCTCTGCAGATGATCAGTTAGCTGTTTTACAACTACCTTTTCAAGAATTTTTGAGAGAAAAGGAAGGTTGGAGATTGGCCTATAATTAGCTAAGATAGCTGGGTCAAGTGATGGCTTTTTAAGTAATGGTTTAATTACTGCCACCTTAAAAGCCTGTGGTACATAGCCAACTAATAAAGATAGATTGATCATATTTAAGATCGAAGCATTAATTAATGGTAGGGCTTCCTTGATCAGCCTGGTAGGAATGGGGTCTAATAGACATGTTGATGGTTTGGAGGAAGTAACTAATGAAAATAACTCAGACAGAACAATCGGAGAGAAAGAGTCTAACCAAATACCGGCATCACTGAAAGCAGCCAAAGAGAACGATATGTCTTTGGGATGGTTATGAGTAATTTTTTCTCTAATAGTTAAAATTTTATTACCAAAGAAAGTCATGAAGTCATTACTAGTTAAAGTTAAAGGAATACTTGGCTCAATAGAGCTCTGACTCTTTGTCAGCCTGGCTACAGTGCTGAAAAGAAACCTGGGGTTGTTCTTATATTGTTATTGTTATATTGTTGTTCTTACATATGATATCTGATAATCTAGACAAATGATTGTACCACCTGTCAACCTGCACCTCCATTTGGGCATTTGTCGGATTTTATCGCATGTCCATTTTGCTACTTCTGACACTCTGTGAATTGATGTTTACTAAAATTAGTTTTTGGTGAAATTCTATTGTACCTGCATTAATGGTAATTATCCACCAGATGGAGATATTGTTCTGTTTCAAGAACCTTGACTACAGTTTGCTGTGGGACATGACGACAAACCTGTTGCTTATAGTGATAGATATAAATGGCATTGTGCTGAGTTAACGTCCTGCAGTCTGTGGTTAACGCCATAGGTTATTGTATGGGGCACATATCAGTGACGGCAGCCCTATATATTTTGTTCACTATTTATTTTGTTCGTCTCAAAGTCAATTATCGTCAATCAGCTTTATATTCCTTTTGTAGTGGAACAGTAACAAGAAGCTAATGGGCTTGGTCTTCCTGTGTCTGTGTCAAAATAAACTAACAAAAATGTGCATATCTTTATCATCCAACAGCAATCGTTGCTAGATTTGGCACTTGCAGGTGCAAGCAGAGGGAACCAGTAACTTAATGCATGCAAGATATTCTCGCTACCTCCTTCCACTTTATAAAACTGCTAGGTTGTTTGCATGTTTTCTTTCTATTGCTGTTTTTAATGTTTTACAGCATTTGCACTTTATTTGAAAGTTTTCCTGCAGGCTGTTTTGCGATTGTGTCCAGTGTTGAGAAGCAGTGATGCAATGCATTGCATTAATTTTTGCACATTGGGACTCATTGACCTCAAGGCTACTGAACAAGCTATTTATTTATTTATTTATCTTTTTTTTTTTTTTTTTTTTTTTATAAAAAACAGCTGCCAAATCCCTTTTGGCATCCATCTATTGTTGCTTTTTGGGGTAATTTCTGATGCAGTTTGGAAAGTGACTTTATAGTTTGAGCCGCCGGAGCTCCAGCAGATCAGCGCACCTCAGTTGCTTCCACAGATATGTAGAGCAGCAGCCTGTGTTCTGTTTTGTTTGACGCCACGAGCTCCCAGTGCAATTCTGATCACTTTTCAAGTTCAATGATCTGTTACACATGCATCATTCAGCTTGGGGCTGGTGCAAATCCCCCAAGAACACAACCGGGCTCTGAGACAGTTTAGTGTCATGACTGCAGTAAAACTGCACGTCCTTTTAACAATACCGAATTGCTTTGAACAAATCAACTCTAAAAATGAAGAAAACATGATCAAAGCCAGACTGAAGGAGAGCTGGAGGTCTGCCGTTCGATCTTGGGTTTCAAAGAATTGCTGGTATAATACAGTTGAACAGGGTCGGACTGGGAACAAATTTCGGCCCTGGCATTTTTCCTCTGGACCAGCCCACTATTGGCCCAACGAATCCACCCCCAAACACGCACACCCACCCGTCCATACCGAATCCCCAATGAACAAATACTATACACCTAAACACCATGAACACACACCTAAACACACACTTTCACTGTCATTTCACCTTGATCATAGTACAAAACGCGGACCCCGGCGCCACGAGGGGGCGTCCTGATAACATTAAAGGCAATTACATATTTTGACGAAATTACAAGTTTAAATGACTATATATATATATATATATATATATATATATATATATATATATATATATATATATATATAAAACATTATGAGGTTTATGTCACAGAAATCCTACTTTACAATCACACTGCAGTCATTGTTAAATTATTTCCTTTTGCATTTATAATAAACACTTGTATTTATTTAGTGTTTGTTTTTCTGGTTGAAATAAGATATAAATAATCTACCAGACTTCAAAAAAATATACAAGTTTCCATGTTATTTTATTTGTCTAAAAATAAATGTCTGAGGTTCCTTATGTTAAACAAGAAATTATCTAATCTGAAATAACAGGTGGTTTTAATACAGATGAAAGGTTTCTAAAGAACCATTTATTGATTTATTTACCTATTTTAATTACAAGTGTTCTAAACTTTTTTAACAGTAATCAGAAATTTTGAGGTAACAACAACAAAAAAACATTTCCAATGATTTTTCTTCAGAAAACTGCTCTATAAATGAGCAGTCCTGTCACACGTTAATGTTTTGTACAGATCAGTGGTTTCTGCACCAATCGGATTGGTCCAATCCATTTTGTAGAGATCAGTGGTTTCTGCCACAAGTCTTCCGTGTTTTGGCCCGACGCGTCGTTCCTATTGGACAATGCGAAGGTACATCACAGCTCAGAGTGTCGAAAGTTGGCGCACCTCATCTCGACAGAACACCAGCTCTGTGGAATGCAGGAGATCACTTGACCGAGCGTTTATACGTTCAAATAATAATTTAAAAAAATAATGTCATCACTCTTCACTCTTGGTCAGTCTCTTACAACGGTGCAGCGTAAATACACGAGGTTTCCAGGAGCGCATGTCTCCTCCGGTGCGCACTATTTTTTTTGGGGGGGGGGGGGCGACCCCGCCCCCTGTGATAAACTCATCGCCCCCTTAATATTTCTTTTTTTCTGGTGCCGGGTCTGACAAAACGGAAGCAAATGCACACAAGTGGAAAAAAGTTTTTGTGTCTCCAAAGTGTGTGTGTGAGTGAGAGAGAGAGAGAGAGAGGGGGGGGGGTAATGTGTAACCACTGCTAGGATTCACACAGCAGCAAATTAAGGAGCTGAAGTCCATAGCTGTTGCATTTAAAGATTAACAAAAGTAAAGCACAGTTAATTAAGATAAAAGAAACGATTCCAACCTTGTATCAGTAGAAGAGCGGAGAGAAGTCCAGGCGCCGAGGACTCAATCCATTCACAGGGGCGGGAGCGGCCGTCTGCTCTTCCTGCAATCTGATTGGCCACCCTGTATGCTTCTCCATTGTCATTGGCTGTTGGTCATGTCAATCATTGTGCTCGATGTAAGTCTCCGTTGTGTGATCAAACGGAAACAAAACTGAAACCTAGAATAAGACTGCGCCGTGTTATGAAACACTACAGAACTTTTATTTTGACACAAATTCAGGAAGTGGCTCTGCAGCTGTGCCGATTAAATGCTGTAGCTTCACTGATCACGGACTTTCCTCGTGTTGACAGCAGCGCGCAGTTCGAGAACACTGTATATTTCCATAATCTCTAGAAATATGGGAAGGCTGGCCCACGCACGTCTAAACGTGCAGCGGCCCACCGGGCAAATGCCCAAAATCACAGATTATCAGTCCGAGCCTCCACTTGAACGTAGTCTTGTTATGGTTCTGCACCGTCTTGGCTCTCGTAATAGGTTTTGTCCCCTTTCTTCGATCTTCGTTGTGTCTCTATTCACAGTCCTGTTTTGACCTTGCTTTGTTTTTCAGATCTCGCTTTTTGCTTCAGCCCTGGTAACATTGTCTCTACATGGTACTGAATCCTGCTTGTTTTTTTGACCACGTCTCCACCTCACTGACTGACTACCTTACCGAACCTCAGCTTGTATTAAGGATAAAGTCTTTTTTTACGCCAACGCCTTGTCAGAGTTTGCATGTTGTGTCCACCCGCTTTCGGTGCCACGCGTCCATGAATCCTGACAAGTCAAGGTGAAGACCCACATCTGGCTGCAAGAACCAGCTCAAACTGATCCTGTTCGATATTAGTGGATGGAATTGATGAATCAATGCAGTGTATGTGAAAATATCAAGTTCTACACATTGAAGAGAATTTTGTGGTACGTGCACTAGGGTTTGTGATGCACTTCTAATTTTGAATATTAATGATTGGTCATTTCCGGTTTAGCTCTTTCAAATGAAGTTTATGCTATTTCAGCATGACTATATTCATTCATCCATTTTCTATACCTCCTTACTCCAGTTAAGGGTCACGGGGCCTCAAGCCTATCACAGCAGTCATAGGGCAAAAGGTGTGGTACACCCTGGACACGGCGGCAATCTATCACAGGACCACATTTCAACGGACAAGCACATTCACATACGCACAGACAATTTAGAATCACCAGTCCACCTAATCTGCATGTCTTTGAACATTGTCAGATAATTTATATCTTGCTGAAAAACTGGACTGCATTTTTATATAGCATCAGACGTTCAACGCGCAATACAATTACGCTTCATATTCACCCACTCACACAAGCACACTCACACCCTGATGTCAGGGTGCTGCCATGCAAGGTGCTCACTACACACCGGGAACAACTAGGGGATTGAGGACCTTGCCCAAGGGCCCTTTCTGATTTTCTGGTCTGGCAGGGTTTTGAACAGAGGATCCTCTGGTCTGAAGCCCAATGCTTAACCACTAGATCTCCCCAAAAAGAGTCAAATTGCTTATTTTTGAACTTTAGGTGAGCCTGCAGGATTCCGTTCACACACAGAGATGGATGTGTGCACCTCACATCACAGGTGAAAAGATAAATTAACATCTTCATGTGTGATCATTTATTCTTTCTCTGCTATATTTGCCCAAGATGATAACTTTATTAGATGTTAAATTCAGTGTGATATAAGAACTTTAATCTGTAACCCTATCCCCGTCCATATAATAAAAGGTAAGTGGCCTCTGTGTGTTTGTGTAACTGGAGCATCAGTTGAAATCCAGAAAGAGCTTACTTTCATCCTTTGGTATACTTGTGTATTTCTGAAAGCAGCAAGGTGATAAGACTAATATTTTTTGAGGAATCAGTAATTTTTGAAAACAAGCCTGTTTATGTCACACTTCCACAATAAGAGCCTGTGTTTCAAAATAAAAGCCTGTGAGGTTGCTGCAGACCTGACAGAATTAATCAGTCTGTCCATCCTCTATCATTCCAGACAGCAGATTCAAATCTGGACACTTTCTGTGTGCATGTGACCCCAAACCCAGAATTAACATGTTCACAACAGCAGAATTGTCTCACACAGGCCCCCAAAAATGATCTAATGTGAACACTGTCACAGTGCAAATATAAAACTTGAGTTATTTGTAATTTCTTTCCATGGAATATTCTCCTGGTTAAGTAGCTTCAGAAAAGCTTAGGGCCCCTTCACATATAACACAACTGAAGCCGACTAGTGCACGAAGGAGGAACTGTATGCCATTCATGAAAAATCTAAGATGCTTCTAACACCTCATACACCTGTTGCTACAATTATTCGTGCACACCAGCAGCTGAAAGACAGAGTGTGTGCTGTGAGAGCCCATTTGATCCTTCTCGCGGCAGGTGTCGGCCAAATTCCAGGTGACACACACGAACATTCAACACCGCTCACTTGACACTTAGAAAATGTGGTGCCATTTGCACTGTTAGCATGAAAATAGTGAGAAGACGATCACTTTCGAGCTGGATGTGAAATTTGTCTAAGCGCCCCCATGAGTGTGGCATTGCAAAAAGCAACACACATGTGGCGTGCATGTGTATCGCCCCCCCCCCCCCCCAAAACACATGTGGCATATGTGTGTTTCGTGCTCCCCCGCTCTCACCTACACATGTGGCGTGCAGGGATTGGGGGGGCACACTTGCATAAAATGCTGATATGTATGTACAGCCATGATCACGTGGGGGCCGGACAGCCACGCCTGAGCGCACACAGCATGGTTAGCCGCCTGTCAGCTGATTGCAGCACACTGACAGCTGAAAATGACGGCTCAGTGCACATGATGTGTCACATTAAAAACACAGAGACCACTGCCAGGACAGGTATAGAAATAATTACAACAACACCTTCATACCCAATAACATAACAAATAACTAAAATGAATGACCACATACCACAGAAACAGAAAGTGACACGTTGGTCTGGGCGCTGAACGGACAGGGGAGGCATGTCTGCCAACAGCAGCTGCTGCTGAGATCTCTGCTCCTGGACATCCTAGCTGGGGAACACGTACTGTGTTTTGAAGGACATGAACTTATGACTTTCCTCCAAGAGGCGCATGTCTCTGTCTGCTGTCCTCACGTGGGAATACATAAAACATCTTTTGCCTTTGCGCTGGGCAGCAGTGGCTGCATACAGCGCACCTCGGCGTCCTGCGAGCCGGCCCAACACGTGTCCACACATTGTCTAATTTCTCTTTTTGAAAACATACATTTATCTCCTTGTTGATTTTAAGCATTTCATGCTCCTGTTATGACAGCAATTGTAGTGCAGTGGTAAAGTTTCGTGGTTCCCCATTTTGTTTGGTTCACAGATTTTCTTCCAGTTTCTGCGTCTTTCGTGTTATGTGTGAAGGCGCCCTAACTGAAGACAAATTGAAACAAAATGAAGACAAAATTGAACACAACTGAAAACAGATTAAACCTTCAATAAAGACTTTCATAAAAGCCAAGAAATGTTTCTGTGTCAATACTTAAAAAATGTACCATAACTGTAAAAAGATTTTCTACAAAAGTAAGCTGCCCTCTGTATATAATACAAATGACTACATCTAGAACCTGTGGTTCCCCATGGGTCAACATTCTAGTTTTAATGGAATATTTTGAAACATGTTTTAAAAGACTTAGTAAGAATATGAGACACTCAATGTTTTGCTTTTGATATGGACTCCACGCCAGTGTTCTGAAATACCGGTGTTTTGAGTTTTCATCACTAACTTGCAGCACAAATGAAACATTCTAGTATCATCCCCAGCCACACATTCTATCTATTCTTCAATTACATATTTATTTCCTGCTCTGTTGTACATTTTGACCCATATTTACTCTGTTCAAATGCAAACTTATCTCGTTAGATGACACTCATGTGAAGGTGAACACCCCCACTAAACAACCACCAGGTGGCAGACATGTCTACTGGATATTATGCTTGCAAACAAAGTTGCTTTTTCAGTAGATCTGGTGTGTCAAAATTAACCACCGTTTCATGCCTTCATCCTCTTCATGAGCTCTTTTAATTTTGTTGCGTTATAAGATGTTAGCATTTATTGTATTTGAGTTATTTTTACACAATCTGGGATGGATGAACCCACCCATTCATCTACATTTTTGCTGTACAAACTCCATGCACCTAGGTTTGTTACTAACATTACAATATATATTATATGGTGTCAGACTGTGACCTTCTCGTCTCTGGTTCCTTTGACTTTGAGATCGAAAGACATCTGGGAAGAGCTAATGGAGTCGTCGGAGTACTGCGCTTTCCACATTGAGTGAACAGAGACAAATTAGGAAGGATGTATATCACAGAAACATAACTACGGGGAAAGGTAGTGCACCTCAGCAGAACATCAGAACCTCTTTTAAACCTTTGCCATGAGCTGACAGCCATTAACGCTCATGGATTTACTGCCACGCTGCACCCCGGGGATGTTCTGATGATTGTTAGTCCAAGGCAAGTGCTCCAGGTTGGCACACCGGATCGGCATTTCAGGTCATCGTTTTGGTTTGTCATAATTGTTGTATTTTTGGGTTTTCCGTTGTACAAGCTCCAGCACATTCAGTCAGCAGTCTGTCGCCGATGCACAGAGGACGGCAGCGCCTGGTTATCTGCATTGAACAGACATTTCTTTCAAAGAGACAGATGTTACACAAACACACACAAAAAAAGATCCTGGCTGCAACAGTAACCCATTTATACAAATACTGGGCAGCGTTAGACACAGTTCACTGCCTTGACAGGGATTTATCCCCAAGAATGAATGATAAATAAGTTTGATTGCACATGAGTCTTGGCACCATGTGCCAAAATTAATCACTTTTTAATCTAAAATCTGCAAAACTGTCTTTATTTTGGTTGTTGTTGCTAATGAGGATGTGCAGCATATCGTCATGGTCAATTGTGCAACATTCTGGACAAGAGCCCCATTGATTTGCACTTGACATGTGCTCATTAAGGTTGTTGATCACTTTGTTGTTTATATTCCCGTTTAATAACTTCCCCAGACTGCTGGCCCGTAGTTCTACATCAGTAATTACTCAGGTGGAATAGTCTCCACTTTTACAAAACGGGGATATAAACTCTTTACACCAGATGTCAAGGAAAACACAGAGAGGCTGAGAAGCGTTAACGTGGCAGCAAACAAATCCATTTAGCATCTCATTAAAGCTGTCAGGGCCGCTCGCGCTTTGTTTTTCAACTTCCATCCTTGCGCCCAGCGCTAGGTTTTGACTGGTATAACACTTGTTTGCTGTTAAATATTTGGGATGGAGTTTTTGATTGGCTTCTCGCTTGAACATGACGCTTATTGCCCCCGCAGATGATGTTATTCTATTCTGCCCTCTGTTTGAATATTTGGTTTGGCTATAAATAAGTGGGAAAACTTCAGTTTGAGCTATGATCTGGACTTGCAATATGATTTCTTAAAAATTCAGCTCTTTTTTATCAGTTTGACAGCAGGTCAATATGTAGACCTGGGATTAGTTTCCAGTCATGCTACATGTGTCTGTCCTTGGGCAATAAAGTTCATCTGCATTGTCCTAGTCTACCAAACTATAAATGTATACTGGTCTTTTCTATACTGATAAAAGAGAATAGTTGAACCAACTTAAAAAAGCGTTACAATTGGTAAAACCTGAATGAATGAATGAACTTACGTTTGTAAGTTAGATCAACTCCAACTTACAAACTTAAGTTCATGCAACTTCATTCATTTAGGTTTAACCAGTTGCGATGTTTTTTTAAGTTGATTATTTTTTCAGTGTGGGGACGTAATGTGTGATGGGATGGCATCGCCTCCAGAGGGAGTTATAGGCAGTAAACACAAAGTGCTAATGGGCTTCAGGGCTTCAGAAGACTTACAGATGTTTATTTGTCAAATGCACAGTGTCCTACGAATGTAAATGTTGTAAAGTGGGATATCATCAGGATATCATCGTGTAAAGTGGGATATCATCAGCATAACAATGAAATCTATTGTGTCAATTTATTCCAAAACTGTCCACAGTAGATCTCATAATTAACTTTCAATTTCATGAACAAAACAGGACAAAATTTTTTGTAAGTTGGGTAGCACTCATTTGACATTTTGGATTGTATCAGTCCAATATTAGCCAAAATTACTGGATGGATATTGGAAATTAAAACAGTCTGATCCGTGTCTTATATTGCACATTTGAGTCATGTCGTGGGTATGTTTTCCTTTAAAGTGGAATGTTTTTTTCTCAGTTTGAGTTGACATGACTTTGATACCATTGTTTGACCTTTGGAAAATTTGACCTTGCGGGATAATTCTGGATCCCACCCCATATGTGTGCCAGATTTTATGAAAATGGCAGTTTAACACTTCAATACTTGACCATTGATTGCAATGATCTTGACCCCAATAGTTGACCTTTGGGAAATATGATGTTGCTGGGAAACTTGGAAATTCTACAACCCTACTGCATAAGTGGATAATAAAATAAAAATATAATTTTGAGCTTTGATCCCAATAGCCTTGATTCTTACGAAAATAGTGGAGCAGGTAAGTGTGACTTATCTGAGTTAATCGGGTTTTAAAAGTGAATAATTTGCACCATGTGTCATGCTCAGTTGTCACGTTACAGCGTAACATATGTCACATATCATATTACATCCAATGTATGTCGACATTGTTTGACATTTACTTTGGAAACCAAGCATTCAACACAGTCAAAACTATTCCATTTATTAATCCTATTAGTTCAACCAATAATTTGCATCACCTTTTACCAAAATTGGAGCAACTTTATCTTTTGACTCCTGTACAAATTGAAATTGACCTTTGTCACCATTTTTGCTGTTTTTACCCCATAACTCCATAACATTCAGTCATGGATAGTCCAAACTATACCATCTGCAATCTTTGTGATCAGACACATAATGTGGTATAAGTTTCAATATGACTGGAGCATTTTTAAATTTTGACCTTTGTGTAATTCTTCATTGACCCCGACCTGGCCGCCATATTGGATTTTCAAGTGGCCCGCACTTTTTTCTCAAAAACTGATTTATGAAGAACATTCATGCCAAATGTGATGCTTGTATCACCACATGAAGGATTGTTTAAGTCAGTGATTTTCAACCTTTTTTGAGCCGCGGCACCCTTTTTATATTTACAAAATCCTGCGGCACACCACCAACCAAAATAATATTATAATGCTATTACCTCTGGTTTTGCGCAAAACCCAATTATTGCAATAGAAAATCAATACAGAAAACACAGCATTTCGAAAATCCCCAAGTATTTTGCGCTCTGATCTCAAGTAGGGCTGTCACGATTAGGAATTTCTGGAGACAATTAATTGTCAGACAAATAATTGCGATTGACGAATATATTGTCTATTTTTTTTCTTTTTTTCCCCTTCTTTATATTCTACTATTGTAGTATAATTACACAACTCTGGAAGAACGTTTGGCTTCTGTGAGTGGAGAAACTGGGAATGGTGCAACATTTTTATTTTTATCTTCATTTTACATACAGTCCCAACTTTTTCTGAATTGTGGTTGTTTCTGTTGCATTTCTGAAATTATTTCTCCGCATCAGTCACGTTTTGTGCTTAAACACTGCATTAAGCCCATATTGAACAAATAAATACCTTTGGAAAATAACAGCTGTTAAAGTTCAGAGTTCTCACCTGCTTTTTGTGATCTGTGCGTCTGAACATTGTTTTTTTTTGTGGCTCAGTTCATTCATATATTCTCATTTTTTAAATATGTTTTTAAAGCTATTTGACCGTTTATTTCATCTCATGATCTCATAAATTCAGCATACGACGCGCACATGGTGTGAACAGGACGGTAACGGCAGAATCATACCTTTAGAGAAAGTTCAGAGAGAAGTAAAGGCAGCTTCACGTTTCCGTTTTGTTAACGTTCACTCGGGTTAAAATCCTCTCTCTGCTCCACGCTCGCTGCGCACTGAACGTGTCGCACCTGCATTCAGGAATATCCCTCACCCACCCCCTCCCTCACTCACCCCCTCCCTCACAGTCTGCAGCCTGTTAACTCCGCGCGCGCGCGCACAGACACAGGCACAGACACACACACCGACAGCTCCGCATTTTAGACGCGGCTTTTGAAGGAGACGGCACTGTTTTAATCGGCCGTCAGCCTCCTTGTTACTGTCCCGCCTTAAGACAAGAGCGAGGCTGCAGCACGTTTGACATCAGATTCTGAGTCGTTTTATGCTTTGTGGATAAAATAAATAATTCACGGTAATCGCGAATATGAAAAATAATGGCGAATATGAAAAATACCCACGGCACCCCTGACAATCGATCACGGCACCCTAGGGTGCCGCGGCACCCCGGTTGAGAATCACTGGTTTAAGTTATCTGCTGCACTAAAACAAATCTTATAAGGGCAAGTCTGGTACTGAGTGCTGTCCACATACCAACTTTGATGGAAGCTGGCCAAAGAACCTGGAAGGAATAGAGGACCAAACAAACAGATAATCAAAATTTTGACCTTTCACCTACCCCAATGACCTCACCTTTGCCAAAACTGACCGAATTTAAGGGCAGGTCTGGGGTCAGCCTACAGATACACAACAGCTGTGGTGATAACTGACCCTGTACCTCAGACCTCAGAGGAGGTGTGGAACACATCACATGTACGTTTCTCCAGTTATACTGTGAGTCTTCTATTTTGTGCAATTGTGTAATTTCAGTTTGTGTCGTCTAAACAGATTTGCTGTCACTAGTTGAGTTTGCATTCTGTCAAATTAAGCCTCTTGGTTTGCTCCATCATAGCTGGTGTGTACATGGTTACTGCAGAGACCACCAGAAGGGCTTTGGATTGACTGCAGCTGTGTCACGTAGCAGAAGTTTTAAGTGTGTTGATCAACTAAGAACCGTTTTGTTTCGAGGGACAATGCTCGACAGAGCCATGGGACATGGCTGGTACGCTGTCTTCCTCATTAAATCTCTTAAACTTCATATTGAAGTTTCTTTACAATTTGATTTGTCCTACTTTGGTGTCTCCCCTTTTTTTCTCTTCAGTGACTTCAACTGTATCTTCTTTCGCTTTATTACTATTCAAGCTGTAAAGTCTTCTCAGATGACATTGTTTGCATGCAATAAGAAAGGGACTGAATGCAGAAGTGATGCAGAATACTCATGAGGTAAGATGAGGAAGAAGGGTGTGTTCATTATCCAGACTATTAAATCATCATTTCCACAGGGTGAGGACAACATTTGTCTGTGATACTCGGCCTGTTTTGAAAGCCTTTACGAGTTGTGTAATGTCAGCTTACGCATTCTGCAGGATGCCCGTTTCCGTAGGAACAAATTAAATTGCTTTAGTCTATTTATCGGAGCAGTTTCGGATGCTGTCTGGAGATGTTGCTCCACACAAAAGAAGAGAACCACGATACAAGTCATTTAATTAACCTCTCGCCGGTCAGCGTCTCCTGTTTTCGGTAATACCGTAATTATCAACCTAAAGTGGAGATGAAACACCTGAAAACATTTGGGGAAACCAAGTCGCAGGCGATGAGAGAGCAGAAGAGGACAAAAGAATGTGGGAAATAAAAAACAACAACAACAAAGGGGAAAGAAAATGAGAAAACAAGTAAATTAAAATATGAAAATGAACCCAAATATTGAGGTACACACACACACACACACACACACACACACACACACACACACACACACACACACACACACACACACACACACACACACACACACACACACACACACACACACACAGCGGGGACATGAATGACAGAGATGCAAATTGTTAACAGGTTTCATTTTTCCAGCATAATGCACTTTTTTTCTCCACAGATAGAAATATTAATAATAATTGAATAATTAATAATGTACAAATATTAAATTCTTTTGCTAAATTAATAACAATGACAGTGAGCATTTTCCTCACAGTTTGTCAATTTCTCTTTTTCTCTTGATGAATTCCCTTTATTTAATTTCAGCTCAGTTCAGTTTGATGCAATGAAATACATTTCAAACATATTTTGTTGTTGTGACTTTCAAGACCGAAATGTACTCAAATGTACTCAAATGTACTCAAATGTTGGCCAGTTAAACAAGATCTGAGCTGCTGAAACCAGGAAGAGTTAAATATTCAAAAACATAAAAAGCTTGGGACCATACGGACTTCATGTCATTAAGGAATGAGACTCAAATTAACAAATGTTTGTTCTAAGTGCTTGTTTGATATTTCAATTTGATTTCAGTTTACTTATTCATGGTTTTAGAATATCCCAGAATCCTTTGTGCCCTGGGGAGGGAGGCTTGATAATGGCTCATCTTAATGGTAACTTTAACATTGAAAACGCCATAGACATGCTAACGCATTAGCATAAGTCCTGTTTTAAAGTTATAAAATACATCTATCTACTGTTTCAGAAGACCATAACAGGTCGGTTTAACATAAAAAAGGTAAATATTACTCACAGACATATGCTCTTTAGGGTTTTAGTAAGGAAAAATTAAGATAAAGTAAAATAAAACAAAGAACCAACAAAGCAGCAGATTGAAGCACTGCTTCTTTGGTTCAAGGTTCAAAGCAAAGCCGCGCTGCAGAAATGGTTGATTATACAGACCCGTTGCAGGATCTGTAATCTGTAATAGAGACATGATCATTTTCCTGCCAAACACCCCCAAAAACAACGGCAACTCTGAAGGACTGATAAAGGAATTGTTAAGCAAAAAAGCTATTGATGTCGATGGATTGAATCATTTCTTAACGATACCCGAAAATAACCGGTTCCCGACACACAACCCTAACAGCAACATGCTTTTTTAATTTTTATTTTTTATTTTATAAAACTCACATTAAAGACTTGTGATTATCTTAGTTCAACACCTAAATACATATTTTGGTTGAACTCACCTCCATATCAACGCAATGTTGCAAACAAGTTGCTTGTCCACTCCACCACCCACAAACGTTTGTTTACACAGACAACGAAATCTCGGCCTTCCCAGCAAGAACGGAATTACTGGCAAGATTTGACACAGTAAAGGCGTCAATATAGCGCTAAATCACAACAGAGCTGCTTCAAGGTATGTCACATGAGTAAGGTTAAACCTTGCCAACCCCACTGAGCAAGCACATGTCAGCAATGGTAAGGAAAAACTGCCTCTGGCATTTTTGAGAAAGAAACCTCAAGCAGACCAGATTCAGAGGGGTGGCCCACCACTTATGCCATTCTACCAAATAGCACAGGTCTAGAAAAATCAAAAACAACCAAAAAGTAATTAAGGTGCAAGTGGCACCATCAAGTCAGTGAAAGTCCTTTTGGCTGGTCCCTTGTTTCCACTTGGCTTTGCCACAGCAGATCCACGGTGGATCTACATGCACGAAAGTCAATAATTATATTGTCCCAGTGAATTCCAGGTACTCAGGCTTGTCCAGTGGAACAGTTACTCTAGTTTGCAAAACCATCCGAATGGTGCAGGTAGCACCCCATTCAGTTGTTCAGCATGCGGCTTCGTACAGTCCAAGGCAGGCTCAGTCACTGCTACAGTGCCTCAAACAGAGAGAGAAGAGAATCAATCGGGCAGAACTACAAGCACCTAAGACATTAGTTTCACTAACAGTAGATCAACAGAGAAGCCGATACAAAGTTATTTCAGGGGTAACCAAGTATCCTCTGAAGAGACCTAGTATCAAACACATCCATTCGTCACCTTTTGGTTTACTAGTTAGCATCCAAGTCTCACAGTAGGACAGGTAGCACCAGAACCCTAAAGACATTGTCCTTCATTCTCTTGCAAAGATATCAGCATTGCCAAACACCTCTGTCCAGTGACCTCATGGCTCCATAAGCTCTTCCCATGTGTCTCTCAGTCTCAAAGGCTGAGGACCCAGAGGCATGAATGTCACTGCCAAGATAAATGAATGTCTGTACAAGTTCAACTTTCACCACATACAGATATACAGATGGCTGAATCCAGGACGTTGAAAAGTGCTTGAATCTTAGCCTTGATCCAGGACCATTGCAAACCCACACACTCAGATTCTTCACTCAGCTTCTTAAGTGCTGCAATTGGGGTATCGATAGATTCCACAAAGATCACATCATGGTCCATGAAGTCAAGGTCAGTAAATCTTTTCTCACAGACAAAAGCACCTAACTCACTGAGTTCCACAACCCTACCCAACCCAGTCTATGCAAGCATTGAACAGTGTAGGATCCAGAACATGTCTCTGAGGAATGCCAGTGTTAACTGGGAAACACCGAGTCTCTGCTTCCACTCCATACAGCACTCACAGTATCTGTGTATAAGATGAGTAACTTCTTGGGGATCCCATAAGTTCTCAGGATGTTCCATAGAGCAGTCAAGACAGTCCATACATGCTAACATTCAATGAAAATACTGGAGGACAGACTTCTTTGATGGTCAGTTAGTATACATAACTGCACAGTAAGCCATATTATCTCAGATATTTACAATAAAACCTTCAAAAAGAGCAAATTTGGTTCATGCCTCAGCTGCTAGCAGGCCTTGCTAGCAGCTGCCTGGACCCTGCACAATAGCTATCACTTAAAGTGACAACATCCCTAATTATTCCAAACTTTATGGCTTAAACTGATGAGTTCATCCCCTGTATAGTTGTCATCAATGGGAAAAGTAGCCATTGAAACCAAAACTGTTTTTTTGTTTTGTTTGTTTGAATGGTCTCAAGTGACCACCGAAAGAACTGCAGGTTTTGGCACTTCCATATTGGTTTCATTTTTTATTGGCTTCCTCCTTGGACAACAGTGCTTTAATCCATGGTTTTGCTCATCCCTTCTGTTTCTCCTAAAGTTAGCCATTGAGACCAAAACTGTTTTTAATTTTTAATTTTTGGTTGTTTGTTTGAATGGCCTCAAGTGGCCATTCAAAGACCATTGAAAGAACTGCAGGTTTTGGCACTTCCATACTGGCTTCATTTTATAGCACTGGAGGTCTAAAGCCACAAACAACACTTCATTTGGACATGAATATGTTTTCTGACACAACTCTATATTAAATCACCTGTCACTTATTTCCTGATCACCGATCAGTCAGAACAGTTGCCGTCTCCTTCAAATGACTCTCAAGCATCTGCCGTTAATTTGTTATCCACAAGTGATTTTAAAGTCATTGTAAAGCCAACAGGTGTGAGGCAGAAAATGTGCCGTATCCCTGGAAAATCACACCGGGTGCTGCCACTGCAATCACAAATTCAATTTTTTCTTTCTTTTGCCATGGCTGACGCAGCTTAAGGATTTATTTATATCCCAACCGCATAATAAAATAAAGATTGTCTTCTTCTGTTTGCAAAGTTGAAGAGAGACTGGCTTATGTTCAACACTCCTGACTGATGTAAAATCATGGTGCAGTGGACAATACGTAAGACACAGTGTTACATTTATCCTATATTTCTGTGCTCTTTCCAGCAAGCTGTCAAAGGTCAGTGCGACTAAGCTACAAAAATACAGTTGGAAAGTAAAGCTTCTCATGTAGTGTGATGTATCAGGAAGTCAGCCAAACTGGATTTCAGATCTTGATTCCCCTCTAGACATTACAAGAAGCTGTGAAATCCACCCTTAACTTTTACACGGGACAAAACAATGCCTCAGGGATTTTTCTTGATCGGGAACATATTTTGCTGAAGGTATTCCTGCAGCTTTAGGGTTTGTCAAAAGCAAAAATTCCAGAGTCCAGTTATCCACATGGATGTTTACAACTTGTTAATAATAGAAAGTTTATGTGTCTGTTTATCAAAGGATGGAAGACCTATATATAGGCCCTGAGGCCCATGAATTATTCCTACTTCCACAGTGTGAAATGTGTGTGTTCACAACTCCCCCTGGACGGGATTCCTGTCCATCAACTGCTATTTTTCCAGCAAAGGATGGTACCCAATTACAGCTTGGTGGACAGGGACAATGCAGATGAAGTGTCTTCTCCAAGGACGCAGATAGGAATTGACCCAGAGTCCACATATTGGTAAGTCAATACCTTATCCCTCTAAGCTACCTGCAATGTGTCTGTTTATCAAAGATTACTGTTCTGTAAAATGGATTTTCTTCCACTTTTCCAACCCTGAAGCAGCAAAACCTGCAGTTTCTTGAATGGCTGTCTCCAAAAGGGGGTCAATCTCCACAGAACTTCATGTTAAAAGTCTCAAGATTTTACAGCATAAATCAGTACTTTCAGCCAGGTACAAAAAAGTGGTTTTGGTGCATGACAACTGTAAGGGGCAGCTCATTGATTAAAGCTCTTCTAAGTCAGCGGTTTTCAAAGTGTGGGAGAGTGAACCCCCCCCCACCGAGAACAAATGAATAGCTGCACCCGCCTGAACCCACACACATACACACAATTTCAATACCTTTGTGTGTTTCTTTTAATTCTTTGACACATCTTAAACACTTTTTAAAAGTATTTGTGTGTTTTTAAGGAACTGTCTATGCATTTACACAGTTTACAGCCTTTGTAAACATTTTAAATGTTTTTAAAGAACTTTCTATTTTCACACATTTTACACCCTTTTCAAATATTTTAAACGTGTTTTAAAGAACTTTCTATTGTTCTATTTTTACCTTATGTCATATTTTAAACATCGTTTAAAAAACCCATTTAACCATCTCTGTGTGTTTTCAAATGTCTTTGGCATAACTAACACATTTTAACATAAATAATATTAATTCAACTTCAGGGTTGGGTATTGAGAATATTTTATCAATATCGATTATGTGCAGTCGCAGGTTGAGGAGCGGACCAACGTCTGACCGAACCCAGCGCTAAATAACCAGAAAGCGGTTCCACAAACAAAACAATTTTATTTCCCCTCCAGTGCAATAATTAGTGTACAACATAAATATTTGGTTTTGTCTGGCGGAGTGAAGGACGGCGCGCTCTCCAGCGCCCAAAAGGATTGAAGCATCGGCGCTTCTGGACTCAGATTCACCGCCAAACACCCCCCAGGTGGACACGACAAACTGACTCTGTGAAGGATGGAAAAGGTGAGGTAAGTCAACAGAGCTACAGCAAATATCGTTCAGAGGCACACACTATCAGCAACACATTCAGGTCTGAATTTAAGCTTTATGTAAATGAGCAGCTTCTCACAACAGGTGGAGGATCATCAGTCCGTACGCCACGGCAGTGAGAAGCAAACTGCACAATTCTCATCAATGTTCAAATATACTGCGTAACAAAATACCAAATTACTATTAACGATCATTCAGACAATAATCACCTCTGATGTGTGCTGACAGCATGTGTCCCTCACCCGTCCTCCTTCACAGGCACGATGTGTCAAACCCTGGCGCGGTCCTCAGCGTCTCACAAACGAACGTCACAAGGTCGAGTTCCCGGCAATTCTGCTTCAACCACTCATGGCTTAAATGCAGAACGCCATCTCATTAATCTGCTTCAGCTGAAAGTCTTTAAGTTTACACGTGAGCATCATCCACAGGTGCTGCGAGTCAGTAGGCCTGCACGTGAACATCCTCCACAAGTGCAGCCAATAACGTTGATGAGGGTGAAGGATTCTTCTGCCAGCACCTTCTCCACAGACAAAAACCAGTTTGCATACCACCTGGAGAGCAAAGAAAAGAAAACAACACAAAAACATCCAGCCAAACCCCCCAACACACAACAGTATCCCCCCATCAACGGGAAGCCTCCCGGCGACCGAACAGACCAGGCCCGAGAACAACACCTCCCTCCGGGGTCCATGACAGAAAGCAGACTGCAGGACAGGGCACCGCGGCTGGAAGGCCGGCTGGCATCAACAAAAACCCCAAACAAGTCCCATATACAACCCAACATAGAAGAAAAACACAAAACCCACCCAAACCCTCCCCAGGGGACCGTCCCATCCAACCCCGGGAAGAAAAGAAAAACTCCCAAATGCAATAACCCAACACAGCCCCAACAACACAATACAAACATAAATTCACAAAGAAAAATAACAAACAACCCCCCCAGAACGATGTGCAGAGCCCACCCCCCCCAGAAGACCTTTACCGCCAGGAGAGAACAACCAAAACCGGAATCTTACAGAGGTCCCTAGGTTTACACGGAGGAACAGCGCCCCCCAGAGGACAGTACCATCAACCCCAGGAGGTACCCTCCCCACAACCCAGGAACCCCAGACCCGGCCACACTTGGTTAATCGGCCCCACAATCAATTCCCCCCCCAGAGGACCGTCCCATCGACCCTGGAGGTGGAACCTGGAAGGAAACATAACAACACAAAAATCCAACCCCCGGCGGACTTCATTAAAACACCCCGGAGGCAAAATAAAACAACTATCAAACCCTGTTACCCCCCCCAGCACCCCGAAAGACCCCAGATCACTCCCAGAGCCTATCGTTAGCCCAGTTTTGGGGAACGGCACAAAACTACTAAGCTGGGGAAGGAAACAGGAAAAACTAACCCGGTCCCATCCCCGAAGCGCAGCGGAAAACCGGAAAGACGTCCGGTGCCCCAACCCGACCATACCACCAGCCTATCGGGAGGGGTGGAACTACCGAAATGGCGAACGGCAACAGATCGGCCCACCACTCCGACTGAGGTATGTTCCCGCTGCACCACACCCCGGTAACACCAATGACGAACGGTCAAAGGCCCACCGGGGCTGGAGAGGAACCGGGCCCTAACCAAACCCAAAAAAACGCCCCTGACAACCCCCCCCTAGGTGCAGAGGACTTCTGAGAAATGCTCAGCGTGACCAACCTGCACCACCCCACAACCCAAAAGACAAAACGGTCTCAGAGCAATGTGAGGTTGGGGTTAGGGAAGCAGGGAAATAAAAAACAACAAAACAAAACGACCCAATCTTCAAACAGAAAATACCTAAGTCCAAATAATGAAAACAAACGATTACCTGAGTCCAGCCGAGCTCCGAACTGCCAGTCGTTCACTCCTCCGGAACCGCCTCTAAATCCCCAAACAATTTATAACTCCTTACAAAAAAACAAAAATAGCCCAAATAACTAAACAACCAAAGGGTTTTTTTTTTTGTGTGTGTCCATTTTTATGCCTGTCCCAGAACACCTGGAGATACATCATCACTATCTTTCTTGACGCTTATGTGACCGGGGCAATATGGCGGCTTCAGCTCGTCCGAGCTGCATGGGCTCATGTTATATGGCTGGGGGGGCCTGGCTGCCTTTTTGTTTCTGTCCTTTGTTTCTCCTTCCAGGTGGCTTGCATTTGGGACTGAGTGGCTGTGTTGCTGAGGTTATCAGGACCTCACCCTGATCACCTGCGGCTCGTCAGGACTCATAGCTGAGGTGCATCTATATGGATTGGAACATGGTGGCATTTAAGACTGGAGTATACAGTGTGTATTTGCCAGAGACTCGACCTTGTGACCAGACGGGTGAGATCGTCGTCTCGGGAGCCATCTCATCATCAGTGGATGCAGAGAACGTCCAGGTTTGATGCACGGTCTGTGAAAGAGGAGGGGGTGAGGTCTCACGCTCGTCAGCACACTTCCTGAGGTACGTTAGATTTTGTGACTAACATTTATACAGTCAGTAAATGTGGTGTCCCTCACACCTTTTTATATTGAGCTGTATGTTAGTCATGTATCGGCTTCCACTGCAGTGGAGTTTTGTGAACTGGATGCTCCATGCCTGCAGGTTGGGAAGCTGATTAGTAATCAAGCCAGGAAGTGTTTGCTGTTTGTACACCTTTAAGTGTTCGCTCTGTGTGTAGAGTGTGGACTCACATAATGGTTCCTTCTTTCACAGACTCGGTTTGTTGCAGCCACCTGGGGGGTGTCGGCGGGGTCCTTGGGTCCGAACAGCTTCTGGCTCCAGACCGTTAGCGCTGCTGGGAGCGCACCACGCCAGACCGCACTTTCTGTTATTTTTGTATCACTGTTATGTATTAAATTCAGTTAGCCTTTGTACCGTGCTCTGCTTATTTCATACTGGGTCCTTCAAACGCTGGTCGGTTCTCCGAGCTGCGTCCGACACATAACAGGCTCATCCGCAAGAGGAGCCAGAGGTCCCGTCGGAGGAGTCTCAGTGGGGCGAAGAAGAGGCAGCCCAGATCTGTCGGGGAAAGCCCCGAGATGAAAAAACTCGCTCTGATGTCCGTCCTCTCTCGCGTCCACGCTCCTTTATCCGATCATCTAGACGAATAACCAAAGATATTAGTTCATCTAAATCTTTTGGTCCGTCACTGACTGCTAGCTCGTCTTTTAATGGATCGTTCAAACCATCTACAAACACTCCTCTTAAAGCTGCGGCATTCCAACCGGACTGAGCAGAAAAAATTCGGAAATCCACGGAATAATCCGCCGCACTCCGCCTCCCCTGCCTGAGATTCAGCAACCGTTGGGCAACGGTATTTGTTTTCACCGGATGGTCAAAAACCAAGCGGAACTCCTGAGAGAAATCCTTAAAGGATCCTAACAATGGAGAGTTATTACTCCACAACGCAGTGACCCAAGCTAAAGCGTCACCTCGGAACAAATTTGTCACATATGAGACACGACTACCATCAGAAGAGAAGGAAGCCGGTCGCTGAGCAAAAACCAGAGAACATTGCATCAAAAATGGAGCACAGGCGTCAACATTTCCCGCATAAGGCTCCGGATGACAAATGATTGGTTCGGAAGCCGAATCTCTGGGTGACGGAGTTATCTGCACCGGTATCGATGGTGCCGCAGCTGGAGCAGCATGAAGCGGAACGGCTTGCGCTGCAAGCTCCGTAACGCGGGCATCTGTTTGTTTAATTTGGTTTGCGAGATGCTGTAATTGCTCCCATATTTTCTTCAAGTGTTCTTGAACTCTTTCGGCAAACGGAACCGCTTCTGCCGCTGGGTCCATTTTGGAATGGCCGGGAACTACTGTTATGTGCAGTCGCAGGTTGAGGAGCGGACCAACGTCTGACCGAACCCAGCGCTAAATAACCAGAAAGCGGTTCCACAAACAAAACGATTTTATTTCCCCTCCAGTGCAATAATTAGTGTACAACATAAATATTTGGTTTTGTCTGGCGGAGTGAAGGACGGCGCGCTCTCCAGCGCCCAAAAGGATCGAAGCCTCGGCGCTTCTGGACTCAGATTCACCGCCAAACACCCCCCAGGTGGACACGACAAACTGACTCTGTGAAGGATGGAAAAGGTGAGGTAAGTCAACAGAGCTACAGCAAATATCTTTCAGAGGCACACACTATCAGCAACACATTCAGGTCTGAATTTAAGCTTTATGTAAATGAGCAGCTTCTCACAACAGGTGGAGGATCATCAGTCCGTACGCCACGGCAGTGAGAAGCAAACTGCACAATTCTCATCAATGTTCAAATATACTGCGTAACAAAATACCAAATTACTATTAACGATCATTCAGACAATAATCACCTCTGATGTGTGCTGACAGCATGTGTCCCTCACCCGTCCTCCTTCACAGGCACGATGTGTCAAACCCTGGCGCGGTCCTCAGCGTCTCACAAACGAACGTCACAAGGTCGAGTTCCCGGCAATTCTGCTTGAACCACTCATGGCTTAAATGCAGAACGGCATCTCATTATCTGCTTCAGCTGAAAGTCTTTAAGTTTACACGTGAGCATCATCCACAGGTGCGGCGAGTCAGTAGGCCTGCACGTGAACATCCTCCACAGGTGCAGCTAATAATGCTGATGAGGGTGAAGGACTCTTCTGCCAGCACCTTCTCCACAGACAAAAACCAGTTTGCATACCACCTGGAGAGCAAAGAAAAGAAAACAACACAAAAACATCCAGCCAAACCCCCCAACACACAACAATCGATGCCATTATCGATTCCGCTTATCGGTCTGATTCCTTATCGATTCCCTTATCGATATTTCCTGTGAATTTTCTGTGTACTGTAAGTAGGCTTTACAGATTTTCTATGTCAATAACATTTTATTGAAACTTAAAGTAAATAAATATGAAATTGGCCACTAGACATAAAAAATGCACAAAATCTGTAGTTATTGTCAAAAGCATTTCCTTTCAGACATTATTGGCATGAATGTCACGCCGTACCTCTGAGCTGAGCTCTTACAGCCGGCTGCGCTGCAAGTCAACATTAGTGTAATTCATAAAGAACGCAGGACGTCTCATTTTGGGAGAAAAAAACCAAAACATTTTAGTCTGTAGTTTGTTGTCTGTGTTACAACATTTGGAAACTTTGGAAAGTGTCATTTGATTTAAAACGGTGATTCGCTTTGAAGTAATTCATTCCGGCCGGACTCTAACTTGACTTGGCAGAGAACGGAGCAGCGTTTGGAACTGTGTGAATGGAACGGAGGACGATTCTTGTTTCTTGCCTGCAACAAGACAAGAGTCCCAGTTAGTGACTTTAATCTGCACAAAAGTGACTCACAATTGACATTTTTAAATAGCTTTGAGAAGAAGCGGATTTGCCGCTTCTGAAAAGCAGTGAAGCAATGAACCAACGAAGCAGTGGGTCGGAGCACTGCTTTGTTGGTTCAAGCTTCAAGAATAGTCGCTTTAGATGCAGTGGATTACAGACCTGCTGCAGTGTCTGTAATCAATGTGAGAAATGATCATTTTCCCGATAAAACACCCTCAAAAACAACGGCCGCTTTGAAGGACCAATAAGGATAAGTTCAACAAAAAGGCTATTGATGTCTGTGGATTGAATAGTTTCTTAACGATTCTCAGTACCCATCCCTTACACCACCCTGAAGAACTTTGGTGCCCCCCGATTAGGGCGGCATGCCCCACAGTTTGAAAACCACTGTTCTAAGGCACTAAATTATGGCAAATTAGGGCTGTGGCTGCTTTGAGTGACAGTTCTTTGCTGGTGAAGGAAGTCCAGACACTAAGGCCTTGCTAACAGCTGGTGCTAGCTACTGTAAACTCAATCATGTTTGTCCTTTCTGAGGATTTTAAATAACAGAGACCAAAGGTCTTGCTGTGTGATTAATAATATAAATGGACCAACTAAGAAATTGGTGCTGTAGTATTTCCATTGAGTGAAATTTTATTTTTCTGTAATTCATAGGTTAGCACCATAGGTTAGCACTGCTAGCTCTAATTAGCAGGTCGCTTGGTAACATAGGTTCACTGATGGTGCAGTGGTTTTTGAGTGAGCTAATATGCCAACCCATGACACCCGTTATGAAAACCACTGCTCAGTCAACAAACACCTGAAGCAAAGTTAGCCTGTTAAGCTTAGCGCTTATTGTTCAGTAAGGGTGTCAGTCATGCCAGTCTTAACTATGCTCCATCTCTTGCAACATTCAGAACCACCCCATTACAAATTCAAACCCATTTTTCAAAAGTCTTACGGCTGACAACACGGAGGCAAGGGCGCAATTTAGAACTAGAAATTTGGGGGGACAAAGTGCGAGGCTCGCAGGGCCGAAGCCCATAGGCTGGAGGTCTGAGGGCTGCTTTAGTCCCCCAGAAGCCAACAGTTTCTAGATAAGCTCAGATGCATTCTGAGCATCCAGAACAGTAAGTTTAATGTTTTGAGAAGAGCATAAAGTGGACACCATTTGACTTATGCAATTTGAAACTGTGGATATAAGTACTTTATTCTGACAATAGCCAGCATTGATTTTATTAACATCCTGGTGTAAATAAGGTATCACCACATGTGTAGAACTCAAAAAGAATGATAGGTTGAGTTTTCATTAAAAAACAACTGCAATGTGGTAAAATGTATTCAGAAATATGAAAGAACAGGTTCTTAATAATTATTAACTATTGCATAATGTATTTGTTTTTCCTCAAGATTTGTTTTTGCATAAGTTTGAAAAAACAACAAATCATAAGTTTAGGATAAATTACTTATCATGAAGTGGCACTAATGACAACACTCATACTGAACATAATTTCGCTTGCATAGACTGATTTTGGAGATCAAGCAATAATTGCAGATGGGCTTTCTGAGGTCCCAGATAGCTTTTCTGATTTCCTTTTCTAACTTTCAGAATTTAGTAAATTAGCATATGGTCCATTGATACTTTTGTGTAGACACTAGTCCCTAGAGGCAACTATTTTTGGTTTCAAATCTGGGCAAATGCAGTCCCAGAAAATTTCGAATGTGACAAACAAGAAACAGGTGTTGTAAACAAGTCAATGTTGCTAAAAACACAAACTTGCAGAAACAAAGATACTATTCTGACATGGTTTTGCACATAAGACTGACATGGTTTGCACATAAGACTGACATAGCATGTTTCAAGTACACACACATATGTCAGAAGGTGGGGGTGACATACCATATTCTGTCCCCCCTGGTTGAAAAGGTGGGAGAGGACATATCCCCCCTATCCCCCACCAAATTTCACCCATGCACGGAGGGTTTGTCCAGAATGTCTACAGTTTTGAGTCTTGCACTCTGTTTATGCAACAAAATTGATGGAACAGAATCAGCAAAGGAAGCAATGTGTTTTCGTTACTGTCGTTAGCATGCAGCAATCATGTTGTCGCTGAGAGTAACTATGAAACAGTTGCTGAAAGAATTGATAAGGCTAATAAACAATGATAAGGCGCGTTCCTGCAGGGAGTGACACAGACACAAGTATCACCACTCGCCTGTTTGCTGCAGTCTTGCTTAGGTTTGTATATGAGTAATACACAAGTATGTGAGGTTTATATTTTGTCTTTTGACTGTAAATGACTCTTAGTGTTTAACTGTCTCCGATCACGGCCTCATGCACACACACACACACACACACACACACACACACACACACACACACACACACACACACACACACACACACACACACACACACACACACACACACACACACACACACACACACACAAGCGAGTGGTGTAGGGACAGCTAATTTGGCTTGTGGATAGAGAATGCGTGTATAAATATCTCGGTACCCCAGACAGGCCGATGCAGTTAGACACAAATTATAGTTAGGGTTTGTGTGTGTAACAGTGTGAGTCAGTCGGTATTTATAGTTATTGGAGGAAGTGAAAAGAGGACACAAAATGCACATGCACACACGCAAACAAAATTAACTAGATGTTAAACTCTCCTCACGATGACAAGAGTATTTTACAGGTTGACAGTAAGCCATCTATTTTTGCCACGCAGCCCTAATCAATAGTGTCTCTATTGGAAAAATACATCATTGACAACAAGCTCAGTTGTCTTTGTGTTGGGTGGTGGGGTGGGGGGGTGGTTCGTGCACGTGTCGTCATAATGGAGGCGTAAATCAAAGAAAACAGGACTAATCTGTTGCTTTGTTGTTGTTTCTTTACAATGCTCCTCTGTTATTGTCATTTTCATTTTTAATTACAAAGCTAATTTATTCATAAAAACACAGAAATCACTAGTTTACAGATGTTTGAGGCAACCCCATGTGTTTATATGGGACATTAGTTTGTCACTAAAAATATCTAAATAGAAATACAACCCCCGAGACGCAAACCCAGATAAGCAGTTGAAGATGAGTGAGATGAGTGAGCGAAATGCAGCATAGCGCAAGTTCTACCATTGGAATCACAATTCAGAATCTCTTACAATCAGCTAATTGACTCCAGCATGAACATAATCCTAAACAGGTGTTACCATTGATCATCGCCACAGACCAATAAGACGCAGACGGATCCTTTTTAAATGCTTCAGTGTCTCACTCACTCACCTCTCACTGTTTTTCAGTTGCCCAGCTGGCACTCCCTCCACCACCCTACAGAGGATAAGCTTCATCCCCTGCCTTCTCCAGAGCATTTTTGTCTATTTGCTTTTAAAAAAGTCAAACACTGAAAAAAGTGGAGTTTGGTAGTTTTGGAACAATTCTGAGGCAGACTTAACAAATGGCAAGTGAGTCACTTTATTTTAATTTACTTTTTATTGAATTTATATTTTGGACAAGTTGTCTGCCTGTTTGGTTACCATCCAGGATCCAGCAAGATTGTATGGTGTTGTGGGTGCAGCGAGACACAGCACCAGTGCTTGGTCCCAGTCTTGACTTAACTATTATATGTCATTTCTATGTGAAAATTGTTACCAAATCTCATCAAAAGTGAAGGAAAACGTGCACACAAATTATCAAGGCCAGAAAAAAAAATATCACTTTAAGTGACCTCTCCCGGGTTCTGTAGGATTCAGGGCCTAAACAGGATTTACGTCTTGTACTTAAATGTTACATCTTATCATAAATTACTTGAGATTTAGGAATATAGGAATGATTTTGTCCATTCATCCATTTGCCCATATGTCTTGTCATGACCTCACCTATTAAAGGTGGAGCTGAATATTGTGCCGTACAAAAAAAGCACAAAATATTAGTCAATGAAAAAAAAAAGATTTAGTTTCTCATTCACTACTTTTGAATTGGTCCGGTATTATATTACATGCATTCAATAATATTTAATCATCACGGACACACGCACGTACAAATACACACACACAAATACACAAACACACACTTGAGACTGTAATACTGTAGATAATGTACTGTTCATTTTTCCAGGTTCTCAAAAAAAAAAAAAAAAAAAAAATCAAGCAACAGAATCAGTCTGCTTTGATTTTCCTGGTGAAGAAAACCAACACTGCCACTGTTTAGGCAGACATTTAGACCAAATTTGTAAAGAAATAAACCAAAACAAGAAAAAAATCAGTAAGTGTCGTAAAAGTATGTTGACGTCCACCTTTTCTCCCTGATTTGGGGATGGTGCATATATTTCTGTTTTCTCATTACTTATTGTTAAAGGAGTAAATCCACAAGGACACTCGCATATGTGCACCTCTAAAAGAGCAATAACACTCAACAATCTTTATCTCCACAGAACAACAGAGGACTCTATGATGTAATAAAGTGGGAGTATTAAAGGGATAAAAGGAAAAGGCCCATGTGTCTACAAGATTTAGCTGCAAACAGACTCCACTGCCTTCTGTCATTTGGGAGCACAGTTTATTACTTCTTTTTAATTTTACCTTTTAAAATGACTGGTGGGGAGCTCCACTGTTGTGCAGCGAATCCGTATTAGTTCATTAGCTGTAACCAAAGCGATGGCTCGGTGCCCTGAAAATCCTCTCCTGACCCTCCAGTGGCATTCAGAGAGAAGTTCTGCAGGAATAAGAATAAGCAGGATAGTTTCACCTCAGACACTTATTTGTCTCAAACACAACAAGTCTGTTCCTTCTTCTTACCATTTGTTGAACCATTACACCAAGCAAGACAAACAACAGCAGTGAACAGTGCCATTCTTCACTGATGTGAAAGCAGATAAATAAAATATACGGTAATGCAATACCTGACATGTAGAAAAAAAAAAGGAGCTCGAAACTGCACAGCTGGTGGAAGGAACGAGTGAGAAATGCTCCAATATCCCTCTGCGGCGATAGTCAGAGGTTTCCATCCAGTGCGGTGCTGCCGTGTTGCAGCATTTACTTTCTCTGCATGATCACACAACATCATTCCAAAGACATATTGAGAAACAGCAGGTCCCAGCAGCCCCATCATGCACCACAGCTGACTTTGAAACAAAGCTTTCCATCTGCTTATAGGTGTGCTGTTGGATGCAACACAGCAGCTGCAAACATTTACTGAACTTCTGCAAAGTCCAACATGTCATTAATTACCTCCACTAATAAGGGAAGAGCTGATTAAAGAGAACGGGGAATCATTTCCTGATTCTATATGTTTCAGTGGCGTTGTACTCTTCAAATGCTTTCTTGTTTATAACCAAATTGTATAACTTGATTTATTAACTGAATATAATAATTATTTTCTTTTAAAACCATTTAAAAAATAAATTAAAAAATAACAATTATGAATTCAGTAAAGTTTGTATCAAAAAGTGTGTAAAATAGTTTACCTAGAAAAGTTCTTTTTTTATAGTTAAGTTTTAGTCAATATGCCTTTAAAAATTTGATTTCTAGAAAAAGTAATCAGTTAGTTAGGTATAAAAATGTATCAGAATGTGTCCAAATAACATGAGTTTCTAATGTTTCTCAAATTTGAACATAAGAAAATGATGTTATTTGGACGCATATGCAACAGATTTACATTATATCATATAAATCCAGCAGACGTTTTCCAGTGTATATTTAATAGAATTTTTAAGGATTTTGAGAAAGTGTCACATTTATCAGAAGAAATTGTATTCAATGAAATGATTGCACAATTTGTTGTTGTTAAAATATTTCTTCTAAAATATTCACACACATTAAAAAAAAAATCTTAAAACACATTTACATTTTGGAAACTCGATTTCAAAAATATTTTTATGCATTTGTTTTAATAATTCATATTTTACACAATTAAAAATGTGCTGAACATAATTCCTATTTGGTTATTTAAAAAAATAATGGATTTAAAAATGTTTATTTTTTGTATATCAATGCCTTTATCATTTTTAAAGCCCTAAAACCTGTAACAGCAGATTCCAAAGAATGTAGGTCAGTGCCAATCACTGTATTATTTCAGCCAAGGAAGTTGGCAAGTGGTTTTGTTCAGTTTGCTGGTGTGTTCAAAAAGTTACACATTTATGATGTATGACATTTATACCAGTAGCAGATTATCACTTAATGAATGAGAATTTGAGGGCTGTTATACCTGTGTACATGCAATATAAAAGATGGAAAAAAAAAACTTTTAACTTTGCCAAAGAATTTGTTCTGATCATGTGTGTTTTACTCCAGATGTTTTCAGCTAACCCACACAGGCAGTCATCTCTACTGTAACTGTGTGAGGGCACCAAATAAAGAAGCACATGGGAGAAGATTTGTGCATTTACAAGCATTTTTGTACGTATTTTTGTGTTCACGTCCTGTCCACTAACTGCTGTTTCTACTCATCGGAATACACGCGGGCCTGCGTTGTATTTGAACCACATGTTACATATGTCCTGTTCCAGTTTAACATCAATAAAATGTGTGTGTGTGAGCACAGTTCTTCTGCTATGGAGTGTTACAGTAATAAAATCATCACATGACCTCATTCTTTTTGACATTTCACCAGAAAGTCAGCCGTAGCAGAGGGCAGAATATCCATCCCTCATGGCGACGGGTTTGGGGTCACGGCGATTATTCTTGAAGTGATGGCAGCTTTATTTGCCTACTAATTTCCAAACATCACCCCGTGAATCACATCGCCCCGTCTGCCGATGATATGCAGCCAGCTTGCTTCCAGCAGGGAATGGTGATTGGAAAATGCGGCCGTATATTCGCATGTCACGAGCCGATTTGTAGCGGTTAATGTCCTTATTTACTATAGATGGTACAAGCTCGCGCTGTCAAAGTACTGACATGCAGATGACAGACTATAAATATTGGATACACAGGAGAAGAGATCTTCCCTCAGCACCAGTAAATCCAAAGAGTTTTTGCTCAAAACGTAAGTTGGCAGCGGGATAATCTGCCTTCTTCAGACTGAGGTGAAAGACTTTTTCTAAATGGTGTATAAACAATTTGGTGATATTTATTTTACAAAATGGGTTGTTGAGCACAAATACGAGGTCTGTCAATAAAGTAACGGTCCTTTTTATTTTTTTCAAAAACTATATGGATTTCATTCATGTTTTTACGTCAGACATGCTTGAACCCTCGTGTGCATGCGTGAGTTTTTCCACGCCTGTTGGTGACGTCATTCGCCTGTGAGCACGCCTTGGGAAGGAGTGGTCACGCCCCGTCGTCCGATTTTCATTGTGTGGAAATGGCGGAATGAAAAGGACTTTTTTTCCATCAGAATTTTTTCAGAAGCTGTTAGAGACTGGCACCTGGAAACCATTCGAAAAATTTATCTGGCTTTCTGTGAAAATTTTACGGGCTTGACAGAGAATAAGGTCTGTTAGTACAGCTTTAAGGACCCCTTTAAGGACGCTCGGTGCGCCATGTCTATCTCGGCTTTCAATGCTTACCAGTCCAGTAAGTATCAGTGAAATTGTGGAGAGCTGGACATGTCCAAACTTGTCCTCTCACACGCCGAAACGGAGGTGTTCCTTTGTCTCGCTTCCAAAGCGAATCGGTCGTGACGTGCGAAGCCTCCGTGCAGCTTTCCATGACAAAATCTCTTGTTAAAAGTGAAATCTGCTGGAAAATGGCTGATGTCCAGCTCTTGTGATAACCAGAGAAAGAGCACACGATGGTCTCATATCCACAGAGCCATCCGTTTAGAAATGGTCCGGTGGCTTGTGCCGCGTCGTCGCAGCTCGGAGCGCGGTGCACCGAGCGTCCTTAAAGGGGTCCTTAAAGCTGTACTAACAGACCTTATTCTCTGTCAAGCCCGTAAAATTTTCACAGAAAGCCAGATAAATTTTTCGAATGGTTTCCAGGTGCCAGTCTCTAACAGCTTCTGAAAAAATTCTGATGGAAAAAAAGTCCTTTTCATTCCGCCATTTCCACACAATGAAAATCCGACGAGGGGGCGGGACCACTCCTTCCCAAGGCGTGCTCACAGGCGAATGACGTCACCAACAGGCGTGGAAAAACTCACGCATGCGCACAAGGGTTCAAGCATGTCTGACGTGAAAACATAAGAATGAAATCCATATAGTTTTTAAAAAAATAAAAAGGACCGTTACTTTATTGACAGACCTCGTACGCAATCTTTCCTACTAATTTTGTGTGTGTGTGTGTGTGTGTGTGTGTGTGTGTGTGTGTGTGTGTTGTGTGTAATTTTTCAGTTCTTTCGGAACAGTGATTCATTTTCCGGAGAAAATATTTTATTTTTAAATTTTTTTTATTTAAAGTTTTTGAAATGGTGACTCATTTTCTAAAACAAGAAAATCAGTGTTTTCTTTTTCAGTCTCACACCCAGCTCATCACATTTTGACGTAAAACCATTGTCGTGACTGAAGGTCAATATGTGACGCACAGGGAAACACTAACCCTAAAAATATTCACCCATCATCTTCAGGAACCCCTAGTGATGCAGAGGTTGATATGAAGAATTTCACGATTGTCTGGAACGAGTAGAAAAGCTGTTCGAACAGCTGTTCAACTCAGGTCGAATGGCTCACACCACCACATTCACTACATCACAACACTGCCAAGAATCCTGCATGGCAAATTCCCAGACAAACAAATACCTCATCCAACTTCTCAAAAGTAACCATCGATCTACGACAGTAGAACACAAGTATCCCCTTGGCCTTTTCCTGTGGCTGGTGTCCTCAACACGGAGGCACCCGCCTGCTGGATCATGGCCACAGAAACATATCATATGGCCAAAAAATATTAGTCGCTGATGTTCCCTCACCGTGCACGTGATATCCCTCATCCAAGTCCCTCATCCATGACTCATCTACCAAAAGTCAATCAACCCAAGGATTTGCCAAAGAGACCTGTTACCAATGACACCCAGTCTTTGCCTTAAGTAACTGGTTAGGATCCAAGACTGTCACTACAAGTTTTTCCTCCCTGTTTGACTGCTTGAAGGAAGCAAAGTTTGATTGATTTGTTGCATTTAAAATGTCACAATGATGCTCCTGTATCAATTGTTACCTCACTAACTTCTGGTTAGCGGTAAGATTGTTGGGGAAAGTGTAGTGACACAGATCCACAACAGGGGGCGCAAATGAATGGTCAATAGATGAGCCAAAAGGTAACAATTTAATGTTGTGAATGTGCACAACGATTATACAGACAATCACAGAATCTGATAGCAGTCAATACACAACGGTGACGTGTGGGCAGGCTCGAGGATAGAAGACGTCTGTCCTGAGAAGAGCCGGAACCACACGATTTCCACCGCCACCGAACCTGGTGAATACTGGAGCTGCCAAGTCCCGAATTCCCAGGTGGTCACCGTCCCCGACTGTCGGATCTGGTACTGCTGGCGAGGAGCACAAACAGTGAGATGTGGGTGTGTGCACACCCAGTAACAAAAACAGTCAGAAGGTGGAAAGTCACCTCCACCTCTAATCACACACTCATGCAGCTCCTGTTAAATCACTTATCTGGCTGGAGTGTGAAGCGAAGCCATCGCTGATCACACTTTACGCCAATCCCACAGATAAGGAAATGCTACAAGAATACGGCTGCAAAGAAGTTCAGATTATTACTCAATGTTTAACTCAGCAGAGACAATTACCTTCACAGGTAGATGATATTTTGGCAGTGAGGTGGAGATGATGTCCGGCTTTTATGGAGTGGATTGATGAAGTGGAGATGGGTGACCGCTGTCATGAGTTGACAGCTGTCAACCCCGGCTGTGTCCGTGGCGGCAGCGCCCTCTCGTGCCTGAAGCCAGCACTTCAGGCAGGGCACCCTCTGGTGGTGGGCCAGCAGTACCTCCTCTTCTGGCGGCCCACACAACAAAGATATCTAGTAAATGACCTCCGAGGTATGATCTGGTTACAAAAACAGGTTTTTAGACTTAAAAGTCTCTATTTCTTGCTATCTTTTATAAAATATAAAAATAAAAAAAATGCCAAGTATACTAGATTTATACAGAAATACAGCTGTCTATGATGATTTTTTTGGTTGTTGTGCAAGTGACATACGTCACGCTGCAGATACAATGTCTACAGTCAGATCGGCAGTCACCATATTGCATCACTCAGCATTTGCATAACAGACCTCTAGTCTATTTTAACCCCACCTAGCTGTCGGCATTGCAACAACTTGCCTTTTGTCACAATAAAACACCCACCCTGACTGAAAATGAATGGCAGCTGGTTGCTTTTCCTCTATCCCTTGTAGCTAATCTGACTGTAAGGTTAGACAAGAAGCATCAGGACTGTAAAGACTTGGATCTTCTTTCTCCTGCACAGGTATTAATATTATGCAACACTTCTGTCCAGTAACCTCAAGACTCTGCAAACTCTTCCGAGGTGTCTCAAAGGCCAAAAAACCAGAGACATTGCCAAAACAAGTGAATATCTCAACAAGGACAACGCTTTTACTGCACACAGGAACTTCAGAAGATCCAGTCAAAGAAGTCATTGAAAACATGGATGTTGGTCTTGATCCTGGACAATAGAAAATCCTCCCATAGCTTATCAAGTGGAGCAGTCAGAACATCCATTGATTCGACAAAGATCACAGTGTCACAGGTGAAGTCAACGTCAATAAATGAACTTTTCTTCAGCCACAAAGGCACCTGGGCTGCTGTTCTCTAGAATGCTGCAGCTCATGGTTGACTTGGATCTTCAAAGCAATGCGGTGGATCCTGGATGCAATCAATAGCTGACTTCCTGGGTGTGAAGCCAGACTGCTCCGGTCACTGAGGGGCTAGTTTCTGAGTGGAATGAAAACGTTGTTGACAAAGTGCTTGATTTTGAAGCCAGAACATGGTAATTACAGTGAGACTGTGCTGTTTTTTTCGCCTTCACCGCCACATAGCTTTCATATGTTTTTCCAGTCTGTCTTAGGAATTAAACCTATGACCTTCTGGTCACCAGCCTGCTTCTGGTGAAATCATTTTCTGAAGTAATTGGTTCATTTGGTTCAAAGTATCAAAAAAGCCTCGTTTGTGCCGTCACCACGAGTGGAATATTATGGGAGGGTTTAATCCCTCAAATCCAGCGCCTTAGCTACGCCTACGTCCCGTGGAGTTAAGTGGAGTTTGTCTGTGACCATGATCAAATGTTGGTGTCACTCCGCCAATCAGAGCGACGACTTCTTTCAAAATGTTTTCACAAACTGTCAACTCTCATAAAGAATGAAATTCAAGGAGAGAAAGGCTGCCTAAATAGACCCATAATGCATTGCAGCTACAAAACCTGTTGCATTTCGAGTGGAGCGTGACTCACTTTTTCTTTACTGGAACAAATCCTACTCTCTTTGCCCTAACTATTGCGTTGGCTGCCGCTTTTTCCACCTACACAGTGTCGACTGGAAGCAACAAGTTCATTTTCGCTCTCTGGGGATTGGCGGTAGTCTTTGCGGGATATGCAGAAAACCTTTAACTGCAAATAAACGAGGCAGGATGAGGTTCTGAAATCGACTGGCGGGATGCACTCAGCGCTGCAGATTGATATCTGAAAGTAATAGATCAATGGTGGGTGGAATTTTGCTTTAATTGTGTCAATATCCTCCTCTGAGCTGCAGCTCTGACCCTGTGACAGGGCGGATGTGCACAGCGACTAATGCCTGCGTGGGAGGGCAGGCGTGGCGCCGCAACCACGAAACAAACTGTCCCTCTGAAAGATCAACAAGCTGTGACCGAGCTGCAGCAGAGGTGTCGCAGCGGTAAAATTAATGATGCCGGCACAGAACAGAAATACTAAAATGAATCATTTCCATTTTCACTTCAATAATTTTGCATGGGAACAAGCGGGAAACTTCAGGAGGCTGCCCTTAATCTATTACAGATTAGTGAATGGTTTCGTACACGTGTAATCAGTCACGGAATCCAGAAACTATTTTTCAAATACACAGCCTCCTTAATCTGAATAACCATGAGACTGCAGCTCTTTGAGTTTATAGAATTTAATTTTTATTATGGTCACATTCAAGTCCAGTGCAATAGTTTACATGAAACAATAGTATGGATGCAAATGTTAATCTGATATGCCAGTCTCCTGGTTCCGTGAAGTTTAATCCTATTTTGCACAGATTCATTTAACTGGACCATTTAAAAATGTGCTGGAATTTGTGAGCCTACAAAGAGTGGCTCATTTGAAAACTAGAAAAGTAAGTTTCAATGAAACCTACTTTTCTGTGACTGTGGACTTCAACTCAAAAATGGCTAGATGGATTTCCTTCAAAGTTGGTGAGAAAATTACTTGGATAGATATCGAGAGGTGATTAGATTTTGAAATAGTTTGGTCAAAGCGTAAACGATCAAGGAAGTCAAGGAAAACCCCTATTTGTATATTGTAACAACCAAGAAGACTAGATGGATCAAACTTAGTGGGAATATGACTTGGATATTCTTTGCCTGCATCACATTGCAGGCAAAGTTTAAAGCCAATGTTCCTTTAGTGGAGCAGATAACAGAATATTTACAGAGGAATCCTTCAAATGGTGATGCAAGGACCAAATTCAACACAAATGTTCCTTAAGCATTTCTCTTTTAGAAAAACAAAACAAAACAAAAAACAATGGACTGGCCACTTGAATTTTCAATAAGTGGCCAGGGAGGGGGTCAGTTGAAGAATTACACAGGGGTCAAAATTTTAAAATGCTCCAATCATATTTAAAACTATACGACATTGTTTGTCTGAACATAAAGAGTCCAGTTAATAGGGCTTAAAAAAGAATCGTTTGCACCATGTGTCATGCTTAGTTATCACGTTAAGGGGTAACATACATGTCACGTCATTAGAATTCAATGGACGTCAACATTGTTTAACCTTTACTGTGGACACCAAACATTCAACACAATCAAACCTATTCCATTTATTAATCCTATTTGCTCAACCAATAATTTGCACCACTTTTTACCAAAATTGAAGCAACTTTAATTTTTGACCCCTGTATAAACTGAACTTGACCTTTGTCACCCTTCCTGCTGTTTTTCTCCATAACGCTGTAACATTTAGTCATAGATAGTCCAAACTATACCTTTTTGGAATATTTATATTCAGACAAATAATGTGGTATAGTTTTCATTTTTCATTTTAAAAATTTTGCCCCCAGTGTAATTCTTCAATTGACCCCTACCTGGCTGCCTATTGAAAATTCCAAGTGGCCAGCCCATTTTTTTTTTTTTTTTCTTCCAAAAACACTAATGTCTAAGGACTATTTGTGCCAAATTTGGTGGTTGTATCACTATTCGAAAGATTATTTCAGTTATCTGCTGTACTACATCACCAACATATTTGGACATTAATTTCAATAAAATTTATTTATATTGCGCCAAACCATAACATATCATACCAAACCACTATACAGGAGTATGGTTTAGCTCAGGGGTCACCAGCCACCAGCCCTGCTCTTAGAGATCACCCACCCTGCATGTTGTCCATGTATACCTACTGCAACCACAGCTGATTAGACAGATCTGGTGTTTCCTTACTCTTGATTGGCTGAGCACACCTGACTTTGATCATTAGAGCTGAGTGGAACAGGGAGATCACCAGGAGCAAGCATGTTGGCAACAGTGGTAAGGAAAACCTTTTTCTTTTTGTTTGGATATTTTCCAACAGGAATTCCCTTCTGTATCTTATAAGACATCTTTCATACAGGAATGCTGTAGGAATTCCTACTGTATTTGAATTCTGACAAAATTTTCCCTTCAGGAATTTGCTTCGAGAGTGTATATCTTATCCGCATATAACCCATAACCCGCAAAAAGTACTATAGGAATCCTGCAAGATTTTGAATCCTACAGGAAATTAAGGATTCGTGCTTGATTTCTTTAAGATATTCTTTTCCTGTAGGATTCCCATCAGACTTTCTGAGGAGAGCTTTAAAAGCATTTTATGTAACCTATTCCTCTTCCAATAATAATCATGTTCACAAATGTTCCCAGGCAGATACTTTTCTGAGGAATCAAAGAAAAAATATTCAGGTTTACCTGATAATATTTTTTTCCCCTGCGTTTCTCTGTATGTGAAGGACTTTTCTCTGCTTTTGCAACTTTATAAAGCTTCAGTAAAAAATGTGAGTACCTCTCATTACAATAAACCTTTTGTAATGCTGAAACAAAGGGAGTGTTATGATGCGACAAAGCTCGGAGCGTCTGGCGCTCAGACTAACTAATGGCTTTGCCGTGTGCATGTGTGTTCTACATGAGTAATATTGCACTATAGATGAATTATTGGCACCCATCCATGACTGTGCACTGATGTGTCACAAGGGTCTTAAAAGTGTGTGTTTTTGTGGAAGACAAGCAGTGTGCTTCTGTGTGTGTGTGTGTGTGTGTATAATGGTAAGTGTGTGAGCCCATAGCTTTTATATACTGGCTGGCCGACAAAAACAACACGCCTGAAGGTAAAGGAGACAAATCTAATCATATAACGCACGAGGAAAGCAACACGCACACATTTTTTTTCTTTCTCCCTGCCTCTTTTACACTGTACATGCTTAGAGCAGGACATATACCAAATGTGGAAAATGTGCGTCTGGTTTGATGTTTAGGCATCATTACCAAGTTCAGTGGGGTTTGGCTGTGGTTTGTGTCCTTTCCTGAACAAAGTGCACCAAGACAAATAAATACGCCTGTGAAGTTTTGCATTGAATGTTTGTTGGAGGAAATACCTGCACCAAACCTGAGCAATCCTGAATTTTTTAAAAGTTTTTTATCCATTATTCTACTTGTGACCATACAGCCTCTTCATTGTGTGAAGGTAGAATTCACCGCAGGTCTGCAGGAATTGTTGCGTGTCCATTTTCATGAGATATACGAGTACATGATTGATCGTGTGTTGACTTCACGCTTTATAACCATTACAAACCAACGTGAGAAGATTACAGTGTGCCACAAATGTGATTTCATGCATGGTTTGGTGAAGTGCCCAGTGGCGGTCCGTGGCATTGGTGGTTGCCTTGGGCGCCAAACGCCAGGTGGCTCCAGCAACTTTTTTCCTTTTAAATCGCCTTTGTAATAGCAGATGTGCGTTCTGTGTCTGTGTGCCACAATGTAAAACCTTGCCTCGGGTATCAGAGCCCTCACGGATTGTGCCGAATTGTAATGTGATGTTTGCAAAAACGGAACACATAGCACAACCTGCCACATCCAGAAAACATACAGGGGCCTCATGTACAAAGACTTGCATGGATTTCCTACTGAAACATGGCGTACGTGAAAACCCAGAAACTGGCGTAAGTACAAATAATTGTATCAAAGTGTGAGTACACATGGATCCAAGCACGTTCCTCTAGTACATCCCACTGAATGTGAAATTAAGCGCACATGCAGAAGTACCAAACTCTTCCCTGTCTACACCCTTATTTAAATATGCAAATGTGTTTAAATAGGCCCTGGGCCCTGGCGATTCCCCTGTCTGCCCAGAAGGAATTTAACTGAGTGTGAGCTACAGATGAAGTGGAGTAAATGACGTAAATAAAGTAAATGTAGTGGACATACGCAGTGATGTTTTATTTGGTACCCCTTCAACCAGAATAAACATGAAGCGGAAGAAGTGCACACACACTGAAGTTAAAGAGAATGAGGTGCAACTGACAGTGTGTGACATCACAACTATACACGCACATATATTGGCAAATACTGAACACAGGGAACCAATCAGAGGCTTGTTAAGAAGCTCTAGTTTCACCATCCATAAACAAACAAAATAAATGCATGTTGGATTATTTTCTTTCTTTGTAAGTTTCTTGTTGTTTTGGATATGTGTGTGCCGAATAAATTAATTCATTCAAATAACAAAGAACATATTTGAATGTGCACATCCCAAATGTGTCTGCACTGGTTTCATTTGGAACAATTAATAATTAAACTATTTACTCACCACCCACACACCAGACAGAGGCATGAAATACTGGGTGACACAGGGGGTCTGGGGGGGTTAGGGTTTACGGAAGAGAGACAGTTACGTGATGCTTAGGGTTAGGAGAAGAGGTTAGGGTTAGAAATAGTAAAATTAAAAAACATGTCACGCAAATGTCACTCATTTTGTGATGGGAGCATGAAAAAAAAGAGTGAGACTGGCTGCCCCAACCACACTGTTAGTCAGGATGAATGAGTCATGCATTGAACTAGGCCACCTAGCCCCGATGTTAGGTAGATGCATTTGTGCATCACATATGATTTGAACATTGATGGAATGAAAATATTCCCTATTCACATCATGTGATGGCGCCTTTATAACAATATGTGTGCAGTCAATAGCTCTGATTACATTAGGGAAACCAGCTCTCACTGCAAATTGCATTTTAATGTTGCAATGTGATGTACCTGGATGACATTTGAATGATTCCGTTCTACACAGCTGGCACGACTCGGCTCAAAGTTGACAGGCACACTCCTGACCAATCGGCCAGCTCCAGCTGGAATACCCCAGTTGCTAGGAAGCCCAGCATGGTCAGCACCTGTGTGGGCACAGACAACCCATGGATCCTTGCCGTATTGCGCTCTAGGTCAGCCGCAGTTCTGTGTGCGCAACTCCAGTAACACTGGCCTTGGTGATCTGAATCAATTTATGAGCCAATTATCATCATTTGCAAGTAAATCATAGCATTCCCTGAATACACGCTCACCTAGGACTGCACCATTTGCAAGTCCCCTAACAACGCCAATGGAGCCATTGTTAGTGCCATTTTCCGCATCACTTTACGCATGCTTGTATATCCACCCATATGATTGCAAACATGTGGGTGTGTTAATTGCTCATAAGTGTGTCTCTGTTGTGTACATCACTGTGATGACTTCAATGTTTTCACACAATTAATGGTTCCCAGCATCACCTCTACGTGTCGGCAGTGGAACAACAGCTGTAGAAACGTGCATACGCTAGCTAGGATTTTTGCATGGTGCACCGCACATTTCCAGGGTCATTTCACGTTTGATACACCTGAACGTTGTTGTGGAGACAGATGTACACCACGTTTTTGTGCGTACGCACGCTTTGTACATGAGGCTTCTGGTGCTGTCACGGGATGTATGACAATGTTACAGATGCCATGGAAATGCACAGGATTACCAAAGCATGTCAAAGTTCCTTATGGGATGAACGAAGTCTTGACATATTGCACAAAGCAAGACCAAGGCACAACGATGGAATATTTTGGCTCTACACATACCCCTCCTGGATCTACTAAAGTTTTCCAAGGTTTCAAACTGTGACTCCCTGGGATGTGTATGTGTGAAATTGAGAATGAGCTTAAGGATAATGTAACATCAGTACATTTCCTTTCAAACATACCCTGAACTCATATATGCAAAATAAATCATGGTACTTAGTAAATCTGACTACCTCAGTGACTCATGGACCTCGTTAATAAGGATATTAAAATGTCAAAAAATAATCCGACTTGATCACCAAACTGCTCAGCATTGATTCCTTTCTCACTCTGATGCAGATGGAAGCCACGCCTTCAAATTATTTTTTAAAATGCTTTATTTTCAGCTGAGATGAAACACTGAAGCTTATATGTCATTTCAAAACTCACCAGTATGTTCGCAGGGTGCCATAACAGAAATGGTCATGAAATAATGGTTAAATATAATTGATCTAGTCAAGGACCCCAACGCAGAGAACCACAATGAAGGATGATGCAAACAGATTTATTTTATTTTTTTTGTAATAATTATTACAATTAAGAGGAAACCAACAACAGCGGCATGGCAGGCAAGAAGAATGGTCAGTAATAGGCATGTGGTAATCGGCTCAAACCAGTATATCTGAGGCTAGCAGAAGAGTAATCCATAATCCAGAATTCATGAACCAAAGTTATTCAGTAGCAACAGTCTTTCAAAAGCTTTAGCAGCAGAATTATCCAAAACAGAGAATGAGTTCAAAAAAGCAGATTCTTTCATCACAAAGTCCAAATGGTAAGTGATAGACGGGAATCTGAAATGGCAACAAGCGTGTACATTGAGGAACCATCCATTGAGGAGCAACAGTAAAAATAGAAGTCTGGAATGACAGTAAAAGTCAGTAACGTAGAATCAAAAACACTGTAATATAAAATGCAAGAGAGCAGGGAGGAACCCAATACAATCTGGGGACTATCTGGGGAGATGCTGCAACTACATTTGTAAAAGATTCAGAGCAATTAAACCCAGACGTACCGTATGTAGACATGCAAATACTAAAGTTGACAACCCCAAAGTTGAAACTAACAACATAGGAGAGATGTAAGAATAAAGCATGGTTGATAAGCACTAAATATTACAAAGAGAAAGTTACCAGAAATAAGTCAGTAACAAAAATAGGAAAACAGAACCAGAGCCAAAACGTGACCCATAACAACTAAAATGCCTTTTGTCTTGTTGCAGTGTTTTACTTCATGAGCTGAAACAACCTCTGGGATGCAGGTCAGAGTCGCCCGCTGCAGGGCAGTGCGGGAAAACGGGTCAAACAAGTAAACTTTAATCTGGATCATCTCTTTAATCTAGATCATCTCAAACAAAATACTCTTCCTATTGTGATCAGTATTTCCTGGGTGCGTCATGGACACTGACACAAAAATGCTTAACAAACATAGCAAACCAACAGATGCAGATAAAGCACAACCTCATCAGCAAAGCATGATTATGAACAGCAACATATTCATAATAATATAACAGAGTTCAGATCCCTGATTACAGAGTACAGTTTCCCAGCAATGGAAAAAAAAAAACCCTCTTTGAATGAGAAGAAGTGTAACCTTTTAAAATTATTGTTGGTGTGTCTTTGAAACCAGGCTGCACACTGTTGTAAAGATTTAGCTTTGAATTCATTCCTTTATGCACGGATCAAACTTTATATTCTCCATAAAGTCATGCTTGGAAGAAGAGCTGTGGCAACTGAGGAGATGCAAAAATGGAAAATCCAAACGGAAAAAAGCTGAAAAACGCATAAAGACAGCAGTTATATTGAACATCACAACACATTACTGTCATCAGATACACACACTTACTTGTAAGTTTGTTTGCACATCAACATAATCCAGCACGAATCCGTAGTCCGTAACAGTCAGAATTCTAACCACTCCTATAATGGCGTTGTCCATTATTACTCTGGTGGATGCTTGAGCGGTTTGAGGGCCATTGTGGTTCATTTTTCATGTCCAAATGACACACATTAGGAAATGTGTGGTACGCACACACACACACACACACACACACATAACCACCAATATTTCCATATTTTATTTAAAGAAAAAAAGATGAATGCATCACCTTCACAGCCAAGTCAAACGTAATAATCGGTCAATAAGTGTAGAGGAAGAGAAGGGGCATGAGCGAGACAGAAAGCTGAAGTAAGCAAGAGAATCAGACTTTCCATTTTCCAGTGCGTCACACAAAAACATTCTGATCAGTAGAGCATCAAAACTAACACGGAACGTTACGACCGCTTCAAAGAGCAAATGTAAACAGTGACAAAGATGGCCTCTGTGGCTTTCCATACACGCTCAGTCACGGCGAGTATGACTGTCCTTATGTGAGCCTGGTTTTAGGAAATACACTGCTGTGCAAATGTTTTAGGCAGCCTAGACTTTGGACAAAATGTAGCATTTGTTTCTGTGCACAGAAAATCTTGTTTAAAATGTCCAAACAAACACACACACACACACACACACACACACACACACACACACACACACACACACACACACACACACACACACACACACACACACACACACACACACACACACACACACAAAAACAATCAAATGTGAGATTTTACTCCCCTATTTTGTTAATGCCAAAGATACTAATCAATTAATGTTACAAATATTTTTTCACATGACAGTGATGATGACTGCAATTACAACTTCTGCAACCACAAGAACAGCTACTACAACTACTGCAACAACTGTAGTAACTAAATGTACTGCTGCAATTCAGCTACAATAATTATACAGCGTTTTGAAAACTTATTCAGCCCCTTTATTGCAGCAGATAACTGAAACAATCCTGCAAATAGTGATAGAAGCAATAAATTCGGGACAAATACTCCTTAGACATTACTCTTTTGAGAAGAAAAAAAAAAATTTCAATAGACAGCCAGGTAGTGTCAAAATTAAAGATGCTCCAGTGATATTGAAAACTATACCACATTATTTGTCTGAGCATAAAGATTCCAAAAAGGTGTAGTTTGGACTGTCTGTGACTGAATGTTATGGGTTAAAAACAGCACAAATGGTGACAAAGGTCAATTTCAGTTTGTGCAGGAATCGAAAGTTAGGGCCCCTACACACATAGTGCAAACTTTGCTCGATTTGCTCATAAAGTGCACATGAAACAGGAATTGTGTGCAAAACATGTAAAATCACAGCTGCCTCGTACACCTGTTGCTGCAACTATTTGTGCACACCAGTGGCTGAAAAACAGAGTGTGCGCTGTGCAAGCTCATGGAACCCTCTCGCAGCAGGTGTCGTCCAAATTCCAGGTGACACGCACGAACATCTAACACCGCTCGCATGGCACTTAGAAAATATGTGGCCATTTGCACTATTAACATGACAACAGTCAGCAGACCATCATTGTCGTGCTGGCAGTGAAATTTGTCTAAGTGCCCCACGAGTGTGGCTTTGCAAATACACACACTGACATGTTGGTGTGTGTGCTGAACTCACAGGAGGTGTGGCCGCCAACAGAAGCAGCTGTGGAGATCTGTGGATCTGGACATCACAGCTGGACAACTCGGACTCTGTTTGGATGGACCCGGACTAACAACTGCCCACTGTGATGCGTGTGTGTCTGCTTGCTGTCCTTGCGTGGACACAGTGGTGGGCACAGCTAACCAAAAAGTTAGCTTCGATAACCATTAATCCGATAACTGAAAAGGTAGCTTTTATGACGCTAAACTGATAAAAATGTATCTTTATTACAGATAACCGATAACTTTTAGTATTGATTCAGACGCGGCCACATCAGATTACACTGTCGGCTTCTGATAAACCAGTTTCACTTTCACTTTTCTCTGCTGGGTAAATTCAAGGATCACAAACACATGAAAATGCACGAAAAATTAATGAATAAAAAAATAAAACCCCAAACACTGTCATCATCTTTCAAAAGCAGTAAAACACAGTATTAGAAGTCACAGTTCATCTCAGTATTACATACACCGTCATTTATGAACTAAAAAGCTACCGCTTTTTTCACATGCTTTGAACCCTGTGGCTTAATCAACCAAAATATGTCCATTAATGCATTTATTGGCGGAGTAAAATACACGTAGTAAATATAAATTCTTACCTGTTAGTTTCAGTGGGATTCATCTGAATAAATAATCCACATAAAGCATTCTTTAAAAAAAAAAAAATCCAAAACGGTGTCTAAATGTGAAGAAAAGTCCCTCTGTACACACAGCTGTGCTGTGAGAGCTCCTCTCCCCCACCGAGTCTTGGTGATTAAATTACAGCCACAAAGAAAATAATGTTAAAATGAGTCCATTTTATTTTTGTGTTGAGTGGACTCACTCACTGTAACATCCAAAGTGAACCTAAACTACACTACACACAATGCTCCCTGCGTCTACCGGCCAATCACGTTTTGTGCTTAATGATGATGTCATCAGCAAGCAACAGTCTGTCACTGTTTAGCCAGTCTGCTACAAACACACAACAGACAGACTAAAATGTTTGATTTTAGGGCTTACAAACGTTTTTGACTGTTAAACTTTTGCTCACTTTACCAGCAAAAAAAAAAAAAAAAAAAAAAAATGTTATGGGAACTAAATTCATTGGAAGATAATTGGTCCGATGATGATTTTAAAACTTATCTGAAAAGCTAATCCGCTAGGAAAAACATTTGCTTCAATAATTATCTTTTATTGGATTAGCTGAACTGTTCCCGTCACTGCGTGGACATAAATAAAAACACATATTGTTGTGGCGACAGCCTGCGACAGGCTGCAGCGAGCAAGCGAGCGCATGCATGGCACGCACATTGACAGGCTGTTCCCAGGTTGAAATGGACCATTAGATCATAACACGCAGCGGGCAATCTGACTGTTAAACCACCCATGTGAGTTCTGTTCCACATGACGAGGTGTCTTTCCTGCGGCGCAGCGTCCACAAGACACGTGTGTTGGGCAGAACGCATGCGCAGCTGGCTGGACGCACAGGACCAGCAGATGTGGACATGACCAGAGCGAACTACTTCATCATTCATGTCATTTCATGACTGTATGTCTGTGACCATGGCTCATCTACAGAGGAACAGACAGATCTTATTTGTATTGCCCACTTGATAAGAGGGATTCAATAAAATACGGTGTTTTTATATGGTGTGTGGTTTTATTTTTTTTTAATATGTCCATGTCCTTCCTGATGTGAGGCAGTTTCCTGCAGCTTTCACAAGACAGCATCTGTAGCTCAGTGGTAAAGTTTCTGACTGATAATCAGAGGTTTTGGAGTGGGTTCGATTCCCGTGGGTGGCATGTCATTTTTATATAACCACATCGTGCAGCTGCTGTGAAAAGCTGCTGTGTTCCCACGTGCACAAAACCGTTGCAGCATGTAAAGGTTAAAATCTGGATTTTCACTCCAATTTGCACCAAATATGGCACATGTATGGAGTTGGATTGCTAAACAGCACAGGCAAAGTCAGCCAACAATCAGTTATTCAGATGAAGATCAACGTCATTGGTGTCACAAGGTCAGACACTATCAAGGTGAGGCATCTACCTATCTGAGGACCTCTTCTCCAATGAGCATGATTAGAATTCTACACAGGAACAGCATCATGAATTTAAAATTTTCCAGAGAAACTAACTTTCAGAAACAATGACCACGTTTACATGCAGCCAATAAGCCTTTCATAACTGGAATATTAGCAATAACCCGGTTGCGCACGGCCATGTAAACACCCGCAAAAACACGAATATGCTCATATTCCGGTGTTTAAAAACCCGAATAAGACCCCTGGGTTACTCCTTTTCTAACCCGAATATCAGGTCATATAAACGCACATCGGGATATCCCCATAGAAAGGAACATTATTTTGTGTTCTGCGCATGTCCTATCTGCAAGGAATCTTGGTCTTTTGAGTACGGCAACTACTTGTTTGTGGAGCGCGCAACCCACCGGACACCACAGAAGCGGAGGTAAACAAGTATGGGGAAACCCAGACGCGACAGCACAGCACCACACTTTTGGAGGGAGGAGGAAACTGAGTACTTCATTAGTATCGTGAAAGACATGAATATAATGTCTTTTATTGATGGTAGAAAGTACCAAGATAGCAACATTTACAAGAAGGTGGCCGAAAAGTTACGCAAAGCAGGATTTGCACGAACGCCAGACCAAATCAAGCACTGGTGAAAGACGTGCGTCGCTGTTTCGATGGGGATATTCCAAATGATACCAATGACCATGTATACAGGAGTAACTCTGTCTGCTTAAGCATGTAAACTGGTTATTCCTAATGATTTAGAAACTGTAATATTGACCTTATCCCAAATATTAATGGCATGTACATGTAGCCAATGTTAATATCAGGAGATTCTCTCCTCAACAAGGTATTGATGCTACACTTGCTCTCCCTATCATGTTCAGGGGTACTACTGCCTAGTTCCTAAAGCAAATAAAGACCCTGTTTTGAAACATACTGTTTTCAAGGCGTAAAGACCTTGAAAGCGTTCTTGACTTTTTTAACGCAGTTCTACTCAGTGACTGAGTGAAATCCATCTCAGAGCCCGGGGGGTGCTTACTGCCACAGGCCTCGCCTTTGGTTCTGCCCAGGCTGAGGCCCCTGTGGTCAGAGGCTCCAGGGCACGTTAGCCTTGACACCAGCTGGTAATCGCTCTTTACCATAGACATACAGCTGTGTCCGGATGGGTCTGTGCCCCCCTCTGAGAACACTTATTCAAAGGGCTGAGTTTCTCTTACCTTTTTTTCAATAATCAATCCCATTTTCCATTTTTCCCATCTCTCACTGGCCCTGTGGCACTTACCCATCCTTACCAACTTGTGATTAACCTTCAGAATAGGAAGGGGAAAAAAAAAAGCCTGTGTCCTCTTTGTGTAGATTTACACAGCCTTGGGATGTTTTGAAGCCTAAATTGTCTAAACAGACAGACAATGAGAATATATGAACAGTGCTCACAAGAACAGAGTTTATTTTCATCCCGCGGCTATGAGCTATGGAGTAATTTAACATTTGCTAAAGAAACACACTGGAGGTTTGGGAGATTAACCCACCAATGAACTTGCCTGCTGAGTGATGAGAATCCAGACATTAAAAATCCTCCGCTGTAACAACTACGCAGACCCCCATCCTGAGTGGCAGTCGGTGATTAGAGCGATTGTAAAATTCTTCAGATAAGAGGATCGTCAGTTTTAAATAATGTAGCTGGCAGTTGGGCACCATACATAAATAAAGCTGACTGCGCTTCCCCGGAGGAAATGAATGTGCCGGATGTCTGGTGACACTGATGCTCTAAGAGTCAAGATAACGACACACTGTGGAGGCAATTACACAAAGCTTCACTTCATCAGCTGTACTGAGCGATGTTTCAAACACATACGATTGGCGTGTAATCATTGAATCCAGTATTGATCACTATACACTCCCCTCTCCCACCACACCCCAAGAATGAATTGATGCCTGAGGTCACTGGACAGAGGTGTTTGGAGATGCTGATACCTTTGCAGGAGAGTGATAGTTGGGGTCCTTGTTAGGGGTGTAACAATTAACCAGTATGAATGAAAAATTGATTTTAAAGTAATAGGTACAACTACACTGATACACAGAACTCTGAATCAATCTGAATGTAACATATTTCCAGCGTCTAAGTCACAATAAAGTATAAATTGCACCGGGCAAAAAAAATGTCTTTTGAAGAAGAAAAAATTATATATAAAGTGGCACCTTTTTTCTGTGTGTGTAACTCACTTTTTAACACAGCATTTCCTTCTGGGTGACTTTAACAACAAACAGATACTCACTGTGGCACATGTGTACACCACAGGCTGTGCTGTTACTCAACATAAGGACTGTTAAATAACAAAAAAAAAAACAACAAGATGGACAAACACACACACACACACACACACACAAGTGTGATGGATAATGTAATAGATGTTATCTGACATAGTCTAGACAAAAGAAATTGTGAAATGGACACAGATTGCTGAATCTCAGTGTTGGAAAAACTACAATTAAAAACATGAATCTATTTGTTGCTGTTTTTGTTTAGTTTTTTTGTTGGCTCTTTAATTTAATTTTGTGCATTGTTGCAGTGTTCTTTTATTATTGGAGTTTATTTTGTTTAGTGCTTTGAGTCCTGGGAAAGTCCAATATAAGTTGTAGTTGTTGTTATTATTAACAAACAGGATCTCATTTTTTTTTTTTTTTTTTTTTTTTTGGTATGTCACACCAGAATATAAGCGGCAGGACCTTTTTTCGTTTAAGTGTCTGCTGGGACGTAGTGGAGGAATGCACTCTCCAGACTGTCTCTATAACTAAAAAGAATTAGATTTTTTTTTTTAATATAAGGATAATCTGGGGGTTTTTTCCTCCAGGTATATATCTTAAATGTGCTGTAGTAAGAGTGTATAGCATTAGTATACTAGCAGAAGTACACATACACTATGTGTATATATGCAGACAGCAGCTCTTTATTCCGTGAAGACACACACACACACACACACACACACACACACACACACACACACACACACACACACACACACACACACACACACACACACACACACACACACACACACACACACACATCTGTGCAGAAGCCAATTCTGACAAACAAAAGGGGGAAAAAAAGGCAAATCCACTTAAAACAAAATTAAATATTTTATCATGCTTTAAGCACATTTCACTCTTGCAATCACATAAACACACAAATGCATTGAGAAATATTTTCCCTATGCGAAACGTTGTAACGATTATCGGATTATCGTTTCATCTTTTGTTTTGGTGGATCTGGACCGGCGATTTAAAATTCTAAACAGATTGGATAAAAGGATGCTTTGATGTCTGCTGACTTTGGTTCTGCTCTTTTTCTATTTATTTCTGCTCTTGTTTCTGTGTCTTCGTTTGTGTTTTATCTTTTTCGTTTGCTCTTTATGTCTTGAGTTGAGTTAAGCTTTTGTTTTTCATCCAGCTGTCTTTCCAACAAGCTACTGCTTCATCCTTTACAATGCGGACATGAAGTGAAAAAAAACTCCTCCTTCCTTCCTTCATTTCTTTCTTTCTTCCTCCCATCCCACCTATTCTTCCTCTCTTTCTTCTTCAGTTCCCATTCATCCTTCTTCTCTTCCTTTCTTCCTCCCATCCCACCCATTCTTCCTCTCTTTCTTCTTCACTTCCTATTCTTCCTTCTTCTCTTCCTTTCTTTCTCCCTTTCCAGTCATCCTGCCTCGCTTCCTTTCTTTCTCCTTTCCCATCCAACCTTCCTCCATTCCTTTCTTCCCCCTATCCCACCCATCCTTCCTCCCTTTGTTCTTCACTTCCCATCCATCCATCCATCCATCCATCCATCCATCCATCCATCCATCCATCCATCCATCCATCCATCCATCCATCCATCCTTCTTCTCTTCCTTTCTTTCTCCCTTCCCATCCATCCTTATTCTCTTCATTGCTTTCTCCCATCCATCATCCTTCCTCCCTTCCTTTCTTTCTCCCTTCCATCCTCCATTCCTTCCTTCATTTCTTTCTTTCTCCCTTCGCATCCTTCCTTCTTTCCCATCCTCATCCTTTTTCTTTTTCTCTCTTTCTTCCTTCCATCCCACCCATCCTTCCTCCCTTTTTCCTTCACTTCCCTTTCTTCTTTCTCCCCTTCCATCCATTGACCTTCCTTTCTCCATTCCCATCCAACCTTCCTCCCTTTCTTCTTCACTTCACATCTATCCATCCTTCTCTTCCTTTCTTTCTCCCTTCCCATCCATCCTTATTCTCTTCCTTTCTTTCTCCCATCCATCCTTCCTCCCTTCCTTTCTTTCTCCCTTTCCATCCAGCCAGCCTCGCTTCCTTTCTTTCTCCCCTCCCATCCAACCTTCCTCCATTCCTTTCTTCCTCCTCTCCCACCCATCTTTCCTCCCTTTCTTCTTTACTTCCCATCCATCCATCCTTCTTCTCTTCCTTTCTTTCTCCCTTCCCTCCTTTCCTTCCTTCCTTCCTTCCTTCCTTCCTTCCTTCCTTCCTTCCTTCCTTCCTTCCTTCCTTCCTTCCTTCCTTCCTTCCTTCCTTCCTTCCTTCCTTTCTTTTATGTTGAAGCATTAGCACTAATTAGCCATCTTTCAACAACCCAGAAGGCTAATCCCTGTTTCTGTGACGACATCATTCAATCCCACCGTCGGTCTACTTTCAGAATTCTTTTTCGACCCAGGCGTACGTGCACACGCTTGCACACATAAACATGCACACATCTGCTTAGTCACATTCCAGTTTTTCTCTAATTCAAGTCAACGTGGAACACCAACAGAGAATCAAAGTGAGCACGTGTTTGTATGGCGTTACCAGTAAAGCGTGACGGCCGAGTCTGTCCTTTAATGAGTTTAATAGTTTCATCATTTCTCCTTCATCCATCACACACAGAGTACAGACCTTTTAAAACTATCTGTTAATGAAAAAGTGTTAAAAATGACCAAGTTCCCATTAGTTTCTCAATGTGAAGTGTTCAGATTAAACACCTCTAAGAGTTATTACAGGAGAAGTTTACTAATAACTTCATTAATAACTCCATTACACAATTTTAAAGATGGGAAAAAAGACACTTAATGTTGTGTTAATGGAGGGTTCTGCTGTCGGGTGCTGCATTCATACACATTTCCTTTTACAGTGTTTTTTTATTTTTTTTTAACAGCATGTTCGTACAGCACTCTGAGGCTTGATTGCTAACAATGTTTTTATATAACTAATGTAATTAAAGTGAACTCATCCTTTAAAAATAGAGCCAGAAACTCACCGTAGAAATGATACATCCTTGAAAACACATTTTCAGGTCTCAAAGAAATTTTTTTACAGTGTGCATTGCTTTATATCCCTTTTCCACAGACCGCTGTTCCTTCCCGTTTCATCCCGAACAATTAATCGGGGCACGTCTTGAAGCATCACAGTAACTTCTTGATCCATCTTTTGTCAATCTTGCACAACCTTAGTATACGCAGTAGTTACAGTCGTCATCAGCACCAGTTTTGAAATTGGGTGAAATAAATTTCAGCTCGATTTGCCAAATCGACGTCATTACGTGGTCAGTTATGGGTGTCGCAATCAAATCGGTCCCCCCTTCTGATCTGTCCCCCTGCCTTCACTGCGCATGCATCGTTTTGGAGTGTCAGCAGCGTTTAACAGATTATCACCTCATTTCTGCTTAAAACTGACTTTCAAATGATTTAAGAGGTTTTACTTTGTCATCTGATGGTTAATAATCACATTATTCCCTTTGATTGGTTTGGGTGTAGAGAGTCAGACTCAGATGCGCTGGAGTCCCGGTCTGGTCGCTCCCCACCCCCCCCACCCCCCCCCCCCCCCCACACACACTTTTATTATGAAATAATGCAGAATTTTTGTGGAAATGATGGTTGTACAAAAGCTTCAGATATCTGTCGCTGTGACAGATGATGACTGGAGTGCAGCTTGAAGCAGAAACGAGGTGATAATCGGTGAATCGTTGCTGATTCTCTGAAATGATGCATGTGCAGTGAAGACAGGGGGACCGATCAGAATAAGGGACATAGTGTAGAGGATCGCTCAGACTAGGGGAGGACTAAGACCATGACACGGGTTCTCCTAGTCTTAAAAGCTTCAATCATGATCAAACAGCTTTAAACAGGGTAGTCCTAGTGAGTGCAGCTTGATACTTGTTTGATTGTGCTCCATTGGGGTAAAAATTTGAAACAAATGCAGTGTTTGTTGTGGTTCTGGCTGAGAATCCATCCAGGCGCAGCTTTACTTTTGTTTTTGGGTGAGTTGCCAGGTGTGCACCTTGGAAGTCACCCACTTTCCAGGTCTGCATTTTATAAGCCAGCCTGATAGGAGGCATGCCGGAGTAAGCCATTTCATCCCATTTTTGCACCTTTTCTGGATCATGGAGGATTGTAATAGAGCAGTGCCTTGTGGAATTGGGGTGTTAAATGGAAAGGAGTTGCTTCTGACCATACCATCCTCTCTGGGTGTCTCCCACAGACCATGTGGGTGTGTCACACAGTGATAGCCTGGCTAACTGTAAATATATGATACAGACAGCCAGCGCCTGGATAAGGAACTTTGTTACATACGTCACATAAATCTCAAATCAGGATTTTCAGGTTGAAATTTTGCTGAAAGTCTGAGAATTTCAGCATGCACCGTCATAGAACTGTGAAACGTTTGAGGTTTTTAACATGAAACCCAGACCATATGTAACTATAAAAGACTGACAAAAATAATTTTTGCACAATATGACCCTTTAAAACTTTGAATTCACTGTTCATATACATGAATTAATCTCTAAAGAAAGCAAATCCATACAGAATCATAATCTATGAAGCCTTTGTTGAAAGTGGAAGAAAGTGGCTTTACTCTTGTGTTTCAAGAACAAAAATCAAAGAAGACACAAACTCAAGGATTAGATTTCCAAAGAGAAGAATGAAGCCTTTTTGCCAATTCAGCTTTAAAAGTTCAGGCCCTAAATTAAGACTAATTCTCGTCTTTAGTAATGATTAATTTTATTCTCCCCAAGTGCACTCCAGTATTATGCTCATTCCAGATAAAACCCTCAGTGCACACACACACACACACACACACACACACACACACACACACACACACACACACACACACACACACACACACACACACACACACACACACACACACACACACACACACGGGAAAGATCACAGAATGGCGTAATTACCCACACCTTTAAAAACGCACACACAGCTATTAGTGCCTCCTGTTTTCTCTCTGTCTCTCTCTCCGGTGGTTATCGTTCCTGTCTACTACATCGCATGCTTGTATAATATGAACGTTGAAAACTCACTGGGAGACCACTGACCTGAAACTTGCTAAATGACATAGAGACGTGAGGTAAACAGCGCCGCTAAAGAGAACGTCTGAATGCTAATCGACATCACTGATAACTATATTTACTCAGCGGCTGTTTGCCGAGGGTCCAGACCCTTCATGAGCGGTGCTTTGCAGTCACACAGTTCAGTGAATTCCGCTTAGTTCTCGATGAAGGTAAATGTATATAAACTCTTAATTTGGTGGATTGAGATGAGCTGGTCTTTTTTTCCCCTCCCAGCCTTGGATGTTTAAGTGCCTGTATTTGGCGGTTATTCCTAACCTTACAGAGATGCAGATCACATAGGATCATCACCAATTTGACCTTGACGCTGGTGGTGATTGGTAAATTTGTTCTTGCCTGGGCAATAACTCACCTCCACATTAATGACTGATGTTAATGAACTCCATGTCATATTTATTTGCTTGCAAAGGTTCATGTGTTCATCTTGGTGAAAAAAAAAACTGGCTGTAAAAGGAATGATACATGCATACATACATACAGTACAATGTCTGTACCCGCTTACTCCAGCCAAGGGTCTTGGGGGGCTGGAGCCTATCCACGCAGCCATAGATCGAGATGGAATAATGCAAGGAAAGCAATAGTTTGCACCATGCTGAGTTTATGTCGTATGTCATAGAATCCAGTGGATGTTGACGTGACCTTTTTTTATTAATCTCTATGGTCAGATTTTGATGTGGTATACTTTTCAGTACGAGTGGAGCCTGTGTAATCCTTCATTGATCCATACCCAACCCAGTCTCACAAGGTTTGTTTGTGCTCCCATCACGAAATGAGTCACATTTTCGTGATTTTTTTTATCTATTACTAACCCTTACCATACCCCCCCCAGACCACCACCCACCCGCATCACTTTTAATTTTGTGTTCCCATCACGCAATGTATTCAAATGAATTTGTGCCCCCGTTATGAAAATGTGGCACTTGTCATGATAATATCACAAACCAATAGATTAATGTATATTTCATGATGTTGAATCACAAAATGCCATGAGATATAGTAGCCCATACCTGGCTATAGTTACTGCCCTGGTGTGGCTATCATGCATTTGTTGGAGCCGTACTGAGACTGGATTGTAAATGTTTTTTGGGCACTTTAAGTGGTGCCGATTAGGTCAAAATTGGCTTTGGGTTCATAGACAATCTGGTATGATTGTGCCTTGAGTTTTGACCTGCCAGTTTCGTTGACCTGCCTCAGTGTTCCCCTTTCGTAGAACTGGTTGTTGACTTCTGCCTGTCCTGAGACTTCAAACAAAGAACTTTGTAGACATCTCCAAGTGTTGTTCACTGCTAAGGGGTCCACATTTGGACTCAAACCCACTACACCCCAAGTGGAAAAATTTTTTGTCACACAGCTTTTCCAAAGCAAAGGATCTGGATTTTGTATGAAAAAAAAATGCAGCATTCTAACAGCAACCAATTTATTTTGTAAAATTTCTCTATGTTCAGTTCAGAAAACATGCAACTTCATTTTCATCTGAGTTGTTTTAACAAAGTCAAACATGTTTTCACTTTATCAAAAATACCTGAAGTGACATTTCGTTGTGTACCGCTGCTTGTTTTGTAGAAAACAAACAAGACTCAGATGCTGAAGTAAAATATGCACTGATCAGTTAACACAAATTTTCACCTGTTTCACAAGGTTCTGTCAGCAAACAATGTGTCAAGCAGTGCTTCAGAATATATTACCCATTTATTCGTCTTCTTGTGCAGATGTTCACAGGCACTCTTGGGTTTCGACTTGTTGACCTTTCAGATCCCTCATTATTGTAAGAAATAAACACTAAGGTCTAATATGACCAAGAGGCTTGCTAATGTCCCCTAATAGGACTAATATGCAAATGTGCTCATAATCACACTTCACACAGTTTGACAGCTGGAAGATTTGTGGAATCTCTGTAGAACATAGGAGGTCTAATTAACTCTTTGCTAAAATCTCATTATCATGTTTTTGATACAAAAATCATTTGCATATATTCAAAGCAAATGGCCTGATTTCTGACGATGAGGGTTATAAGAAAGATGCACGTCTGTTTACAGTCAAGACACAAATATCCATTTGTGAGCATGCAGAGAAACAACTGTGCATCATTAGCACATCATATTAATTTGTCTCAGTGTCTGATTGACTCATCATATTAATATGACACTGTATAGGACGGAATGACGTGTGGTTGACAGGGTTGGACTTAATGTCAATCTGATGTGTTTGATTTATTCATTGACAGCTGCTATTACACACTTGGCAGTTACAATATGTGATGACAACATATGGCCCAGATATCAAATGAGACTGGACCACTAACACCTGTCATAGTCTCTGGGACATGGCAGTTGACTGACTGGTGTCATCTTGAGAAATTCTTTTGTTGCTGTTGTTAAAGTACCTTTTATTACAAACTGTAAAAAAAAAATTAAAGAGGATCCTCTGACAATGTGAAGCAGATGAGAGTCTACAACTCCCCCTAAAGGGGATACCAGTCCGATGCAGGTGACTTCCAAGGCAAGGCCGGAATGTTTGGGTGCACTGGGACATATGAATGAAGTTTCTTAACCAAGGCCAGGTAGTGTGATCAGGAATTGAACCATAGTCTGCATATTGGTTGCCTGACTCTTTACCCTATGGATCTACCTCTGCAGGTACTTGGCATTGCAGGAAGGCTCAAATACTCTGGAATAAATTGAGTTCTTAGCAAAGACTTGAAGATGGGGATAAACTCTCCAGATCTAATTGCCTGGGGCAGGCTGCCACACAGGACAGGGTTCAAAACCCCTCTCCACTTCAGATTCTAACTAGGAACGACCCAAAGCCTCTTCTCAGATGATCTGAGAGACCTAGGAGTAGCGTAGGGGCCAATGAGGTCTTAGATGTAGAACAGAGGTAGCCAGATAATTGCTTTGTAAGTCAAAAGTAGAATATTGAATTGAATTCTAAACTGCAGTGCAGTGAGGTAAGCAGATGGCTAATGTAATCCTTTGCTTCAGACTCAGTCAGCAACCTGGCAGCAGCATTTTGGACAAGCTGCAAGCAGTCAAGGGTAGACTGGTTGATTCCAGAGTAAAAATTGTACGGATGATTTTTCAGAATCAGAATTTCTTTATTGTCCCGTGAAGGGAAATTAGTGTTGCAGCAGGAGCACACAAAAGACAAGGTACACAATGCCAATATTAATAGTGAGAATAAGACCCAAGTAAAAGTCTAAAATCAAACGTAATAAAACAATACAATATAAAAAAATACCATACACCAGAGCCGGCCCAAGGCATATGCCAACTACGCGGTCGTTTAGGGCCTCCACGCCACCAGGGGGCCCCGAGAGCACCGAGACGTTGTGATAAAAAAAGTAAATATACACATGAAATTAAAATAATATTGAATAATTTAAACGAAATTGTATTACATCCGAAAAAAAATGAATTCCTTTTGACAAAATACCAATACTAGGTTAATTGATGCCTCCTGTTTGCTGCTGCCACCGTTGGGCAAATTTAGATGCACCGCTTGGGTCAGGTGGTCGATGACTAATCGTGAGGAAAGAAGTGAGTGCAAGTCATGTCTCAGAAAAGAAATTATCCCTCTGGAGCGGAGAAAAGAAAAAAGAAGAAGTTGGAAGACGAGAAAAAAACAAGACAAAGGTAGGTTTGCAATATTACAATTTTTGTTGTCATTATTTGCAAAATGCTCCGTTCATTTAGTGTAAAGGGCTTTAGGTGTCTTAAAGTCAGAGGCGATTGCTCTAAGACTGCAAGGGAAGCTCAGCTTCCCCTGAAATGTAAAAAAAAATAAATAAATAAGTGATCAAATATATACTGTTGTGTGTACATATCATTGACTAAATATGCGCTGCAACGCGTTCAACTTTTGTTCAGAATCAGCTTCTTATCACTGGTTTCCTCTCACTCAAACCCGCAGCTTCTCAGTGCTTTAACTTCAATAGCGACACAAAGCATGTAGCGAAACGAGAAGAGTCATTGGATAAATGCTGGGCTTTGTCCCGCCCATCGGACGCACAGCGTGTCTGGGGGTCTATGGGGCAGTGGGCTGGCCTCAGCTGGCCTGGACGCTCAGCTTCTGCATGATGATTGGATGCTCTGTCTGAGGCTGGATCCCTTTTTGATTGACAGCGAAATGAGCGAATCAGCGATCTTTTGGTGTAAACATCCGTGGGAGCATTTTCATTCTGTTCTGACTTGAGTTTTCTTTGTTAAAAACGACTAGCGACAAATCGAGCTTCTATTTCTGGCGGGTTTTTTTTTTTTTTTTTGTAGCTTCTTGTGTTTGGAGACTGACTTCTATCGCAGTTTCTGTCCCTACCGAGCAGCGGGTGCTGCTGAGCTCCACCGTCACAAAGCACTCTGCACATAATGGCAGACAATTTGAATGTTGTGGACCGGATTTTGGCGAAGCCATTTGATAGTCTTACTTACGAAGAAAAACTTAGAGTTAAACAGCAGGGCAGATCAACAACTCAGATTAATTTGGTGCAAAAGGTGGGGAAAAGTAGCTCAGCTCTCAGTGGTTTGCAGGCCAAAGTTAAAGCAATAGCCCCCAGTGCAATGTTTGTGCATTGCTATGCACACACATTGCTGTTATGTTGTGGATTTCTATGTTTATTTTGGAGATTATTTAAGTATTGTATTTATTATTTAAGTATTTAATTTTGATTACAACTTTATTTTTCTGTAAGATAATGTGAATGTCATTTGATTCTATTTTGTATTTGGATATTGAACATTTTGCACACCATTGCACATCTGAAAGAAATTAAATTATTTAACGTGTTTACTATAAATGCAGTCTCCTGCCTGCTGATGTTACTTTCAAATAGTTAAATTAATGAGCCATACTTATACATCACTCTGTATGTAGAAGTTAATTAAAACATATTTATGAGTTTTCTACCCCTTTAAGGTTAAAAACAAGAATGACATCTGTATGATGTAAGATAATTACAAATAATGCTAATGACTGTGGGTATGTTACACACATAACAGTGTAGCCTATGGAATAATGAGGCATCTGGTGCTGAGGTGATGGTAGGGGGGCCCCCAAATGAAATTCTGCTTAAGGCCCCATAAAGGCTTGGGCCGGCCCTGCCATACACATACCATACACATTACAAATAAGCAATAGTAGTGCAAGAGAAACAAAAGCACCTAAGGGCTAATTACCATGAAGTAATAAAATTGCACTGGGGATAAACGAGACCTGAAATCTTTTAGTCCTCCTCATAGGAGCCTTAAAACAACGACCTGAGGGCAAAAGCTCAAGGCGTCATTTCAAGGCCTCTGAATGAAAAGAGCAGTTTGATTTATTTATTTATTTATTTATTTATTTTAAATGGTGGAAAAACTACATTCCACAACTGCGTTGATCTTTTGATGAACCTAAGACTAGAATCAAACGTAATGCCAAGGGTTCTAGTACATAGTCTGACCAGGTTGGCAAATTAAGAAATCACAGTTCGAAGGACGAAAAAAAGACCGTTTTTGATTTTTTTTTTCTTTGTCATTTAAATGTAGTGCGTTTTGGACCATCCAGCATTTCATATCCTTAGTACAGGCACTGAGAGAATTCAAATAGCGAGGTAAAGTTCAGTGCCATCTGCATAGCACTGATGGTATGAGATACTGTGTCTTAGGAAAATTTTGCCAAATGGAAACCTGTAGATAGAAAACAAGATCGGACCAAGAATGGGCCGTTGAATGACCGAGTAGGAAAATTAGTTGATGATGAGAAAAACATTGCAAATTTTCACTCTTTTCACATGTTTAATATGTCTTTTCCGCTCTGAGTACTGCACACAGCAAAAATCCCCAACACCTGCCTTGCTTCGGAAAACTCGAGGTGGCCGATTTTCACACATCTGTTAACAGCTAAGTGAATGCAGAGTGAAACCAGAACTATTCCACACATATGACTTGACTCCTGAAATCAGGAATATTAGCGTTTTATATGTTAATGTCTAGAATCAGTAACCCTGCACTCAAGATTGGGAAATGCAGTAATTTCTGTAAAACTTTAATGTTTGTGTGATGTGGAGGCGAATCACTTTATTTCCACCCCCTGCAAGGATGCACTAACTAATAAAACATGGGACTTTGTGAACAAGCACTAATCTCATATTCATCTGAGGTTAGGCTCTATGTTGTGAGCAAACAATAGGACATATGATATTCTGTACATGTACTCGTACATACATTACATATCTGTCTGTTTGTGCATCTATCCATCCATCTATCTCCACTTTCCTCATGTATATTCATGATTAATCAACTGAGTGCAGTTAAGCATAGCCTATCAGATTCCTCTGAATTTTCATACTTTAATTGCTGTCTCACCGAGAGTATCCTCTCCTTATATTTCATTTTTCCTCATTATGCCACTAATTATTCTGACTGACTTCACAGTAATCTGCTGGCTATCTGCGGGTGGCTGTGAGGTTTGTTTCTTTAAGAACTCCTTGCGCTGTTTGAAAAACAGGCAAATTGTCTGAAAGAGTTCTCTGTTTTCTAAGCTGCCAACTGTATCAAACCTGCCAACCTATATGAAAGTGTATGCATGTGTGTGTGTGTGTGCGCACATATCTGTGTGTAAGGAGGGTGATGTCAGTCATCATGTTCTGCAGCTCCCTTCCAGAATGCACACCTAAGAAAACACACACCACCATGCACACACACATGCACGCCTGCAAATATACGGCACCTTCTGTGGACAAATTTCCACTTGCACGGCTGTGGCGTATGCGTGCGAGCGATAGCGCATTCAGACGCTGTCGTATGACAACACAAAGCTTGGTTACTGTTGCTGACTGGCTGAAAAAGCTGACATTTTTAAATCACATTTCAGTCGGTGACCTTATCTGTTTGATGGCCCCAGTGGTGGCGCCGTAGGTTTTTCTTCTTCCCTTTGGGGACAAGATGATTTACTGGGGTGACTGAACTTATAGTAAATGTGAAAGCATGCATGTTAAAATACAAAGAAGTGCCTTCAACATACATGCTGTTAATTCTTAGCTGCGTAATATATTCAGTATTATTATGAAACCAGAATATAAAATATAACGCAATACTAAAATAAACTCGGTCATATGAGCATTGCGTTCTTCATAATTTGCAATTTAATTAAGATCCCATTGTCTTATGTACAGTTTGCACAAGTTCAATAAAGCCCCTCTATCAATCAATCATAAACAATATTTATGTTTAAGAGCGGAAGTTGTTCAAATCAAGGAAGATCACTTCTGTGCATTTGCAGGTATTAATGAGACAAATTTAACCCCTTAGGAAGTTAGCTTTGAGTTAGGGGAAGTTAGCATGCATGCTAATGTCTGCAAAAGTTCTTGTAAATGACACCAGAGGTGTTATCAGGTCACAAAAACAGCATTTTCAGTTTTTGAAGTGCTTATTTCTCACTAGGTTTTGCATAATATATGACAAAAATGTTATTTTTACACACAAATGAAAGAGTTTTGCAGCTAGCTAATAACCTGTGATGTCACCATGCTAGCATCTGCGAAATTTCTTATAAATAATTTCAGAGGTCTTATCAGGTTACAAAAACAGCATTTTCAGTTTTAGGAGTGTTTATTTCTCACTAGGTTTTACATAATATATGACAAAGAGGTTATATTTACACACAAATGAAACACAGTTTTGCAGCTAGCTACTAACCTATGATGTCACTATGCTAATGTCTGTGAAATGTCTTGGAAATAAGTTCAGAGGTGTTATTAGGTTCCAAAAGCAGCACTTTCAGTTTTAGAAGTGTTTATTTTTCTCTAGCTTTTACATAATTTATGAGAAATATGTATATAAACACATAAAACAAAGCAGTGTTGGAAAGACCAGTCGCTGACGTTACAGTGCAGCTCTATTCTGACTGGCTGTCACACCCACCACTCAAAAACAAAACTGAACAGATTGAAATAGAATGTGACTATTTAAACCTCTTAAAATAGGCCAAAGTTAGCCATCTTTGAACTTGTCCAAGATCTGTGTCCCAAGAATGTCCTCTGTCAATTTGAAGACCCTGGCAGTGATCGGACTGGACAGATGCTGAGCAGAGACGGATGGACGGACAGATGGATGAAAAGCCTTCGCAATACCCGATATTTGATGACCTCGGGTAATGATCAAAATTACTTTATTGTTTCAATCATTTGCTGAGGACAATATGAACATATAAACGGATTTTAAGTTGATGGTATTTTGTACTTTTTGCACTCATTTAAGTCAGCAGAGAAGCATGTGGGACATCATATACACCCAATCAAAGCAAATGGGTATAAACTGAGGAATTTACATTTCAATAGACTTGTGATTGTAGTGGCATGTGTGTAAATGTTTGGTCATTTATAATAAAACCTCAGAATTTCATTATTCTGCAATATTTTCATGATGACTGAATGACTATGATGAGCACCAAAAGCCCTTCACAGTGATTGTAATCCACAACCACAAATGGAAAAAAGAAAAAGAAGCTTGTATTTGTTTTGCGCTGCAGAATTGCTGTTTTTCCCGACCTTCAGATAATTTTAGATGTTTAAAAATTTGACAATGCTAAAGGCAGTATAGACAAAAGCCTTTAACCTTTCAGTTCTCACTTTCATTTTTATTTAAAGATTGTGCCTTTTTCCTCTCCTAAAATTAGGGTTCCGATTCAAAGCATTGTGAAGGTACTACTGAGAACATAAGGTCAGTTGTTTAAAGAATGTATAAATGACTGAATTTAACTTAGCTGATCATCATCCTAATATACTATGAGCAGTGTTTGTTTGTTCTCTTCCTCCTCCCAGGTCCTTTGGTTGCTTTCCACTAAACTTATGTCGATGAAGGTTAACCCTGAAACTGCAGCTAAATGGTTTGTTTTTGGCAAAGATCAAGGGAGAAAAAAAAGAGATAAAGAAAAAATTAAAGAAAGCAAAGGTCAAATCTACTGGGGCCAAATTTCATAATTTGGATTTTCCTTCTGATGTCTACCAAACTTGGCACACATACACTCACCGGCCACTTTATTAGCTACACATGTTGAATTGCTTGTTAACACAACTAGCTAATTAGTCAGTTACATGGCAGCACCTCAATGCATTTAGGCATCTAGACATGCTGAAAATGACTTGTTGAAGTTCAAAACACGCATGAAAATCGGGGGGGGGGGGGGGGGGGGGGGGGGAGGATTTAAGTGACGTTGAACATGGCATGATTGTTGGTGCCAGACAGGCTGGTCTGAGTATTTCAGAAACTGCTGATCTACTGAGATTTTCACACACAACCATCTCTTGGGTTTACAGACAATGGTCCGAAAAACAGATGATATCCAGAGAGAGGCAGTTGTGTGGACAAAAATTCCTTGTTGATGTCAGAGGAGGCAGACTGGTTGAATTGGTGACTGATGTTATCATGTCACCAATTGGACCAACATGTCTGAGGAATGTGTTGGGGTTCAGTTCAGCAGGGTTGTTTTTGGGATTCTTTTTATGTGATTTTCCATCCCAGTGGCCTTTCTGTCCTGATCTATCCTCTCGGTGGCTGTGGGTGCATGTGTGAGAGAATGTGTGTGATTCATGCATGCGGTGGAGGCTACTCTGCCTCTCCGCTCCCGTATCCAGCATGTGCATGTGAGTGTGTCATGCTTGTGTGCTGATCCTCCGTGTGCCCCTCTTTCCGTTGTTCCTGGGTGTGTGAGAGGGAATGCATGTGTCTTGGTATGTCTGCAAGAGTGTCTTGAGACTCCTACCCTTCTTGTCTCCTTTCCCCAGGAGAACAGACAGGTGCCGTGCACAGCTGACCAGCAACCTTGCGCAGCACTTGTCTGGTTATGTTTGCCCTAGTTTGTGTTTGTATTTATGTTCTTCCAAGGTTTCAGTATGTTCCACGGTCGTTTTCATGTTGCTTCTGGTCTCTCCATGCTTGGTTGTTAGGGAGACGCCTGACAGCCAAGCAAGGTGTTTTTGACAGCTGTCATGTGAGGGCCCTCCTCTCATGCACGTAGTGTAGTTCTTTCTGGTGTTTAGTTTTTATTTTATTTTCTCCCAGTGTTTATTGTTTGTCTGTGATTGATCACTGTGTCGTTTTGATTGGTTCAATGTTTCATGATTGGGGTTTATGTTTCCACTCGGGTTGTCCGTTTATTTTCTCAGCTTTGTACACTTATTGATTTTCTCCCACGTGCCTACTGTGTTCCATTTGTCACTCCACACCTGTTAGCCATCAGCTTTGTTGGTATTTAAGTCACACCTTTGTTTTTGCCAGTTGCTGGTTGATCACTTTCACTTTATCCCCCTGAGAAGTAGTTCTTGTCTGTCCAACCTTTTGAGTCTTATGTCACACCGCTGGTTCCAGCTTCACCTAAGGTTCACCATTTGTAAGTGTTCCTGTTGCTGTCATGTTTTTGGACAGTTGTTTTTTTTTTTTTTGTGACCCACCATTTGTTAGTCACCTTGTCTCTTGCAGTCCTTTTGGTTTTGATCATCTTGTTTTTCATGTCACCACCATTATAGACTGCCAAGTATTTTTGGAGTTACATTGTATTTTCATTACCACATGTGGATTAAACACCACTGTTTACACCTTATCCCTCTGTTGTCTGTCTTTCTGCATCCTGGGGTCCAATTCTTGCTCTCAGTGGCACTAACCACAACAGAATGTTTCCAACCTTCTTGAATCTATGCCATGAAGAATTAAGTTCTGAACGCAAAAGGGGGTCCAACCTGCTACTAGCAAGGTGTACCTAATAAAGTAGCTGGTGAGTGTATGTAGATGGGTTGAGGAATTGCCCAGCCAATGCCAAGCTTACCAACAGTCAATTATTGGGGGAAAAGGTCAAATTTGTAATTTTTTATTCTGATTTGTGCCAAATGTGGCACACTTCTGGATGTGGGTTCTGAATCTTCCTGGCAAAGTTACATTTTCTGAAGGTCAGTCATTAGGGAAAAGGCAAAAAATGCATGTGTTTGTCGATTTACTCCTCCCATGCCTTGTTGCTGATTTCTATCTAACTTGGCACGTCAATGACGGTTGAGGCCAAAATTACCGTTAAAGAATTGGAGGTTTTGTGAAGTTTAATTGATGCAACTGGACTTTTTGTTTACCTGAGAAATGTTTCACCACTCATCCAAGTGGCTTCATTAGTCTGGAATAATGTTGATTAGAGAACACCCAGATACACTCCTCCAGGGCGGGGTCCTCCACTGTTAGCTGTAAATGGTCGTACGAGTGAGCAGTGGGCCCAGTTTCTCTTAAAGACTTCTTTTTGTCAAAGGTCAGTCTCAAGGAATTTGATTTTCAACCCAATTTGGACCAAATGACACACACTGGCTTCCAGAATTGCCCTGGAAGTTCAGGCAGAGATCACTGGTTCTGGTTGAAGGTCAAGGACTTTGAGGCCAAATGTGAGATAACCTTAGCAAAATGAATTTGGCACAAACAAAGTGACCGGGCCAACAAACACAGCGAGAAAGGGGGTTAGGAGAAATTTTGAGAAGCACGTGAAACTGCAGTCTCAAGCATCTTCTTGCCTGAGTCTAGTCGTCAAACTAAAGTATGACAAATGACCTGCTGCTCAAAATACTGCCTAACACGTCTTTAACAAAAATAAGCTCCTGCAACACGTAGACAGACGCAATAATGGCGGCACAACAGCAGAGGAACAAACGATGAAGCGTTCAAAGGAAACTTTATAAAAACTATGTACAGGAGTTTCCTGCCTGTCTCATTGTTGATTCTCTCATTTATTTATTTCAAAAAAGTTAACATTTTTTCTCACACGGAAGGAAACATCCATTTTATTAGAAGACCTCATCTGCTGGGTGTGAGATAGAGAGAGGGAACAAACAAGGGTGAACCAAAAAACACAAACAAACACTTCCTCTCCCTCGGAATAATTAGTTTCCTTTCCAGCGATGTGTGTTTTTAAGAGCACTGAAGTGACGTGTCTTTAATGTGACGTGTGATTATGAATAAGTACAAAGGTGAGTAATAAAGAATAACTGAGGGCTGAAATTTAATAATTGATTGGCAAATGAAGAGTGGGTACTTTATATTACCGCATACTTTTTTAAATACTTCGTGTTCACTTGACGTGTGTGTGTATGGTTTGTAAATGGCCGAGTGTGTGATTGATGTCTGAGTGGGAGTAAGGCCGAGCGAAGATTACTGTATAATTCATCACGTATCCTTTTTATTGCCTTTTGCCAAGAGACTTTCCCTACAGAGGTAATAACGTTTATCCTCTAAAAAGGCACAAACTGACCACACGGCCTAATGAGGGGAGGAAGATGAAGAGATGCAGACAGAAAAGCGTTATTAACTACTCCTGTTTTTTAACCTTTGGCTGGGAGCCGCCAGCCACGCTGCACCTCCTGAACAGAGGACCTGCTTTGACACTCTGTAAAAGTTCCACCAGCAGAAAGTAAAAGTTACCGAGAATGACCTTGTTTGTTTTTTCAGGCCCGGAGGAAAAGAGTCATCATCCTATTAAATGCTTGTTTTCTCAGACAGCAGCTCACTGCTGCTTTCTTTCTCTTTTCTTGTTTTTTTTTTTGTCCCAAGAGTAGCAACAGTGATGACTACGGTAGTACCCTGGACACAGGAATGCTATGCAAATTAAGAAGTGAAATGAAGAAATAGCAACATAGTTTCATTAATTAGCTGTTGTACAGAGTACGCTGTTTGGGAGGGATGTCCAGCACAGATACAACACAGTGTGTTCATGAAAACTAGAGTTATTGTTAGAAGACTGGGGCAGTGTTGGTGGAAGACTGGTGTTTGATCCATAGACTAAATATACGAGTATACTGGACTGCAGCGTATCCACGCAGCAGAGAAGGTGATCGACTGCAATTTGCCATCCCTACAGGACCTGTACACCTCCAGGGTCCTGAGGCAACCAAGGAAGATAGTGGCCGATCCCTCTTACCCAGGACACAAACCTTTAGTCAGCACCCCCCCCCCAGCAGAAGGCTGAGGTCCATCAGGACAAAACCTCAAGACACAAAACAGCTTCTTTCTATCTGCAGGTAGACTTATTAGTAATGCCAGAGACCCCCATTTATCCTGCCCCCCCACTCCCACAAAGCATCGATTGACCATCTGTTAAAGACAGACCTGTTGGACCTGAAGTCCAACAGGTGTGGATGAAAGCATGTGGCCCTAAATGGAGTCAGATACGCGGAGACTGGAGTCCTGCAGACCAACAAGGTGTACCACTGACACATGATGATCCAGTCTTAGAAACAAGAGTGGAAGCTATGATTACACGGGCAAAAGGAGTGTTAGGACCAAAGATGAATTATACTGAAATTACCAGGACAACTCAGAAAGAAGGAGAACCATGGACAGAGTTTAGATGCAGATTTGAGAGTGTATTTAGAGTCCATAGTGGCATATTGCCAGGAACACCAGTGTATGAAAACAAATTGAAAAATGTTTCACCTGTGAAACTGACAATGACCGATTTGATTCATGATGGCAACTCAACAGCTGTCATAACAGTAACAGGTGCCACTGAAGATGTTTTAAAATTGAGATTCACAGGTATGCCATTACATGTGTCACTTTGTAAACCATATTTGACAGAATGGCAGGAATTGGGACTGACAGTCATAACAGCTTGGTCAGCCTCTGATTGGAGTAGAGTCGGCCCACGAACGGAGTTCAGTCCATCAACCAAGTTGTATAATGTGCCAGTTAATGTCTCATTGGTGCTGACAGCTGGAACACACATTGATGCGTCCACTTCACTATCCTGAGTGTTTCAGTTGAGTCCTGAAGAGGATGATCTTCTCTCTTCAGTACCGTCAGGATTGTGGACAACAGGTCCTTCAGACGTAGGACTGATTAAAAATGCACAACCTGTAGTTATAAGGCCAAAAACAGAATACAGACCATGTGTAAGACAGTATCCATTGAAACCTGATGCAATTGAAGGAATCAGGCCAGTAATAGAGGATTTGTTAACAGCAGGAGTAATAGTGCCATGTCCAGATTCACCATGTAACACACCCATATTTCCTGTAAAAAAGGCTCCGCCCTCAGTGGGGTGGAGAATGATTCAAGATCTGCAGGCAGTAAATGCTGCTGTGATTAAAAGAGCTCCATGTGTACCAGATCCACACACACTGTTAAGCTCATTGAGATTAAATTCTAGTTGTTTTTCTGTAATAGATATCAGTAATGCATTTTTTTTTTTTTTTTTCCGTACCAGTACACCCAGATAGTCAATTCTGGTTTGCTTTTACCTTTAAAGGACAACGATATACATTTACCAGATTACCGCAGGGTTACGCAGAAAGTCCAACTATTTATTCTCAAGTCATGTCAGCATGTTTAGCCAATTTCGTTCCACCGGCAGATAGCCAACTATTAGTGTATGTCGATGACATTCTGATTGCCTCTGACACACGGGAAAACTGCATAACTGACACAGTAGCATTATTATGTTTCTTATTTGACAATGGCCACAGAGTGAGTAGAAACAAAGTTCAGTTGTGTAGGGATAAAGTAAAATATTTAGGACATGAGTTATCAGCCACAGGGCGCACGATCCTGTCTGATAGGAAGGAAGCAATTTTGCACGCTCCAAAACCACAAACCAAAAAGCAGATGATGTCATTTCTTGGACTGACTAATTACTGCAGGGCATGGATTCCCTGCTATGCAGAATTGACTAGTCCACTTTCTGATTTGATGTACAAGGATGATATTTCAATGTCAACCGTGTTGGAATGGAACAAAGATGCTGAGGAAGCCTTTGTAAAAGTAAAACAAACATTAGTGTCATCCACAGTTTTGGCACTACCAGATTATAGTAAACCATTTACTCAAACAGTTGATTGTAAGAATAAGTTCATGACTAGTGTTTTGGTTCAAGTGTATGGCTCAAAATTGTGGCCAGTTGCCTACTACTCATCTAAATTGGATGCAGTAGCAAGTGCTTTACCACCATGCGTACAGGCTGTTGTTGCAGCCTCTATGGCTGTTCAAAGTAGCAGTAATGTTGTTCTATTCCATCAGCTGACATTGAAAGTTCCACATGCAGTCTCTGCACTTCTGTTGCAGACAAACATGAGCCTTTTGTCCCCAGCAAGACATCTTTCGTGTATGTCCTTGCTATTATCACAACCACATCTTACGGTAGAGCGCTGTACAACATTGAATCCATCCACATTGATACCCTTACCTGAGGATGGTGAGCCGCACAATTGTCTTGATGTAGACGAAAGCACGCCCAGACCTCCAGGACACACCCATTCCAAACAGTACAATTGCGTATGTGGATGGTTCTTCCACTAAAAACGCTTATGGACAAACACAATCTGGATATGCTGTTGTCACAAATTCAGAAGTACTGGATTCTGCTTCATTGCCATCCTCATTTTCAGCACAAGCAGCTGAATTAGTTGCTTTAACTGCAGCTTGCTATCTGTTTAAAGGTACGGCTGTAACAATTTATACAGACAGCCAGTACGCTTTTAGCACAGTGCATGTGTTTGCAAAACTGTGGGAGGAGCGTGGAATGGTGACATCATCTGGAAAGCCAGTGACTCATGCCACTCTCCTAACTGCCCTACTGCAAGCTGTGAAGTTGCCTCAACAAATTGCTATATGCAAATGTGCGGCTCACACTAAAGGCTCTGACAGTGTTTCAAAAGGAAATGATTTTGCTGACAGAGTAGCAAAAGAGGCAGCAGCAGCTTCTTCTATTTTTGTTATACAGGAAACAACTCCAGATTTGTATATAGGTCGTACACTGCTTGCTGACATGCAACAGCAGGCAACAGAGAAAAACAAATGTGGATAGCTAAAGGCGCTACGTATGCAAATGACTTGTACGTATGACCACAAAAGAAACCCATATTGCCAAAAAATATGTTTAAATGGGCAGCTATTATGAGCCATGGCGTGACGCATGTCTCATCAGGGGGTATGATATCGCAATTGCAATCTATTTTTTGTCTTTATGGGTTCGATGCATATGCAAAACAGCATTGTAGAGCATGCATGACGTGCAAAACACAACTCACAAGGCAATTTGAGACCCCAAAGAGGCAAATTTCCAACACCACAATATCCCTTTCAAGTGATTCATATGGATTATATACAGCTGAGTAAACATGAAGGGAAGGAATTTTGTTTAGTCATAATTGATGCCTTCTCAAAATGGGTAGAATTGTTCCCTACAAACATGCAGATTCACTTACAGTGGCTAAAGCATTATGCAAAGACATCATCCCACGATTTGGAATACCAGAAACAGTCTATTCAGATAACGGAGCGCATTTTGTTAATGCAATAGTGCAATACGTAGGAGAAGCACTACAGGTTAATCTCAAAAATCATTGTGCTTATCATCCACAAAGCGCCGGATTAGTGGAAAGGATGAATGGAACAGTAAAAAACAGACTTAGAAAGACAATGGAGGAAACAGGCAGACCATGGACACATTGTGTAGATTTGGTAAAAATGTATATAAACATAACTAGTACCATGGGGTTGACACCGTATGAAACATTGTTTGGCAGAAAATATCGATTGCCATATTATGGACAAATTTGGGATGTACCTGAGGAAGCCAATTTGGCGGATTACATGAGAAAAATGTTAGAAGGACAACGAGGGAGAGTTCCAAACACTGATGATCCCATTTCTCCACAGGAGGACCCTAAAGTGGTACCTGGAGACTGGGTGTTGATAAGAAGCATCAAGAGAAAACACTGGCATTCACCTAAATGGGAAGGGCCCTATCAAGTACTACTCACAACACCCACAGCTTTGAAAATTGGGGAAAGAAGTACATGGATTCATTTAACTCACTGTAAGAAAGTCATTTCTGCAGACACAGACAAACAGTAAGAACAGTAGGACAAGACTAGTAATAGTGTGTGAGCTTGGTGTTAAGATCCAGGTTAGACACGAAAGCTAGCAGAAGACATTAAGAAGCCACTGTTCTGAACATAGGTGTGCTGTAGTGTGCAGAAATGGCGAAAGAAAAAGATAAAAAGAAAGGGGGTTTCTGGACCCCACGGACAGTCCTTGTTATGCTACTTTTCTTTTTTGAATTGGGATTATTATTAAAAGCCATGAGCACGGGACATGATAATAAGGATCACATCCGCAGATTGCAGAGACCAAAAAGAAGTAACGAAGACCCCACTCCGATAATCAATGCCACAGTACATAGCTGTGATGGGAATAATGCATACCGATTTGGTGTACAGGCCTGCATTCCTAGAAATACTTCTGTGATCATCTCTGTACCATATAGTGCTCTTACCCATGGAATGCCGGATGGTGACAGAGGGACTAATTACGGAAATAGTTTCTCATGGTATATGACCAACGATCAACAAGATAGGAGATGGGAAACGTTGGTAGCCGATGAATGGAGTAGATGGACACCAAGATGGGCACAAACCGAGTGGGCTAAGTACCAGAGTCAAAGTCTCAAAATGTATCAAACAGATGATAAGCTGTCTATAGTGGTGAATACCACAGAAAAAGGAACCATATTCCCACCTGATATAGAGGGAGACTGTTGGTTGTTCCTCCTTTGGGTATACAAACAAGGGAAAGATCCGTATTTCCATTTCTTCCTCTGTGAAACAGATAGAGTACAGCAACCAATATTGACCGACTTAAGTACGTCAAAGGGGGTGTCCATACAAGCAAAGGGGGTGTCCGTACAAGGCACAAAAGACATGAAGGCAGATGACTGGTTCCTAGTAACTACAGGAATTAGTGGACAAAATAACAATTGGCTTTTAATGGCAGAATAAGCAGGACTAGCAGCAAAGAAGGACTGTGTTGTGTGTATGGGACCCAGACCTATATTACAGGTACCGGCAGCATTACCCAAAGACTGTCTACTGACTGCTATGACACAGACATACATTGCGGCAAACAACAAATGTTTTAAGTGGGACAAGATCTATCCAGTGACCAAATTGACTAAGATCAAACCTTTATTCTCAACCAAAGTTGGGCATGCTAACCATACATGTGTACACTTGACAGGGACAAGTAAGACTTTGGGTAGCTTAAACCACACCGCCTGGTGTAAGAATGTGGTCCATAGTACTCCCACATTCAAACCTGTCGGGAGGAGTGACGTATGGTGGTGGTGTGGGGATAACAGAATCTTTGACAGACTGCCACGGAATGTGTCAGGTTATTGTGCCTTAATATCATTATTGTTACCAGTTGAAGCCATACCCATGACCCCTGAAGACGTTACGACATATGCAGCCTCTCTTATTCCTGAAGATTGGCAGAAAGGCATAGCCAGACATAGAGTGAAAAGAGATTGGAAAGGAGTGGGAAATCCAACATATATTGACGCAATAGGAGTCCCCAGGGGAGTGCCTGACGAGTATAAACTGGTTAATCAAATAGCAGCTGGATTCGAATCTTCCATCTGTTGGTGGTGCTCAATTAATAAAAACGTGGACAGAATAAACTACATCCACTACAATGTACAGAAATTAGGAAATTGGACTGAGGAAGGATTTAAGGCTGTCCATTCACAGTTAGAAGCCACGTCCCTTATGGCCTTCCAGAATCGTATTGCTCTGGATATGTTGTTGGCAGAGAAAGGAGGTGTTTGTGCCATGTTCGGAGAACAATGCTGCACATTCATTCCCAACAACACGGCTGCAGACGGCAGTCTCACTCAAGCCATTGACGGGCTGAGGACGTTGAACAGGAAGATGAAAGAGCACAGTGGAGTAAACACCGAAGGTTGGGATTGGTGGCTGGAAGGGATGGGAAAATGGAGGTCTTTGATTTCTTCACTATTAGTGTCTATAGCAGTATTTGCTGCAATTCTAACATTGTGTGGATGTTGTTGTATTCCATGTCTCCGAGGCCTTGTAAATAGAATGATAACCACAGCAATAAGTCCAGGACCAGGAGGGGGTCCAGCATCATATCCACTTCTGGGGACAGATGACGACAAGGAGGACGATGGCTCTCCTGACCTGTACCCAGACCAATGGAAGTATGATGACCCAGACACCGATGATGGAGACAATGATGACATCACCTCGGGGGTGTAAGCCTATAGAGAAAACATACCATGATGAACCTCTTAGTGAAAATCTCAAAAAGAAGTGCTAAGCTGAGTGATGCCTACTGTATGTTTAACAGGCGATAAACAGGAGGGGAATGTTAAAGATTTTGTATATATGTTATCACTGTTAAACGTTTGTACATTTGTCTTCTTTCTCATGAGAACGGTGTTGTGCTGTTTTGCACTTCACCCTGAGAACGTACGTGTTATTCAACCTTGTTTTAGCTTTGTCTTCTTTCTCATGAGAACGGAGATGTGCTGTTTTGCACCTGTCTTAATGCAATCCTGAGAATTCAATTTTGTTTTAGCACTCTGGGGTCAATCTGAACTGGGAATGAAGGACTGGATGTACTTATTGTTATAACATAACTTTGTTTTCGCAGCCTCTAACGACTGGGAGCAAGAGAACGTTTTGACTATTGTGATGTGGTGTTTAGTGTGAAGGAGTGTGGAAGACAGGACACTTCAGGCAGATGCAGAACAGCTGATACCTGCAACAGACGAACGAGATGTGCTGACCTGAAGTGTTCTTCCTTACAGCTGCACTTGACGTATGCGTTTATGTTATGGGAAGAAACTTGTCTTGCGTCATTACCCCCACCCTTAGGACAAGTTTCTTGTTTATGTGATGAGGGCGTCTCTTAATAAAAAGAGCGGAAAAGCAGGCCAGACTTTAGTGTAGCCTTGGTGTACAGCCTGGCCACACTCCGCGCGTAATATTTGACTTTCTGTCTCACTGGTGTTTCTTGACTCTGTTTGTCTTGTTAAAGGTTTTAAAAATGTTTGGAGGAGAAAATACCCAACACCATCCCTGCACTGAAGGGTACTGTACATCTGCACAGGGTTAGGGTTAGCCCCATTCCACTGTTATATTTATTTGCCAGTGAACATCCTTTTTGCCTGTTTTTCTATTTTTCTTTTTCTTTTTATTGTTGTTTATGCACCATTTACTTCTTACCAAAGTATTTTTTCCTTTTCTTTCTACTTGTTATATATGCACCAATGACACCAGATTAAATTCCGTGTATGTCAGAACTTACTTGGCAATAAATTTGATTCTGATTCTGACAACTCCTCTGTGATGGCACCCATAAGTTTTCTGAAGAGCTGGTTTGAAGCTCAAGTCTCGGTGCCCAATTCCAGCGAATGCCAAAATGGGTAAAGTGGTGCAACATAGCCTTCACTTGTCATGACCTGGACAAAACGAATTAAGCCAAAACATGCCACCTAACTTAAAGTTACCATGTTAGCAAAGGATAGCAAGCCTTATGATGGGTATAACCAGCACATAGCCTCAATAACTATGGCAATATTAGTGTAGCTAACATTACGCAGTTATCAATATCAGCTGACTTGTGCAAATAGTGCTAACATACAAATTAAATGGTAATAGTAAAGTTTCATTCAACAAAAATCCAGGAGAACCTCTTTGATGGTTCATTAGTACAACATGACCAGCAGATAGCCTCAATAACTATGGCAAATGTCCATATAGCTAACATTACTCAGTTATCAATATGAGCTAGTGCTAATACTGCTAAGGTACAAATTAAAAAACATGACTTTTTAGATGGTCCATTAGTACTACAGGACCAGCAGATAGCCTCAGTAGCAATGGCAATATCCCTGTAGCTAATATTCTCGAGGACGGTGCCACTTCACTTCGGCGAATTGGCCAATCCGATGGGGAGAAGTCGTACTTTCGTGACTGCCCACTCGGTGAAAACTTGCTCGGGCTGTATGCTCTTCTATTGGAATCAGCCGGTTTGTTGTCTCTAGCTTGCTTCTATCGGCCAGTTAACAGCTATCATTACCTGGAACGGTAGCTCACCTGAAATGAGCCATTGTACATTAAACTGACTTTACTGTTGAGTCTGACCCCTTTGAAGTCTCGTTTGGGGGTGGGCACTAAAGGGGTAAAATATGACACATATGATGTAATTCCTCTACTTCCAGGGAACAAACAATGGCATTTTTAATGGGGTTTTGGGCAAATTACACACAAACAAAGTGAACGTGCAAAGAAAAAATGATGATGTGGTGGGAAAGTGGACATGTGTTGCGGTTTGTTTATGATCCGGAGCACAAATGTGTTGAGGCGGTTTTGCAGGCGAGAGAACGGAGCTACTCTGGTTAGCTGTGTAGGCTAACACTTACCGACATTACGTCTCCTACCCTCCTTGCCTTTTCTACCCCACCCGGGAACCGGAAAAAAAAAAAAAAAACATCTTAGCGACTACTTCGGTGATTGCAGCCAAAAACAAAACCGTACACCATTTATCTGTGTGAAGCTATGTTGTGTATATATTAAATGGAGGTCCCTGTAAGTGGTCAAATCCTGCGATATCACGGCGGGTTCATACAAGACTACAGTTTCCTAGTACATGCATTTGTATTGAGTTCAGCAATGTTTTCATTGACAAAACCACCCTCTAGAGGTTAAATGCCCAGATGACTGACCTTGAGAATTACCCAGTTGTCAATATCAGCTCACTAGTGCTAATAGTGCTACATACAAATTAAATAATAGTAAAGTTTCACTCAACAAAAATCCAGGACCATGACTTCTTAGATGGTCCATTAGCACTACAGGACCAGCAGATAGCATCAGTAGCAATGGCAACATCCCTATAACTAATATTACCCGGTTGTCAGTACCAGCTAATTAGTGCTAATAGTACAAATTAAATAATAGTACAGTTTCACTCAACAAAACTCAAGGAAAACTTCTCAGTTGCTCCATTAATACAACTCAGCAAGTTAAATCGCCTCATACTTCTACTAAAGTGCCTGTTAGCAGGCAGCCACAAGCGGTCTATTAGTGGCTAGATGTTAGCTGTCAGTTTAATCTACAATGCTCTTTAATATGCATAACTTTATGGCTTAAAGTAGCCTAAACTGAGACCTATAAAAGTTCCTCCTCTGGACAGTTGTCATGAACAGGGATAGAATAGAGACCACAACCATTAAAACCAGGCTGTTAGCATGTTTATTTCTTTTTTGAAAAATAATGTATTTATTAAATTTTCAAATATTAGGGCCCCTTCACACATAATACGAAAGATACAAAAATTGGAATGAAATCCGTAAACCAAAAACGAAATTGGGAGCCACAAAACATTCCACCTGCTGTTGGGAGGGATGCACGTTTGGACAGGCGTGTTCGGCCGCTCATGTTTGCGCACACGAACACAGTGCAAGCATGTGGAAAGTCACGCACGCAGCAGCGGAGCAAAAAATTAATAAAACACCACAATTTATAATAATTAATTTCTGTTATAAAGAGCGGAGTTAGCCTCTGCCTAGACGTACACCGGGAAGTAATGAAATGACGTGGATTACTGTCCTCACTTATGTTTTGCATTAATTACCTGATGCACTCCTCTCATGAAGACATCAACCGAGCTCCTGTCTCATGAAGAGTCGGCTCTCGCATCATGAACGCATCAGCCGTCATGGCATGTCCAGCGCGCAGTGTTCCGGTGGTGACCACATTGCAAATGTGATATGCGTTTTAATTATTACAATGTGAGGAATTCTCTCAGTGACATGTGGCTCCATGTCGCAGTAGGACACGCCCCCTTTGTCTGCGGATATCACTCCTGTGGGGGGAAAAACCCACACACCATTAAAAAAACACCGCAATTTACTGAATCCCTCATATTGAACAAACAATACAAGTATGATCCTTCTGTTCCTCTGTAGGTGACACATGGTCATAGACGTACAGTCGTGAAATAACATGAATGAAGCAATGCGCACCTATCATGTCCATATCTGCTGGCCTCACGTGTCCAATGAGCTGCACGTGTCCGGCGAGTGGCACACATGTCCACAAGCGGTGTGCCGGAGGAGAGACACCACGTCATGTGGATCAGAGCTCCTGTGGGTGACGTAACATTCAGATCACCAGCTGAGTGTACACATGTGCAGATGGTCCTTTTCACATGGAGCAGCCTGCCGGTGTGTGCGCTGAACAGCCGCTCCAGCCTGTGGCAAAGGCAATATGCTTTACAGTAATGTTCAGAATAATAGTAGTGCTATGTGACTAAAAAGATTAATCCAGGTTTTGAGTATATTTCTTATTGTTACATGGGAAAAAAGGTACCAGTACATTCAGTAGATTCTCACAAATCCAACAAGACCAAGCATTCATGATATGCACACGCTTAAGGCTATGAAATTGGGCTGTTAGTAAAAAAAAAGTAGAAAAGGGGGTGTTCACAATAATAGTTGTGTGGTATTCATACAGTGAGTTCGTCAATTTTGTGGAACAAACAGGTGTGAATCAGGTGTCCCCTATTTAAGGATGAAGCCAGCACCTGTTGAACATGCTTTTTTCTCTTTGAAAGCCTGAGAAAAATGGGACGTTCAAGACATTGTTCAAAAGAACAGCGTAATGTGATTAAAAAGTTGATTGGAGAGGGGAAAACTTATACGCAGGTGCAAAAAATTATAGGCTGTTCATCTACAATGATCTCCAATGCTTTAAAATGAACAAAAAAACCAGAGACGCATGGAAGAAAATGGAAAACAACCATCAAAATGGATAGAAGAATAACCAGAATGGCAAAGGCTCACCCATTGATCAGCTCCAGGATGATCAAAGACAGTCTGGAGTTACCTGTAAGTGCTGTGACAGTTAGAAGACACCCGTGTGAAGCTAATTTATTTGCAAGAATCCCCCGCAAAGTCCCTCTGTTAAATAAAAGACGTGCAGAAGAGGTTACAATTTGCCAAAGAACACATCAACTGGTCTAAAGAGAAATGGAGGAATATTTTGTGGACTGATGAGAGTAAAATTGTTCTTCTTGGGTCCAAGGGCCTCAGACAGTTTGTGAGACGACCCCCAAACTCTGAATTCAAGCCACAGTTCACAGTGAAGACAGTGAAGCATGGTGGTGCAAGCATCATGATATGGGCATGTTTCTCCTACTATGGTGTTGGGCCTATATATCATATACCAGGTATCATGGATCAGTTTGGATATGTCAAAATACTTGAAGAGGTCATGTTGCCTTATGCTGAAGAGGACATGCCCTTGAAATGGGTGTTTCATCAAGACAATGACCCCAAGCAGTAAACGAGCAAAATCTTGGTTCCAAACCAACAAAATTAATGCCTCGCAGATGTGAAGAAATCATGAAAAACTGTGGTTATACAATTAAATACTAGTTTAGTGATTCACAGGATTGCTAAAAAAAGCCTTCAGAGTGTGCATATCATGAATGCTTGGTCTTGTTGGATTTGTGAGAATCTACTGAATGTACTGATACCTTGTTTCCCATGTAACAATAAGAAATATACTCAAAACCCGGATTAATCTTTTTAGTCACATAGCACTACTATTATTCTGAATACTACTGTATGTACTTCTACATGAGGGCAACAAGCATACGCCTCACGTCGTAGAGTTATTATATCATGTTCTTCAAAACACGGTACATGTTCTCCAGCTGTGAGGTCCAGGTGAAGAGATTCCAACAGCAGCAGCTCACGCAGACATGCCCACGTTTTTCGATCATCCTACAGAATAAAGTGTCAAGCTCCTTTTCTTTGCTCGGTGATTACTTTGTACTTATTTGTTATGTAATTGTGTATGTAGTTATTGTAGTAATTATTTAAATGGCTGTCCTGGCTGTGGTCTCTGTGTTTGATAACAGGTCTTGTGCACTGAGCCGTCATTTCCAGCTGTGTGGTGATCAGCTGATAGGCGCCTCACCGTGCGTGCTCAGACATGGTTGGCTGACCCCCATGTGCATGTGATCATGTCTGTACATACATATCAGCATTTCATGCAACTGTTGCTCCCCCCGCACGCCACATGTGTTGAGGGGGGAGCCAACACTCTGGCATGCCACATGTGTGTTGCTTGGCTACGCCACAATCATGGGGCACTTAAGACAATTTTCACAACCAGCTTGAAAGTAGCTGCCTGCTCTCTTTTTTTCATGCTGACTGTGCAAATGGCACCACAGTTCCTAAGTGCTCCGTGAGTGGTATTGGATGTTCGTGTGTGACATTTGGAATTTGGCCGACACCTGCCGAGAGAGGGATCGAATGGGCACTCACAGGGCATTCGCTGTCTTTCGGGCCACTTGTGTGCACAAATGGTTGTAGCAACAGGTGTACGAGGCATTACAGATGGCTCAGATTTTTCCCGAATGGCATGCAATTCCTCCTTCGTGCGCTTGTTGGCTCCAATTGTGTTATGTGTGAAGGGGGGCTTACAAAAGTAAGAACAGGAAAGAAGTTTAAAAAAACATGTAAGGTGCCAAAAAATACTTTACAGCAAGGCATTTATGTATTGTATTAATTTTTATAACAGAACAATACATTGAGTTGTAGTTAAAGAGTCCAGAATAGCTATCAGCATATGTGTCCAAATGATAGTGTAGCATCATAACAAAATAACACGTCACAATAAGAATTAGGTCAATACATCCTCTGTGGCCTTCTCCCCCTTTAAACATAGTAGAAAATTTTCCCTTATGTTTAAAAATGTTTATTTCTGCTGTAAAGTTGGACATTTTAACATGGGTTTCTAAGGCGATCGACCCATCCTTGGAGCCAGCCTCAAGTGACCATTTGATTAGCGCTACGGACCAACAGGATCAATCAGCAGAATGTGAAGGAGCACTTTTAATAGCATTTTTCAAAGTTAAATTACTTTGTCTTTGGTTTACCCTCATTAAATTTAATCCAAATTGGAGCAAAAACCCTGAGTTATTTTGTTGAAGCTGGGTCAGAGGCACTGGGATGAAACACCTCTACAAGTGCATTAAAATACTCTGCAGTGATTTGCACCAACAGCAGATCCTTCAGATTACAGCTGTTTCCGTCGTGTACTTCTTTTTGTACACAGCCAGTGTAGACAAGGTAAGCATCATTTCCAAATGATGACAATATGGCAGATTAGCTCCTGAATAACCAGAATGAAGCACAGTATGATGTCAAGTCCCAGTTTGTATATATTGAATGGCATGTACTGCTGTTTAATGTGCAACAGGATGACTCAGTACAGATGGTGGATAAATAGTATTTTAGTAAACTAGAACAATGGAATGAAATAACATCACACATAATCCTGATGTATTAACATTTTGTGTGCAAACACACCTGGAGAGTTGCTGTATGAGTCTGTTACAGAGTTTACAGACAGACAACGTTCACATTGACACAACTTAAAGTCACCAGTAGTAGGAGTAATGGGAAGACAGAGGTCAGGAATGAGAATGAGAGGAACAGTAGTAGCCAGTAAAGCAGTATTGATCAATATGTATGGTATTGTGAATATTGTGACTATATATTGTGAATTTATATTTATATTTGCAAACTTTTTTCACTTTTGATACTCTGTGTGATTCTTACCCTGTGCGCTGCTATGCAATGCTGCTGGAACCTCAATTTCCCTGAGGGAGTATTCCCAAGGGATCAATAAAGTTAAGATAAGATAAGACTTTATTGATCTCACAGTGGAGAAATTCACATGTTACGTCAGCTCTTAAAAAAACGCACAAGATGGGTGCGAGTAGAGGAAAATGTGCATCAAATAGCATGTGCAAGGATAAGCAATAATAATACTTGTAGCAATACAATAAAATAAGAAAATGAGGTAGACATAGAATATGTATATGTGTGTGTGTGTGTATGTATGTATGTATATATATATATATATATATATAAGTACATATAAACATGATTGGAATTGAAAAAAGTTCTATCTAAACTAATCTGCATGTGTTTGTGATGTGGGAGATACAGGACAGACTGGTACAGACCCAGTCTCAATGTTGGACAGAATCCAAAACCCAACAGACTGGCCAGGGGCAATGCCCCATCTGGGACCACGAGTAGGCAGCACCCCATGCACCACCACTCCCTCCAGGATTCTGATCCCCCCACTGTAACTGAAGGAAGGGCTCCCCGTCAGCTGCCTATGCCAGGTATACCCCCAGGAGGCCACCCATAGGGGGTACTGGACGAGGCACTGCCATCGGCAGCGTCATCATTAACCTTAGTTGCACAGACAGCAAAGAGAAAATATGTGACAAATGGAGATGACAAATTGGAATATCAAGTCGATTCACAAGAAAACTTTTGCAGAATTTATCAAAAAAGGTAAAACAATTATTGAAAAATTTTGCTGAAATTGTAGCGATGGGTCATTTACATTTTTCGTATAGTAAACACATGGTAACACAGTGGATTACCCATTTTTCGAGTTTAAAACATTGACAAATTCCTATGATGCCATGATACTTTTGCTGACCTCTATCAACAAATATTTTGTGCATCATGTTTTGTGTGCGTAAGCTTCTTGTTTGCTGAGTGCTGGCTCATATTTGAATGTGAAGGCACTTCATAGAGACATCTCAGAAATTTATTCAAATGTGTTTAAATGATGTGGTGAACAAATTAGCATTTGTATAGGGCAGAAAACAAACCTGAAACCATTGTGTATTTTTTCCTGTGGTTTTCAACAATTCTCCTGTGCTTCCAGTATTTGATTAATGCTGCAGTCACAATGACTTTGCAAATGTTATTAGCTTGGCACACTGAAATAAGAAGGACCGGGAGCTCAGTGGTGTAGCTGCCGTGTTAATCACACACAAATACAGACAATCACAACTGCAACTGGGAAAAAGCCAGATGATACCCAATGTATGCATTTGAACAGAATATATACTGCTTGCTCATGAATAAGCCAGCTAAATGCTAACCAGTTAAGCTATCACGGCAAAACTTTGCAGTGACTGAGATAGCTTGCGAAAAGCCCCTAGCCAGATAATCAGTCAACAATTACACAAAGGCAATGCACTGCCCAATATTGCTTGTTTTAAAAGGCTTTGTTTTTGTTATGGTAGAGTTTTATCAAATTAGATGACTTGCTTGGTTTGCTAATGTGATCATTGCTGCCATAAGATACAGACAGCATTGACCAAAATAGTTAAATAGCTAGAAAGTGTATTGCTACCATTACATGTTTTGCATTGATGTTGCAGATTTCCTATCAGGTTTTTTGACCTTGTTCCAGTTGATCATTGTTGTGGCCAAGGTTGGGGAGGATTACTTTGAAAGAATACATGTACATACAGTTGGATTACTTTTAATCTGATTACTTTTGGATTACATTTCAAAGTAATCCTACCCAACCTTGGTTGTGGCTTTGTAAAATTGTGAAAACTTGGATTTACTTGTGCTTTAATTAGGCTAGTTTCTCTCTCAAACATGGCTGTGATATCCAGTATGACTTTCAAGAGATGATGTCATAGATCTTGGCCAGGGTGGTTGCTGGAGGTGCCTCTTGAGGGTTGGGGCTCCTCTGGTTAATATTTATGACACATTCTAACTTAAAATGTGTCCCAACCTGAATATAACAGGAGGGTTCATGTCTGTTAACAGAAAATTGAGCTGGGGATTATGGACAGTAGGAACACAGGTCCCTGGAAACATACGTACGCTGTTGAGGCTCGCGGCTGACCTCCTTGTCCTGCCACACAGCTGGTTCTAAGAACAAACAAAGGCATAATTATTCATAATTTTATTGTTTAAAGCACCATAATCTGATCATTTATATAAAAACTCTACCCCCCACCCCCCCAACCCCACAGTTGCCACGAACAAGGGCTCTTGCAATAGAGACAAAACCTTTTCCTTTTATTTATTTATTTATTTTGTACCAGGCTGTAGTTGTTTATTTCTGCCTCCAGGGGCCATGTATGGAAATGCAAGCTTTGGCACTTCTGCACTGGCTTAATTTTTCCTCACCGGAGACTGGGGCTTGGAAATCAGGGGTGTCACCACTGTTTAATAACTCGTGAATTCCTTATTCGTGGATATGAGATGACTCATGCTGATGGGTTTCTACTCCTGATTTAAATATACTGGCTGTATTTAAAGTATAAAGGGAGATGCTGCAGCATTTTTGTTGAGATTCTGAGCATTGCCCGGAAGGGATTAATAAGGAAAAACATTGTCACATTTTCATTTTGTCACGATCCACACACACAGTACAGATGATGCCGTACACAGCCTGATGAATTAATGAATTACTGACTAGTGGTCACCAGTCTGAAATATTCCGAAAATCTCACACAAAATGAAGAAAGCCAGAGAAAATCTTTAACCTATATCTCTTATGCTCATTTACTGCAGTTTCAAGGTAGTTTTGTTCCCGCAAGAACTTATGAAAGGCTCATTTATTTGAGGTTGTGGTAATAACGAGTCTGCCCAGGAGATTTTTGACCCATAAACCACACACTTCACTGGAAACCTGTCTTTTTTTTTTCTTTGAGAATATAATTTTCATATGTTGTAGCTTTATAACAATCCTAAAAATGAGACAGACATATAAAAATTAATGGGTTGGAGTTTGCATGAGCACAGAGAGGTAATAGAAAGAGGCTTATAACGTGTGTGTGTGTGTGTGTCCCCTTTTTGACATAATCTGGAAGCTCAGCAATAATGCCAACACAATACACACTTTCCCTCAATTTTTGAAAGTCTCTCTCTCTCTCACACACACACACACACACACACACACACACACACACACACACACACACACACACACACACACCCACACACACACACACACACACACACACACACAGAGTTCTGCAGTGATAATGCACACCACGCATTTATCTTTACAGTGAATTATGGCACACTGTGGTGTCATTGACTCTGTGTGCAAATTTAAGTGTGTGTTTCTCAGTGTGTGTGTATATGCATGTGTTGACTTATGGCCTACACTTGGTGGTGTGTGTGTGTGTGCACGCGCGTATTGAATTGAATTATGGCATTGCACTATCTCATTGACTTCAACTGAGTCCCTTTTATCACAACTTAACCACGAAAAGTCTTCACGGACAAAACGCTGCTTTAGTGTGTGTGTGTGTGTGTGTGTGTGTGTGTGTGTGTGTGTGTGTGTGTGTGTGTGTGTGTGTGTGTGTGTGTGTGTGTGTGTGTGTGTGTGTGTGAGAGAGAGAGAGACTTTCAAAAATTGAGGGAAAGTGTGTATTGTGTGTGTGTAAAACTCTGCCAAATTACAGAAGTCTTTGTGCGTCTAGCCATGAAAATGTTGCTAATGAGTGTTACTTCATGGGCGTGTGTCACAAAGAGAGAGACACACACACAGAGACAGGATATCTACTTTACCTGCTGTGAAATTATTTTTCAAGCAGTGACACCCTTTCAGGTCCAACACCTAAGATGCAACACATGTGGACACACACATGCACGCACAGTCCACAAATAGCTACATAACATCAGTGTAAGAACAATCAGTGGATGGATTCATTAGGCTTTTTCAGGAACCCAGAAATATAGGTACAGCTGAGATGCACACACTCAAATAATGGCTCATTGATGAACTCAATTCAATTATGTGCATGATTTCCATCTAATAAATATATAATATATGCTGTCCCAACTCAAATCAAACACATCCATGCAAGATAATGTAACTTAATTTAGTTGGGACTACATATACAGTTGTAAAGGTTTGGGCACCCCTGATAATTTTCCTTTGTAAATCATTATTGGTTGTTTGGATCAGCAATTTCAGTTAAATATACAGTGAGGAAAATAAGTATTTGAACACCTTGCAGTTTTGCAAGTTCTCCCACTTAAAATCATGGAGGGGCATGAAATTTTCATCTTAGGTTCATGTCCACTGTGAGAGACATAATCTTAAAAAAAAAAAAAAAAAATCCAGAAAATACAATGTATGATTTTTTTAAATAATTTATTTGTATGTTACTGCTGCAAATAAGTATTTGAACACATGTGAAAATCAATGTTAATATTTGGTACAGTAGCCTTTGTTTGCAATTACAGAGGTCAAACGTTTCCTGTAGTTTTTCACCAGGTTTTCACACACTGCAGCAGGGATTTTGGTCCACTCCTCCATACAGATCTTCTCCAGATCTTTCAGGTTAGGAGTTTCAGCTCCCTCCAAAGATTTCCTATTGAGTTCAGGTCTGCAGACTGGCCAGGCCACTCCAGGACCTTGAAATGCTTCTTACGGAGCCCCTCCTTACTTGCCCTGGCTGTGTGTTTGCGGTCATTGTCATGCTGGAAGACCCAGCCATGACCCATCTTCAATGCTCTTACTGAGGGAAGGGGGTTGTTTGCCAAAATCTCGAAATACATGACCCCATCCATCCTCCCTTCAATACGGTGCAGTCGTCCTGTCCCCTTTGCAGAAGAGCACCCCCAGAGTATGATGTTTCCACCCCCATGCTTCACAGTTGGGATGGTTTTCTTGGGATTGTTCTCATCCTCTAAACATGGTAAGTGGAGATGATTCCAAAAGCTCTATTCTGGTCTCATCTGACCACATGACCTTCTCCCATGCCTCCTAAGGATCATCCAGATGGTCACTGGTCAACTTCAAACGGGCCTAGACATGTGGTGGCTTGAGCAGGGGGACCTTGCTGCCCTGCAGGATTTTAAACCATGACAGCATCATGTGTTACTAATGTAATCTTTGTGACTGTGGTCCCAGCTCTCTTCAGGTCATTGACCAGGTCCTCCTGTGTAGTTCTGAGCATTCTCAGAATCATATTTACCCCACAAAGTGAGATCTTGCATGGAATCCCAGATCGAGGGAGATTGACAGTCATCTTGTGTTTCTTCCACTTTCTAATAAATAATCATAACAGTTGTTGTCTTCTACCAAGCTGCTTGCCTGTTGTCCTGTAGTCCATCCCAGCCTTGTGCAGGTATACAGTTTTGTCCCTGGTGTCCTTCAACATCTCTTTGGTCCTGGCTATGGTGGACAGGTTGGAGTGTGATTGATTGAGAGTGAGAACAGGTGTCTTTTATACAGGTAACAAGTTCAAACAGGTGCAATTAATACAGGTAAAGTGTGCAGAATAAGAGGGCTTCTTAAAGAAAAATTAACAGGTCTGTGTGAGCCAGAATTCTCCCTGGTTGGTAGGGGATCAAACACTTATTTCATGCAATAAAATGCAAATTAATTATTTAAAAATCATACATTGTGATTTCCGGATTTTTTTTTCTATTTTTTTTTTTAGATTATGTCTCTCACAGTGGACATGCACCTAAGATGAAAATTTCAGACCCCTCCATGATTTCTAAGTGGGAGAACTTGCAAAACGGCAGGGTTTCAAATGCTTATTTTCCTCACTGTATCATATAGCAGACAAACACAGTGATATTTCAGAAGTGAAATGAAGTTTATAGGATTTACAGAAAGTGTGCAATAATTATTTAAACAAAATTAGGCAGGTGCATAAATTTTGGCACCCCAACAGAAAAAATCTCAACAAAAATACAAACGCAACACTTTTGGTTTTGTTCCCATTTTGTACGAGATGAACTCAAAGATCTAAAACTTTTTCCACATACACAATATCACCATTTCTCTCAAATAATGTTCAGAAACCAGTCTAAATCTGTGATAGTGAGCACTTCTCCTTTGCTGAGATAATCCATCCCACCTCACAGGTGTGCCATACCAAGATGCTGATTAGACACCACGATTAGTGCACAGGTGTGCCTTAGACTGCCCACAATAAAAGGCCACTCTGAAAGGTGCAGTTTTGTCACACAGCACAATGCCACAGATGTCGCAAGATTTGAGGGAGCGTGCAATTGGCATGCTGACAGCAGGAATGTCAACCAGAGCTGTTGCTCGTGTATTGAATGTTCATTTCTCTACCATAAGCCGTCTCCAAAGTCGTTTCAGAGAATTTGGCAGTACATCCAACCAGCCTCACAACCGCAGACCACGTGTAACCACACCAGCCCAGGACCTCCACATCCAGCATGTTCACCTCCAAGATCGTCTGAGACCAGCCACTCGGACAGCTGCTGAAACAATCGGTTTGCATAACCAAAGAATTTCTGCACAAACTGTCAGAAACCGTCTCAGGGAAGCTCATCTGCATGCTCATCGTCCTCATCGGGGTCTCGTCCTGACTCCAGTTCGTCGTCGTAACCGACTTGAGTGGGCAAATGCTCACATTCGCTGGCGTTTGGCACATTGGAGAGGTGTTCTCTTCACAGATGATGCGAAGGAGATGTGTTGCATTGCATGAGGCAAATGGTGGTCACACCAGATACTGACTGGTATCCCCCCCCAATAAAACAAAACTACACCTTTCAGAGTGGCCTTTTATTGTGGGCAGTCTAAGGCACACCGGTGCACTAATCATGGTGTCTAATCAGCATCTTGATATGGCACACCTGTGAGGTGGGATGGATTATCTCAGCAAAGGAGAAGTGCTCACTATCACAGATTTCGACTGGTTTGTGAACAATATTTGAGGGAAATGGTGATATTGTGTATGTGGAAAAAGTTTTAGATCTTTGAGTTCATCTCATACAAAATGGGAGCAAAACCAAAAGTGTTGCGTTTATATTTTTGTTGAGTATAGTAGATGTGCTTGTTCCTCTGCATGAATGCCTTAGTAGATTTTGAGCAGTGTTCAGGGTCTTTGTCTTGTTGAAAGATCCAGCCCCGGTGCAATGTCAACTTTGTCACTGATTCTTGAACATTGTTCTCAAGAATCTGCTGATATTGACTGGAATCCATGTGACCCTCAACTTTAACAAGATTCCCAGTAACTGCACTGGCCACACAGCCACACAGCATGATGGAAGCACCTCCAAATTTTACTGTAAGTAGCAAGTGTTTTTCTTGGAATGTTCTTTTTCAGCCATGCATACTCCCCTTGTTATGTCCAAATAACTCACTTTTAGTTTCATCAGTCCACAGCACCTTATTCCAAAATGAAGCTGGCTTGTCCAAATGTGCTTTAGTATACCTAAAACAACTGTTTGTGGCGTGTATGCAGAAAAGGCTTCCTCTGCATTACAGCATCATACAGCATCTCTTTGTGCAAGGTGCGCTGTATAGTTGAATGATGCACAGAGACACTATCTGCATCATGTTGTAGGTCTTTGGAGCAGGTCTGTGGGTTGACCACGACTGTTCTCACCATCCTTTTCTTCAGCTTGTCTGAGATTTTTCTTGGTCTGCCACTTCGGGCCTTAACTAATACTGTGCCTGTGGTCTTCCATTTCCTCACTATGTTCCTCACAGTGGAAACTGACAGCTGAAATCTCTGAGATAGCTTTTTGTATCCTTCACCTAACCATGATGTTGAACAATCTTTGTTTTCAGGTCATTTGAGAGTTGTTTAGAGGCTCCCATGTTGCTACTCATTAGAAGAGATGCAACGAGGGGAAACATTTCTCACTCTTTCTCATGATTGGATTCACCTGTGTAAGGAGGTCAAGGGTCAATGAGCTTACCAAACCAATTTTGTGTTCCAGTAATTAGTGCTAAATTATTCAAATCAATAAAATGACAAGGGTGCCCAAATTTATGCACCTGCCCAATTTTGTTTAAATAACTATTGCACACTTTCTGTAACTACAATAAACTTCATTTAACTTCTCAAATATCAGTGTGTTTCTCTGCTATATGATATTAACTGAAATTTCAGATCCAGACAACCACTGGTTTATAAAGGAAAATCATGAAAATTATCAGGGGGCCCAAACCTTTGCATAGAACTGTATTTATTAGATAGAATCCAATGCAATGAGTGAGTTTTTTGAGTGTATCACTCAAACAAATGACTTATTTGATGAACTCAATTCAGTTATGGCCAGGATTTTCATCTAATAAATATATGTAATCCCAAATAAATTAAATGATCTTGCATGGAAGTGCTTTATTTTACTCATATTTGTGCATTATATAACGGCTGAGTGGATCCTTGTCATTTGATTGGTGCTTTGTATGTCATGTGACATGGATGATTCATCCCATTTGTGTTGCGTTGCATTTACTGTGCAATTTGGTTCCATTTGCCGTGCAAACTTGGTTCCATACATTTTGTACCATTGCACGCTGTGACCACCGCCCACTAGTGGGGGTGGCATTTAGCTAAACATGTTTGTTTTGCTAACGGATGACAATTTGAAGGAGCTAATTGACGGTGATAATTCTTGTAACACACACACAAATTTGGTGCGCTGTGAGGTTTCTGGAGGCATGAAGAGCTTTTTTTCTTTTTTAGGAAGTTGGTGCATGGCATCACAGACTACATCGTCAGTTATTTTTGAACTATCTAACTGTTTTTCCAAGTTGACTGAGAACAAGTTTGGACTCCTATTTAAAGTGTTGATGTCAAAGCACCAGTGATGCACACCAAATGTAAGTCCCTTTTCTGTTTATAAAGTCATATAATATCAAATGACAAGGATCTATTTTAGCCATTATGAAAAACAAATAATGAATGCTTTTCATTCTTTCAATGGAACAAATATTTAATTTGGTGAAAGATGGAATGTTTCATTAATCGAGGCAAATCCATCTGTCACCGAATTAAATATTTGTTCCATTGCACTCATAAACATTTATTATTTGTATGTTATGAACCAGTCATGATAAATGTTGCAGACATGATCAAATATGACCTCCCTGAAGCAGAACATGCTCTCATCCTGTAATCTCCCTCCTGGATTATATGCAACTAAAATATGACCACTTGCCTTTACTGGTCTTGTATTTGTAATTTTCTCTTAGACACACAAACCCACCTGTAAGACTGCAGGAGTTGCAATCACTAATTTCTCACATTCCCACACTTGGCAGGGTGTCTTTGTCCAGGTCTGGCACTACAGCTTCTGAGGTCAGTTGGGAGCATGACTCACTAGTTGCTGGAAGGATCCTTGTTCAGTTAAAATTTATTGTGCAGGGTGAGAATCTTCAGTGCATGGCAACAGGTGTTGCTCACAGGACTCCTGCTCTCTTTTTCACTCTCAGGCACACTGGTTCATCCTTTTGGTCTCCTGGCATTATTATCATCAACCTGCCTCCCCGACTGGGTCCCCGTTTCTTTCTCTCCCTTTTCTGCTATCCTCTTCAAGCTGACTCCAGCGGAGTCTTCGTGGTCTCTCTCTCTGCTGGACTTCAGTTTATTGTCTGCTATCTCCAGGGTTGTAAAGCTTTTCTGAACACCCTGTACTTTTCAGCTCAAGCTGGCCCCACCACGGGTGCAGACCATTTTTTCAGCTTCCACAAACGAACACGAAAACAAAAAAAGAAAGTTGACCAACACTTTCTTGCATCTCAGCATCCTACTCAGAGCTCTATACTTCCCCCTGTCTGTAGTCTTCTTCACGCATCACATTGTATTTTGCCATATGAGTATAAAGTATGTTAAATTCCTGGTTGATAAGTAATGCAGCTCCATTTTCCTATACATGAATCAGGTCAGGTCCTGGAGTATGTGCTGATGCAACGTATTCTCACGAAAAATGCATATAATAATGCACGAAAAAGTAGCGTATAAAAATTGTATTGTTTGAACAAAATGTAAGCATATCTCAAGTACTTTCTGCTGGGATGTGGTGATAACATCACAGATGACAATGATGATGGATCATCTGAGCAAAAATGTAAAGTGGTACTCTATTTTCCTGAGTTTAAGTTGCATTTTTTTTTAAACTAGTTTGAGAGGTTCTGTGACTTATACTCTGGAAAATACCAGCCCGGTCTCACATTTTTTTTCATTCCCCTTATCATCAAAGGCATCCGATTTTAGTGACACTTTTTTTTTATTTTGCCATTTATAATCCTCCCCTTCTCTTAACTCTAACCAGTAGAGGTGGGCAATACCGGGAATTTTGGTATTGATTTGGTACCAAGTAAATACAGGTCCAGTATCGCCGATATCGATACCGATACTGATACTTTTCATATTTAAGCTTCATAGATCCAAAGGATACAAAAGACCTAGGACAGAATTTCGCCAAACATTGTACGTGACAACCAAATACTTTATTATCACAATCAACATTTTTGTCTAAAAAAATATCACTCAACACAACTTAAAACAAAATCTCCTGAGGTAGAGGGCTGACTCTAGGAAAGCACTGACTGGGCGGACCATGCTGAGGCTACCTGCATGGCTGTTGGCTGGCGCCACTGAGCCACGTGACGGCGCAACAACAAAAGACCAGAGGGGGGAGGGTGTGCTGCTCCGTGTTGTGTGACACAGCGCAGCGCTGCTCTTACAGACAGAGAGTAGACTTTGATGAATCTGCATGCGCAGCAGTCAGTGCGTGCGGGAGAGAAAAAAAGCTTGAGTCTTTTTACACGAGGATTGTTCAATACCAGCGTTGGTATCGATATTATCGATATTAGGATCGATCCGCCCACCTCTACTAACCAGAACCCCCCCAGACTCTCCCTTCCTAGTCACCCCACATTTCGTGCCCCCGTCATGAAATGAATGTGTGCCCCGTCATGAAAAACGGCCCATTTTCATGACCCTGTCACGAAGATTAATGTAGTTTTTCGTAATGCTGCCACAAATGGCCTTGAGACTCGAGTGAAAATACAATATATTGCTTTGTACTTGTTATTACTGTTATTTGAACCCTAAACCTATTCAATAACCCTAACTTGAATCAAAATGTGAACGTATACATTTTTAAACCCTTAATGTGAAACACACTTTTGTACATGTGCACAGGAATTTGGAGGAATATGCATGAACTACAGAGCTTACCTTTTCGTATCATATTATATATGAAGCACGTCATGTGCAAGTATGTTGGTGCCATGCTCATGTACCACACTACAAAACTTCTTTGGGTCCTGGATGGCAACCATGAATGTAGACAACTGGTCAATCCTTCTACTTCTTAAAAGTAGCCATCTATCTCCTACAGTTAGATATAAGATTGGCACACCCTTGACCTTTTCCAGTTCCTGGAACAAAATTTTGACCTTAGTCTGACACCTTGAGTTTTTTTGGTGTGCACCCCCCCAGTACAATTGCTGTGTCCTTCATTGACACAGATCACACATGGACAGACACAGAGGACCAAAAAATACAATACCTCTGCATGTGTTGTTGTTGCACACGTGTGAAAACAATAAGTCCTGCACTGTGTGTTAAAGAAAATGACAGAAGCATATCAAGAGACTAAAGGAAGAGGACAACAGAAACAGGTCCTTTTTCATTTCCCACCAGTCGGTGTTGACCATTGTTTTCTCTTTCTCTTATTTGGTGTAGAAACCCAGCGGTGTGGGTTTAAAAAGGCACAAATACAGACTTTTTGTCTTGATTGTTCCCACACCTGCACAGACGTACTTTGTGGTCGTGTTTGCCTCCACAGTGACAGTTCAGTAACAACTGTTATTTACTTTAATGGCTGCCAGTACAACCACACCTGCATCCTTTCAAAGCTTTAGCCTTGTTCCCACTGGCATCAAAATACTGACGCATTTCTCTCTATGAATCATCACTCAGAGAGCAATTTGTTCCAGGAACCGTCACTCTGATGATCTGGTTATATCAACACTGTAGAGAAAATACAGATGTAATATTCACTGATTACTTATTACCTACCTACAGGTTCAAGTAAAGTTCCTTGAACCCGATCAAGCAAACTCTCCTCTCGCCTGCCTTCTTTTCTTATATCTTGTAAACGACTCCATTCCCTTCATTCTCGCTCAGCAACACGATTACCACAGAGGAATTTATATGTGTCCCGCTGAAGCTTAAATCTTGATCAAATCTTGTATATCTCAATCCATTCCCACTTCTTGCTGGTGTTTATCAGGGCTGTTAGCAGTTTTCATTTCTCCCTCTCTTTCAATCTCTGTGATGCACTCTTCTGCAAGTTTCAAGATTAGTACTTGGTCGTGTTTGTGTCTCATCTATAAAAAAGGAAAAAGCAAAAAAATCTTTGTCAAATCACACTGTTTTTTTGTTCAGTTATGTGAATGACACAGGCAGCTGTGATGTTACCAGGGCTGATAATACCACAGACACCATGAGATAAATTAAAGATGATTTAAGTACTGATTGCGTGTCTGATTCCTCAACTCACTGTGGTTACACAAAATAAATACCTTACTATTCTATATATAAGATGATGCATTTTTCTTGGAAACTTGGAACTTTTGCAAGTCATATAGTAGGTGGTGTGAAATATCCCTGAAATGAGTGTGTATCTTGGGATGTTAGTCACCTTCCCCTCCAACTAGCTTACAGGGTGATGGAGAAACATAGAAACACACCCATAAAAAAAGGAGCTCTTTGCAAGTTTGGTAAGTTAACCAGCAACTGATGGTTAGTTATGACACTAACGTATATGGTGATGAATGCAGCATAGTCATCAAGCAGCTCTCAAGCAGCCAAGAAAAATGGTGCAAGAGTGTAATGTTAGAAGACAGGAAGTGAGAAATGCAGCAGAGTCATCAAGCAGCTCTCAAGCAGCCAAGAAAAATGGTGTGAGAGTGTAATGTTAGAAGATGGGAGGCTCAAAAAGTTTATTGTGGTCCTGGAAGTGGCAATGTGTCAGTACATAATTGGATAAAATGTGCCTTTTATTACCTTTATTTTTCAAATAAAATTGTCTTCATAAAAAATAACCCTAGGTCTTCAGAAAGTGTCATTCTAAAAATATGTCTTGAAAAATCAGTGTTGTCAGAACAATATGGTTCTTTGGTGCCAAGTCTATGGAGGTGTTTCCAAATGTTTGTTACATCAAAATCTGTTCAAGTTCACATTGGCTTTGTGTGGGAGATCTGATAATATTTCTCTTACTCTAATTCTTTTTTCTTTTGCTGTGATTCTCTTCTCAAATATGAGTGTGTGTGTGTGTGTGTGTTAAATTGCCCTTCATTTTGATTTTTATGGCTGACTTTCTTGCTGTTACTGGGTAGTTTTAGAAGTAGGAATATGATTACTTGCACACTTCATTGGTTGGTCACTTTTTGGCTACCCCTCTTTTCTTTTTTATAGCTTTTGCAGTATTACCTTTCGTGCAGAATATCTCATTAAATTTCTCTTGGCCTTTTACCATAAGCTTGTCCTGCTGGGATCAAAATGTGTGTCCTCTTCTTTCACCATTCTTCCAATCATGGAAGTCAATGACTCCATCTGTGGGCAATCATCTCAGAATCCAGCTTATCAAATAAAATTCTCAATGAGGGCTGAAAAACCAACCAAAATGGATGAGTGTGATGAGGATCAAGCAGCTAATGTTGAATCTTTAAAGCCATGTAGGAAGAATAAGCCCTATATGTCCAAAACTGAGACAGGACAGGGATGAAGCCAGTCTGTGGTGAAGTACTTAAATCCTGTGGTTGGCTGGTGCTATGGGTGGAATGACGGTGGAATAGTCATGTCTTGCGAGTTACTTTGACTGTTGGATCCAGTAAAGCTCTCTAGATAGGATGCCTGACAGTACTCAAAGGTGTTGCATTGAAGACAGAGTACCACTAACCAGAAGAGCTCTGTGATGGACTGTGGCTTCAGACTGGTGCAGCACATTCTGCGGTGGACTAGGCTGGTATTAGTGCAGCAGATAACTGAAACAATCCTTCAAATGGTGATACAAGCGCCAAATTCAGCACAAATACTCCTTAGACATGACTTGAAAAAAACGATTGGCCACTTGAATTTTCATTAGGTGGCCACGTAGGGGTCAATTGAAGAATTACACAGGAGTCAAAATTAAAAGATGCTCCAAACATATTGAAAACTACACCACATTAGTTGTCTGATCATAAAGATTCCAAAAAGGTCTAGTTTGGACTATCTATGACTGAATGTTAAAACAGCAAGAATGGTGACAAAGGTTAATTTCAGTTCATACAGGGGGCAGAAGTTAAAGTTGCTGCAATTTTGGTAAAAGGTCATACAAATTATAGGTTGAACTAATAGAATCAGTTAATGGAATAGTTTTGACAGTGTTGAATGCTTGGCCTCTAACGTAAAGGTCAAACAAGGTCAACGTCCATTGGATTCGATGACATACCGTATGTTACCCAGTAACGTGATAACTAAGCATGACACATGGTTCAAACTATTCCTTTTGAAATCCCTGTTAACCAATAATTTGCATCACTTTTTACCAAAATTGGTGCAACTTTAACTTTTGACCCCTGCACAAACTGAAATTGACCTTTGTCACCATTCTTGCTGTTTTTACCCCATAACTCCATAACATTCAGTCGTAGATAGTCCAAACTATACCTCTTTGGAATCAGACAAATAATGTGGTATAGTTTTCAATCTGATTGGGGCATATTTTAATTTTGACCCCTGTGTAATTCATCAATTGACCCCTACGTGGCTGCCTACTGAAAATTCAAGTGGCCAAGCATTTTTTTTCAAAAGAGTAATGTCAAAGGAGCACTTGTACCGAATTTGGTGCTTGTATCAGCATTTTCAGGATTCCTCTGTAAATATTCTGTTATCTGCTGCACTATATAGATGTTGAGGTGTGTAGTATGATGAGGTTCACACCCCAGCAAGTGCTGGCCAGTCTCTTCAAATGCTTCACATTGGCTTCATTCTTGGATATAACTTAATGTGCTACCAATATGCAGACGTGGGTTCAGTTTTGGGTCACACTACCTGTTTGTGCCCTTGGACAAGACACTTCATCTGCATTGTCTCAGTCCACCCAACTGTAAACAAATACCAGCCTGGGTTTGGGAAGTGACCTGCGATGGACTGTCATCCCATAGAAGGGAAGTGTAGACCAGCAGCAGCAGATGTTCCATTTGGTATCTTCTTAGTACAGAAACAATGCAGACATGCCTCATCACATCACTTATAGATTGAAGTTGTTCATATGGTAACAGTTGATATACATTCAAAGCAGATCATTTCATCCAGCTTCAGTCATTATAAAGGGGACTACGAAAAAAAAAAAAACTACATAAAACCCGACATTGATGCATCCTGGCTGGCTGCATAATGTTTTTAATATTGCCAAACATAAGGTACATTTTCATGTGTATGACACTTGCCAACTTTAGCAAAAGTATACATGTCTGTATATTTGAAATATTGGACTTCAGTCACTTAAAAAAACAAAAAAACAAAACAGAAAAAAGTGCTCTTCTGTGTGTGGACTCAGAAATATGCTGAGACAATTGAACTAAGGCAGTCAGTGTTTGTAATTATAGATTTGCTGCTCTGCTGGGTGTTTGTTTTACTGGAACTTTGACTTTTGTCTGGTTTTTCCTGTTGACTTCACCTGACCTCAATTTACCTGCTGCTTGCCTTTAAATGCAGCTCCACCTCTCTCTCTCACAAACAAACAAAGAAAGACACTGATGTGAGCACACACACATACACGCACACACATGCATGCACACACGCAAGCAATTTATAGCCGAACCATGCATAATACATAAAACATCTATCCTGAAGTCCAGAGAGAACCAAAGTAAAACAGAGTGTCTGGTAGAAAATTTTTTGACTTTATCTGTTGCTGTTGTATATTTCAGTCAACCAGCATTTCAGATATTATATTATTTATGCAAATGTACTGATAATGTTTTGCATAAAGCCTCTGCTGTGCTCATTCACTTAACCTTGCACAGAGGGGTGTTGGGAGTGACCATACTATTCTATTCCAAGAGCTAATGCAGTCAGAGTCTGCAGAGACATGCTGCAGTGTTAAACATGCAAGTGTGCGCGTGCACCTCCACGGTTTGTAGCAGAGCTCGGTTAACTGATGAATTGCTCATGAGTGTACGTGAAGTTTGCACCGCACCAAAGCTGTTCATCACCCGCTATATAAATTTATTTGATGGAATCCAATCCAATGAGTCAGTTTTTTTAAGTGTATCACTCAAACAAATGACTCATTGGATGAACTCAATTCAATTATGGGCAGGATTTCCATCTAATCTCAACTAAATTAAATTAATTTATCTTGCATGGATGGACTTTATTTGAGTTGGGCTACATATATTTATTAGATGAAAATCCTCCTGACAATTGAATTGGGTTCATCCAATGCAAAGGTGAATGAAACATTGCTGTAACATCTACAGACATGCAAATGCAAAAACTCAGATATGCAAAAATGCATGTGTGCACCGAAGTGCAACCCTGATTACAACTCCACCATCCACACTACAGTACATTGTGTTCTGAGAGCCATTGTTCTTCAAAATATTGCGCAAAAAAAAAAAAAAAAAGCCTTTTGTAAGTTTAGTTCCCATATAAAGGAGGTGGCGTATTTTGCTGTAGTATGACAAAAATATACAGTACTGTGCAAATGTTTTAGGCACATTTAATGCATCATAAAAGCATTAAAATTATGAAAACCTAATAAATATTCATAAATAAATTAAGTGTTTTTGTCTGATGAAATATATCACAGGACCGCAACAAGTATTTGAAGAAAAATGCAACTTAAAGTATGAATAATTGTGTTTTATAATCATTTAAATATTGCACGATGGTGTGTAACTGTGTTTGTGTGGTATTCAACTGGCCAGTATTGGAAATGATTTTGTATTGACATGTCAATAAAAAGGGTGGGGGGCGGGGCATCAAACACTACTTTTATTATAACCCAGGGCCCCATTTCATAAAGTGGTCTAATCTTTTAGTCTATTAAACTTACTTATTCGACTAAGGTTATTTGCCCAACATTATCCGTCTAATCTCTGTTTCACATCAACGGCTAAACTTGTAGATTAGCCGTTTTACGTTAGTTGATGATTTTCACGGGCATAACTGCGGTATTGTATCACTTCCTGTTCCGGAGCACAGCGGTGTTTTGCTGTATCTGTTAATTTTGGCTCTCTGTTGGGACTGTTTACACAGAGACTGCTACCTGCTGCTTTGGACTTTGAACTAATAGTCTTTTTCAAGACTTTTTTACTTTTTTACCTTTTTATTTTTTTTTTTTTTTACTTTTTTACTTGACTCTACTGGTGGTTGGCTCTCACTGCGGTATTGTATCACTTCTTGTTCCGGAGCACAGCGGTGTTTTTCTGTATCTGTTAGCTGTTTGATCTGCGCAGTTAGATTGATCTAGTTATCTAGATTACGATTTGTTTCCCAGTGTAATCTTTACGTGCCTTAACTAAAGCACTCCTTCTGCTGAATCACCTCTAAATTATTTACACATTATTCGCTTTGCGTGTTTTTAGGAATCCGCTAGCTTAGCGTAGCTACTAGCTCTTAGCCGATTTAGCATGGCGGCTTCTCCTGTCTCTCCCGCACTTTTCTGCTCTGGGTGTGAAATGTTTAGTTATTCCTCGGCCTCCTTTAGCAGTAATGGTACTTGTAATAAGTGTAGCTTATTCGTAGCTTTGGAGGCCAGGCTGGGCGAATTGGAGACTCGGCTCCGCACCGTGGAAAATTCTACAGCTAGCAAGGCCCCTGTAGTCGGTGCGGACCAAGGTAGCTTAGCCGCCGTTAGTTCCCCCCTGGCAGATCCCGAGCAGCCGGGAAAGCAGGCCGACTGGGTGACTGTGAGGAGGAAGCGTAGCCCTAAACAGAAGCCCCGTGTACACCGCCAACCCGTTCACATCTTTAACCGTTTTTCCCCACTCGACGATACACCCGCCGAGGATCAAACTCTGGTTATTGGCGACTCTGTTTTGAGAAATGTGAAGTTAGCGACACCAGCAACCATAGTCAATTGTCTTCCGGGGGCCAGAGCAGGCGACATTGAAGGAAATTTGAAACTGCTGGCTAAGGCTAAGCGTAAATTTGGTAAGATTGTAATTCACGTCGGCAGTAATGACACCCGGTTACGCCAATCGGAGGTCACTAAAATTAACATTGAATCGGTGTGTAACTTTGCAAAAACAATGTCGGACTCTGTAGTTTTCTCTGGGCCCCTCCCCAATCAGACCGGGAGTGACATGTTTAGCCGCATGTTCTCCTTGAATTGCTGGCTGTCTGAGTGGTGTCCAAAAAATGAGGTGGGCTTCATAGATAATTGGCAAAGCTTCTGGGGAAAACCTGGTCTTGTTAGGAGAGACGGCAGCCATCCCACTTTGGATGGAGCAGCTCTCATTTCTAGAAATCTGGCCAATTTTCTTAAATCCTCCAAACCGTGACTATCCAGGGTTGGGACCAGGAAGCAGAGTTGTAGTCTTACACACCTCTCTGCAGCTTCTCTCCCCCTGCCATCCCCTCATTACCCCATCCCCGTAGAGACGGTGCCTGCTCCCAGACTACCAATAACCAGCAAAAATCTATTTAAGCATAAAAATTCAAAAAGAAAAAATAATATAGCACCTTCAACTGCACCACAGACTAAAACAGTTAAATGTGGTCTATTAAACATTAGGTCTCTCTCTTCTAAGTCCCTGTTGGTAAATGATATAATAATTGATCAACATATTGATTTATTCTGCCTAACAGAAACCTGGTTACAGCAGGATGAATATGTTAGTTTAAATGAGTCAACACCCCCGAGTCACACTAACTGTCAGAATGCTCGTAGCACGGGCCGGGGTGGAGGATTAGCAGCAATCTTCCATTCCAGCTTATTAATTAATCCAAAACCCAGACAGAGCTTTAATTCATTTGAAAGCTTGTCTCTTAGTCTTGTCCATCCAAATTGGAAGTCCCAAAAACCAGTTTTATTTGTTATTATCTATCGTCCACCTGGTCGTTACTGTGAGTTTCTCTGTGAATTTTCAGACCTTTTGTCTGACTTAGTGCTTAGCTCAGATAAGATAATTATAGTGGGCGATTTTAACATCCACACAGATGCTGAGAATGACAGCCTCAACACTGCATTTAATCTATTATTAGACTCTATTGGCTTTGCTCAAAAAGTAAATGAGTCCACCCACCACTTTAATCATATCTTAGATCTTGTTCTGACTTATGGTATGGAAATAGAAGACTTAACAGTATTCCCTGATAACTCCCTTCTGTCTGATCATTTCTTAATAACATTTACATTTACTCTGATGGACTACCCAGCAGTGGGGAATAAGTTTCATTACACTAGAAGTCTTTCAGAAAGCGCTGTAACTAGGTTTAAGGATATGATTCCTTCTTTATGTTCTCTAATGCCATATACCAACACAGTGCAGAGTAGCTACCTAAACTCTGTAAGGGAGATAGAGTATCTCGTCAATAGTTTTACATCCTCATTGAAGACAACTTTGGATGCTGTAGCTCCTCTGAAAAAGAGAGCTTTAAATCAGAAGTGTCTGACTCCGTGGTATAACTCACAAACTCGTAGCTTAAAGCAGATAACCCGTAAGTTGGAGAGGAAATGGCGTCTCACTAATTTAGAAGATCTTCACTTAGCCTGGAAAAAGAGTCTGTTGCTCTATAAAAAAGCCCTTCGTAAAGCTAGGACATCTTTCTACTCATCACTAATTGAAGAAAATAAGAACAACCCCAGGTTTCTTTTCAGCACTGTAGCCAGGCTGACAAAGAGTCAGAGCTCTATTGAGCTGAGTATTCCATTAACTTTAACTAGTAATGACTTCATGACTTTCTTTGCTAACAAAATTTTAACTATTAGAGAAAAAATTACTCATAACCATCCCAAAGACGTATCGTTATCTTTGGCTGCTTTCAGTGATGCCGGTATTTGGTTAGACTCTTTCTCTCCGATTGTTCTGTCTGAGTTATTCTCATTAGTTACTTCATCCAAACCATCAACATGTTTATTAGACCCCATTCCTACCAGGCTGCTCAAGGAAGCCCTACCATTATTTAATGCTTCGATCTTAAATATGATCAATCTATCTTTGTTAGTTGGCTATGTACCACAGGCTTTTAAGGTGGCAGTAATTAAACCATTACTTAAAAAGCCATCACTTGACCCAGCTATCTTAGCTAATTATAGGCCAATCTCCAACCTTCCTTTTCTCTCAAAAATTCTTGAAAGGGTAGTTGTAAAACAGCTAACTGATCATCTGCAGAGGAATGGTCTATTTGAAGAGTTTCAGTCAGGTTTTAGAATTCATCATAGTACAGAAACAGCATTAGTGAAGGTTACAAATGATCTTCTTATGGCCTCGGACAGTGGACTCATCTCTGTGCTTGTTCTGTTAGATCTCAGTGCTGCTTTTGATACTGTTGACCATAAAATTTTATTACAGAGATTAGAGCATGCCATAGGTATTAAAGGCACTGCGCTGCGGTGGTTTGAATCATATTTGTCTAATAGATTACAATTTGTTCATGTAAATGGGGAATCTTCTTCACAGACTAAAGTTAATTATGGAGTTCCACAAGGTTCTGTGCTAGGACCAATTTTATTCACTTTATACATGCTTCCCTTAGGCAGTATTATTAGACGGTATTGCTTAAATTTTCATTGTTACGCAGATGATACCCAGCTTTATCTATCCATGAAGCCAGAGGACACACACCAATTAGCTAAACTGCAGGATTGTCTTACAGACATAAAGACATGGATGACCTCTAATTTCCTGCTTTTAAACTCAGATAAAACTGAAGTTATTGTACTTGGCCCCACAAATCTTAGAAACATGGTGTCTAACCAGATCCTTACTCTGGATGGCATTACCCTGACCTCTAGTAATACTGTGAGAAATCTTGGAGTCATTTTTGATCAGGATATGTCATTCAAAGTGCATATTAAACAAATATGTAGGACTGCTTTTTGCATTTACGCAATATCTCTAAAATCAGAAAGGTCTTGTCTCAGAGTGATGCTGAAAAACTAATTCATGCATTTATTTCCTCTAGGCTGGACTATTGTAATTCATTATTATCAGGTTGTCCTAAAAGTTCCCTAAAAAGCCTTCAGTTAATTCAAAATGCTGCAGCTAGAGTACTGACGGGGACTAGAAGGAGAGAGCATATCTCACCCATATTGGCCTCTCTTCATTGGCTTCCTGTTAATTCTAGAATAGAATTTAAAATTCTTCTTCTTACTTATAAGGTTTTGAATAATCAGGTCCCATCTTATCTTAGGGACCTCGTAGTACCATATTACCCCAATAGAGCGCTTCGCTCTCAGACTGCAGGCTTACTTGTAGTTCCTAGGGTTTGTAAGAGTAGAATGGGAGGCAGAGCCTTCAGCTTTCAGGCTCCTCTCCTGTGGAACCAGCTCCCAATTCAGATCAGGGAGACAGACACCCTCTCTACTTTTAAGATTAGGCTTAAAACTTTCCTTTTTGCTAAAGCTTATAGTTAGGGCTGGATCAGGTGACCCTGAACCATCCCTTAGTTATGCTGCTATAGACGTAGACTGCTGGGGGGTTCCCATGATGCACTGTTTCTTTTTCTTTTTGCTCTGTATGCACCACTCTGCATTTAATCATTAGTGATCGATCTCTGCTCCCCTCCACAGCATGTCTTTTTCCTGGTTCTCTCCCTCAGCCCCAACCAGTCCCAGCAGAAGACTGCCCCTCCCTGAGCCTGGTTCTGCTGGAGGTTTCTTCCTGTTAAAAGGGAGTTTTTCCTTCCCACTGTAGCCAAGTGCTTGCTCACAGGGGGTCGTTTTGACCGTTGGGGTTTTACATAATTATTGTATGGCCTTGCCTTACAATATAAAGCGCCTTGGGGCAACTGTTTGTTGTGATTTGGCGCTATATAAAAAAAATTGATTGATTGATTGATTGATTGATAACGGCCTTGCTAGCGCCGTTGCCAACAAATGCCTCCAATGCTCGGGAGTTTTGTTTACTTCCGAGTTGGTTGTTGTCATGAACTATCCAGCAGAATGACATGGAGCTGCACCTTAAACAGAGAGAAAAACAGAATCAGGCATCAGAAAGACAAAAAAAATACTGTATAATTTGCAAAATTAAACAACAAGAAAAACAGAGAAATACTAAGGTGATCGCCGGCCACTAGCCCTAAACTTCACTAAAAGACCCAGAATTTAGGTAAAGTTGAGGCCGCAGCCCGCTCCAATTACTAATAAATGAATTAAAAGAGTAAAAAGCGTAAAACAAAACTGTACCAGTATGCTAGCCATATGAAAGGGAAAATAAGTGCGTGTTAAGTCTGGACTTGAAAATCTCCACAGAATCTGACTGTTTTATTGACGCAGGGAGATCATTCCACAGAACAGGGGCACGATAAGAGAAAGCTCTGTGACGCGCAGACTTCTTATTCACCTTAGGGCCGGTACGTAAGGTTTAATTAGGTCAGCTAGGTAGGGAGGTGCCAGTCCATGAATAATTTTATAGGTTAGTAGCAGAACCTTAAAATCTGATCTCACTGCGACAGGAAGCCAGTGAAGAGACGCCAAAATGGGTGTAATGTGGTTGTACTTTCTGCCTCGTGTCAAAAGTCTGGCTGCAGAATTTTGAACCAATTGGAGACCCCTAATGCTAGACTGCGGTAAACCAGAAAATAGAGCATTGCAGTAGTCCAATCTAGAAGAGATAAATGCATGGATCAGGGTCTCAGCATCAGCCATAGACAGGATGGGACAAATCTTCGCTATATTTCGCAGGTGGAAGACAGCAGTCCTCGTAATATTTCTAATGTCGAGGTCAAAGGACACTGAAGGATCAAGAATTACCCCAAGATTCCTCACTTTGTCAGCCATTCGGTACTTTAACGTTTCCCATAACCCCCCTCGTAGAATGCACCGCGGCACCAGCAGAGTTCCGGTGTCTCACAGTGCATGTCAACAATGGCTAGCGAAGATGTGGGTAGCGTTGATTCAGCGAGTTCAGCGATTATGATGATGACACGTTCTCCCAAGTTGAGAGGGTTATCTAGAGGAGGTGTAACACCTGTGATGGACTTCTGCTGTGCCTCGACGTTGTCTTGTTGTCCACACTTGACGAGGTTTGTTTACATTGTGCCATGATATGGAAACCTGCTGAAACTGACCTCTTGTGTGAGTCACGGAATGCGAGATGGCGCGAGATTCACAACTTTGAAACTGTGAATGGCCAAAGGCGGAGGAAGTTCTCCTTTTGGAGGAATATGAGTGATGGAGGGGTGCTCTTGAGTTTTCCATCACGTGTTGGTACCTGACAGCCACCATTTTTGAGGTAAGACACTGAAGTTTTGTCGACTAAAATAAGATTAGCTTCCTCTGTACCAGGCTAAAAACTTTAGTAACACTTCACTTTAGTAACTTTAGTAACAAAACTTTACCCGACTAAGCGCTTTGTGCAACGACTCACATCAAAAAATGAGTCAACTGAGTGAGTTTATTAGACTAAACACTATTAGACTGCTTCATGAAACCGGGCCCTAGGAGGCCTAAAATGTTTGCACAGTACTGTATTTATACATAATCAAAAGATTTCTGGTGTTCTTTTCCCCAATCAATCTTGATGCATCAGTGAATACCATCGTTTCACTTACTGCTTTGGTTTCGTTACTGATGCCACAGATAAAAAAGTTTTATGAAAACATAATTTATCTCAGCAAATGTCATTACTGTAATTACTCGAGATTTGTCGTCAAGTTTGAGCAGTAGAAATTGCACAGATTGCTTGGTGCTGCGCTGAGCTCTGACTCTCTCGACGCTTCTCTCTTTCTCTTGCTGTCTGTAGGCTGTCAAGTTGCATATGCCATCTGATGACACTGATCTGTGCCTGTACGTGCACCCGTGTGTGTGTGTGTGTTTTGGTGGGCGGGTGCTATAACCCCTGTACCAGCTCGACGCAGGTCCTCCATTTAAAGTGGTGATGGCCCGATTTGTCTTCTGCTTGTCAGCTTCAGCTTCCCCAGAGACCGAAAGAGGAGCGAGGGAGAGAAACGAGCAAAAGAGAGAGAGAGAAAGAGAGAGACGGTGGGAGTAAGGGATTGGGAGCAAAGCAGCGGTTGTGTTTTGTAAAACTGATGTTCCGGCCACCACTGTGCAGCGCGCAGCTGTGTTTGGCTGTTTTGAAATTCAAATTTGTAACAGATTGTTTATTTACTGGCGTTGTCATCGGCTCGTAGACGAGTTTTCCAGAACAACGTCCTGATATCAAAGTGAATAACTGCCGCTCCCAGAACATGGTGGGCTCATACTATTCTGTATCGAAACATAATCGGGCACATCTCCTGTAAGATGAAGTAGGAGGATGCAAACCTTTATGTTCGAGGATAAGTTTCTTTTTTTTTTTTTAAAGCAATCCTCTCTCACCAGTAACATTCATGTCTGTGGATCCTTTGACCTTGAGAGATGCCTATGTATAGCGGATGGAGTCATGAGGTCACTGGACAGAGGTGTTTGGTGGCTTTCTTACTCTATGGTTGTGAGACGTGGATGCGAACCAGTAGCCTACGGCGACAATGGGATGTCTTTGGCACTCAGTCATCCCAGTGGTATCCAAGAATCCTCTGTAGATACAATGTGTCAAATGAGCGGCTACTTAGGAAAACTCTGGCGAGGAGTATCACTTGGCATTATGAGGGCGTGTCAACCCCAACAATTCAGCCATATGCGCCTTCCAGAGCTCTCAAGTCTCAAGCATTCACAGTGAGACTCATGCTTTAAAGCAGCCCTGTCAGGTCTCACATATTCGCCGTGAGCCTCAACATGTTGTCACACTCTCATGCTAATGCATGACATTCTCCAACATTTCACTGCTATAACCTGCAAGACAAGATTTGGCGGAAAATAACTCCTTGAGCATATCTCAACTTCCAGCGTGTTGAGGACCCCAGCAGGTGGAGAAGACCAATGGGATGCTCAAAGTTCACCTGGCTGCGGCTCATAGCTGGTACCTTTCGAGATGTTGATAAAGACTGGCTGTTTGCCTGGGTGGTTGCCATCCTGAGTTCAAGGTGATTCTGTGGTGATGGCGAAGTGCAACACCAGAAAATGTCCCAGACTTGACTTGAGTTGATTTAATGACTGTTGGTGTTCACCAAGGTCTTGATCTTGGGTCCTGGGTGGATTGCAACCACCCAGGACTCAATGCAGTTCCGTGGTGTTGTGGATACGGCGACGGGTGTCATGCTTGGCCCCTGCTCAAGGTTTAGGTCCTGATTTTGGCACTATGTCCTTTATGGTTTTATAGTTTTGTTTTCATTTATTTATTCTTTCTCTTGTAAATCTCAGTGTGGTTCTGTTTAATGCTTTGCTTTGCTTTCTAGGTAATCACTGGTTCCATTCTTTATCTTATCATTTTGTTTTGCATTTATTTATTCTATAGTTCATTTTTGTATTTGTTTTGTCACGTCCAGTTTTCATGGTCATGCTTTGGTTGTAAATGGTTTTGTTTGATTTACTCTTTGTGTATCATTTGCTTACCACATTTATAGTTTTACTTTACTGCTTATTGTTTTGCTTTCACTCTTGGTCCCTTTAGTTGTTTTAGTCTTAGTTTTGTTCTGTTTATCACATTTATTGTTTTATGCTTTAGTCTCAGGTTTTGGTTATTTATCTTGTAGTGTTTCTTATCAGGTTAAGTTCTGTTTGTTATTTATTGTGCTTTTCTGTAACCTCTGGTTTTGTTTGCTTATCATTTATTTTCTAGTTAGTCATTTGTCTGTTTGCCCTCTTTAGACTATCAATCAATCAATCAATTTTTTTTTTATATAGCACCAAATCACAACAAACAGTTGCCCCAAGGCGCTGAGACTAGTCACAGTATTTCTTAGTTCTGCCCCTTTTTGTTTTGCTCACGCGTTATTGTTTGTCTAGAACACATCACGTTATTCTGTTAGTTCTTCTGTCACCTTCTTATCTTGCTTTGCACCACTTTTGTTTTGCCCTCCTGCACGCTCTTGCCTTTCTTCTCTCTTCTGTGTTCACTTAACCACACCTCTTTCCAGAACCTTCCACACACCTGCTTCACATCAACCTGATAGTTTGCTTCTCTTTAAAACCCTCACAGTTCCACCGCTCACTGCCCAATTATTGACTTAGATCACTTTCTCGCCTCTTGTCTTGTCCAGTTTGTGCTTTAGTATTTTTGACCTTGCTTGCAGCACACTGGACCAGCTCTACACACTCCATCGGGTGCTCGAGGGTTCATGGGAGTTCGCCCAACCAGTCCACATGTGTTTTGTAGATCTGGAGAAGGCATTCGACCATGTCCCTCGGGGCACCCTGTGGGGAGTGCTCCGGGAGTACGGGGTCCGGGGTCTTTTGCTAAGGGCTATCCAGTCCCTGTACGACCGCAGCAGGAGCTTGGTTCGCATTGCCGGTAGTAAGTCAAACCTGTTTCCAGTGCACGTTGGCCTACGCCAGGGCTGCCCTTTGTCACTGGTTCTGTTCATTATTTTTATGGACAGAATTTCTAGGCGCAGCCAGGGTGTAGAGGGGGTCTGGTTTGGGAACCACAGAATCTCGTCTCTGCTGTTTGCGGACGATGTGGTTCTGTTGGCTTCGTCAAATCAGGACCTTCAGCGTGCACTGGGGCAGTTTGCAGCCGAGTGTGAGGCGTCCGGGATGAAAATCAGCACCTCCAAATCCGAGGCCATGGTTCTCGACCGGAAAAAAAGGTGCTTTGCCCTCTTCAGGTCAGTGGAGTCTCCTTGCCTCAAGTGGAGGAGTTTAAGTATCTCGGGGTCTTATTCACGAGTGAGGGACGGATGGAGCGTGAGATCGATAGACGGATCGGTGCAGTGTCTGCAGTGATGCGGTCGCTGTATCGGACCTTCGTGGTGAAGAGAGAGCTGAGTAGGGGGGCAAAGCTCTCGATTTATTGATTGATCTACGTTCCGATCCTCACCTATGGTCATGAGATTTGGCTCATGACCGAAAGAACGAGATCGCGGGTACAAGCGGCCGAGATGAGTTTCCTCCGCAGGGTGGCTGGGCGCTGCCTTAGAGATAGGGTGAGGAGCTCGGTCACTCGGGAGGAGCTCGGAGTCGAGCCGCCCCTCCTCCACGTCGAAAGGAGTCAGTTGAGGTGGCTCGGGCATCTTTTCCGGATGCCCCCTGGACGCCTCGCTGGAGGGGTGTTCCGGGCGCGTCCCATTGGGAGGAGGACCCGGGATGCGCTGGAGGGATTACATCTCTCGGCTGTCTTGGGAATGCCTTGGGGTTCCCCCGGAGGAGCTGGGGGAGGTGTGTGTGGATCGGGAGGTCTGGGCGGCTTTGCTTGAGCTGCTGCCCCCGCGACCCGACTCCGGATAAAGCGGAAGAAAATGGATGGATCTTGCTTGTGTACGCCGTCCTCCGCCTCGCCGTAGCCCTGAACTCTGCCTGTTTTTTTGACTCTGCCTTTGCTCTGCCTGCTATACTCCTTGACGCCTTTGGTACGAACCCTGCTCGTTTCTTGGGCACAACCCTGCCTGTTCCATGTCTGATACCTCTGCCTGTAAGTCTGACTTCATGTGTACCAAACCCACTGCCTGGTCATCATATAAAGCTATTTATCCTCCACAATCAACCATGTCTCTGAGTTTGCATTGGTCTCCTACTGCTTCCTGCATCAAACCATCACCAGCCTTGTCAACGGGTAACATGACTTGAAAAAACACGTTTTGTTAAAAGAAATTGTTGGTAGCTAAGCCTCTAAGTACACATTTTTGACAATTGTTTTGTTGGCAAGAAATGCAATCAAAACCACCAGATTTCTTGCAACCACCCAGGCAGACCACAAGTCAACCAGGTGAACCATGGGCGTCCCATTGGCCATCTTCAAATTCAACACTGAGGCTCCTGTGTGTTAAATCATGCCCAGAGAAACACTGCATGGTAGAATGTCGTAGTTGATGCTCCATCTTCATGAAATCGATACTCACGTGTCTCCTCCCTAAATATTCATCTTTACAACAAAGTGTGAGTCCAACATGTTTGCATATTGGAGCCTGTGCTCCGTGCTTATCACAAAAACACTAAATAGGTGCTCAAAGTGTGTAGCAGTGCTGCAGAATTACAAGCTTGTGCAAAAAGTGCACGAGTGTAAGGACTGATTTCACAGCTGAAAGTGCACAAGCAAGAACAGCAAGAGCAGGCGCATCATTTTCTGGAACATCAGCTGTGCTTGTCATCTACTGATCCTTTTAGGGGGGGAAAATGGGATTTTCTTTGCAAAATTATCAGCGTAACATGCAAATGAGGGTGTGATTTTTATTTATTTTTTTTATATAACTTCCATAGAGCTGAAACCTGCCTGTAATTTGTGAAGAAACCGCACTTGTAAGCACACGGAGGAGTTTACTCTGGAGAGTCGAATTCATCGTGATTTTAAAGGAAGATCAGTGATGCCCAGAAAAAGTGTAGAACTATTGTTCAAAGTTTAATGGTTAAAAGTTGTCTGGTATAAAGTAAGACCAGCGACTGTTCATATATCACTTTGGTACCAAACCACTTCTGCTGCCAGGTTCTGTCACCATCTGTTTCTCGTACCAAATGCCAGGAGAATTTAATGTTTCTCTCACTTCTGCCAGCCCTTTGAAGCCTGTTGTTGTTTACGCTCTGCATGTGTGTGCGTGTGTGTGTGTGTGTGTGTGTGTGTGTGTGTGTGTGTTCGATGATACAGATGCCTCCTTTCCATTGATGCTCTGATGCACAGTTCTGCTTTTGTAACAGCAGGCCTGTAATTCCACTTGCTTTGGTGACTGGAAAACAAAGATTTGCATTTTTCTGCATAATTATGTCTGTATTTATACGCATTGTTTTTCATTGAGATGCAGTACTAGGTGCAGAAACCCGATTAAAACTGTTTTAATCTGCACTGTTACTGAATAAAACATAATGCAACATAAGTTCCCTGATCCTGGAAACTTTGATATTAACGTGCATATTCGTGCAGCCTGGCAGCAGGACTGTTTCATCTATCGGTGCCCCCTGAGCAAGACAACTCTCAGAAATGCTTTGGGATTCAGGGGGTTAAAACATAATGACACATAAGTACCAAATCCAGTTGCTATTGTAATTCACGTGTCAGCTTCTTCACAAATCTGCACTGAAAAAAGTGAAATTTGAATTAATTTCAAGACTGCTATCTGCCATCCCTACAGGACCTGTACACCTCCAAGGCCCTGAGGCAAGCAAGGAACATAGTAGCCAATCCTTCGCACCCAGGACACAAACTTTTTGTCACCCTCCCTTCTGGTAGACAGCTAAGGTCCATCAGGACTAAAACTTGAAGACACAAAAACAGCTTCTTTCTGTCCGCAGCTAGACTTAAAAGTAATTCCAGAGACCTCCATTTACCCTGCCCCCCACTCCCACTCCACAAAGTACAGACTGATCACCCCTAACTTTTCATCTGCATGCCTGCACAGCCCCATTTCATGATATCTATTTGACAATGACACCAGATCAAATTCCTTGTATGTGAGAACTTACTTGGCAATAAATTCAATTCTGATTCTGATTAAAGTAAATCTTATATTTGCAACACCTAAATTTATTAGTTTATCTGAAAATATATTGATATGGGTAAATCCTTACACTTATACAACCTCTGGCAAAAATTATGGAATCACCGGCCTCGGAGGATGTTCATTCAGTTGTTTAATTTTGTAGAAAAAAAGCAGATCACAGACATGACGCAAAACTAAAGTCATTTCAAATGGCAACTTTCTGGCTTTAAGAAACACTACACTCAATTCACTCAATTCTGAGGAATAAATTATGGAATCACCCTGTAAATTTTCATCCCCAAAACTAACACCTGCATCAAATCCGATCTGCTCGTTAGTCTTCATCTAAAAAGGAGTGATAACACCTTGGAGAGCTGTTGCACCAAGTGGACTGACATGAATCATGGCTCCAACACGAGAGATGTCAATTGAAACAAAGGAGAGTATTATCAAACTCTTAAAAGAGGGTAAATCATCATGCAGTGTTGCAAAAGATGTTGGTTGTTCAGTCAGCTGTGTCTAAACTCTGGACCAAATACAAACATGGGAAGGTTGTTAAAGGCAAACATACTGGTAGACCAAGGAAGACATCAAAGCGTCAAGACAGAAAACTTAAAGCAATATGTCTCAAAAATTGAAAATGCACAACAAAACAAATGAGGAACGAATGGGAGGAAACTGGAGTCAACGTCTATTACCGAACTGTAAGAAACCGCCTAAAGGAAATGGGATTTACATACAGAAAAGCTAAACGAAAGCCATCATTAACACCTAAACAGAAAAAAACAAGGTTACAATGGGCTAAGGAAAAGCAATCGTGAACTGTGGATGACTGGATGCAAGTCATATTCAGTGATGAATCTCGAATCTGCATTGGGCAAGGTGAGCAAAAACTGTGAAAACATTCCTTGCAAAAAGACACACAGGGTCAATGTCATGGCCTGCAAATAGTCCGGATCTTAATCCAATTGAAAATCTTTGGTGGAAGTTGAAGAAAATGGTCCATGACAAGGCTCCAACCTGTAAAGCTGATCTGGCAACAGCAATCAGAGAAAGTTGGAGCCAGATTGATGAAGAGTAGTGTTTGTCACTCATTAAGTCCATGCCTCAGAGACTGCAAGCTGTTATAAAAGCCAGAGGTGGTGCAACAAAATACTAGTGATGTGTTGGAGCGTTCTTTTGTTTTTCATGATTCCGTAATTTTTTTCCTCAGAATTGAGTGATTCCATATTTTTTTCTCTCTGCTTGGTCTAAAAAAGTAACCGTTACTGACTGCCACATTTTTTTCCCTGATTTCTTATAGTGTTTCTTAAAGCCAGAAAGTTGCCATTTGAAATGACTTTAGTTTTGTGTCATGTCTGTGATCTGCTTTTTTTCTACAAAATTAAACAACTGAATGAACATCCTCTGAGGCTGGTGATTCCATAATTTTTGCCAGGGGTTGTACATAAATTTAGGTGTTACAAATTAGAATCATTTTTACCCTGTGCCCCGGCAAAGCAGGGTATCCCAATTAGTCCTATGTGTGTGTCTGTCTGCAAACAAGATAAAAATAAACACTGGATGGATTCTCACTAAACTTGGTGGGAATATTAACTGAGCTGGTATCTCAAGATGATTAACTTTGGGAGAGGATCGGACACCTGTCAGGTCAAGTTCAACCAAAAAACAATGGTGCAACAAAACAAACATTTTCTACTATATTTCTGACACCAAAAGGGCTACAGAGATTGATCTCAAGTCTATATTGATCAGCAAAATAGTTGTTATTGATTGGTATAGGTGTTGCCATGATGAAGTCACAATAAAATCACAAAAAAAATGTTATGTTTGTCCACAGAATATTGAAAAAATGGATATGGTGTTGACATAAGTGTGAAAATGATTGTAAAACAAAACTCTGTCCCATCCTGGTCTACTTCATTTTTGGATCTAATCTTTCTTACAAATCCTCATCATTGATTTTCTTTCAGATTTACCCATGTCAAGTTCAAGAGAGGATTTATGCTGATTCAAAGATGACTTACTGAGATGATCTCTCACATGGTTTCAGGCCGTATCCAAAACACGTGACAACAGACTTGCGTAGAAATCTCACATGGAAATGTTAAATGACTGCTGTTGTCAGGTAGGTTGTTCTTCTTTAGGGGAAAAAAAAATGTAACTGGTGCCATGTGGAATACAGACTTCTGACAGCCATTGTTTTTTCCCCTTTTCTTTTTAAATAGCGAAAATGCCCAGAATGGTTTGTGTTTTGACTGCAGCAGTGGTCCGTGTGTGCGTGTGTGTGTGTGTGTGTGTGTGTGTGTGAGAAGGAGCAATTGTGTTTCAATTGTTTAGGAGACCACAGCTCAGTGTTGGTCTGTTGTTAATTTCGCTCCAGCTGTGCACATTGTCATGTTCCTATTTCATTTGTGTATGCGTGTGTGTCCTGCCAAGCTCAGGTCCCTTCATGCCAGCGCTCAATTCCACAGTCCTGCTGGGGGTCTAACATTTAGCCGTGTGCATGTGTGGCATGAGTGACAAGGTGTGACACACTAGCATTTGTCTCGTAAATGCCAGAACAGAGAATTGACACTAAAGGGGGCTGGTGGGGGTGGGGGGGTTGTAGATGTAGGAGAAGGAGTACAGCACTTTCTCACATGTAATTGTGAGTTTGCTGGAGTATTTGATATTTTTATCTGGAGAAACCTGCACGCTGCTAATCTGCCTTTAACCCTCAGCAGACACATACCTGCTGAGGCGTTTGTCTGATTATAGGATGTCAGAATCTGTTTTCAGCTCATAGTACAGAAAAAGAAACCTGTCCATCTTCGGGCAGTCCTACAAGAAAACTGATTAAACTGGCTGTTGTTCTCTAAAGAAAGTGGAATTCTGGAAATTAATTGGATAATTTCAGCATGTCTCGAATAGAAGTATTTACTAGTATTAATAAATGACTCAGAATCAGGCAGGGGTGGTGGCCGAGCGGTTAAGTGTGTTTGTTTCCAGTGTAGAAGGTTCCTGGCTTCCTGTCCCAGTAAGATCAGATTTTAAGGTTCTGCTACTAACCTATAAAATTGTTCACAGACTAGGATCTCTCTATGTAGCAGACTTACTTACACCCTACGTACCGGCCTGGGCTCTGTGTTCTCAGGGTGCAGGACTACTTTGTGTCCCTAGGGTGAATAAAAAGTCTGCAGGCCATAGAGCTTTCTCTTATTGTGCCCCTGTTCTGTGGAATGATCTCCCTGTGTCAATAAAACAATCAGATTCTGTAGAGGCTTTCAAGGTGATGGTCTAGTGGTTAAGCATTGGGCTTGAGACCAGAAGATCTTTGGTTCAAATCCCAGCCACAAAGGGCCCTTGGGAAAAGTCTTTAATCCCCTAGTTGCTCCAGGTGTGTAGTGAGCACCTTGTGTGGCAGCACCCTCACATCGGGGTGAATGTGAGGCATTATTGTAAAGTGCTTTGAGCGTCTAATTCAGATGGAAAAGCGCTATATAAATGCAGTCCATTTACCATTTACTTACTAAACAGTGATAAATCAAAGGGTCTGGGTTTGTAATTGCTCTGGATCAAAAGTAAGATTCAGGCTTTTTGTGATTTCTAGATTTGGCCATTGGAACTGTACCTGTATCCAGTGTTGGAAAAGTAACTTTGGAAAGTTACTTCATTAGTTACTTTATACAATTACTTCATTAGCAGCTGCAGACACCTTGTCGGTAACTCATAATCTAATTTGGTTATTTTTAAGATTTAGTACTTAGAAAAGTAACTATTAGTTACTTTGCTGATGAGTTACTTTGCTGATTGATCAATCTTAAGAGTAACCAAGTCAGATTCCTAGTTACCTTATTACTTCTTACATTACGTATTAGTTGCAAGTTTTCAGCAGATTCTAATAAAGTAATTGCATAAAGCTGCTAATGAAGTAACTGCATAAAACAACTGCAAAAAGCAAAGTAACTAAAAAGTAACTTTTCAAAGTTACTTTCCCAACACTGCCTGTATCCAACCCCTCGTCCATGTCATGACACCTGATTAACAGATCAAGTAGGCGACTGAATGCTGGGGTGAAGTGGAGACTTTGTGTGGCCTGTGGCTACTACGGTAAGTGTGAAGGCCCAACACGAACCCTGAACAAAAGATGGCTGGCGGGGCTCTGATGGAACAAACAGTCCTCAACAGAGGATCAGGCAGAAGAAGTTATGGCTTGTAACCCAAAGGCTGTGAAGGTGGATGAAGGCTGCAGCAGGGGGTCAGAGGACCAAGCTAATGATCTGCTAAAGATTGTATGTTTGTGAGTGTGCAGTGACATTCCCACGTTAAACAAACCCAATCGCAGGCGTCTCTTGATCAACCCTGGTTGTAGAATTCCACCTTCTACCAATCTTCCTCTCCACTGAGGGATTGCCACGATGATGGCAATTTGTAGAGACATTCACATGTCAACAATGCTCAATGTCCTTGGTCTTACATATGAAAATATGCCTGGGAAAAACTTATGGAGTCGCGAGGTCACTGGACAGAGAAGTTCGTTCAGCAGGAATATATATCAGGGTTTTTGCCAGCGCAGTTGAGCAAAAGGGGCCCCTATTCTGTGATTTGGATCCCCTATGCTGTGATTTGGATCCCCTATGCTGTGATTTGTGCACCTATGCTGTGACTTAACCAGCATAGGGGGGCTTTTCTGTTTTTGTCTTTTTTAAAGGACATGTAGCACATTATTTAATGTCCCAATTAGCAACACAAACTGGTCCACAAAATGCAGGAAATAGTGTTTCAAAGGGTTATAAATTTCTAAATTTTCTCGGGGCCATCCTACTATACTTGCACCTGCAACGCTCATTGTGTGGCTATGCCCACTAGCTTCCCCACATGGTGTGAAAAAATCTTGGTGAGAACCCTGACTATATCAGCATATTGAATCCCAAGCCCCTCTTAGAGTCTTTAAAGCACTGAGGAGTCCATACAAAATTCGCCAGAGCATCGCTTGCTATCATGTCCATCAATTTCTTGGGATCCCACAAATCAAATGAATATACAACATATAGTTGTATATTCTGCTGTTTAACATTTAGAAACCTTCAAATATTCAATAAGCAACACAGAAGGAACATCTAAGTTATTAATTTTTAAGTGAAGTAGGCGTCAGTAATAATGTTTTGTGTTTAAGTCAGTCGACCAGGACTGCGGCTATTTCAAGGCGAGTCTCTCAGAGCTCAGTCAAGGGAGCCAAAATAAGTTAATGCCGTCAGTCAGGCCGGCACGGCCTCGTTAAAACATATTAATCGTTGTTTGGGAACGAAGAATAACTAAATGTGGTCTCTCGCTGTGGGAGCCAGTTTGATTAAAATGTAATAACGGTTGTCTCATGTTGGGAATCAGCAGAAGCATCTCATGTTCCGTATTTTAAGAAGGCGCCGATTCAGTTTTTTTTTTTTTCTTTTTTCAGTGAGAAAAATCCTGCGGTGTTGGACAGAAGTGGAGAAATGGAGACGAACAACAAATCGCCCAAATGTAATTGTCAACTGTCTGTGTTCAGTTTCAGTAATTATTTCGATTTTAAAGTTAATTTTGTGGTCGACTGCACGTGTCTTTGTGCATCAGCGATGCCATGTACTGTTTTTGTAATTGGCAGTTAAACTGTCAAATAGCACGTGATTTAGTGCTCCTTGTAACGACTTTTACAGGTGCTGACGCTATGGAGGGAAAAAAAAACATTTGTGCAAATGCTCGTGTTCCAGGATTATTACCATTTGTCTCAAAATTATAACCAAGAATAGAGATTTTCTTTCTTGCATGTGGTCATGTAATTCCCAATTCTGTTTTTTTGACAATCTGATATATGTAGATGACAGACATCAGTTCTTTTCCTCCTTGTGTCTCATCTCCTCCTTTCCTTTCTTCTCTCCTCCATTCCAGCTCCTGTCCCCTCTTCTTCTGTCATCTCCTCTTGTCTCCTTTCTCCTCCATCACTCTCCACCTCTTCCTCTCAATTTCTTTCCTCTTTTCCATGTTCTTTTCTCCTCTGTCCTGTCTCCTATTATTTCTCAGCTACTTTCCTTTCCTCCCCTTGTCTCCTTTCCTATGGTCTCCTCCTCTCCTTTAATTTTTTTCTTGTCCCCTTGCCTTTATTCTCATCTCCTGTCCTCATGTCTTCTGCTTGTGGCCTCTCCTCATATCTTTTCTTCTTCTTTTCTCTTGTATCCTGTCTTCATGTCTCCTTTTATCTTCTCCTTCTTCCTTCTCTTGTCTCAACTCCTCTTGTATCCTCCTTCTCAACTATTCTTCTCTGTTCTTTTCATCCTCTCCTTGCATCCTTTGCTTTCATCTCCCCTCTTTTCTCCTCCTCTTTTCATTTTCTTCTCTCGTCTCATCTCCTTGTCTTCTCCCTTTCTCTCTCCTTCATCTCACCTCTATCCTCCTCTCATCTACACTCTTGTGCCTCTGTTTTTGTCCTCTCTTCTCTCAGATCATCTCCTCGTCCCTTCTCTTGTCTCGTCTCCTCCCGTCTTATTTCAATTACAATGTTTTCACAAAACAAAAATGTTTCAAACCAGATTTTATAAATGTCAGCTGTATTTTGAGGCTGTCATTAAACACAGACATCACACTGTATATACACACACACACACACACACACACACACACACACACACACACACACACACACACACACACACACACACACACACACACACACACACACACACACACAGACGTTTGTGCCTGTTAATGTCTTGGACCTAAAATGTGTTTGTGAGGGGAAAAGATTAGTTCTGAGAGTCTGAGTTCCATCAAAGAAAGCTTTTTACTGTGCATGTGCACAATGTATTTATCAAGTTGGGATGGAAAAATGTGCACGTAAACATCACTGTTTAAGGGACGCACTGAAGAAAAATGATAAATGGCTTTTAAAACTCACACTGACACACTTTAGTGTTGCGTCGCTGTGTGTCTTTTTGTGTCCCAAGAGCAAATTTGTGAGCGCTTGAGTGCAAGTTCACAGGACAGTGAGATTATTTCTCAGTTTGAGAAATAAGTCAGTTTGAGCATCACTTTTTTTCATGAAAGAGCTACAGAATTGTCAGCATTTAATCATCTTCAGGTATGAGTAACAAAAGCTTCTTCAGCTGTGAAATTTAGAATTCCTTCTCTAAATTCTGTCTTTGTTGTTCTTTCATATTCACAGAGCCTCACTCTAATGTCTTAAATGATCACTTTGTGGAGGTTTGAGCAAACTTGGTCCTGTAGGGTCACCTCAGGCTGACCTCTGCTCAGCTGGTAGACTGTGTTTGTCTGTGATAATACACTGGTGCCACGCCCCCGCCCCACATCCACCACACAGGAACGACTTAGCCCCGCCTCCTGAAAACCCAGTGATACATGGACATTCACTTGACCTTTCCAAGCTGCTGCTGGATGATGCACACAGAAACACACCACATGGTGTAATAAATCTAGGCAAAGACCCCAGTGCAGAGATAATAATAACACAGGGTTAGAACAAGTTTTATAATTCCCAGTAGCTATATGAACAGTGAATGGCAAGATGGCAGGTGAAAAACAGAATTTCACAGTGACATCAAAGGTCCATAATGTGGAATCAAAAACACACAAACTTGATAGGTTAGACAGCAGGGGTTTTCAAAGTGTGGGAGAGTGACCCCCCCCAACCCCCACCAACACACATGCACACAATCTTCAACATCTTTGTGTGTTTTTTTAATTCTTTTGCACATCTTAAACACATTTTAAATTTATTTGTGTGATTTTAAGGAACTTTCTATGCATTTACACATTTTACAGCCTTTGTAAACATTTGAAACATGTTTTTGAAGAACTTTCTATTCTTTCACACATTTTACACCCTTTTCAAGCATTTTAAACCTGTTTTTAAAAACTTTCTGTTCTATTTTTACCTTTTGTCATATTTTAAACATCATTTTTTTGACATTTAAACATCTCTGTGTTTTTAAACATCTTTGGCATAACTGACACATTTTAACAAATAATATTGATTAAACTTTTATATCTACTAGTCTCACCTCTTGTTTAGTGCGAGCAATGAGTCTGGGTCTTTGACACACACAGGCGGCTGATGCAGGGATGCACTGTGGAGAGGAGCAAACAAAGATCGCCCTCTACTTTCTTCTTTTTTGGTTGTCCCAAACTCCGTCTTCTCACTGGTAGATTTACATGCAAAAAATGTATTTGTTTTGCTCCTGGCATGTTAGCTAACAATGTTTTCTTTTTCCTTTTTTCCCCTTTTTCTTTTGTTGGTCAACAGTGTTTACAGGTTTGTTTTTTTTTGCACCCACCCCCCAAAGAACTTTGGCACCCCCAGGAGTGTCGCGCCTCACAGTTTGAAAACCACTGCGCTAGAGAGCAGGGTAGAAAATAAGGCAATCTGGCAAGTACGAGAAATAAAAGCAGCGGTTACAAAGGACATCAATCAGTTCAACCCAGAAGTGCCTAAACACACAAATGTTGAAGTAAAAAACCCAGAAGTTCAACCAACCAAAGCAAATATAGAGGAAAAAGTCTTAATAAGAGCACAACTAATAAACACCAAGAGAATGAAATACCAAATAACTGAGGGAAAATTTATAAGAAATAATTCAGAATAACTTGTCATGTTCAATCAAAACAGCAAAACAAAACAAGAGCCAAAATGTAGCTCATGACACATGGCCATAATGTCACGGCTGACATTCTCTCACAATGCAAGCCGTAGGCCTCATCTAAGTCTCCTGAAGTAACCATTTGTCATTCCAATGGTACCCAAGGATTCTCCAGAGAGACCTAGCTCCATAAATATTCAGTCCTCACCTTACGTCACTGGTTAGCATTCAAGTCTTAACACCACAGCATTAGACCAGAATTACAAGGACCCAAAAGATTTGGTATTCATTCTCCTGCAAAGGTATCGGCATCTGTCCAGTGATCTCAAGACTCTTTAAGGCATCTCTTGATCTAAAAGGCCAAAGACCCGTTAACAGATCTGATCAAACACTGGGTGATTTGGTGCACCTTACAGTCATAAAATCTGAAGAGAAGTCATGTCAAAATGCTATAAAATAAGAGGAAGTTCTAGACCTTCATCCCTTCAACAAGCAACAGGAAACCCCAAGCAGATTAGACTCAATGGGGTGGACATAAGCTCTGACCCGTCTAGCAACACAAAAAGGCAAAAAAAAAAAAAAAACAAGCCAGAAAGAGACATACAGTTAAATCAAATGACGACAACAACAAGCTGGTCAGATGTGGATTACAATCCTAGCGAAGCATATCACTCCTGTTTGTGCATCAGTGCACTTGAGCAAGGCACTATATTGCTTTTGGAATACTTCTGTCACCTTGTATAGATGCTCCAAGCATTGGTGGGAATTTAATTTTAAGTTCATTTTGAGAAAAAACAGCTGCACAAAAGAAATGTTTTCAGGAACACAAAGTGCAGATGCGTGAGTCTCTTTGGATGTTTTTAAATGGCATTTGACTCCATTTTGTCCTGTTTGAAAAGACTATATTTCAGCAAAAGTCGAGCTCGCAATTTCACCAGCCACATCTGTTACACTTACTTTGTGGAAGTCAAAAGCAATCACGGTGTTGGCAAAAGTGACTTTTTTCAGAGATTCTCTTTCACAGATCCATTTAGAAGATGGGAGTTTGGACACTCTGTTTTCCAAGATCGTCAAACTGTACACAACTTTTAAAAACAAATGGGAACTGGATCAAGGCCAGGCAAGTAGAGACCCCTTCTCCATCTGTGTTCAGGCAATAGAATAGAACTTATCGTACATCGTATGCTTGGTACTTCAACAAATATTACCGAGCAGATGGTGTATATTGTCATGAATGTTCTTTAGGCAAATGTTTGAACAGAGCTTAATTTATCTTTGCAGGAAAGGAAAATCTATCAATCAATCAATCAATCAATTTTTTTATATAGCGCCAAATCACAACAAACAGTTGCCCCAAGGCGCTTTATATTGTAAGGCAAGGCCATACAATAATTATGTAAAACCCCAACGGTCAAAACGACCCCCTGTGAGCAAGCACTTGGCTACAGTGGGAAGGAAAAACTCCCTTTTAACAGGAAGAAACCTCCAGCAGAACCAGGCTCAGGGAGGGGCAGTCTTCTGCTGGGACTGGTTGGGGCTGAGGGAGAGAACCAGGAAAAAGACATGCTGTGGAGGGGAGCAGAGATCGATCACTAATGATTAAATGCAGAGTGGTGCATACAGAGCAAAAAGAGAAAGAAACAGTGCATCATGGGAACCCCCCAGCAGTCTAAGTCTATAGCAGCATAACTAAGGGATGGTTCAGGGTCACCTGATCCAGCCCTAACTATAAGCTTTAGCAAAAAGGAAAGTTTTAAGCCTAATCTTAAAAGTAGAGAGGGTTGTCTGTCTCCCTGATCTGAATTGGGAGCTGGTTCCACAGGAGAGGAGCCTGAAAGCTGAAGGCTCTGCCTCCCATTCTACTCTTACAAACCCTAGGAACTACAAGTAAGCCTGCAGTCTGAGAGCAAAGCGCTCTATTGGGGTGATATGGTACTACGAGGTCCCTAAGATAAGATGGGACCTGATTATTCAAAACCTTATAAGTAAGAAGAAGAATTTTAAATTCTATTCTAGAATTAACAGGAAGCCAATGAAGAGAGGCCAATATGGGTGAGATATGCTCTCTCCTTCTAGTCCCCGTCAGTACTCTAGCTGCAGCATTTTGAATTAACTGAAGGCTTTTTAGGGAACTTTTAGGACAACCTGATAATAATGAATTACAATAGTCCAGCCTAGAGGAAATAAATGCATGAATTAGTTTATCAGCATCACTCTGAGACAAGACCTTTCTGATTTTAGAGATATTGCGTAAATGCAAAAAAGCAGTCCTACATATTTGTTTAATATGCGCTTTGAATGACATATCCTGATCAAAAATGACTCCAAGATTTCTCACAGTATTACTAGAGGTCAGGGTAATGCCATCCAGAGTAAGGATCTGGTTAGACACCATGTTTCTAAGATTTGTGGGGCCAAGTACAATAACTTCAGTTTTATCTGAGTTTAAAAGCAGGAAATTAGAGGTCATCCATGTCTTTATGTCTGTAAGACAATCCTGCAGTTTAGCTAATTGGTGTGTGTCCTCTGGCTTCATGGATAGATAAAGCTGGGTATCATCTGCATAACAATGAAAATTTAAGCAATACCGTCTAATAATACTGCCTAAGGGAAGCATGTATAAAGTGAATATATATATAAAACGTGCTGCAGCTACACACTGTTTTGTTAGTGGATTAGCTTTTTCTTCCCCTTGGAATCCTGAGGTGTTCCAAAGCCAGCTGGGAGATACAATCCCTCCAGCGTGTCCTGGGTCTTCCTTGGAGCCTCCTCCCAGTTGGATGTGCCTGGAAGACCTCCAAGGGAGACGACCAGGGAGTCATCCTCACCAGATGCCCAAACCACCACAGCTGGTTCCTTTAGATGCGCAGAAGCAGCAGCTCTTCAAAGTCCCTCTCACATAGTCAAGCTTCTCACCCTGTCCAGGAGTGTAAGCTCAGATACCCAACGGAGAAATCTCATTGTATCCGCAATCTTATTCTTTTGGTCGTTACACAAAGTACATGACCATGGGAATGGATAAGAGCATTAAACTTTTAAATTTAGAGTCTCTTCTTCTGGCTCAGCTCCTTCTTCACCAGGGCGGTCTGGTACAGTGTCTGTAACACAACAGATGCCGCCACAATCTATCGATCTCCCACTCCAATTTACTCCCCCTCTTGAAAAGACCTCAAGATACTTAAACCCCTCTAGTTGGGGCAGTAACTTTCCCTGAGCCAGAGGGGACAATCCACCCATTTCCGACAGGGGACCATGGTCTCAGATTTGGAGGTCCTGATTCTCATCCCAATTGCTTCACACTCGGCTTCAAACCTGCTCCATACACATCAGATGAAGCCAACAGAACCACATCATCTGCAAAAGGTAGAGATGCAACGCTGAGGCCACCACACTGGACACCCTCCGGTCCCTGACTGCACCTTGAAATCCTGTCCATGAACATCAGGAACAGGACTGGTGCCAAGGACTCGCATGTTGCAGTGGTTCCGGTACCCCATACTCATACACCATACGTGGGGTAGCTGCTAATTAGCAAAACAACAACAAAAAATTTGTTTGTGGGTTAGCTGAAAAGCTTTGGCACCATTGGTAGACCAATTATCTTTCATTAAATCTAGTTCTGCTAACTTTAAGTCAGCTAACTTAAAAAAAGTTTCATGATCAAAAATGTTTGTAAACCCTAAAAACATACACGTTGGTTCTTGTTGGAACTTATATGCTAACCTGAGAACACATTGCACAAAGGCAACAAGCATCACTTCAAAGAGTTGAAGGAACAACAGGTCAAGCCAGAGTAAAAAAAAATGAAATGATTAAAGTTATTTTCCATGTGTATTTTTATTTCCTAATATTTCTTTTTCTTTTAAAAAGCTTTATGTACTGTGAATGAAGAGGATGTTGAACTTAAACGACTGTTTAATTTCATTTCCTCGCTTATTCAAGATGTACGTCTTGATTGGCTGCAACCTCCCGGTGTTAATTAGATGGACAATAATTGCACTTAATCAACAGATTCAAGATATTGTAACACATTAAAACAGGATGTTCTGAGTGTAATTTTGTGCTAATATCATGTACGTCCTAGAAAACTGGGTGATTCAGAGGGTTGGTCTTTTAACCGTTTTTGAGGTATGCAATATATGACTGTCAAAAGCAGCGCTGATGGAATGTCCTCTGATTGAAACTCTCTTCAGGATCCACTGTGCCATGTGACAAATGCTGCCTATATGTGAATACACATTTTAATGACAAAAAATCTTGTCTGTAATTGGAAATAACTCTTATTGTTAAAGGCTTGTGTGCCTCACACAAAGGCACTCATCTACTGGCTGGCAATGTCATTAGAAACACTCTCGCAGGATTATTATTATTATTATTATTATTATTATTATTATCATTATTATTATACCCTGTGCACCGGCGAAGCCGTGTATTTTCACTCACTTGTGTGTGTGTGTGTGTGTGTGTGTGTGTGTGTGTGTGTGTGTGTGTGTGTGTGTGTGTGTGTGTGTGTGTGTGTGTGTGTGTGTAAGATGTGCCAGATAACTCAAAAATAGCTTGATGGATTTCCCTCAAACTTGGTGAGAATATCACTTGGATAGATGTCTAAAGGTGATTAGATGTTAGAGTAGTTTGGTCAAATGTCATGGAACACACACACACACACAAAAAACAAAACAAAAGAAAAACACATTTTTTGAGGTATATTTCAACTCCCAAGAAGTCTAGATAAGTAATCTGAGGCACATATTGATTGTGATTGATTTGTATGAATGACTTCATGATGGAGTCACATCATGGAAAAAAAAACATCACTACAGACGTATGTATATTTACTTTTATGTTTATGTTGCGGTGTGTTGTGCACACTGCAAAAACATATCTAAGAAAGTAAAAAAAAGACTTGTTTAAAGACAATTTGACTTAATTTATGTCTAAATAGAATAATCTTAAGCAGTTTTTACATAAGAAAAATGCCTTATTTTGGGAAAATGTATCTCGTTTTTTCTTAATAGGTTTTTCCAGCTAATATCAAGATGTATTTAACCAGTAACAAGGGAAAGCAAGGGAATTCGAATCATCCAAGCAAAGGAACAAGATTGTTTTCCTTATTTTAAGACAGAGGCTAATCTTAAAATAGGAATTCTGTCTAGTTTTAAGGTACATTTTGATTATTCAAAAAAATGTGTGGATCGGGAGGTCTGGGCGGCTTTGCTTGAGCTGCTGCCCACGCGACCCGACTCCGGACGGATAAAGCGGAAGAAAATGGATGGATGGATGGATTTTGATTATTCAGTGCCAAGACATTTTGCTAATTTTGAGAATTCTAACCAAGTAAACTTTTCTTACCCCAGTGGCAGATATTTTTGCTTAATGCAAAACAATTTGGCTAGATTTTGGATTTTTTTTTTTTTTGGCTTATTTTGAGAGGGACAGTTTTTGCAGTGCATGCATCAGCCCTTTGATGGCTTTTTTTGTTTGTTTGTTTGTTTTACCTGTTGAATAAAACAACAAAGCTTATTTGTGGAGTGCATATTTGTATCAATTTTATTTTGGTAATGTCATACTCATGAGTATGATGAGCAATTTCCTGGATCAGTGAGGTGGAGCTCAATCCAGTCTGACTGAATTGGGCTTACTATCATTGATATGGCAGTGCTGCAGTGCATTGTGGGCAGTCTAAGGCACACCTGTGCACTAATCATGGTGTCTAATCAGCATCTTGATATGGCACACCTGTGAGGTGGGATGGATTATCTCAGCAAAGGAGAAGTGCTCACTATCACAGATTTAGACTGGTTTGTGAACAATATTTGAGGGAAATGGTGATATTGTGTATGTGGAAAAAGTTTTAGATCTTTGAGTTCATCTCATACAAAATGGGAGCAAAACCAAAAGTGTTGCGTTTATATTTTTGTTGAGTGTGTATATATATATATATATATATATATATATATATATATATATATATATATGATTAGTGCACAGGTGTGCCTTAGACTGCCCACAATAAAAGGCCACTCTGAAAGGTGCAGTTTTATTACACAGCACAATGCCACAGATGTCGCAAGATTTGAGGGAGCGTGCAGTTGGCATGCCGACAGCAGGAATGTCAACCAGAGCTGTTGCTCGTGTATTGAATGTTCATTTCTCTACCATAAGCCGTCTCCAAAGGCGTTTCAGAGAATTTGGCAGTACATCCAACCAGCCTCACAACCGCAGACCACGTGTAACCACACCAGCCCAGGACCTCCACATCCAGCATGTTCACCTCCAAGATCATCTGAGACCAGCCACTCGGACAGCTGCTGAAAAAATCGGTTTGCATAACCAAAGAATTTCTGCACAAACTGTCAGACACCGTCTCAGGGAAGCTCATCTGCATGCTCGTCGTCCTCATCGGGGTCTCGACCTGACTCCAGTTCGTCGTCGTAACCGACTTGAGTGGGCAAATGCTCACATTCGCTGGCGTTTGGCACATTGGAGAGGTGTTCTCTTCACGGATGAATCCCGGTTCACACTGTTCAGGGCAGATGGCAGACAGTGTGTGTGGCGTCGTGTGGGTGAGCGGTTTTCTGATGTCAATGTTGTGGATCGAGTGGCCCATGGTGGCGGTGGGGTTATGGTATGGGCAGGTGTCTGTTATGGATGAAGAACACATGTGCATTTTATTGATGGCATTTTGAATGCACAGAGATACCGTGACGAGATCCTGAGTCCCATTGTTGTGCCATCCAAGAACATCACCTCATGTTGCAGCAGGATAATGCACGGCCCCATGTTGCAAGGATCTGTACACAATTCTTGGAAGCTGAAAATGTCCCAGTTCTTGCATGGCCGGCATACTCACCGGACATGTCACCCTTTGAGCATGTTTGGGATGCTCTGGACCGGCGTATACGACAGTGTGTACCAGTTCCTGCCAATATCCAGCAACTTCGCACAGCCATTGAAGAGGAGTGGACCAACATTCCACAGGCCACAATTGACAACCTGATCAACTCTATGCGAAGGAGATGTGTTGCACTGCATGAGGCAAATGGTGGTCACACCAGATACTGACTGGTATCCCCCCCCAATAAAACAAAACTGCACCTTTCAGAGTGGCCTTTTATTGTGGGCAGTCTAAGGCACACCTGTGCACTAATCATTGTGTCTAATCAGCATCTTGATATGGCACACCTGTGAGGTGGGATGGATTATCTCAGCAGAGGAGAAGTGCTCACTATCACAGATTTAGACTGGTTTGTAAACGATATTTGAGGGAAATGGTGATATTGTGTATGTGGAAAAAGTTTTAGATCTTTGAGTTCATCTCATACAAAATGGGAGCAAAACCAAAAGTGTTGCGTTTATATTTTTGTTGAGTGTATATATATATATATATATATATATATATATATATATATATATATATATATATATATATATATATATATATGTGTGTGTGTGTGTGTGTGTGTGCACTCAATGTAAATTGTGCTTATTCTGTCAGCTTTGTCACAAGAGTCACACACACAAAGAACTTATCTTCAAACACTGTGGTTTCCACTCCTCGGAGATTCTAGTGGCGCCTTTGTTTTTTGTTTTTGTTTCTTTGTGTTTTTTTTTCTACGTAAGACAATGAAGTCTTTTTGTGTGCGTGTGTGTCATTGTGTATGTGTTCTCGCGTGTGTTTTCTGATGTGGTTTTGTCCAACAGAAAAACAAGCATTTAAGTTTTACAGAGAGAAATCCTCAAATCCCCAAATGGACTGATAATTACAAACAGGACAAGACTGATATATATATATATATATATATATATATATATATATATATATATATATATATATATATATAATATGTGTGTGTGTGTGTGTGTGTGTGTGTGTGTGTGTGTGTGTGTGTGTGTGTGTGTGTGTGTGTGTGATGGAACTACAGCTGAAACATGTTTTATGAGTTTTGAAAAAAAATAATCAGAAATTCATGCCGCAGCTCACAGAGTGAGGCAGACACAGAGAGATAGTCTGAGATTTACATCGTGTGACAAAAAACGATGGACGGAGAGAAAAGGATTTACGGAGAGCTTGAAGCAGCTCGATGGTAAACCAGGACGGTTCCATGTAGTCTTGTTACAAACCATGATTATGTATCAAAATGTTCCAGTTCGGCAATTAAATTAAGCCTGAAAGGACCCAGGATTCTTTTGACGTTTCAGTCCCATATATGTAGTTATAGTACCTTATAGTACCATACATGCTACGTTTTTAAAGTTGGGAGTTCCTTTGTACTTTGTTTAAAACAGAAAAGGGATTTACTTTGGTAAAGGTATCAATTTATTTCTTAGTATTCAAATAAAGGATTCACAATCTGACATCACCAATGTAATCACCATTCACATCCACTGGAAACAATTTAGAATTTTTGGCCATGTGGGTTAAAATACACCATGACATGTAACATGGAATCTTTACCGTCAATAAAACTAGGTGTGATTTTGCGATATAAAGCAGGTGCTGTTTTCATAACCGAAACACTGAGTTATGATGTTTTAGGTTACCAGTGTTAAAGGGAGACCCCAACATTTTTCAACCAGGGCTCTATGTTTAGATGCTTTGAGGTTGATTCTTTCACTATGGACACAAACAAAATTAATCGATGAAATATTGATTTAAAATGCAAACACAGTCACAGGCTAACTGGCTACATAATAGTATTGTGTGGGGCAATCGCTTCTTTTTAGGTGAAAATGTCAGAAGTGTCTGTTAACACGGAATGGATCCCTACAGACATAAACATGCACATGTTCACCGCACAAAATGCAAATAAGCATTACACAACTGTTTATGCATTTAGCCTGCCATGGGCTTCTTCATAAATTTAAATAAATTTCAATGTATTTTATTTATATAAAACCAAATCACAAAATCGTTGCCTCAAGGCGCTTCACATGAGTAAGGTCTAACCTTACCGACACCCTTCTCCCGCCCCCAAGCAAGCACACAGGTGACAATAGTAAGGTAAAACTCCCTCTGGTTAAAAGTCAGCTGCTACTGCTAGTTTTTTTTAGGTATCATCAGTAACTAGCATTAAGTTAAATGTCAGCTGCTACTGCTAGTTTTTTAGGTATCATCAGTAACTAGCATTAAGTTAAATGTCAGCTGCTACTGCTAGTTTTTTAGGTATCATCAGTAACTAGCATCAAGTTAAAAGTCAGCTGCTATTACTAGTTTTTTTTTTTTTTTTTTTTTTTTTAGATATCTTGAGTAACTAGCTAAAAACTGGCTTGGTTACAAGCAACCACATTCTCTGTCATCTTTATCTTGAACTGCAGGAGGTAGACCGTGACGACCAGGAAGCGAGTTCCAATCTAATTAGCTACAGGCGCCGTTAACTTACAGACTTCACAGTGTTCCAGCTACATGTTCAAAGTTGGAGCCCAGTAGCCACGTAGCATGTGACAGTCTCCCATCACCTTTCAGAATTTCGCCAAATGTTGGCAACAGCTCATGAAATATGGCTGATTTCTGACTTATTTGAAAAGAAAGCAGCTTTTATGTGAAAATTAAGACACAAGCGGAGAAACAATGGGAGCAGAAACGACTCGAGGGAGGGAGGAGAGGAAGACAGACAGAGAGAGAGAGAGACAGAGAGGATTGTTTCGAAGAGACACTTTGATGAATGAGCAGAGATTTGGCATGGTATCAATACAACTAAGCCAGAAAATTATAGACTTCCAAACACCTTTACGAGAAAAGACACACCAGACTGTAGCGTTCTTGTGATTTACGCGACCAACACAACTGTGCAGAAGTGTGAAAATCTTCTTACAGATGGGTGTTTTAATTTTCATGAATGGGAGACGTGCAGTGCATGGCAGCCATCATTTTTCTATGTGCGATTCTATGTTTCTACCACTGGGGACAGCAGAGTCACACGCTGCCAGACTCAGCCCCCCCCCCACACACACACACATACACACACACACACACGCACACGCACAAACCCATCCATCAACTGTGCAAAAGATCTGTAAGGCCTTAACATTACTCTTGTTTGGTGTGATGGAGTGTTGGCTAACTCTGGTGCTTTCTTTATTCCGTTCTCCCTCTCTTTCTCTTTTATTCTCTTTTTCACTGCCTCTCTCTCTCTCTCTTTCTCATGTTGTCCTTGCTCCTCTCTCTGTCGCTTCTTGATGCTCTCATCTCTTTTAATTCTCACTCGCGTCACTGCACATGCTCACACTTGGCCTGGGATGCTGTAGATATCAATCAAGATGATTATTATCCGTATCGTCATGGAAACATCAGTGAGGGTTTTAAGCAATGATGTCATTCCTTTATACGCTATATGATGCAGCTGATGTGGTCGCCATGTGGTCTTCTGGAAGTGAGCAGAATTGCTCCCCCCCACCAATATTTTCAAAGCAATATTCAAGGTGAGCTGAATTTCGTGACCTGACATTAAACTACAAACATTTTGTGGTAGTCATATTATCATATACCTATAAATGATACGTCAATATGATTGGATAAAACACTAAATAAATAGCAATACACCCTTTTCGTGGACGGGTAATATTTTTGCTCTATGGCAAGATGCATTATCATCTTGAAAAATGATTTCATCATCCCCAAACATCCTTTCAATTGATGGGATAAGAAAAGTGTTCAAAATATCAACGTAAACTTGTGCATTTATTGATGATGTAATGACAGCCATCTCCCCAGTGCCTTTACCTGACATGCAGCCCCATATCATCAATGACTGTGGAAATTTACATGTTCTCTTCAGGCAGTCATCTTTATAAATCTCATTGGAACGGCACCAAACAAAAGTTCCAGCATCATCACCTTGCCAAATGCAGATTCGAGATTCATCACTGAATATGACTTTCATCCTGTCATCCACAGTCCACGATTGCTTTTCCTTAGCCCATTGTAACCTTGTTTTTTTCTGTTTAGGTGTTAATGATGGCTTTCGTTTAGCTTTTCTGTATGTAAATCCCATTTCCTTTAGGTGGTTTCTTACAGTTCGGTCACAGACGTTGACTCCAGTTTCCTCCCATTCACTCCTCATTTGTTTTGTTTTGCATTTTTGATTTTTGAGACATATTGCTTTAAGTTTTCTGTCTTGACGCTTTGATGTCTTCCTTGGTCTACCAGTATGTTTGCCTTTAACAACCTTCCCATGTTGTTTGGATTTGGTCCAGAGTTTAGACACAGCTGACTGTGAACAACCAACATCTTTTGCAACATTGCGTGATGATTTACCCTCTTTTAAGAGTTTGATAATCCTCTCCTTTGTTTCAATTGACATCTCTCATGTTGGAGCCATGATTCATGTCAGTCCACTTGGTGCAACAGCTCTCCAAGGTGTGATCACTCCTTTTTAGATGCAGACTAACGAGCAGATCTGATTTGATTCAGGTGTTAGTTTTGGGGATGAAAATTTACAGGGTGATTCCATAATTTATTCCTCAGAATTGAGTGAGTCCATATTTTTTTTCCCTCTGCTTGGTCTAAAAAGTAACCGTTACTGACTGCCACAATTTTTTTTCCTGATTTCTTATAGTGTTTCTTAAAGCCAGAATGTTGCCATTTGAAATGACTTGTTATGTGTTGGACGCAGCTCGGAGAACCGACCAGCGTTTGAAGGACCCAGTATGAAATAAGCAGAGCACGGTACAAAGGCTAACTGAATTTAATACATAACAGTGATACAAAAAATAACAAAAGAAAGTGCGGTCTGGCGTGGTGCGCTCCCAGCAGCGCTAACGGTCCGGAGCCAGAAGCTGTTCGGACCCAAGGACCCCGCCGACACCCCCCAGGTGGCCGCAACAAACCGAGTCTGTGAAGGAAGGAACCATTATGTGAGTCCACACTCTACACACAGAGAGAACACTTAAAGGTGTACAAACAGCAAACACTTCCTGGCTTGATTACCAGTCAGCTTCCCAACCTGCAGGCATGGAACATCCAGTTCACAAAACTCCACTGCAGTGGAAGCCGATACATGACTAACATACAGCTCAATATAAAAAGGTGTGAGGGACACCACATTTACTGACTGTATAAATGTTAGTCACAAAATCTAACGTACCTCAGGAAGTGTGCTGACGAGCGTGAGACCTCACCCCCTCCTCTTTCACAGACCGTGCATCAAACCCTGGACGTTCTCTGCATCCACTGATGATGAGATGGCTCCCGAGACGACGATCTCACCCGTCTGGTCACAAGGTCGAGTCTCTGGCAAATACACACTGTATACTCCAGTCTTAAATGCCACCATGTTCCAATCCATATAGATGCACCACAGCTGTGAGTCCTGACGAGCCGCAGGTGATCAGGGTGAGGTCCTGATAACCTCAGCTACACAGCCACTCAGTCCCAAATGCAAGCCACCTGGAAGGAAAACCAAAAGACAGAAACAAAAAGGCAGCCAGGCCCCCCCAGCCATACAACATGACTTTAGTTTTGTGTCATGTCTGTAATCTGCTTTTTATCTACAAAATTAAACAACTGAATGAACATCCTCCGAGGCCGGTGATTCCATAATTATTGCCAGGCGTTGTACGTGTCCAACCTCGTAGGTTGATCGTTAAAATTAAATTTGTTAGTTCTAAAAGCCATCATAATTATTTATAGGAAAACTTTCTATTTTTTTTCTACTAAGGTTTGAACTTTACACAGCAGAGAAAAGTGAGAAAATGTTAATGCCTGTTTGAGAAAAGTGTATAAAGTGTGTAGTGAGGGGTTTTACAGCCTTAAAACATCTATAATAATTGTAAAAAATAACGCTGACTACTTTGCGGATTTCACCTATCACGGGTTATTTTTAGAACGTAACTCCCGCGATAAACAAGGGACCACTGTATATGATAAAAGCGTTATCAAGTTGTTCACCAATGAATATGGGTTTTTACACGCTTCAGAAAACCATACAACATTTATCATTTATAGGTATACGATAAAATCGTTATCAAGTTGTTTTACCAATGAATATGGCTTTTTACACCCTTCAGAAAACCATACACCCTGAGGCCGAAGTATGGTTTTCTGAAGGGTGTATAAAGCCATATTCATTGGTGAACAACTTGATAACATAATATCCACCTCTGGTGGTGGTGTTTACATCACATGTAGGAATATTGTTTTCAGCCCTTTGTTTGCATGTGTGTTTCTTGTGAATGTGAGCAACATAACTCAAGCTGTTTCAGTCCAATTTAGTCCAAGATTGGTGGACGTATTGAGGGCCAGCCAAGTACAAAGGGGTGCTATTTTGAGAAAGATCACGTAAACATCAAGTTCACAGGCTAAGGTCATATGTCTGGCCAAATGCTAATATGTTATGGGGTAATTAGTAGTGGTATTTAAAGGATCTGTTTAATGATACACCTGTGGTTACTATTAAATAGTAATATTAGGTCATATGTAAAGATTCTCTTGACAACATAACACTTGACCTTGGGTGACCATTAGGGGTTCAACTCAAGGTCATAAGTGCTTAGGACACAATTGTACTTCACAGGCAAAAGTGAATCTTATTTTGCATTTTAACAAATGTGCAAATGTGAATCATAAAAAGAAATCTGAAAATACAGTCAAATACTTATGTTTTTAGAAATTCACAAAATTGTCATTTTCGTAGATGAAGCAATGCAGCATTTTTATTGTATCAAATGCCAAAAGTATTTTAATTACTTTACTAATACTACTAATAATAATAAACTTTCAGATGTCACTTTCCAAAGAGTGGTTTCAAATTGCTTTACAACATCAATACAAAGACCTTGAAAGTACATTTAATGCACAGAAAAACTGTCCTAAATGATGAAAATAAGAGCAAAAATCACAATGAATTAAAAGTTAAATTACACGCATTGCATCAAGATGGAGCAGCGCAGAGAATACTGCAATGCCTGTCAACAAGTGATCAATAAAATATGCAGTTTACAGTGATGTAAAACAGAAAAAATGGCAAATACATTGAAGACAAGGTCAATATTTATTGATTGATAGATCAAATAACCTTTTCTGCTCTACGAAGGCTTCTGAGAGTATATGTGAAGCTTATTTAGAAAAGGTCAAAGTCTATGAACAAAACCATTGAAAGGTTTTTTTTTTTTTTGTAACTAGGATTTTCAGTGTTGTGAGATTGATACTGTATGTTATTGCTAAAATTATCGTTCATCTACTTCTTGATTTTCCACCCCTCTGAAAGCACTTTAATGAAACGTTAACTATTGGTAATGCATTTTATCTTTTTCCCCCAGTTATTTTCGATTTTAATTGTTGTAAAACATTCTGTAAAAGCTGCTGTGAAACTGCTTTGTATATTTGTTTCATGTCTGATAAATAAAGGAATACTTAAAATATCATTCTATGGTTGGGGCAGTGTTTATTTTCCTACTCTTCATAGATCTTTTAGACAATTTCCACCAAATGTATCTAACATGTGGATGATAGTTAATCCCAGATTTGCTCTTAACCCATGTTGTCCAAGGGTATTTTTTGTCAATTTTACCATGTTTTCAATAATTCCTCTTTTAACATACTCTATTTTTAGGATAATGCCCATGTGTTGCATATCAAAATGTTCAAAACAATCTCAGATTTCAGGAAATGTGCCATATTTGTCTTAAACACTATATATACAAATAATGGGGTTCTAAAAAAGAAAAAATAACACTTTTTTTAAATTAATCAAATCTTTCATGAAAAAACACTTTTATTCATGTGGATGAAATGTTTTGGTGCTATGGGTTTACCAAAGTTTGTGGGTCACAAAATTAGTGTAATATGTGAAAAGGATTTTTAAATGATGCATAATCACTAACCCTAATCTTAACCCAAACCCGGATCTCACACTGAGCCATACCCTAACCTTAACCCAAATGGTAAACCTAATCTGAACCTTAACTTTAACCCTAGAACATGGCACTAAATATAGCCACATAGTTATTCATGTCAGTGCCAATGATATTAGGATGATCAGGATGACAATCAGAGGTCACAAAAATGGACATAAAGAGAATGTGTGACCTCACCAAAAAGATGTCATCATCAATTAACAGCCTCTTGTCACCTCCCTTCTTGGGATAATGATTAGGCTTAACTGGCTGCCATTGTTGAATAGGTGGCTGGTGCAATTTTGTAGACAGTAAGGCTTCAGTTTGATTAATAACTGGCCCTCTTTCTGGGGCTGTTGTGGCTTGATAACCTTCACCCTTACCGAGTAGGGTGAAGGCTATCCCTTTAATTCAACCATAATTTCAATCATAACCACAACTTTAATCTTAATCATGACCCTTAAATTGCCCTTGGTAAAAGTGAAAGGGATTTTCAAACCAATTTGGACCAAATCTGGCACACATTTCGGTGTATTCCAGAACTGCCCTGGCTAGGTGAGCCAGAGGTCAGGCACTTGGGTGAACTTTGGGATCAAGTATTAGATTGTTGTAGTCCATGCACTGAAAAAAAGAACCAACTTTAAAAAAGCATTACAATTGGTAAAACATGAATGAATTAAGTTTTTAAGTTACCACGTTAGATCACCTCTAACTTACAAACTTAAGTTCAACCAACTTAACTCATTCAGGTTTTACAAATTGTAATGCTTTTTAAAGTTGGTTCAACTATTCTCTTTTTTTCAGTGTATAAATATGGTTAAAACAAAAGAAATCTACACGCAACAAAAATATAAACGCAACACTTTTGGTTTTGCTCCCATTTTGTATGAGATGAACTCAAAGATCTAAAACGTTTTCCACATACACAATATCACCATTTCCCTCAAATATTGTTCATAAACCAGTCTAAATCTGTGATAGTGAGCACTTCTCCTTTGCTGAGATAATCCATCCCACCTCACAGGTGTGCCATATCAAGATGCTGATTAGACACCATGATTAGTGCACAGGTGTGCCTTAGACTGTCCACAATAAAAGGCCACTCTGAAAGGTGCAGTTTTATCACACAGCACAATGCCACAGATGTCACAAGATTTGAGGGAGCGTGCAATTGGCATGCTGACAGCAGGAATGTCAACCAGAGCTGTTGCTCGTGTATTGAATGTTCATTTCTCTACCATAAGCCGTCTCCAAAGGTTTCAGAGAATTTGGCAGTACATCCAAGCAGCCTCACAACCACAGACCACGTGTAACCACACCAGCCTAGGACCTCCACATCCAGCATGTTCACCTCCAAGATCGTCTGAGACCAGCCACTCGGACAGCTGCTGAAACAATCGGTTTGCATAACCAAAGAATTTCTGCACAAACTGTTAGAAACTGTCTCAGGGAAGCTCATCTGCATACTCGTCGTCCTCATCGGGGTCTCGACCTGACTTCAGTTCGTCGTCGTAACCGACTTGAGTGGGCAAATGCTCACATTCGCTGGCATTTGGCACGTTGGAGAGGTGTTCTCTTCACGGATGAATCCATGTTCACACTGTCCAGGGCAGATGGCAGACAGCGTGTGTGGCGTCGTGTGGGTGAGCGGTTTTCTGATGTCAATGTTGTGGATCAAGTGGCCCATGGTGGCTGTGGGGTTATGGTATGGGCAGGCGTCTGTTATGGACGAAGAACACAGGTGCACAGGTATTGATGGCATTTTGAATGCACAGAGATACCGTGACGAGATCCTGAGGCCCATTGTTGTGCCATACATCCAAGAACATCACCTCATGTTGCAGCAGGATAATGCACGGCCCCATGTTGCAAGGATCTGTACACAATTCTTGGAAGCTGAAAATGTCCCAGTTCTTGCATGGCCGGCATACTCACCGGACATGTCACCCATTGAGCATGTTTGGGATGCTCTGGACCGGCGTATACGACAGCGTGTACCAGTTCCTGCCAATATCCAGCAACTTCGCACAGCCATTGAAGAGGAGTGGACCAACATTCCACAGGCCACAATTGACAACCTGATCAACTCTGTGCAAAGGAGATGTGTTGCACTGCATGAGGCAAATGGTGGTCACACCAGATACTGACTGGTATCCCCCCCCCAATAAAACAAAACTGCACCTTTCAGAGTGGCCTTTTATTGTGAGCAGTCTAAGGCACACCTGTGCACTAATCATGGTGTCTAATCAGCATCTTGATATGGCACACCTGTGAGGTATAGAGAGAATAATAGAGAAAACTTGGCCTTCATGGCTTATAAAACTCGTAATGACACTAACAGGAATGCAAAGGTTGGTCATTTGACTTAACACAATTTGAATGTATTTGCTGCTATTTCTTGTTTTTGAGAAGCACTGACAGTGAATAATTCAAACACTAAAAGGAATTTAGAGACAGAAAAGTACAAAGCAAGCAGCAGTAAAGGTTAAAGGGAAAAAGCTGGAGTGAGATGCAGACAAAGAGGAAGAGCAGAGACAGACACCGAAGAGAAAAATGATCTCTGTTAAGTTGTGATGGATGCCACAGGTTGTACACCTGGCATTGATTTGAGGATGGCTGCCCATCATCAAGCCAACTGGAGAGAGGAAATAGGTAGTGGTGAAGATCGATTACCATGGTAACATGGTAAGTGTTTTGATGCCAGGAAACAGAATTATCTGCATGAGCTGCTCGCAGCAACCCTGAAGTTTAATTTGAAACAAGCAAAGACATTTAAGGGGAAATAAAACACTTTGTGAAGTCATAATGCTACTTAATTATACTGAAGGTGAGACGCTGTTGGTATTTTAAAGTGTATTTGGGGTCCCCCCCCCCCCCAAACTGGTGTTTTTATAGGATGTAATATGACACCCATCTTAAAATATCAAAATAAAATAATGTAATACAAAATGTTGAATAAATCCCTGGATCTCATCCACTTTCATCAAAATTTGTTCTAAAAACATTATTCGTTCTGCAGTGACAGCACTGGCCTTGGTGGCCACTAGAGGTGGGCGATACCGGGAATTTTGGTATTGATGCGATACCAAGTAAATATAGACCCAGTATCGCCGATATCAATACCGATACTTTTTCATATTTCAGCTTCATAGATCCAAAGAATCCAAAAGACCTCAGATAGAATTTCGCCAAACATTGTACGCGACAACAAAAATACTTTATTATCACAATCAACATTTTTGTTTAAAAAAAATCACTCAACACAACTTAAAACAAAATCTCCTGAGGTAGAGGGCTGACAAACCACAATACAAGGGTGCGCTGCTCCGTGTTGTGTGACAGAGAGCAGCGCTGATGTTACTGAGAGTAGACTTTGATGAATCTGTGTGTGCAGCAGTCAGTGCGTGCGGGAGAGAAAAAAGCTTGAGTATTGATCTTTTTACACAAGGATTGTTCAATATCAATACCAGAGTTGGTATCGATATTATCCATATTAGGATCGATCCGCCCACCTCTAGTGGCCACCAGACCTCTGATTTGGAAAAGAAAAAAAAATTGAAAACAACCCAAATTCAAGCTAAATGTAAGTTCAATCACACCTGCTCCTTTTTTATTTTATTTTATTTTAAAATACATTAAGATTTTTCCCTGCAACAAGCCCAGGCGTGTCCAAGCTGGAGGCAGATAAGATACATGTAAGTTGAAACACACCTACTCCTAATTTTCATCATCCGCCCAGCATGTAGCGGTGTTTAACAGGTGACGTACAGTTCTATGGGGTATTACAAATGATAGCACTTATTGTTTTGGGTGTCATGTTAGCAACTAGACTCATTCATTCACTTGCAATATTTTAAGGGGTATGTGCCTTAACTTTTTTAAAGCCTAGGATACTGTCCTTATCGTGTTACGAAGACCTTTGCACCAATCAAAACTTCAAATATAGTTGGTTCTTTTTGCCATTATTTAAAATTTGCACATTTTTGCTCATTTCAAATGGTATTTATCATAGAGGTTCAACACTTAAATGTTTACATAGTTTTTAATCAGTGAACCACATGTAGTCCTTTTTCTATAACACATAAATGAAATTGCTGCTGTCATAAAATCTGTCCAAATTTTGACATATGGGAATATTTCACAATAAAATATATTTGTTGATTTTTCAGACATGGTAAGGTAAACACAGGCATAAATGAATGGATGAATCGGTTTGTGGCAGTAAATCCATAACAACACCAGTAATGAACATCATCACCAAAGTAAATCACAGTCATTCATCACTCATCTTCAACCGCTTATCCGGGTTCGGGTCGCAGGGGCAACAGATCCAGCAGGGAACAGCCACATTAAGCACCTCTAACTGGGGGATCCCGAGGCATTTCCAGGCCAGTGTGGAGATATAATCTCTCCACTTAATCCTGGGTCTTCCCCGGGGTCTCCTCCCAGGTGGACGTACCTGGAACACCTCCCTAGGGAGGTGCCCAGGAGGCATCCTTACCAGATGCCCGAACCACCACAGCTGGCTTCTTTCAACATGAATGATCAGCATCTCTACTCCGAGCTCCCCATGGATGACCAAACTTCTCACCCTATCTCTAATGGAGACACCAGCCAGCCTGCTGAGGAAGACCATTTTGGCCGCCTGTGCCCGCAGTCTAGTTCTTTCGGTCATGACCCAACCCTCATGACCATAGGTGAAAGAGGGAACAAAGATTGACCAGTAGATCAAGATCTTCACCTTTTGGCTCAGCTCCCTTTTTGTTACAACAGTACGGTAGAGCGAATGCAACACCACCCCTGCTGCGCCGATTCTCCGGCCAATCTCACGCTCCATTGTCCCCTCACTCGTGAACAAGACCTGAGGCACTTGAACTCCTTCACTTGGGGCAAGACCGTATTCCCTACCCGGAGTAGGCAATCCATCGGTTTCCTGCTGAGAACCATGACCTCAGATTTAGTGGTGCTGATCCTCATCCCAGCCGCTTCACACTCGACTGTGAACCGATCCAGTGAGTGTTGGAAGTCACCAGCTGATGAAGCCATCAGGACCACATCATCTGCAAAAAGCAGTGATGAGACCCTGAACCCACCAAATTGGAAACCCTCCTCCCTCCGACTGCGCCTCGATATCCTGTCCATGAATATCACAAACAGGACTGGTGACAAAATAAATCACTAGATTAGATTAGACCAAACTTTATTGATCCCTTTGGAAGACTCCCTCAGGGAAATTGAGGTTCCAGCAGCATTGTATACCAGCACACAGGGTAAGACGCACACAGAGCATCAAAAGTGAAAGTAAAAAACAATTTGCAAATATAAATATAAATACACAAATATAAATACCAGAAATACTGCTCACTATTGGTTTACTATTGGTTTCCTCTCCTTCCCATCCTCTGTCTTCCTGTTACTCCTCCTTCCCCTGAGTGAGGAGTTGTACAGTCTGATGGCCTGAGGGAAAAGGAGTTTTTCAGTCTGTTGATCCTGTACTTGGGAAGGAGCAGTCTGTGGCTGAAGAGGCTCCTCTGTTTGCTGATGACGGTGTGCAGAGGTTAACTGGCATTGTCCATAATATCCAGCAGTTTGGTTAATTGGACAGTAAACTAAAAAATGCCAGAAAATTAGCAACTGTCTGAAAGTAGACATTTGCAAAATTACCCATGCCAGAGAATTTTTAGGATTTTTTTTTTTTTTTTTTGTAATATGTGTATTGGATTTTGGCAGGTTAATGGGTATTTGGGACACCACAAAATTCAACTAAATTAATTAAATTAATCAAGAAAATGGAAAAAAAAAAAAACAATTTTCTTGATCACTTAGGTCTGTCTTCCACATGCTTAACACTCCCACCTGCTGGACAATTCTGGAATGTGCATCCACATCAAATTATGACTCGTATTTAAAGGCTCGTGACAGTGCAGGGTGTGCACATGCACGAGCACATATGTTGCTTGTGGCGGCCGTATGCACTGTGGAAACTGTTTCAGTAATGTTACTTCTTGCAAAACCTTTTGAAAAATATAAGAAGGGGGGAAAAACCCCTAACATTGCATTTAGGACTTGTCAGTGAATCTGTTTATGTTTTGATCTAATCTAATGGAAGTGAGGACAGGCCTCTTCAACTTTGTGTGTATTTTGCTGGAAGCCTGCAGGAGCTCTGAGATGCATTCGATATGAAAAAGAACTTTAATTGGAGACAGAATATCGACATTACGTAAACTGCACTTTTTTAAATGGGAGCCGAGAGAGCAAAAGAGGTAAAAAGGATTGATCACATTATCCTCTGTGCTCCTCATCTGACCATGTGACAGATGAACGGTTCATTAGAGAGACTCAGCTGAGAAGTATCACTTACATTGTGAGGGAAAAAAATTTCTGGGAATGTTCCAGCATGCAGGCCTGGGACACACCCACAGATAGATGGATGTTTTCGAGAGGTGGGGATAGACTGGTTGTCCGCCTGGGTGGTTGCCATCCGAGAGCCAAGTCTGTTTCGTAGAATGGTGGATGCGGTAACGCCTGACCTCATTTATTCTGCCCCCTCGTCTCTGGATTTCTGTCTTTTATTTCTTTTTCCTCAGGTGCCCTTCTTAATCTTTTTTCTCTCCTTTGTGTCTTTCTGGTGTTTGATGTTATCTGAAGCTACGTCAGGCACTTCTCTTTATATTTACAGCATTTATGTTAATGAATATCGATTTTGGGGTTTTTTTTGCTGGCAAAGAGATTATTCCCCCCACTAAGCTTTCTGGCTGCATCAGCAAAAAACAACAACAAAAAAGTAGTTGTAGTTTGGACAGATATTTTGGAAGAAACAGAAATATAAAAAGGATGGATTGTGCACGTTCACCACTGGCAGATTTCACGTCACAACATGCGTGCATGTGTGGCCCTGTGATAGACTGGCGTCGTGTCCAGGGTGTACCCCGCTGCTCACCCTATGACAGCTGGGATAGGCTCCAGTCCCCCTGTGACCCTTGATTGGAATAGGCACGGGGCAGGCACACTGAGCAGGTTTGAGACCCAGTGTGAAATGACCGGGATGAGAACCAACGCCTCTAAATCTGAGACCATGGTCGTCTGTTGTAAAAGGGTGGATTGTCCCCTCTGGCAAGAGTTACTGTTGGACTGTGAGATGGATAGATGGATCGGGGCGGCATCTGATGTTTTATGGACACTGTACTGGATCCTTGTGGTGAAGAAAGACCTGAGCCAGAAGGCAAAACTCTCAATTTATTAGTCAGTTGGTGCCCCCATCTTCACCTATGGTCATGAACTTTGGGTAATGACTGAAAAAACAAGGTTGTGGATACAAGCGGCAGAAATGAGACTTACACTCTGTGATAGGGTGAGAAGCTCAACTATCTGGGACGGACTCAGAGTAGAGCTGCTGCTTCTTCGCATCGAAAGGAGCTTGCTGAGGTGCTTTAGGCATCGAGTGAGGAAGCCCCCCCCCACCAGACGTCTCCTTTGACAGGTCTTCCAGGCACATCCAACTGGGACATGTAGCCAACAGAAGATCTCCCAGGAAGAGATATAGGACTTGGCCAAGGAGAGGGAAGTGTGGAATGACCTGCTTGGTGTATTGCCACCATGACCTGGACAAACAGCAGAAAAATGAATGAATGAATGGATGATCACTCTCATCATCTTCGTTCCTACTCTCACCTATGGTCATAAGGTTTGGGTCATCACAGAAAGAACTAGATCGCGGGTACAAGCGGCCAAAATGGGCTTCCTCAGGAGGGTGGCTGGTGTCTCCCTTAGAGATAGGGTGAGAAGTTCGGTCATCCGTGGGGAGCTCGGAGTAGAGCCGTTGCTCTGTCGCATTGAAAGGAGCCAGATGAGGTGGTTCGGGCATCTGGGAAGGATGCCTCCTGGGCGCCTCCAAAGGTAGGTGTTCCAGGCACATCTACCTGGGAGGAGACCCCAGGGAAGACCCAGGACTAGGTGGAGAAATTATATCTCCACACTGGCCTGGGAATGCCTCGGGATCCTCCAGTCAGAAGTGGTCAATGTGGCACGGGAAAGGGAAGTCTGGGGTCCTGGTGCACTACTGATGTTTCAGATACAGAATAAAGACTGCCTGAAACTGACAACTGAAAGTCTGAGGTGGTCATAGTGATGAATTCAGTTTCAATGCATAAGACCACACTTACCGCTTACCTCATGTAGTGTTCTTTAAAACTACAATGTGTAGATTTTGTGTCATCTGAATGGCTGTGAGGTCGCAGATTATATTATATCAGTGCTGGTCACTAAATTCTTTCCCCTTTACATTTAGGCTTCTTTGGTGACGGAGATTCATGCTCCCTTTGCCTTTTCTTGTGGTAAGCAATTTGATTATCCTTCATTTCACACACACAAAACAATAAAATAGGGTTCACAACCTGTAGATAGTATATTGGGGAGAAACCACTGACATTTTTGTTTCTTCAGACCTTGCTGCAAAATGGTCCTTTGGGCTACTGTATCAACATGACAGCCTCCATGAGGGGACCTGCTCATTCCAAGTGGGATGTTCTAAAACACATTGATTTGTGATGTGTTCAGAGCCCTCGGACATTCAGAAAGACGAGGCATAAAAACCCCTTACTTCTGGAAAAAGGGCATTCATGAGATTACCTCAGAGAGCATTTAAAACATGTTTTTTTGTTTTTTGATTTGAGTCATAAAATACTTAGCTTATATCACGGTAGAGCTAGGCTGACATTGGCTTTTGGGTTAAATGAAATTGTCAAAGATGTTTTTGCTGATGTGTGGGTGCTGGTAACTTAACTAATTGTATATAAGATGTGAAAATACTACATATAGCAGTAATTTCTAGTTAAAAATTAATTTAAAGATGCATTTTTTTGTCTTTCCAGTTGCAAGGGGGCGTCTGACTCCTTCTCAAGTACAGGACCAACAGACTGAAAACTCCTTTGTCCCTCAGGCCATCAGACTGTACAACTCCTCACTAGGGAAGAGGAGGAGTAACAGGAAGACAGAGGATGGGAAGGAGAGGAGTAGCCAGTAAACCAGTAGTGAGCAGTATTTCTGGTATTTACAGTATATTTGTGTATTTATATTTGCAAATTGTTTTTTACTTTCACTTTTGATACTCTGTGTGCTTCTTACCCTGTGTGCTGCTGGAACATTAATTTCTCTGGGTGAATCTTCCCAAGGGATCATTAAAGTTCTGTCTAATCTTAATATGATCTGACTCTGATGTTATCTTGGGTACCTCGGGTTGCTCAATTTCCTCACGAGTTTCCGAGTGAGAATTCCGGCCCGACGAAGCATTCAAGGCATTTTTCCACCGGGCTAGAGGTTGGAATCTCTGAACATCCAAAGGTTTTGAACGCAACATCGTTGAGGCAAGTAATTTACACTTGTAACAGATGGTTATGAATTCTGCATTTCTTTTCTGCTTATAAACACCCCTAAATCCTACACACTGTTGTTTAAAAGGGGAGGTGATGCTCTAGTGGTTATGTGTTTGGCTTGAGACCAGAGGGTCCTTGGTTCAAACCCCAGCCTGACCAGAAAATCACTAAGGGCCATGTGCATGGTTGTTGTTAATCCCCTAGTTGTCGTTAATCCTGGTGTGTATTGACCGCCTTGCATTGCAGCACCCTGACATAGGTGTTTGGGTGAATGTGAGGCATCATTGTAAAGCACTTTGAGTGTCTGATGCAGATGGAAAAGCACTATATAAATGCAGTCCATTTAAGATACTGGATTCCATTTACAAAACAATCGATTTTCACAACAAAAATGGTGGCAATAATCACATACAAGATGGTGGGTGGAAATGAGCTTGAATTCCGCTATGCTCTTTTTTGGTTTCAGCCCTATGGTCATGGCCATGACGCCAGACTGCATGGGTTAAACACACTGGCAATCCTGAGTGTGACCTCATGCCTTCAACTGTTGCCAATCAATGTGTGGAAAACCATCTAAACAGGGATCAGGTCACCGGTTATTATTGGGGATGTTCCTGGTTTGATCCGGATCAGGTAGCCCGGTATTACAATTAGTTTCTTTTTTCTTGTCTTTTTTTTAAGTGGTCATCTGTCATTTCAGTAGCATTAAACAATGTAGTATCATACTGTGAATAAGAAGCAGGCAGACAGAGGCAATTTAAGGAGGAGAAATATTTTCCCTACTCTTTATTCACATGGGAGGGAATCATGCGTTCAGGAGTAAAATAACAGTACAGACAAGAGAGAGAGAGAGAGAGAGAGAGAGAGAAAGTTGGCGAGGTACCTCGTCTACTGCTCTTACCCGCCCATCACTGTGGAAAATCCATCTGGATAATACCCACACCTAATGACGTCTTACACACCGCGCAGAACCGTTTTATTTTTGTTTCTAAATTGGAAGCAAAACTTACACAGACAAAAACTCACTGAACCGAGAGAGAGAGACTAAAGAGGATGTCATATATAAAAAGGCAGACGATAAGAGGAAAAAGTGCACACATTTGCAAGCGTGTAATCAGTATAAGAGCAACATGCGTTTTTCTGCACAGAAATATCAAACTGTATTATACAGGTATGGGGGAGGGGGGGGTTCTGGCATGGCATGGTAGTCATTTCCCTTCTAGACTCAACATCATGCAGATGCTCTCGTGCACACACACACATACACACACACACACACACACACGTGCGCAGACTCGGCCAGCGTTGGAATATCATTACGTTAAGAGCCACAGTGAGCGAGCGGGCCCCCCGACACAAGCGGCCCTTTGTTTGAACATGCACACGCACACACACACACACACTCTGTGGACCCAGACTCAGGCCTTCCATATCGCCAATATAATTACAGCTATTACATCTGACTCAAATAGAACCTTACATCTCTCTCTCCGTCTGCATTTTAGTCAATCTCCCTTTTTTCTTCATTATTTCTTACTTTTGCTGTCGCGGGCTCGTGTCGGAGCCATGTATAATCACTTGTGTGTGTGTGTGTATGTGTGGTGGCATAATGCTGTATAAACATTACCTCAGCTAACGAGCGGTAACTGGTCTGGCCCAACTCGTGTGTGTGTGTGTGTGTGTGTGTGTGTGTGTGTGTGTGTGTGTGTGTGTGGTTTAACTTAATGACCTGTAGTCTTTTTTTGGGGTGGGGGGGTTTAAACCAACAGCAAATCTCCTCTTTCTGTCACTGCCTTTCTTTGTTCTTTCTTTCTTATTTACTCTTGCATTACTTATTCCTTTCTTTATGTGTGCGTAAATATTTTGTCCATTAATTTTCTTTTTAACTCATCCAGTGTCTTGGATCAACATCCTGACACGGAAAGAGGTCTTGGACATCGCCAGAGTTTTACCTCTGTGGTGACGTTCAGCCTACGAGGTCACAGAGGTCACAGGTCAGGGGTGTGTTCAGTTCTCCAAACCATTGCAGGAGAACAAAAGTCCTGATCTTCAATGTTTTGGTGTTACTGCTCTAATTCAACTTCACCGTGCAATGCAACACGAGATACACATCACGTGTGTGTTTGTTTTCCTGTCTTTCTCATGGGGCCTGGGAATGCACGCTGGTGCTGTGCATTGCTTCATTCGCCACCTCACACACTTTGATTCCCTGACTGGCCCCCAACCAGGCACCTCCTAAAAGACAGGTGTTGCACGGCGTCCACGATGCACGGAGCTCATCTGGATCTCCTTGAATGGGGCTGAAGCATTAAACATTTTAATCTAGCAGATGGTATGGTCTCTGGGGAACCAGAGTATATTCATCTGTGACCTCACATGACTTCTTCTGGCATAGTAGCATATTTGTGATGGTGAAACCCTTCTGCTAATAGTCTTTTGTTGTTGGTTTAGATTACTATTTTCTTTGCTTTTCAAAGCCTACTTGCAGAGCAGATAGTTCAGTAGATAGGAGTCGGACAACCAACACACAAATCTAGATTTGATTCCCAGTTACGTTACCTTTCATCTGCATGGGCTCAGTCCAACCAGCCATACGTCTGTACTGGCCTTAACTAGGGAAGTAATGTGTGTTGGACTGGAAAAGCACAGATACCTGTGGGCCTCAGTATAAGACTTCATATATACACTAGTATGGTGGTTTAGTACACAGTAAATTCACCAGTGTAAAACTAGCACTGACAGTGTTGAATTAACACTGCCAGTCTACAGATGGTGCTACTCTGGCCAGAGTGGGAAAATTAGTAAGTAAGTAATGAGATTATATTTTGTTTAAAACATATGAGTAATGGGTTTGGAAATTTGCTTGACAATTGGTGATAATTATGTGTCATAAATGAATTTTTATTTTTGATTTGCAGAGAAAAAGTAATAATTTAAAAAAGTTAAGGAACTTTGTCACTTTGTAACTGTGAACCTATACTTTTGTTAAAGTATAGGTTCAAATTAACAATGAAATTGGATTAACTATCAGTGAATGATATATGGAGAAAGGGTGGACACAGGTTCGATACTTCTTCTCACCCCTTTTCAAATAAGCAAACTAAGACAAGTGTCTGAGCACATTTTGCTTTATGCTTTTCATTGTTTGTGAATGATATTTTTTCTAAATCCACTTGTCAGATTATTTATTTATTTATTTATTTAAATGTCCAAAATAAAATTTCTAATCAAATTAATTCTTAGTCTCACAATATCTGAATTCATTGTATTTGAACACAGTTGTAGACCTGCTTTTCAATTGTTTTTGAAGATTCTAAAATTGGAAAATGCCAGAAATAATTTTCTGTTTTCTTCCCTTTTCTCATTTTTCTTTTCTTTTGTCTTTTTTTTTTTTTTACCCATCTTGGTTGACCTAGTTGTAAAGCCAACCATTAAACATCATTAATCAGAATGAGGTAGATGGTTTGAACATTTGAATTTTGTTGTATAGGCCAATTTGTTTTTGTGTTTACTGTTTCTTTAACAAAAAGAACCTTTTAGCAGGTTTGATCCTTACTGGGTTCAGCGGGGTTCTAAGAGGATTAGCGGTCATTTTCCACCAAGCCTAACAACTGTCTCAAGTATTTTCAGCTCCATTTCAGCAAGGTTTAAACATAACACAGCATGATAATCCCAGCTGGATATCAATATACAGCCTCACTACAACCAAATGTTAGATATTTGGACATCCAAGGGTTCTTTTTCATCATTAAAGCATCAAAGAAACTGAAGGGATAAGGTTGAACATCAGAACAAGCAAAACGTCAAGACTTCATTCTGAGACCATTTGCCAACTGGTAGTCAAGACGTGACTGTTGTTTCCAGACCGCTGCACATATGCATGTTGTTACATCAAATGCTATTTGCCTTTTGTCTGCAAAGTGATTGACAGTTTAAGTTATTCTGCTCACGCTCCCTTTTTGCCTCATCTGAGGAATCCCCACCTAGGAGGTCCGTGGGTTTCTGCTTTGCTGACATCACATGATGTTTCTGTACATATTTGTTTGTGACAAATTAGTGGCTTGAATATTTTACTTTTTTGTGGGGGGCAAATTAAGTTCTATTTAACTGAACTGAGGTGAAGAAGACAGAAACATAATTTGTGCTTTCCTTCAGCACAAACAGCAGCATCCAGTGGCGGCCCCAGGGAATTTTCCATGGTGGGGCTTATGTGGCCGTGGATGAAAATTTGTAGCAAATATGGATTTTGCTTTTTTTAAGTATTTTTCCCTCAATTAACAAGCACTCTTTAAAGAAAAAACAAGTAGCTTTGCCCTTTGTCAGAGTGATCTTTTCATTTGACCAAGAGTTTGTTCCAGAGTCAACAATTTCTTCATTGTAACATTGGAAGATCAACAGTGGAGTTGAGCCTTTTTAACTGAGAGAGCATGAGAGTGTCTGTTTGGGTGATTGCAGTCTTGTATAAAGTACTTCATAGTGATACTTTGAAGTACTGACGTAACATACTGACATGATGATACTGACGTAACATGTAAATTTCTCCTTTGTGAGATCAATAAAATTGATCTTATCTTATCTTATCTTATACTTGAGTAAAAGTACAAGTATCTTACCATAGAATTACTCTGGTAAAAGTTAAAGTCTCCTTTAAAAATATTACTTGAGTAAAAGTCTTAAAGTATTTAACATTTACTGACATTTACTGTACTTAAATATGAAAACTAAATTTCTCATATAAAATCTACTTTAAGTGAATGTATTGAGTAAAAGTAAAGTCCAAAACAAGTGGCGAGTGATACAGCGACATGAAAAGAAAGTCATTGTGGTGTCTGGAGAAACCAGAAGAGGCCCTCAGCCCCTGTAAAAGGCTGGATCCGCCTCTGGCGGGGCAGTTGGTGTTGGTGACAGGATGAGTGACTGGCTGTAAATGAAGCTTCCATTCTTTTTCTGAAGACCCACACGCACTTTTCTGTTAAACACAACAGCCAGGCTTTTGTGAAACAGTCATTTATAGCTATAAAAAAAAAACAATGTAAGCATCACCACCACCAACCACTGTGCAAAGCAACCAAATGTGGTGCACTTTGCAATCTGGAATCCAAAACATGGTGCTGCTTTTCCACAGAGCTTTTTCGTGAACATTTCAAATAAAATAAATGAAATGGAACAGCCAGTTTTGTCAGTAATGAAGTTACTTACCTCCTTACCTTACTTCCAATCATGCGCTGGACTCCAGCGGGAGTTGATCCATGTGTGTATGTGTGTGTCAACGTGTGCGCACTTGGACTCCAAAGCGCAAATGGTTTTCGCCCTCCAGAGTCTTCCTTTTCTTCAGCGGGGGCACAGATTCAACCTGTCAAGTTTTGTTTTTGTTGTTGTTGCTTTTTGTCTTTTAAACTTGTTTTATGTCAAACACAGTACTTGATGCTGCAGGGGTGGAAGGCGCTGTGCTCCAGCTGTAGGACTGTATCTCTTCCCAGTGCACAGCTGTGCTCCAGCTTACTTTCACCTCTGCAAACAGGCGTTGCCCAATCACGTTTCTTCTACTTTTGTATTGTAGTAATGAGTAACAAAAATATTTAAGGGAAGTGTATTGGAGTAAAAGTATACATTTTATTGAGGAAATATAGTGGAGTAAAAGTGAAAGTCACCAGAAATGTAAATAACAAAGAAAAGTACACTCATTGCTCATGTTCAACGCTCATCCGGGTTCGGGTCACGGGGCAACAGCTCCAGCAGGGGACCCCAGACTTCCCTTTCCCGGGCCACATTAACCACCTGACTGTGGGATCCCGAGGCATTCACAAGCCAGTGTGGAGATATAATCTCTACACCTGGTCCTGGGTCTCCTCCCAGATAGACGTGCCTGGAACACCTCCCTAGGGAAGTGCCAAAGAGGCATCCTTACCAGATGCCTGAACCACCTCAGCTGGCTCCTTTCAATGCAAAGGAGCAGCCGCTCTACTCCGAGCTCCCCACGGAAGACCGAACATCTCACCCTATCTCTGAGGGAGACACCAGCCATCCTATTTCGGCCGCTTATACCTGCGATCTAGTTCTTTTGGAAATGACACCAACCCTCATGACCATAGGTGAGAGTAGGAACGAATGAATATTGACCAGTAGATCAAGAGCTTCACCTTTTGGCTCAGCTCCCTCTTCATCACAACAGTACGGTAGAGCAAATGAAACACTGCCCCTTCTGCGCCGGTTCTCTGAACAGTCTCACGTTCCATTGTCCTCTCACTCATGAACTAGATCCCGAGGTACTTGAACTCCTTCACTTGGGGCAATACCATATTCCCTACCCGAAGAAGGCAATCCATCGGTTTCCTCCTGAGAACCTTGGCCTCAGATTTAGAGGTGCTGATTGTCATCCCAGCCGCTTCACACTCGGCTGCGAACTGATCCAACGAGTGTTGGACGTCACTGGCCGATGAAGCCAGCAGGACCACATCGTCTGCAAAAAGCAGTGATGAGACCCTGAACTGAGAAAACCTCCTGCCCCCAACTATGCCTCGATATCCTGTCCATGAATATCACAAACAGGATTGTTGACAGGATTACGGCCCTGGTGGAGGCCAACCCCCAAGGAAACAAGTCAGACTTAATGATGAGCACCCGAACACAGCTCTCGCTTTAAGTACAGATTTTGGATGTCCCTAAGAAGGGACCCCCTCAGTCCATACTCCCGCAGCACCTCCCACAGTATCTCCCGGGGTACCCAATCATACGCCTTCTCCAAGTCCACAAAACACATGTACACTGGATGGGCATACTCCCAGGCACCCTCCAGGATCCTTGTGAGAGTAAAGAGCTGGTCAGTTGTTCCACGACCAGAAGGGAACCCACATTGTTCCTCTTCAATCAGAGGTTCAACTATTGGACGAAACCTCCTTTCCAGCACCCTGCAGTAGACTTTACCAGGGAGCCTGAGTAGTGTGGGCCTCTGTAGTTGGCCCACACTCTCTGGCCTCCCTTTTTAAATATGGGGACCACCACCCCAGTTTGCCAGTCCTTAGGCACTGTCCCAGACCTCAAGGCAATGTTGAAGAGATGTCTCATCCAAGACAGTCCCTCCACACCCAGAGCCTTCAGCATTTCTGGACGGCTCTCATCAACCCCAGAGGCCTTGACTTGACTACCTCAGTGACTTCCACCAAGGAAATTGATGAAAATCATCCATCAACTTTCAGTTCTGCCCCTACTATAGAGGGCGCTTCAGTCTGATGCAGGAGTTCCTCAAAGTGTTCCTTCTAGTGCCGGATTACATCCTCAATTGAGGTCAACAGAGTTCCATCCTTACTGTAGACAGCTTTGATGGTTCCCCGTTTTCCCTTCCTGAGGTGCCTCATGGTCCACCAGAAGTGCCTTGGTGCCAACTGAAAGTCCTTCTCCATGGTTGTTCCGTACTCCTCCCACACCCGTTGCTTTGCCTCCCCCACAGCAGAGGCTGCTGCCCTTCGGGCCTGTCGGTACCTTGCAACTGCCTCCAGAGTCTGAGAAAACATATCCTGGAAGGACTCCTTCTTCAGTCAGACGGCTTTCCTGACCACCAGTCTCCACCATGGTGGAGGGTTGCCGCCACTTGAGGCACCTAGGACCTTCAGGCCACAGCTCCCCGCTGCAGCTTCAGCCATGGAAGCTTTGAACATTGTCCATTCTGGTTCAATGCCCCCAACCTCCACAGGGATGCTAGAAAAGCTCTGCCGGAGGGGTGAGTTGAAGATCTGTCGGACAGTGGGCACCTCCAGATGTTCCCAGTCTTAATCCATTTGGTATGACCAGGTCTGTCCAAAGTCCTCCCCCATCCTCTGATCCAACTCACCACCAGCTGGTGATCAGTTGACAGTCTGCCCCTCTCTTCACCCGAGTGTCCAGAACATGCAGCCTCAGATCAGATGATACGATCACATCGGCCTAGGGTGCTCTGGTACCATGTACACTTATGTGCATCCTTATGTTCAAACATGGTGTTCATTATGGACAGTCTGTGATGAGCACAGAAGTCCAGTAACAACCATTCCTCTCAATCACACCTCTCCAGGTGTCTCCGTCATTGTCCACAGTGTAAAGTACAGATACGTCAAAATTGTACTTAAGTACAGTAAAGAACTATTTCTACTTCGTTACATTACAACACTGGTTATTTGCTTTTGCTTGGGGTCACCACAGCAGGACCACTACAGGGATTTGGCACAAGTTTTATACTAAATGCCCTTCATGACACAAGTCCTGTTCTGCACGGAGAAACCTGCTCACTGCTCCTGTTCTCAGGGGTGCTGAAAAGGGGAGAATAAGGTGATGGATTCTAGGGGCCCATGATTGACAGGGAGCCACAGAGGCCCTTAATACAATGATAATACTGACAAAATAATATGGGGATGGCCCAGTAAGACTACTTCTCATGGGGTCCAAAATCCATGGTGGCGTTCCCAAGCAGTCTCCCAGCCAAGAACTAATCTGGGTCTTCTCTGCTTCACTTCTGAGTTCTGACAGGACCCGGTACAAGCAGAGCAGGATGACTGCAGGAGATCTGGGTTCTTCGTAAATGTGATCAAAGATCTGATTTATGCGATTGTTGGTGGTAGATTCATGCAGGTGGAAAAAATGATGTTAAAAATTACTGCTAAGATATTGATATCCAAAACTAACCCACTCAACCTTCAAACACACTCTAAAAAAACAAATACTCTGACTTCAGGGAGGGTTTTTCCAGTATATGTGCAGTCTGTGTGAACATGGCATGCACCAATTATTACAAACATCAAGGCAAATGATTTTGTTTTGAATTTTCTGCATCTTAATCTGTTGACATTCCTGTATGCAAAAACTGATAAAGCACAGTTAAATGTTTCTGATGGCAAATTTCCATCAAAACACCTCCATGCACACACACATACTGTATAAAAATAGCTCCAATGCAAACTATTTGCATTGATGCATGAACATGTCTTAATTCATAATGGCCATTTTTACCTTTAATCTCTCACCCTCTTCCTGCTCGTTATTAAAACACCATTTCCTGCTTCACTTGCTTTGTTTTATTTTAAGCTTTTACACTTTTAATCTTTTAATTCTGTTTTTTGTATTTAAATTTCCCCTCTTTTATTTCACTCGTGTTATTTCTGATGTGTGTGTGGAAATGACACACATCATTTTTCTATTTTTTTTAGCCAGTCCCTCTGTGACCCTTGATTGGAGTTAACAGGTATACAAAATGAATAAAGACAAAGATGTGTGTGTCTTGCTTATAGAAATCTACAGTTTTAAGATAAGATCAACTTTATTTGTCCCAAAGGAAATTATTTCACCAGAGTACTTTTTTTTTTTTACAAGTACAGCAAATTTACTCTGAATAACTGAATAAGTCTATAAAGGTGGAGGAATTATACAGTGTAATTGCCCCAGGTAGGAAAGACCTCCTGTGGCGATCTGTGGTACACCTCGGTGGTCTCAGTGTATGGCTGAAGGTACTCTGACACGACGTCACTGTGGCATGCAGGGGGTGGGAGGTGTTATCCAGGATGCTGAGCAGCTTCCTCAGCATCCTCCTCTCTGACACCTCCACCACGGAGTCCAGCTCAACCCCCAGAACACAGCCAGCTCTCCTGATGAGCTTGATAAGTCTGTTCATGTCAGCTGCCTTCAGCTTGCTGCCCCAGCACACTACAGCGCAGAAGATGACACTGGAGACCACTGAATGATAAAACATCTGCAACATATTCCTGCAGACATTGAAAAATCTGAGCCTCCTGAGGAAGTACAGTCAAGTCTTACTCTTTTTATACACAGCATCTCTGTTTATAGTCCAGTCCAGTCTGTTGTTTATGTGGACACCCAGGTACTTGTAGTAGTCCTCAATGTCCACCTCAGTTTCAATGATGGTAACTGGGTTCGGACAGGTCTTCCATCTTCTGAAGTCTACCACCATCTCCTTTGTTTTAGAGTACATTGAGCTACAGGTGGTTGAGTCCACACCTTTCCACAACCGTGTCCTATTAGTTTTGATCCTGTCTCCACCAAAATTTGCTGTGCTGGTGGCTTGGTCACCTGGGCTCTTTATGGGCATATTTAAAATATGTTTTATTATGCATTTAATAAAATATTCACATTTGTTCTTTAATCTGTGGCAGGCATGCTGTGGTTATAAATCACTTAATGACCAGCCCAAAAATGGGCAAAGAGTTGATACATAGGCAAGACCGTGTGTGACCTGAATGGGGCAAACACGCCTCTATGTCAGAGTTACTGACCAAAGCTAGCAGGCTAATAGTGGTTTTGGAGGTACTGTTTATTAAAGCCAATTTCTGTAGACTTGACAGTGGTTTTCTTGGTGGTTGTCTTGGGTGGAGTATTAAAATGTATGACTGGATTATTGCATCACTTTGGATAGTGTGGCATATCGCTAACAACATCTAAGCTATGCTGCCTGCTAACATGCCAACATTGCTAACTAAAATTGCATGAAAATTCCATTATGGAGAAATACTTGAGCACAAACTTCTTACATGAGCTATTAGGATAATTAGCTGCACAATGAGCCATATTATTACAGATATTTTTAATAAAATATTCAGAAAGGTGGACTAAGCGGTTGAAGATGAGTGTGTACTCAGAAAGGAGGCGGTCATACCAACGTTAGTTGTTACTGTGTCTGTGACTGGAAAACTGCATCATACAAATTTCTTCCGTTGCATCACCGTTCACAGCTACACGGTGTACATGGACTGGAATATAGGACTGTTAATAGAAAACATAAAATGTAGGCTTAGTTATCGCTTTTCCCAAAACTGTTACAAAATAGTGCCAAATACAATAATTACTTTTCCGTTTGCTCAGTAATTACACATCATTATGTGGTCCTATACTCACATTTGCACTGGTTTAGCTCTAAATGTGAAGCTGTGTTGCCTTATTGAAATTTTAAAAGTTTTCTTTCATTTGGCACAAAATAAATGGCTAATTTATCCTATATCCAAGACTAAAAAGCTTTTCTTTCTTGGGGACATCATCAGGGAAAAATTGCTGATAAACATCCATAGATGTCATAAAAAGGGAAAACTGCTAAATAATTGTCTTCCTGCTAATTAACAGCTCCACTCATCTGAAAACATTTTCTGATTAAAGATCCATGCAAAACATGTGGGAAATAAACAGTTGAATCTTTATGAGATTGCAACAATAAAATCAGATATTGAAGGCTTTTGGACAAATTTCACTCACATCCATGAATGTGGATACTTTTCCAAATCTGTTGTTCATCCTGTTCTTTTCCACTAATGCCAATAGAATTATATGCAAAAGTTGACATTCATTCAGTCATTTTTATCTGCTTATCTGGGTCTGGGTCGTGATCATTCCCAAGCCAACTGGGAAATATAATCTCCAGCATGCCCTGGGTCTTTCTCAGGGCCTCCTGCCAGTTGAACGTGCCTGGACGACCTCCTTCGGGAGATGGCCAGGGAGCATCTTCACCAGATGCCCGAACCACCTCAACTGGCTCTTTTCAATACGAAGAAGTAGTGGTTATAATCTGAGTCCCTCCTGGATAGTCGAGCTTCTCACCCTGTCCAAGAGTGTAAGCCCAAATACCCTACGGATGAATCTCATTTCTGCCGCCTGTATCCACGATCTTATTCAGTTGTTACCCGAAGCCCATGACTGTAGGTGAGGATAGGAGTGTAAATCATCTGGTAAATTGACAGCCTTGCCTTCCAGCTCAGCTCCTTCTTCACCAAGACAGTCTGGTACAACATCTGGGAAATTTCAGTTGCCGCGGCAATCCATCTATTGATCTCCCGCTTCCAAATTACCGCCACTTGTGAACATGTCCCTGAGATACTTAAACTGCTCCACTTTGGGCAGAGCTCTCCCCTAACCTGGAGGGGACAATTCACCATTTCAATAGAGGACCGTGGTCTCTGATTTGGAGGTACTGATTCTCATCCTAGCCACATCACACTCGCCCTGAAACCTGTTCACTGCACATTGGAAGTAACCGCCTGAAGCAAACAGAACCACATCATCTGCAAAAAGCAGAGATGCAACACTGAGGTCACCAAACTGAACAGTCTCTGACTGCACCTTGAAATCCTGCACATGAACATCACAAACAGAATTGATGACAAGGGGCAGCCATGGTGGAGTCCAGCTCCCACTGGAAACAGGTCTGATGTAATGTCCAGAATGTGGGCACAGCTCCTACTTTGGTCATATAGAGATCGGATCGCTTATTGCAGTGAATCTGGTACCCCATACTGCAGCAACACCCCCTACAGGATATCCTGAGGGACCCGGTCATACACGTTTTCCAAGTCCAAAAAATACATGGAGACTGGTTGGTCATACTCCCAAGACCCCTCCAATATCCTTGAGAGGGTAAAGAGCTGGTCTGCCATTCCACGTCCAAAACAGAACCCCCGTTGCTCCACCTGAATCTGAGGTTTGACTAACGGTCTAAGTCTCCTCTCTAGTACCCTGGCATAAACTTCCCCGGGGGGCTGAGAAGTGTGATTCCTCAATAATTGGAACACACTCTCCAGTACCCATTTTTAAAGAGAGGGACCACCACCCCAGTTTGCCAATCCAGAAGTACTGTCCCCGACTTCCATGCAATGTTTTATAAGTGTGCCAGCCATGACAGCCCAACAACATCTAGAGACTACAGCAACTCAGGACAAATCTCGTCTGCCCCCGGTGACTTGCCACCAAGGAGTTTGTGTTTCTCAACTTCATAAAGAAGTTGAAAAATGCAAAATAAAAAAAAAATCGAATGCATAAAATGAATCCACAGCTTTACCCTAGGGTTTGGAGAAGCCTTGAGATGTACCCTGTAAACTAGTGATTAAATAGATAAATAGCTTCATCCCATTCACTTTTTGATAATTCAGAAAGATAAATCCTATCAACATGTACATTATCCAAGGCATAATTAATTAATGAATTAATCTGAAGAACAGCTTTGTATTGCTTCTCTATCCAACAGACCTATATACCACCTGCTCAACACTGCCACCTGCTGTTTAATGAGCGGATGCTGGCAATTAGTGAGAGTCGAGAAACGTACAAAAATAGAGACGCAACCAGTTATTTTCTGATTGTTTCACAGTGGCTGTGATTTAAAACTGAAATAACAGTCACACCAAACTCACAACCCTACGGAAACAATTTTGTAGGAATTAATCAGATCAGATTTGATCACTGCGTTTTATCAAATGACTTTTCTGTAACATGACATCAAATTCAAATATTATATTTTGATGTAAAATTCCACAGCTAATTATCAGAGTTCCATTTATTTCAAAATATGAATGATTTTGTTTTCCATAAATAATGTGTGTGTGTGTGTGTGTGTGTGTGTGTGTGTGTGTGTGTGTGTGTGTGTGTGTGTGTGTGTGTGTGTGTGTGTGTGTGTGTGTGTGTGTGTGTGTGAACACTTCTGGGACCTCTGAGAATTTATATTTGTAATTATTTTAAGTGCTTCTAAAGTGCTAATGGATTTTCAATGGACATTTCTCTAAGTGAAGCTGACAGCAAAATCCCAGTGAATGCACACGTGAGGTGTCCATGTGATCTCAACACACACACACACACATATACACACACACACACACACACACACACACAATAAAGCAGTTAATTATGAACTAGAGAGTGAGAAACTGTGATGTTTAATTACAGAATGCAGTTGTTCGTTCTAAACGAGGGGAACATACTAATCATTTATTGATAATTACGTTGCTGTCTCTTGGTCTAAGTAACGCTTCGTTGTATTGGCTGCTAGTCTAAATGGGTGAAACACCATTTGGCTAACTTGCACCGTTCACCTGCCTGCTGTGCTGGCTGATTGACCACTTGGCTGTGTGATTGATTGGCTGACTGGGTGGATAATTGGATGACTGACACGTTGCCTCAGACTGGCTGACTGATCGACAAAGTGACTGACTGACTTGATTAAAATTATATTTATACAGTACAAAAGAGAATCTGAGCCTGCACAGGCCTGACGGCGTATTTTAGACACACCTGGGTATAAGGGAGTAAATCAGAGTACCAACGGTGCAGCGGTGTCTGACAGTTGAGCGGATGGTTATGAAGGGTTTAACGGGTATAGCACTGCTGGAAAAAATAGAAATGGAATAACAAAATGGAAAAACAAGACTTCATTATCTGCAGTGGCAGAGTGACTCAAAGTGGAACAACATGCGTTATCAATAATATCGTAAAGCTTAACAGCAATACACAGAAGGTAATGTAGCAGGTTAAGAAGTGGGTTAACAGATGTAATTAGTTCACAGCAACTCCAGACATTTATCAGAAAAACTTAAGCTTTCGTGATTCTAGATTAAATGGATATATTTGATTCTCCATCAGACAAAAAAAATTACGAAGAAAGGTCACTTGGACAAGGTCTTTAATCCCCAAATTGCTCCCACTGTGCAGTTTAGTACTGTGTGTGTGAATGTGAGGCATCATTATAAAGTGCTATATGTTTCTGTATCAAATGGATGTGCTAAAAAAATTCCATCATTTATCATTCATCATTCATTTGTTTATTTTTTAGCGCCAAACCACAACAAAAAATTGCCCCAAGGTGCTTCACAAAGGTAAGGTGTAACAGTAAAGGTAATGTGGAAAAGCAAAACCCCATGAAGTAAAAAAAAGTGAGAGGAAATAAATGGGCAGCATCCACCACAGCTCCCTGAGGTGAAGCATTTGAGTGCTTCATTCCTGCAACATCTCCAACTCCTTCTTCAAACTAAGGGACGAAGATAGCCAACCAGTATAAAAAGAAGGGGGACAAAGCCACTGTATGAAATTGAGAACTCCATCTGTTGGAATCGAGCAACGACTTATGCGCTGCCCAGTGTGTAGCTTTGCACTGGACCTAAGATAGGCCTCTTTATGTGCTAACTGGGTCTGACGATTGATGACTTGAGTGAATGAACTTGAATACTGCTGCTTTTTAAACAAGCATATGGTGCAGCCAGTGATGTTTGTAGCTGTTAAACAAACCTTATTTATGTGTAATAGGTTTTGAAGATTTGTTCTTTATATGTCATCACATTTTGGGATGTTTAGTTAATCAGCCCAGTTATAGTGAGGAAAAACTGTTTTATAATTATTGGGTACAATTATTGGGTGGCCTTATCCTATGTTTTCCTATCCTCTGCCAAGTCCTCTTATCCTCTTGGGCATCCTGAGGTATTCCCAAGATAGCTGGGATACATAATCCCTCCAGTGTTTCCTGGTGGACCTCCCTAGAGAGACAACCAGGGGACAGCCTTACCTGATGCCCAAACCACCTTAGCTGACTCAGTTCAATGAGTAGGAAGCAGCGGCTCTACTCAGAGTCCTTCATGGATATTCAAGCCTCTCACACTGTCCCTTGAGTGTAAGCTCAGATACCCTATGGAGGAACAACTTGTGGACCCACCACCCACAAGAAGAGAAGGAAGGGTCTGGTGCACTGCTCAGTGGGCAGTAAACAGGGGCGTAAACCCACATGGACTCATACATTATTATGGTGCTTCTTCCTACAAGCACTGTGAGATGTTCACTGAGCAGGACTGTACAAGCAGTCCAGAAACAAATGAAGTATTACACAGAACAGCATCATTCTGAGCTCCTCGGCACGAGACAAAGCGAGACAAAGGAACACCTCCGTTTCGGAGTGTTAGAGGACAAGTTTTGACATGTCCAGCCCCCCACATTTCTCTTATACTCACTCGACTGGTAAGCACTGAAAGCCGAGATAGTCATGTCCCTACTTGTCCTCTAACACTCCGAAACGGAGGTGTTCCTTTGTCTCGCTTCATCAGCGAATCGGTCATGACGCGTGAAGCCTCCGCGCGGCTTTCCATGACAAAATCTCTTGTTAAAAGTGAAATCTGCCGGAAAATGGCTGATGTCCAGCTCTTGTGATAACCAGAGAAAGAGCACACGATGGTCTTGTATCCACAGAGCCATCCGTTTAGAAATGATCCGGTGGTTTGTGCCTCATCATCGCAGCTCGGAGCGCGGCGCACCGACCGTCCTTAAAGCAGTCCTTAAAGCTGTACTAACAGACCTTATTCTCTGTGAAGCCCGTAAAATTTTCACCGAAAGCCAGATAAATTTTTCGAATGGTTTCCAGGTGCCAGTCTCTAACAGCTTCTGAAAAAATTCTGATGGACAAAAAGTCCTTTTCATTCCACCATTTCCAGACAATGAAAATCCGACGAGGGGGCGGGACCACTCCTTCCCAAGGCGTGCTCACAGGCGAATGACGTAACCGACAGGCGTGGAAAAACTCACGCAAGCGCATGAGAGTTCAAGCATGTCTGACGTAAAAACATATGAATGAAATTCAATTCAATTCAATTTTATTTATATAGCGCCAAATCACAACAAACAGTTGCCCCAAGGTGCTTTATATTGTAAGGCAAGGCCATACAATAATTACGTAAAAACCCCAAAGGTCAAAACGACCCCCTGTGAGCAAGCACTTGGCGACAGTGGGAAGGGAAAAACTCCCTTTTAACAGGAAGAAACCTCCAGCAGAACCAGGCTCAGGGAGGGGCAGTCTTCTGCTGGGACTGGTTGGGGCTGAGGGAGAGAACCAGGAAAAAGACATGCTGTGGAGGGGAGCAGAGATCAATCACTAATGATTAAATGCAGAGTGGTGCATACAGAGCAAAAAGAGAAAGAAACACTCAGTGCATTATGGGAACCCCCCAGCAGTCTAAGTCTATAGCAGCATAACTAAGGAATGGTTCAGGGTCACCTGATCCAGCCCTAACTATAAGCTTTAGCAAAAAGGAAAGTTTTAAGCCTAATCTTAAAAGTAGAGAGGGTGTCTGTCTCCCTGATCCGAATTGGGAGCTGGTTCCACAGGAGAGGAGCCTGAAAGCTGAAGGCTCTGCCTCCCATTCTACTCTTACAAACCCTAGGAACTACAACTAAGCCTGCAGTCTGAGAGCGAAGCGCTCTATTGGGGTGATATGGTACTATGAGGTCCCTAAGATAAGAAGGGACCTGATTATTCAAAACCTTATAAGTAAGAAGAAGAATTTTAAATTCTATTCTAGAATTAACAGGAAGCCAATGAAGAGAGGCCAATATGGGTGAGACATGCTCTCTCCTTCTAGTCCCCGTCAGTACTCTAGCTGCAGCATTTTGAATTAACTGAAGGCTTTTCAGGGAACCTTTAGGACAACCTGATAATAATGAATTACAATAGTCCAGCCTAGAGGAAATAAATGCATGAATTAGTTTTTCAGCATCACTCTGAGACAAGACCTTTGTAATTTTAGAGATATTGCGTAAATGCAAAAAAGCAGTCTTACATATTTGTTTAATATGCGCTTTGAATGACATATCCTGATCAAAAATGACTCCAAGATTTCTCACAGTATTACTAGAGGTCAGGGTAATGCCATCCAGACTAAGGATCTGGTTAGACACCATGTTTCTAAGATTTGTGGGGCCAAGTACAATAACTTCAGTTTTATCTGAGTTTAAAAGCAGGAAATTAGAGGTCATCCATGTCCTTATGTCTGTAAGACAATCCTGCAGTTTAGCTAATTGGTGTGTGTCCTCTGGCTTCATGGATAGATAAAGCTGGGTATCATCTGCGTAACAATGAAAATTTAAGCAATGCCGTCTAATAATACTGCCTAAGGGAAGCATGTATAAAGTGAATAAAATTGGTCCTAGCACAGAACCTTGTGGAACTCCATAATTAACCTTAGTCTGTGAAGAAGATTACCCATTTACATGAACAAATTGTAATCTATTAGATAAATATGATTCAAACCACCGCAGCGCAGTGCCTTTAATATATAATATATATATATATATATATATATATATATATATATATATATATATATATATATATATATACACTCGACTTCTCTATTAGGTACGTGTTCACTTTTTCTAAGTACAGAAAATTAATCCTGTTTGTGTCAAAGGCTGTGAGTCTGCAGCCGTGTAGACAATGAGACAATCATGTTTTATACTTCTTCATGCCTACAGGTACTGTTTAGAATGATGCCAGCGGCTCTGGTGTTCCTCAGGGAAGTGTTCTTGCTTCTTTTCATTTTCTGTATGGGTTGGGTATACCGCCCTTCACTTCTCAGACAGTGCTTTAATTTTTGTGGAAACAGTGGATGCCCTGATTGCAACAGTTGAAGCTGAGTGAAGAGTTGTCGTGTCTGGATTAGTGATAGTCCCGGGTCAAGATTAAGATCCAGGTTTTCTGTGAGTTCCTGGACTCAGCCATCAGTAGTGATGAAAGTGTCTTCTAGAGAGATTCACTTGTCATATCTCTAGGTCCTCATCCTTTGAGAGAGATGCCTGTGAAGACTGTTTTATGATCACTGCACCTTTGCAGGAGAATAAAGTTCCAAGTCTTTAAGGTCCTTTTGTGTCCTGTCTTGTATAGTTGAGACTTTGATGCTAAAAAGTGACCTAAGGTGATGACTGGATGTCTTTGGTACTCTGTGTTGCTGGAAAGACTTTGTTACACCAGTCTGGTGGAGAGGAGATAGCCTAATGGGTAAACCATGGGCTTGAAACCAGAGGATCCTTAGTTCACATCCAATCAAAAATCACTCAGGGCCCTGGGGCAAGGTCCTTAATCCCCATTTGTTCCCAGTGTGAAGCAGTGTGGCTTCCACTCTGACATCAGTGTGTGTGAATTGGCAAATGTGAGGCATCATTGTAAAGTGCTTTGAGGTTCTGATTCAGAGGAAAAGCGTTATATGGGGGAGGTGATGGTCTAGTGGTTAAGGTGTTGGGCTTGAGATCAGAAGATCCTCTGTTCAAATTCCCACCTGACTGGAACATCAAGGTCCTTAATCCTCTATTGCTCCCGGTGTGTAGTATGTATGGCAGCACCCTCACATCGGGGTGAATGTGAGGCATAAATGTAAAGCGCTGTGAGCGTCTGTTGCAGATGGAAAAGCGTTATATAAATGAATTCCATTTATTTATATAAATGCAATCCATTTACTATTTGTTTCAAATGACAGGTTACTCAGTGATGCATATCAGTTGTGTAGTGAAGGAATGTTAGCTTCAACATTTTGGTCATGTGAGCCATTTCTCTGGACATGATCCACCACTATTGTTACAGATCCAAGTAACTGAAGGAGGCCAAGGGGACATCCATGTTTCAACTGGTTGTGACAACTAGTTACTTTTGATAGGTGGGGATGGACCAGTTATTTGCCTGTGTGGTTGGCTACAGGAGCCAGTGTTGTTCCGTCGTATGGTTGATGTGACAATGTGCGATACAAGCACACAGCGTGTGCTTCCAGAACTGACCTCTTTGTGATTGTGAGGGTAGACATGAAAAAGCAGTCCTTTTTATTTTATTTTTTTCAAAAAATAAATGGATTTGATTCATATGTTTTTATGTCAGACAAGCTCGAACCCTCGTGACATCATTCGCCTGTGGGCAGGCCTTGAGTGAGGAGTGCTCCACCCCGCCCGTCGGAATCTCTTTGTCTGAATAGCCGCTGCGGACGGCGTGCGTTGCTTTATCAACATTTTATCTGGACCTGTGAGGAATATCCGAGTGGACACTATTCGAGAAATTAAGCTGGTTTTCGGTGAAAAGTTTAACGGCTAATGAGAGATTATGGGGTGTTTCTGTCGCTGTAAGGACTTCCCATGGAGGGGAACGTCGCGCAGCGCTTCCAGGCACCGTCGTCGGCCTGTTTCGACCTGAAAACATTCTAATTTAAGACTTAATTCACCCAGGACGTCGTGAGAGAACAGAGAAGATTCAGAAGAGGCCGGCATGAGGCCTTTATGCGGACATTCCACTGTTTAAGGACATTTTGTAATGAAAGACGTGCGCGCAAATTCGCCGAGTCGTCACAGAAACGACTCGGCGAATTTGCGCGCACGTCTTTGTGTGCGCCACGACGGGAAAAACACCTCCGTGTTGAAAACCATTTGTAAAATTCAGGCGGCTTTTGATGGCTTTCAACAAGTGAGTAACTGAGAAATTGTTTAACAGCTTGTGCATGTTCCAACTTGCCCGTTAAGGTTTCCAACGGAGGTGTTTTTCCTGTCGCGACCCCCCGCGGTCGGGTCCGGCCCGACATGCGACTCTGCCCACACGTTCTTTCATTACAAAATGTCCGTTAACAATGGAATGTCCAAATAAACTCCTCATGCCGACTTCTTCTGAAAGTTCTCTGTTCTCTAACGACTTACTGGGTCAACAGAGCCTGAAATGTCGAAGTTTTCAACTTGAAACGGCGAGACACTGCCGCCTCGAAGAGCAGATCGCCATCAGGTGCCGTGGGCCGTCCTTACAGCGACACTACCAGACCAAAATCTCTCATCAGCCGTTAAAAATTTTTACCGAAAACCAGCTGAATTTATCAAATCGTGTCCACTCAGTTGTGCCTTACAGGTTTTGGAAAAATTTTTATCAAACAAAGCAGCAGTCTCTGAGCCATTCCTAAACAATGAAAAAAACGACGAGAGAGTGGGCGACGCCTCACTCAAAGAGTGCCCACAGACGAATGACATAACCGACAGGCGTGAAAAAACTCTCGCATGCCCACGACGGTTCAAGCATGTCTGATGTAATCACACGTGATTCAAATCCATATGGTTTTTGAAAAAAATAATAAGGTCCGTTACTTTTATCACAGACCTCGTACAGCAGTCGGATAATGTGGAGACTTTTAAATCGTAAGTGAAAACCCATTTGTTTTCCTTGTTTTATCATTAGTGTTATTGTGTTTTTTTTTTATTATTCTTGTGCTTTTTTATGTTTAGTCTTTTTATTGTTTTTAACTTTTTATTCAATTTTTTCTCTGTTTTTGGTATTGTGCTGTGTAAAGCGCCTCAAGACGTTCTCATCGTGAGTTGGCGCTATAGAAATGATTAAATATAAATTTAAAATTTATTTCTGAATCTTTCTGTACATCAAGACACCTGGAATATTGAAAAAAATGTGTTTCCATTGCAGTTTTTCGAAATGCGGCTTTTGCAAATCGCCTTAAAAATCACCACATTGCAAGAATTTACAATCTTTTTGTGATATTTGAGCTAGATCACCTGAAGGGAACCCACAGGAACACAGGGAGAACATGCAAACTCCACACATCACAAGACCTTCTTTTTGTGAGGCAATGGTGCTAATCCCTAAGACACCATTCCACCATTCGTCCCATGTGCCATTTTCTTCCATTTACCAGAAAATTTTGGTTCCATTTTCTGTGCAATTTTGGTGCCATACGCTTTGCATCATTGCACACCGCAACCACATTGACACGGCAACTTCGCTCAGTTTAAAAACAAACAAGGCAGGGTTCATTTTGGTATAAACGGTGATTTGAAGGAGCTTATTGATGATGCTCCTTCTTGTAACACAAAAAAATTCGAACACACACACACACACACACACACACACACCCACACAAAAAAAACCCCCAACAAATCAAGTACGCCATAAACCATCTGGAGGCATTTGTAGTATTCGCTGGGACATTTCTAGCTAAAGTAGAACCGCTAACCGGATGAAGAGCTCAACAAATTTATGTCGTGATTTTTCACTAGACTGAGGAAAGCAGATGGCAGTTTGTACAATTTTGGGTTGGACTGCTTTTCTCGTTTATAAATTAATAAAATATGAAATGACAAGGATCTATTTTAGGCGTCCTACAAAACAAATAATGGATTTTTTTTTTTCATTTGTGCAATGGAAAGAATATTTCACAAGGTGAAAGAAGAAATGTTCCATTCAACAAGGCACGCACATAAACACACATAAACATTCATTATTTGTATATTATTTTCAATATTGCTCCATGCAGGTCAATAAAGACATATTGATTGTTGACTTTGTACCATCTGTAAAATGTTCCTGCTTTGAATTAAATTTTGTTCAGTGTTTGACCTCCGTCGCCTGCTTCCAATACATGATTCATGAAGAAATACTTTTGTTGCTCAACTGAACTGATTAGATGCAAAACAAACTTACCATAACAGCATCAGCGGGCATCGGAAAGACCAAATTGACAACAAACAAATTGTGAATGCTTTCGCCTAAAATGTGTCCTCATTAAAAGCAAAGCGAACTGTAAAATCAGCGTCCACCAAACCACACCACAATAATATTAGTCTCTAATCACTTGTGCTGCAGATTTAGGAATACATTTTTTTTTTCTTTTTCTTTGTAATGTTCGTCTCCGGGTTACAAGAATGAATCATGAAATTTTTGAGGAAAGATTCAGCTCATTTGCCGAAACAGACTTGGCTCCAGAAAACAGTTCTGAGGTTAGTTACAGCGCCAGATTGTCCGAGCTTCATTTCCAAAACATATTTATTTATTTATTCATTGTCTAGACATGGTAATCTTGCGACTTAGCCTTGGTACAGGATGTCAAAATGAAGTGAACAAGAGCCATAAAAATATAATTTCACTTATATCTCTTCTGTGGCTGCTGATAGAAGAGAATTACAAGCTCAATGTCACTGTCAGAAGAGTCAAAGGGGACAACCTGAGGAAATGACACAAATCTTGGTTTCCGCGATCGCAGATCTTCAACATAAATCTTGCGGAGAAAAAAACTGAATAGCCATCATTGGGCTTGGAAGAGAAGTGAGAGATGAGATGGGAAAAGGCAAAAAGCAAAGTCATAATTGGGCCATAAAGAATATTGTTGGCGGGAAATGACCCACATCATGCGATGACTCAGTCTTTCTTGGATCCTGTCATGAGCCAGCAGTTTTGTGATGGCTCGCGGGACAGACACGTGGTGCGAAAGGTCAGAGTCCGACCTGTTGGAGACAAGGTTTGCTTCAAAATGTAATACTTTGTGCAGGACGCACTCCAAGTTTGTGCTGTTCCACAACACACCACTGATCTGTGTAACATAACGTGACTTTCAAGAAACTGGTGTTTATTTGACGTTTACGGTTAAATCTGCTTGGGCTGGATCACTTCCCACAATTCTATTTATGCACAAAGAAACATTCCTGCTTTTAGTTCAATTTAAGCCTGAAACATTTCCATTTAGACATTTGTGACTTTTTGTGTAGCCTGCACCCTATGGGACACACCCACTCTGCAGAAAGGGGCGTGGCAAACAACAGTATATTTCAAATTAAGAGACATCTGAGCAACAAGCTGCAGTGCTGAAAAATGATGCCAATGTGGCATTGCCAAAATTTGCCATTCTTTGGATGACAATTTGAGGCATGCTCAAAAAACAAGTCAGTCGGCATTGTCACCTATGGTAGCATAAATGGACAGAAATAAACATGTTGACTGGCTGGTACAAAAATGGTTTTGGTGTGTAAACTATTTTAATTATTCATGACAACCATACATAAGGTGAATTGCTTTACAACTCACAGTTTATGCTATTTTAAGATGTAAAGTTATGACTAATTGTTGAGATGACTTGTGTGACAGCGCATAGTCGCATTGAGTGGCAGCTAGTATGATGGGTATGGACCACACGGCCACCCACTAGCAGAATCTGCTAGCTGCTGTGGACTCAACCATATTTGTCCTTTTTGAGTATTTTCTTACAAATCGCTGAGATAATATTGATAATAACTGACTGATAATAACAAAACGGGGTAAAACGTAACGAAGTGGAGCAGACTAACCCAGACTGACTCCAAATATGATTAAATACGAGGTCTGTACCGAGGTCTGAGGTCGTACCTTTTTATTTTTTTTTAAACTATATGGATTTGATTCATATGTTTTCACGTCAGACAAGCTTGAACCTTCGTGCGCATGCGTGAGTTTTTCCACGCCTGTTGGTGACGTCATTCACCTGTGAGCACGCCTTGTGGAAGGAGTGGTCCTGCCCCGTCGTCGGATTTTCATTGTCTGGAAATGGTGGAATGATTTGGGTGTTTTTTCCCATCAGAATTTTTTCAGAAGCTGTTAGAGACTGGCACCTGGAAACCATTCGAAAAATTTATCTAGCTTTCGGTGAAAATTTTGCGGGCTTCACAGAGAATAAGGTCTGTTAGTACAGGTTTAAGGACCCCTTTAAGGACGCTCAGCGCGCCGCGCTCCGAGCTGCGACGACGCGGCAACAAGCCACCGGACCATTTCTAAGCTGATGGCTCTGTGGATATGAGATCGTCGTGTGCTCTTTCTCTGGTTATCACAAGAGCTGGACATCAGCCATTTTCTGGCAGATTTCACTTTTAACAAGAGATTTTGTCATGGAAAGCCGCGCGGAGGCTTCGCGTGTCACGACCGATTCGCTGATGAAGCGAGACAAAGGAACACCTCCGTTTCGGCGTGTCAGAGGACAAGTTTGGACATGTCTATTTCGGCTTTCAGTGCTTACCAGTCCAGTAAGTATCAGTGAAATTGTAGAGAGCTGGACATGTCCAAACTTGTCCTTTGACACGCCGAAACGGAGGTGTTCCTTTGTCTCGCTTCCAAAGCGAATCGGTCTTTACGCGCGAAGCCTCCGCGCGGCTTTCCATGACAAAATCTCTTGTTAAAAGTGAAATCTGCCAGTAAATGACTGATGTCCAGCTCTTGTGATAACCAGAGAAAGAGCACACGGCGGTCTTGTATCCACAGAGCCATCAGCTCAGAAATGGTCCGGTGACTTGTGCCGTGTCGTCGCAGCTCGCAGGCGAATGACGTCACCGACAGGCGTGGAAAAACTCACGCATGCGCACAAGGGTTCAAGCATGTCTGACGTGAAAACATATGAATCAAATCCATATAGTTTAAAAAAAATAAAAAGGTACGATACTTTATGGACAGACCTTGTATGATTCAATTAATTACTTTTATTTAATTATTTTTAAGCAAAATGAAGCGAAATGGGGACTGATAATAACGAAACAGGGGTTAAATATAGCAGACTGACTCCAAATATGATTCAATTAAGTACTTTTATTCTTTTCTTTTTTTTTGCGAAATGGGATGAAATGGGGACTGATAATAATGAAATGGAGCAGACTAACCCATTGACTGAAATTTCATCTCTTGAAGGCCAGATGGCGCACCTGCCCCACTACTATGTACTGAGCGCATCTCACAAAAAACAAAAGCTAAACAATTAAATAAAGTAATTATTTGGAGTCAGTCTGGTTCACTCTGCACCATTTCATTACATTTTACCCATATTTCGTGATTATCCATCCCCATTTTGCCCCATTTTCCTCAATTTCGTCCATTTTGTATTTTAATATGGCCCCTTTCCTTTCACAGGCCCAGTGCACAGTTTGATCAAAATCAGATACTCGAGTAAGGCATGCTGAAGATATCTTGGCAGTTGCAAATATTGAGCTATATACATATAAAAGTAAATATATTTAAAGACATACACTCCTGTGATCGTTTTGATCTCTATGAAAAACACATGATCAATATTAGCATTTTAAAAAGGTGTATAAAATATCCCCTTTAAAATGTCAAGTAAAAGGGGCTCAGTGAAGAAGCCAAGAAGAACACAACTCCTGAAGAAGCAATTCTGTTTGTAGTTAACAACGACACAAAGTCCTCCGTGTGTTACATCATTACTGTTTCCATGAACGTTGAAGCCAAAAAATCCATCTTCACTGGCTGACTGGTGTTTAAGATTTTCATCTTTTTATTAAATAAAATTACAATCTTGCTGCACCACAGTGTTTTTCTTTTAAATTTAGCCTTATGACACTATTTATTTAGAGGTTTTCCACTTTGGCCTGACTTTCTTTCTCGTACGTGACATGAAACCTTGAATCCAGTCATTGGGATTGTAAAGAAAAGTCCATTTGGATGCTTTTAAAGGTTGCACCTGGAAAAACAACACAAATTTGGCCAATCAGATAAAACACACGCGTGCACACATTTTATAATGTGAATGGAGTTAGTCTGCTGTCTGCCTCGCCCGCCTTCATTTGTGGGATTGATGGGTGATGATGGACTATTTAAATTTTCCAAGATTCCAGTCAGAGCCGACACGTGGATGCTGTGATGGAGCTGAAAATTCATGATGTGTTCACATTCTCATGCTGTGCACTCTACACAGGTCCACACAAATCTAGACCACCACAGAATTACGTCTTATGCCCTTCTACTTCCATTGCTAAATACTGCTAGCATTAGCTATGTCATTAGCTTGACTACATTAGCTGCACTTATTTTCGTCTTGAAAGTGTTGTCTTAGTAAGGGTAAGATTTGACTGTGACACTGGAAGTGGAGCAGAAGGACCCCTAATTATTACCTCCATCAATGAAATTGGCCGGTGGTAGTGTTTTCACCCCGTTTGTTTGTTTGTCTGATTGTAAACAGCCGGTACCCTACAATTTTTCATATATTGTCATGAAATTTTTACAGAGGATTCATATCCTGATAGGCAAGAACTGTTTAAATTTTCAAGATCATAGGTAAAAGGTGAAAGTCAGGAAAAATCTTGGAAAATTAGAAAAATCCCTATCCTTTAACATTAAATGAATTTTGAAAAATTCATAACTCTGTCAAAAAAGATCACTTTTCTTTCATATTTGAGAGCATTATGTAAAATGGTATCAATTACTGACTGAAAAATTTTGATCTGGTCTGGATTGTGGATTTTGTGGACATTTGAATTTAATATTGAAAAGCCCATTTCAAAAGTGCCTCAGTCACTCTCATTTGTGACAATGAGGTGCAAACTGGCACTCTCGATGAATAGACTAAGTTTGATCTGCGCCTGATCCGTATTGCTGATTTACCGGATATTTGATTTTAACATTAAAAAGCCCTTTTGATCTATATTTTCTTTTATATTTTAGCTTATGAAAAGCCACTTCTAACAGGACTTCAGCCTTGTAATTTTTTTTCCCAAGGTAAAAATTTGTGGACTTGGAAACTAGTGTTGGCGGAATTTTGCACTCTAAGAGTGCGGTGCTCTAGTTTGTTAATATTTTTTGTTGGTTTTCATTGTGATGTTGCTGTTAGCACTGGCAGTTGTTGGTATCACTGAGCTATCTACTGGCCCTTGGGCAGCCCTAATCATTTTGGAAGAATTTTTTAATAGACTATGTGTGCCTTAACACCATCTTCAATGACATTAATGGGTCCACCTGGTTCAGCTCACTTGATCTATGGAGCTGGTCCTGGCAGGTAGGGTTAGCACCGCCCCACCACCCACTTGAAAGACCCAAAACTGCCTTTACAACCAGCCTAGTACTGCGTACATTCTGACTAAACAACATTTCAGTAACATTCAAAGGGCTGATGGAGAAGGTCCTGGGTGGAGTACCTCAGAGTCACTGTCTGGTGCACCTGGCTAATTTGCTGGTGCAAGCCAACAACTTCAGCTCAACTAGCCAATTTGTCATCTACTGGTAGAGACCAAGCTCCTGGGTCATGCTCTCAGTGCTTAGGGTATATACAGTAATCCAGCTGAGGTGGTTGCTGTAGCCCACCTCCACTAGGGTCAGTGAACTGTGCAGCTTCCTGAGCCTGGCATCCTATGACCACCAGTTCATAACAGACCATTGCCATTGTCACCAGCCCACTGCACCACCTCAGTGATGAAGGCAGACAGTTCAACTGGCATCTGCACCACCACTTTCAGCCAGATCACCACAGCGCATAACCTAAAATCTGCAGTTCATTCCATTATGGATAAGGTCCCCAGTGACATGCAAAGCCAGTCATACACAACACAATGACACAGTGAATGTGTGCCTTATCAACATAATGCAGTACCTCATCAATGTAATGCACAAGTGTGTTGCACAATAACTGCAGAACAGCAAAAGTGAAAGAAGAGCTGTGCAATGCTGCACAGATTGTTCAAGGTGTTGTGGAAGCAGCTGAACCAGAGCTGGAGTTAAGGAGATCTAAATGAGGAACAAGGCCACATTTTACTGATCATTAAGTAATATGCTGTGTGTGTGTGTATGTGTGTACAAAATACAAATATTTCCCACATTTTATTATTTCCCATCACCAAATTATCACAAGAATTGCGATGTAAAATAAAAACCTCTGTGATCGACCTTATTGAGTGGTTATGTGGATAATAACAAACACAGGAATACAATTACGAAGCACAGAATAGGTTTAGATTGTGCAGCTGCGCTGCAGTATGCACTGTGCACTGCACTGTGTTTATGCAGCGTGCTACATTGCTTTGAGTGTAAGATAGAGTCCAAAGTCCGTGTCCAGACGGCTTCATGTTGTTTATTTGAGATTTGCAAATATTTCTGATAAGAATCTGCCATCGTGTTGTCTACTTGTTTATTGTCAGCTTTATTCTGTTTTAAGGTACCCCGTGAATAATGTGACCATTTAAGGTCTTTATGTGTAGTTGCCATGCTCGTGTGCAAAAAACCTGCACAGTTAGTTCCTGAAGTTTCTTGACTTGACATGAGAGGAGGATGCAGCACAACATGACCTGCCTCCTGCACATGAATATTTTATGAGAAACACAGAGCCCATGGGGACTCATTAGGGTCTAATGCAGACCTGGACAGTGTCCCCTCAAACCCCACAAGTCAGAAATCATGTCCCTCACCATATTGGGTTTGCTGTCACAACTCCATCTGGAGCCATTTTGAGGAAGCCATTTTGTATCCATGCTGGCAACTGTTTCGTCCATTTCAGCTGGACCCAGGAGACCGTTCAGCCCTCGTGAGCTCGCAAAGAATCAAAAACAGATCCGTGATGTCAACACCCATGTGGCGGCTGGTAATCACATTAAGTCAGCTGAGTGAACTCACACTGTGACAGGTGAAACCCCCTCGTTGTCGTTTTGTTTCAGCAAACTTCGCTCACTCGTCCTCCCGACGTCCACTTTGTCTTTTCTCCCCCCCGGCGCTCCTCACTCGTGTTTCACTCCGTCATCGCTTGCATACTCTCTGAATCAGAATAGGCTTCCACGGGGAACAGCTCTGAATATTATCTTCAATTTTTCATCCGACATCTCTGCTGCTAGTTTTACCCTCAATTTGTTGCCCAGAGCCAAAAAAGCGACATGGGAATTGTGAAACGTGCGCGCGCCACAGAAAATACGATTATTGCGGATCCAGCTCTCCTTCTATCCTCTTCTCTCTCGCTACCGAGAACAACGTGGGAATCGTGAAACGTGTTCACACCTCCGACTGAAGCAGCCCCCCCCCCCCCCCATTATTAGTCGTTGTGCCTTCTCGTCTCGATTGTGTTATCCCTCCATCTCTCCCTACTTCAGCGTCTCTTTTCGCTGCCTTTCTCTCCATCTAAATTTCGCTCCCTCGCGCTCAGAGGTAATTCTCTCTCTCTCCTCTCCTGAGCCGTCATCATCATCATCAGCATCATCCTCATTCTCCAGTGTGCACGTTTACATTCACGCTGACACGCACAGCTCCAGTGTGTATGTCGATGTCGCGTCGTGAAACACTGAGGACCATCGACATTTAAGACGCAGAGAAATGAAGCCGAGTTTTATGCATATTCACGAACTCGTTCGAGTTGTTGACCTGCGTGTGACTTGGACTGCTGTTTGTTTGCTCTCATTTCTGAGCACATATTCATCCATTTGTGCTCTTTTATGTGCAGTGTGTTGTAAAAAACAAACAAACAAAAAAACATAAAAATGAGGCTATTTCAAGATTGTAAAGACAGAAAATCCCAGAAAAAAAACCTGTTGAATATGGATTTGGTGAACAACATGACCTGAATAACTGGTTTTATTAATGAGGACAATAATCTTTACTAAGAGAAAAAACCCAGTGCAAAGCACTTAAAAATGTGAAAAGAATTTTTTCATCTCTACTAAAAGCCCAAGGTCTAATTGTCAACATCATTTGAAAAATGTTATGACAAAAAAGGACTTGCTGTGGTGTCACAAGGTCTCAGCCATCATCATTATACTCCAACAAAAGAATAAAAAGTCCCATTTTCATACACTTAACTCAGCGTCCGCGGAGATGCTGCAAACTCTCTATCGCTTTTCATTGCTTCAATGCAAAAATGCATTCTGTATTCACCTCCTTCCAAAATGATGCCTTTTTTCATCTACAAACTACAACTGCAAACATTTAGGGCTCTGTCTTCCAGCAGGCACAATGTAGGTATAAATTGAAAATGTACAATGCTGATAATATCATATATCTAATCTTTAATATGCATAACAATCAGTGTGTTGATACAAAAATACATTGCACACATGAACAGAAAAAAACTCAATTAATCTGTGTGTTCCAAAGTGCATGGCAGCATGCATGACAGAGCAGGGAATTTCCAGTTAAAGACAAACAGAACAGTTTTTAACTTACCTTAAGAAGTGATGCAGACAAAGGGTCTCGGAATTCGTTCAGGAATTCATGTGTGAGGACCATCTCAACATGCACAGCCGTTAACACACAGCAGATGACACAGGGCTTAGTTCTACTCTCATAGCAAGTCATTACGTTCTTATCATAGGGTCTCTTCTGCCTGAGGATTCTGCATGTATATTGTTCCGTATCCTGCCTATTAATGGAAATAATGGATGACTGTCGGATTGGTTGATTTTATGGCCACAACGCACCCATGACCAATGCCTTGACTTTCTCCAACCACTTTATAGCCAGTCTCCTTAGTTACACTGAGATTTCATGCTGTGTGAAGAGCATTATTAGGGTACACACCCCAAAAGCATTCTCAGAACTCAAGATTCAGGCTTTCAGTAAATTCCTGGACTCGGCCCTCACTGACATTCATGTGCGTGAGTCCTGACCCTCTGAGATCCACAAATGCCTGGCAACACATTATGGTGTAATTAGATTATGCTGATGTCTTTGCAGGAAACTGAAGGACAACATGTTTCTGGATCGGTTATCTACCTAGGTGATTGCCATCCAGGACTCAAGGTGGTTCTGTGGTGTGATGATATGGTGATCTGTGGCACCACTGCATGCTCTCAGACAAGCTTATTGTGTGTTCTTAGGAATTCTGTTTTCTATTTTCAATTTGCACTGTTTTGCTTATGGTTTGAGTTAACGTTTCAAGAATAGTTGCTTCAACATGCACATAAAACTGCACATTTGTCAACCTTTCTGTGGTTGATGGTAAGAAACTGTCAAAAGTTTTACGATATGGACACTTTGTGAAGAGAACAGGCTGTAATATGTCATTTTTGATGGATTTTGGTATTGAGGCAAGATTTAATTGTGTATTGGGAAATGTTTGCTGATAAATAGCCATAAATGACACATGTCCAAAAAACAAACAAACAAAAAAACAGTCAACATGCAAATACAAACACAACAAGAACACGGCAACCAAATTCAATGTGCAGTATTTAAACACACACATGTACTTTGGCAGGGATGATAAATTAACATGATATATCATCATAGAGGGTTTGTGACATCAGCAAAGATGATGGATGAGTTTGGTTTATGTGTGTGAGTCCCATCTGTGTATATCTTTGACTTGTTAACCATCTTTGTGTGTGTGTGTTTGTTTACGTGCTTTTTGGAGTTGTATAAACATATGTTTTTGTGCTCACACGTCTACTTTCCATTGAGGCTTTAAGGTTTGCTACGATGACCGGAAATGAGTCTATGCTTCTTTTGTGGCGGTTGTGGTCCGCAGCTCCACAAAAGAGGAAAAAAAACCCAAAACATAAACAAAAACAGAGGGTTCACGTAGTTGTTACATGTGGTTTAAGTTGGACATTTTTATTGCATTTTGATATAAAATTAGTTTTACAATCGTAAAACAAACAGCTTCGGACAATTGTGTTGTCAACAACTTTAAAAGACATTTATAACTTTCACTTAATTTATTTGGCCCTACTTCTGAAAGTACTTTCTCATTTAAAGTAAAAAATAGTAATCAGTCATTTTTAACTGGCACTTTTATGTATTAACACAACAACAGCCAGTTAACAAGTGTTACCTATGTGGTTACAGTGCGCACGCACGCACGCACGCACGCACGCACGCACACACACACACACACACACACACACACACACACACACACACACACACACACCTTTGAAAATCTCCTTTGTCCCTCAGGCCATCAAACTGTACAACTCCTCACTCAGGGGGAGGAGGAGTAACAGGAAGACAGGGGACAGGAAGGAGAGGAACAGTAGTAGCCAGTAAACCAGTATTGATCATTATTATCACTTTACTGAGGCGTTGCCAGGCTGGTATCATAGATTTACGTCTACCTGGCTATACCCGCCCGCTGTGCTTAAACAAATGACGTCATAGCGCGCACAGGCCAAGGACTGTCTGCAGAGGGGGAAAAAAAACTGTCCGCAGAGGAAAAGATGAAAAGGCGAGAAGTGTGTTTAGGTACCAATATGGATATTCCGGATGATTTTCTCATGGATAGTACAACAATGAACAGCAGCCAGCTTGATGAGGACGCACTGCCGAATTTGGAGAGCAGCGCGTGTGCCATGCCGACACAACAAAAGTTAAGTGAGCCAACTTTTTATGTACGCGTTACATGTTGTGTATCTCAGTAAAAAGTGATAATAATGCAAATAACATGCTGTTGTCATGTAGTGTGCATTTTCTGAGTCCTTCCGTTCATGCCCAGTTGTCGCCGACTGACTGTTGCCTCACAGCAAGGTCATTGGATCGATTCCCATTTGTGGCCTTTCTGTGTGGAGTTTGCGTGTTCTCCCCATGTTTGCCTTACGCTCTATAACTGTTGGGGTAGGCCATCATGACCCTTAATTGGAGTAAGCGGATAAAGATGAGTGAATGAGAGAGTGATGTTTTAAATTAAGTTTTTGCTAAGCTATTGTCCTGTTATAAATCTTAGTCCCTTCCCTCTATTACCACCACACCGCCAGTTTCCAATTTCCAATTTTAGGGGCTAATGCAAAAAAACAAAGGTCAACTAACAACAACCAGAGAAGTATGTATAAATATGAGTTTTCACCAGTGGATGTGTGTTTCTGTGTGTGTGAGAGCCGTAAATGTGCAGAATGTGAGTGATATAATGAGATGCATGTTGAAGTGAATTAATAGTAGAAGTTGCATCACTGCCACCAAACTCCTGGCTGGGCCACATGGGGAGTCCACAGCTACAGTAAGTGCCACAGGCACAGCATTCGAGACACTGTGGGTGGTCATGCGTAATGAGAGGACTGGCAAGCACAAAGGTCAGTAACTCACACGACCAGGAGGCAAAGAGTGACCATGGGGAACCCAGACTAGCCAAGTGAACAGAGCTGTAGCCATTCAAATGCAAGAACAACCAGACCAGCTATGTGAGGGAAATGTACAGAACAAGGACACCTAGACCCCAAATCCCACAGATGGAGGGCCAGTGCCACATCCGAGATTTGCTACATGGGCTAGAGTAGGCAGTGCCCCAGAGCACAAATGCCTCACTTGTGGCTGTACCTGCTGCACCAGAGTCCCTAGCCACCGGTGCCATCAATACGATCACCCTTCTGGTGCTGTCCCCCCCAACACAATGTCAACTCCTAATTCCACACCACCCTCTGGGGATCATTGGGCAACAGCAGAATCACCAAACAACACCCTGTTAAAACCCTACATCCACATGGAAACCCATTTCCCCATTATGACTGGGGAACACCCAAGTCCAATGCCTACAGGCCACCAGACATTAACACCAGACTTTCGTTACTGGTAAATCTCTGGACACCTCCAACACTCTGGCGACACACATTACTCACCCACATGTGGTGCTGGTTTTAATAAGTATTGTTGAGTATTTTTGGCCACTAAAAACAAGGTGAAATCAAAACTGTTGCTCATCACAAACAACAAGAAAGCAACATTAGGTCAACATGGAGTCAGTGTTTTTGTGCATGAGCATGAGAGACTCATGTTGCTGAGTTAGTGCTGAGATGGAAACACTCAAGTATTAAAAGTAATGGAAGACTGCCGTAATAAAGCAACGTTTGATGCATTTATTGGGAGGAGAGTTTGGCTGAAGATCAAACCAAAAGTTAAAAACAAAACAAGGTTCACAAGGATGATGTAGACTCGGGAGTCTGGGGATGTTATTGACATGTCAGCTTCTTGTCTGTCTCCATCCCAAAGTCAAGAATGCACTTCCAATCTTCAAACAAAAGATTTTTTCCCCTAAGGCCATCAGAGATCTGGGACCCTTGTCATTGCTAATCAGTTGATTGCTTCTTCATTTAGATGCTCATGTTGAGTCCTTTTTGGAATATCACAACAACTTAATTAGACTGGCGTGTGTGAGACACATCAGGCCCCACACTGAGATGGAAAGACAGACAACTTGACACTTTGTTGCTCTTCTGCAAAGAATGTACAATTGTCATTATTAACACAAAAACAAAGAAAGTATAAACCATGGAATCCCCCCCCAAAAAACAAAAATCCCTTTATGTTTATGTTTTGACAGAGATGGTGACACAAGTTGTCCAGATTAAGAAGATGTAGGTCGGGGTAAAGAGGTAAAGTCAGGGAACATCACTGAGGTCATCCACCACAGCATGGAACAGTCTTGGGTCCTTGATGGCAACCACTCAGGTATATTACTGGTCCAACCCCACTTCTGGAAAGTCACCATCTATCTGCTACAGTGAAGTGAAGTGAAACATGGGCATCCCCTTGTCTTTCTTGAGCTGCTGAGGTCCTCAAGACTGAGGCACCTGGGTGCTGGTTGTCACCAAGAGAAATCCTAGCTAACACCCCCACAATGGAAGTGATACTAGTGTTCCCTGAGGAAGCTTTCCAAATGTGCCCAGGGATCCTCTAAACCAAAGACATGGTATCAGAACATCTAGTCACCACCTTAGGTCAATGGTTATCATCTAAGTTTCTCAACCAAACAGTGACAAACAAAGGACCAAGACCATTAATACTTGGGCCTTCATTATCTTCCAAAGATATTGGTATTTCCATACACCTCTGTCCAGAAACCCCATGCCTCTCAAAGGCTGAAAACCCAGACACATGGACGTCACTAGTGAGATAAGTTCAATACTTTTCCTGCTCACAGATGCACTTCTGATGACTGAATCTCAGGAAGTGATAGAAAGTCTGAAAAGTCTTCAACCAGGACGAACCCAAATGGTCCAACAACAATAAAAAATTCATATTGTGGGAAGATAACATGTTGAAGATATTTGTTGCTGTCCACCAGATTCAGATTCATTCTTTATTATTACTGGTTTGCGCTGGTCAAGGATGAATACAGTATGACCACAAATCTTTGCTGATCTCTTGAGTGCAAATTCAGTTTCTTGGCAAAATGTAGATGTTATGTGGTGTATCATACATTAAAATTGATCAAATACTTGATCAATTTTAATGTATACCAAGCTCAACCAATGGGGTCAAGGTCATTGAGACAACAGTTAAAACGTTTTTGCTCCAATTTGCACGAAACTAGGCACACATATGGAGGCAGATTCTGGAACTGCCCAGGCGAGGTCAAAAGTCTGTGATATGAGAGATTTTCTTGTAATTTGCATAAACACAATTGTTTTGTTGAGAATAATCAAAATATATTGATCCCACTCATAGTTTTTACACTGATAAAAGTTTTATTTTTCAAATTTTTGAACACATAAGGTTTAATATTTGCTTTTAAAACTGCAAAAAAGACAAGTAAATTTTGCCCATTGCTTCAGTCGAGTAATGCGTGTGCTTTGGTTTTTTGTAGCATAACTAAAGCATAACTACTGCTGCAAGACTCACATTCAAAGTTCTGCACCACACCATTCTTCAAATTATGTTGCATTATCCCTTTAAATAAAAGTTGCTGCCTCTAATGATCATATGCAGTCTAAACAATCATCATTGGCTTTCTGCAAACATTGTGATCTGATTGAGATGTTGCATTTCAGTGTCGCTCTACTGACAAAAACAAAATGGGACATTTGAACTTTCCCATAAAACGGAATTATAACTCAGTCTGGTGCCAGCAGGTCTAATTAGGAAAATATGTCATTTTCCCCTCAAACTGACACTGTTGATGCCCACACAGTTTGGAAAAAACGTCACAGATGCAGCGAGAAACACGTTAGCTTTGGTTTTGAGAGATGTCAACTTTGCAATGTGTTAATTGAACCGCATCGACATAAAATTGGAGAAATGTCGCTCGCTACGGTGTGTTGCTGGACTAATCGTAATGAGTAAAAGTGCTGCTGAAACAAAGCGAAAGACAAGTGGAAACCCATCTGCAAAGATGGATTTGATTCTGCAGAAATGGCTTTGATAGCAATGTGTAAAAGTAGACACTGGTAGCGTGTAGACAGTTGGCACCAAAAGATGAAGAGTTAGAGAGAAACACATTGTGGTTTCTCTTCTCATGGATATATAATCAGTTTAAGAGGAAGTTTTTTTCCCCTCAGTCTGCCTTTGATGCACAATCAGATTTCGGCCCGCACTGTAATTCTCTGTCTCGCTCTCGTCATGGGTCCACGTCTCGTTCCTTCTCCTTCTGTCTCTCTCTGATGTGTGTTTGATGTGGTGGCACCCTGGCATTGTTCTTGCTATTGTGCCAGTGCGGAAAGAAGGGCGAAGGGACAGGCAGAACCAGACGCCGATAGATGAAGAGATGCTGTTGTTGTATTGATGTGGCATTGAGGCCTCAGTAAAATTGAAAATTTGGTTATATTTGACAACTCACAGCTACACTGGCAGATCTGGGATTCCCATCAGAATGCAGTGGAATGTACGAGGTGGATCCACATTGACCTCTGAGAACTTTGTGGCGGTGCCAGTGTGGAGCAGGACGAGTATATCATGACAAATACCAAGTATTCATGTTTCTAATTATTCCTCCTGCACTGCTTCTTTGTTTAATTTAACCCTTTCAGGCAAATATAACAACCCGTAGCCTGCTGACTTCTTTTTCAGGGTTAGAGTGATTTGCTAGTTAAATTTAGGGTTAGGTTTAAGTTCGGAAGAGGGTGATGTTTAAAGTTAGATATCACAAAGAGGTTGTGGTTTTTTTTTGGGGGGGGGGGGTGTACATAGAGTTCTTAGGAACCATGATTTGTCCCATGATATGTTTAGTGTTTAAATATTCTGATCAGGCCAGAGAAAGGTCAAATTTTGTTTCTTTTTATTGCTGAAGGTTTTTGCGTCAGTATGACACTATACATATGGTGTATCCATAAAGTATTCACAGCGCTTCACTTTTTCAACATTTTATCTTACAGCCTTATTCCAAAATGGATGAAATTCTGTTGTTTTTTTTCCTCTCTCTCGCTCAAAGTTCTACACACAACACTCCATAATGACAATGTAAAAAGGTTCAGTTTTTTTTTTCAGATTTTTGCAAATTTATTAAAAATTTAAAATCTAAGAAATCACATCTACTTAAGTATTCACAGCCTTTGCCATGAAGCTCAAAATTGAGGTCAGGTTTCTTCAGATTAACTGGAGTCCACATAGGGAAAATTCAGTTGATTGGAAATGATATGGAAACACACACACCTGTATATCTATAAGGTGCCACATGGTGGTGGCAGTATCACACACTGAAAAAAAATGTTACTTTGGATTAGCTTAAAAAAATTGATGTAATTTGTTACAGCTATTTTTTTTTTTTAGTTTCTCACAATGTATATTTATGATTTTGTAAAGTGATTCCAGCAGATTTAAACTGGAAACCACAATTTTCCATTAGACCAATGTAAATAAGTACTTTGAATGAAGTGCACGGTGTTTCACTTTTTTTCAGTGCAGTGTGGGGGGATGTTTTTCAGTGGCAGAAACTGGGAGACTAGTCAGGATTGAGGGAAAGATGAATGCAGCAATGTACAGAGACATCCTGGATGAAAACCTGCTCCAGAGTGCTCTTGACCTCAGACTTGGGGTCTGTTCATCTTTCAGCAGGCCAATAACCCTAAGCACACAAAGGATATCAAAGATATTAAAGGAGTGGCTTCAAGACAACTCTGTGAATGTCCTTAAGTGTCCCAGCCAGAGTCCAGACCTGAATCCAACTGAACATCTCTGGAGAGATCTGAAAATGGCTGTGCATCAAAACTCCCCATCCAAACTGATGGAGCTTGAGAGGTGCTGCAAAGAGGAATGAGCAAAACTGCCCAAAGCCAGGTGCACCAAGCTTGTGGCATCATATTCAAGAAGACGTGAGGGTCTAATTGCAACCAAAGGTGCATCAACAAAGTACTGAGCAAAATATGAATACTTACGTATGTACATGTGATTTCTTAGGTTTTTATTTTTAATAAATTTGAAAATTTTCAAAAAACACTTTTTACATTTTGTCATTATGAGGTTGTGAGTAGAATTTTAAGGGAAAAATGAATTTACTCCATTTTGGAATCAGGCTGAAATATAACAAAATGTAGAAAAAGTTAAGTGCTGTGAATACTTTCCGGATGCACTGTATAATATCTGCCAGCTCTGATGGAAGAGAAAACATTTTAGGTAGCACAGAATATAAACATTGCAACCGATGAATTTCTATGGCCCATACAGGAATATTGTGCTTTCACTGCTTATAGCGGCACCATGTGTCACTTTTGTGGAATTACAGAAGAAACACCAATTTGTGTTAGGTTTTTGTACAGTTTTTGACAAAATCCTGTGGCCTTGTATTGGAAGAGTGAGTTGTTACAACATGTACTGCAACCATTTGGCAGTGCTGTGGAATTACAGCTGAAACTTTAATATATATCCTTTCCAGCTTCAAATATACATATGTCATTTTAACTCCCATGGACTATATATAGTAATATACACCAATATTACTCTTTACAGTGCCATCATCAGGCAGCTTCTTGCCATTACTACATTAATCAGTATCTATTGCAGCCTTGTAGATGGAAAATTTCAACTTGTATGACTTCAATGCAAACAGCACTGTTTCGAGCCACCATCTGGTTGTTTTGTGGAATAACAGCAGGAACACCAATTGACTTCATGTCAGCATCAGGTAGTAAGTTAAGCTAGCAAAGGAGGGGGGAGATTGGGAGAAACATGATGCCCAGTACATATGAAAAAACATAAAATATGCAATAGAACAGGCAAGTGAAACTGGAATTAAAGAAGTGATAGAATGTGCGGCTGGGGATGCTGACAAAATGTTTTACTAATGCTGCTAATTAGTGGTGGGTACCTCAAAATACTGTTTCAAAATGTTTCAAAACCTTTGTAACACCAGTGAACATCGGTTCAGATTCCACATGAAAAGGAAAACATCAGAATACAGGCTGAAAATTTTGTAAAATCAGACTTAAAGAAGACATAGCATGTGTGGCTGGGGATTGTGCTAACATTTTTGTCAGTAATAAAAATGATTGATGGCCAACTTGAAACACTATTGGCAAATATTTGAAAACTAAAAAAAAAAAGCCCACATTTCAAACACTTCACTTCACATTATGGGCCAGAATATGCAACAGAATGGGTTAAACTGGAATTAAGCGATAGAATGTTTGGCTGGGGATAGTGCCAAACCTTTGGGTTTGTATTGCAAATTTGTTATGGCTGACTTGAAAGACTACTGAGAAATGTTTCAAAAATCTTTGAAACACCAGCGTATCCAACACTGTTCTGAAGTCTGCAGAGAAGGAAAGACATAATGTGTTCTGCTGCCTGCTGAGCATTGGCACCTGCTGGACAGTTCTGGAATGGACATACATACATACATACATCTTCAACCACTTATCTGGGATCAGGTCGCACAGTCTGGCCACTATCAGTGTAGCGTGTGTACTAGGCATATGGAGATTAATCAATACGATTCTGTATCTAGATACAAACGTGCGCGATCCGATTGCATCAGTGCATCAATTCATTTGGTGGGCTGAATCGTGTTGCATCGTTCACTGTCTGCTTGTATCGATTTTTTCTGATGCACATTGAATGCACCATGGATGGAAGCCAGAAAGCCTAACGATTTCCTGATTGGTGCTTCAGTTCGGGACACCGGAGCTGCCGTTGTTTTTGGGGGGTGTTTTCTGGAAATTATCATTTCCAGGTCTGCTTGAAGCATGAAGCAATGAAGGAGCGCTTCGACCCGCTGTTCGCTGGTTCTCTGCTTCGCTTCCAGCGGCAGGTCCGCAATGTCTTCATTAACCCCTCTCAAAGCCATTTAAAGATGTCAATCGTGAGTCAGCTTTGTGTGGATTAAAATCACGAACTGGCACTCTTATCCTGTTGCAGGCAAAAAACGTCCAATGTTGCACACCGAAGTTTTATACGATGGTTCTCTTGCGTGTGCACCAGCCGGTGTGTAAACTGAAGTTGTCCATCCAGTAAAGGAAATAATAATAATAATAATATCCTTTGTTTTGTGGGACTAAGTGCAGAGCTCCAAAGAGCTGTGCAGATTTCGGCCTGAATTAATAACTTCAGAGCGAATCGCCGTTTTAAATCAAATGACATCTCTTTCCAAATGTTATAATACAAACAATAAAGTACAACCGGCCAAACCCGTTTTATCCCCCCCAAAATGAGACGTCCTCGGTTCTTTATGAAACATTGATCCTGATGTGCAGCAGCTGGCTGAAGAGCTCAGCTCAGAGTCTATGGAGTTACATTTATGTCATTAATATCTGAAAGGAAATGGTTTTTACAAAAACTACAGATTTTATTTCTATTTCATCATGTACATCAACGTTCCATTGACGATGTACAGATTTTATTGATTTTGATTTATGTCCAGAGTTTAAGGATCCAGTGACCAATTTCATATTTACTTACTTTAAGACTCAATAAAATGTTGTTGACATAGAAAACCTGTAGAGCCTACTTTAAGTATACAGAAAATTCACAAGAGGTATCGATAAGGAATCGGTAATGGCATTGATATTGATAAAAATACCCATCATTATTCGTATCACACCAAATCGCATCTTATCACATTGTGAGGAATTGAATCGCCATCAAATACATATCAAATCGCATCAAATCGTGAACAGAGGTGAATCGTATCACATCGTATTGTTAGTATCGCTATATGTATCGTATCGCTGGTAGTGTATCGAGGTGCGTATCAAAATGTTGTCAGTGATGAGATTCACATGCCGAGTGTGTATGTGCACTATAGCACCTGCAGCTTGTTTTAATTTCCTGTCTGTGAAAATTCTGAAGTAATGACATCTTGTTTTATGTTTAGGATTCCAGAGAGAGTTAAATTTACATTACAGTTACATTCAGAGATATTCACCAAATTGCAAGTGTTTCTACCAAATGCATGATGCTAAATTTTCTACATGTCGCTATTCAACCTTGTACCAAAGGTTTCTACGGAGCGTCATTCCTTGATGGTTTGGGAATGAGAACATGCTGACACCTCATTTTTCTGAGGCCGAAAACCGCACGCCCACCAGTCATATTCAACCTCTGCTGCATTCGTGATGGAGCTTACAACGGGAAAGATGCTTGCTAAGTCTGCAGCAGCATCCGTGGCTCCCTCTGTGTCTGACTCTCTCTTTGACCCTCTCTCGGTCTCCCTATCGATTTAGACCATAGCTAATGACTAATTCCATTTAAATGACTGCATGAATACAGAAGCGTCCTTTTACAACTCGTTCTGAATATTGAAAAGACAATCGAGAATGTGACACGTGCTGACTTCCTGATGAATCTCTGAGTTAGCTTCCATCAAATACTAACAGGCAGTCTCGCCAGTGCATCAACTATCTCACAGAATTATTTTGCACCGACTCACTTTTTGTCTCGTAGCTTTATGTATTAACACTTTACATTCCTGTTGTTACAATACCAGAAATTTAGTAGATGGAAACAAATGAAATACCAAACTTGATACCACGGTTAAAAAAGGCAGAGTTTGAGGCCGAGTGTGTAGCGACCTCTAAATCTGAGACCATGGTCCTCTGTTGTAAATCGGAGGATTGTACCCTGTGAGTCAGGGTGATGTTATTGGCCCAAGTGAAGGAGTTTAAGTATCTCAGGGTCTTGTTCATGAGCGGCGGGAAAGTTGGAGTATAAGCTTGATAGACAGACTGGAGCTGCATCAGATGTTTTATAGACGCTGTACCAGACCTTCGTGGTCAAGAAGGAGCTGAGCCTTAAGGCGAAACTCTTGATTTTCCAGTCATTTATGCTCCTATCCTCACCTATGGCCATAAACTTTGGGTAATGACCGAAAGAATAAGGTTGTGGATACAAGCAGTGGAAATTACATTCCTCCATCGGGTATCTGGGGCAGAGTGAGAAGCTACAATATTTGGGAGGGACTCTGAGTAGAGCCGCTGCTTCTTTGCATTGAAAGGCACCAGCTGAAGTGTTTTGGGCATCTGGTGATGATGTGATGTTCCTTAAGCTCGGGTCCTCGGGTCCAGAGGCCTGGGAGGGTTCTGCGCAGTATCTTAGCTGTTCCCAGGACTGCTCTCTTCTGGACAGTCTTCCAATTTGGGAGTTACAGCTCCTAGTGCCCCTGTTATCACTGGGCCACTTTGGACTGTACCTCCACATCTGCTCCAGTTGCTCCTTCAGCCCCTGGTACGTCTCTATTTCTCGTGCTCCTTCTTTCTGATGTGCTGTCAGCTGGGATTGCCACATTGATCACAACCGTGGTTTTCTTTCCCTTGTCAACCATCACTATGTCTGGTTGGTTGGGCAGCAGCTGTTTGTCTGTCTGGAATTTGACGTCCCACAGGACCTTAACCCTGTCGTTCTCAACCACCTTTGGTGGCGTCTCCCATCGCGACTTGGGGACTTCTAATCCATATGCGGCACAGATGTTCCTGTACATGATTCCCGACACTTGGTTGTGCGTCTCAGTGCACATTGTCCCAGCTTGCATCTTGCATCCTGTTACTATGTGCTGCACTGTCTCTGGTGCACATTTGCACAGGCTGCAATTTGGGTTCTGGTGCCTGTGACAGACTCCTGCCTCTATGGATCTGGTGCTTAGGGCTTGTTCTTGTGCTGCCATGACCAGAGCCTCTGTGCTGTCCTTTAGGCCGGTCTTTTCTAGGTCTTCTTGATGTCAGCCACTGTGTATATATACATACATACAGTGGCTTGCAAAAGTATTCAGCCACTTGGTATTTCATGCATTTTAATTTATGGCATTTCAAATACAAAAAGTAAATCAGGCTTTTCAATATAAAAAGTTCTAAAATTATCTTCCTTAGACTCAAACTGAAAGCAAATCTCTACAACTTGATATAAATTAATGAAAAATATAAAAGCCAAGATGATGGGTTGCATAAGTAATCAGCCCCTTTGGTATAATACTTGTAATTCATCAATTTTAGGGTTTGTTTTTTTTTTCACCAAAACATCAAATCTAGGCTTACATCTCAGGTGTAGCTTCTGGCAAATTGGAGCTGAACTTTCAGGTCTTCTTTTTAATAAAATCCTTCTCTGTACCACTTCATCATGAATATGTGTAACTGGTGATGCAAAATGCAAAACATGCTCTATGCACAGTTTCTACAGTCACAGCCAAAGTAGCCTGTAACTTTGTCTTGGTGGCTTTCCTCACTCTTCTCGCACAGTCACTCAGTTTTTGAGAACTGTCTACTCCATGCAGATTTACCATAGAGTGTCATACTGTTTGTATTTCTTCATAACTGATGTAAATAAAGTTCAAGCCATATTAGTGACTTGGAAATGTTCATGTATCCATCCCCTGACTTGTCAGAAGAAAACAGGCAATTAAATTGATTATTTACAGGTATTATACCAAAGGGGCTGATTACTTATGCAACCCATCATCTTGGCTTTTATATTTTTAATTAATTTATATCAAGTTGTAGAGATTTTCTTTCAGTTTTAGACTAACGAAGATAATTTTAGAAATTTTTATATTGAAAAGCCTGATTTACTTTTTGTATTTGAAACGGCATAAACAAATTAAAATGCCTGAAATACCATGGGGGCTGAATACTTTTGCAAGCTACTGTGTATATAAATTATTATTATTATTATGATTACAAATCCAACGATGTGTTTGTCCTTCGTGAACCAACAGAGAAAATAAAAAGTAAACAATCCACATCCTGATTTGGTGGGAGGAGTTAGGAGAGCAAACTGTCGTCCTCACGCTGCACCTGTGGGTGTGCATTTGCATTTAAGTTACATTCAAGACGTGTGTGTGTGTGTGTGTCTGTGTGAGCAGGTGACTGACCTCCTCGCTGTTGGTCTGCAGTGTGTGATGCTGATGACAGCTGCTGATCACTAACTTGTGCTGATTGTCATCTGATAGTGTGAGAGAGTGTGCACACGTGTGTGTTGATTGCAAGGTATGTGTGTGCACGTGTGTGTGCATGCATACACTGATTGCAAAGTAATGCAGATCAGATGAAGCAAGAAATCGCCTTTTTGGCTCCATCAATCATCTCTCTCTCTCTCTCTTTCTCTCTCTCTCTTTCTCTCTCTCTCTCTCTCTCTCTCTACCCTGGTGTCATTCTTTGTTTTTTTCTTTTCCTGACTGTCGTCATCGTCTTTTATCTTTCTGGCACACACTTTGTTTGCTCTTTTCAATTCCTTATTGGATCGTTGAGCTTCATACGCACCACAGTTCCGCTTGACACCAACAGGTGACATTTTTCATGTTTTATATTTAATCTCAGAGTGCAAATGCATCAAGCCGGGTTTTGATTTTGCTTTTAAACAGAAAATATGTATGAACTCTATAATTTATCTATTAACAAACATTTTCTGTGGAAGCACATTGTGCCCCCCCCCCCCCCCCAAAAAAAATACAAACTGTCCCCAACCACCATACCCTAAACTAGCTAAACAACAAGTTGAATTTCATGAACATTTAAATTCACATTCTCTACATACTTCTTTTTTCTTCATCACCTCACTGTTGAACAGGACTGTCCAGTCTCAGGTACTTTTACTTTGGGTTCTGGTGCTTCACGTCCCACTGTATGATTAGGAAATTAGACTTTAAACACTAACCTAAGGCAGCGACTTGCTGCCTTTGATTTTTAGATCTCTTCAGAGGATCCTTGGGCACTGCTGGAATGAATTGGTGTCAAGTGGTGAAACTTGAATTGCATGGGAACACCATGTATAAAATTTTGGCCATGTGAAATACAAAATGGGGTACGATCCAGCAGGCAGATGCCGTAGTGTTGACAATCAACTGGAAAAGACAAAGGGGATGTCCAAGTATCGCCTGGCTGCCTCAGAGCTCAGAGACATGGTTACATTTGAGAAGTGGCGATGGACCAGTTGCCAACCAGGACCCAAGGTGGTTGTTCTCTGGTATTGACAGTTTTAGAGTATCCCAGAATCCTTTGCGTGCCAGGGAGGGAGGCTTGATAATGGCTCAGCTTAATGCTAACTTTAACGTTGAAAATGCCATAGACATGCTAACGCATTAGCATCGGCCCTGTTTTTAAGTTATAAAATACATCAACTGTTTCAGAAGACCATGACAGGTCAGTTTAACATAAAAAAGGTAAATATTACTCACACACATAAGCTCTTTGGGGTTTTAGAGGGGAAAAATTACGATAAAACGACATAAGAAAATGAATCAACGAAGCAGCAGATCGAAGATCGAAGCACAGCTTCATTGGTTCAAGGTTCAAAGCAAAGCCACGCTGTCGAAACAGTTGATTATACAGAACCGTTGCAGGGTCTGTAATCAATGTAGAGAAATGATAATTTTCCTGACAAACACCCCCAAAAACAACAACCACTATGAAGAACCGATAAGGGAATCGTTAAGCAAAAAGGCTATTGATGTCGATGGATTGAATCATTTCGTAAGGATACCCGAAAAGAACCAGTTTCCGATACACAACCCTAACAGCAACACACATTTTTTAAAAATAAAACTCACATTAAAGACTCACAATTATCTTAGTTAAACACCTAAATGCATATTTTGAACTCACCTCCATAACAACGCAATGTTGCAAACAAGTTGCCGCAAACGCTTGTTTACACTGACAACAAAATCTTGGCCTCTCCAGCAAGAACATGATTACGCACAAGATTTGACACCATAAAGGCATCAGTGGTGGATGCATACATATATAGAGGGAGAGAGAGAGCGATAGATAGATAGATAGATAGATAGATAGATAGATAGATAGATAGATAGATAGATAGATAGATAGATAGATAGATAGATAGATAGATAGATAGATAGATAGATAGATAGATAGATAGATAGATAGATAGATAGATAGATAGATAGATAGATAGATAGATAGATAGATAGATAGATAGATAGATAGATAGATAGATAGATAGATAGATGTGACCTACTGTATATTGATCAATGAGAGACACTACGTACCAATAGAATTTCACTATACGAATATGGCTACATACGGATACCAACTTCCTAAACAAATAAGGCGCTCACCCAGCAAATGTCCGTAGTCTCCAGTGAGAACAACAGTTATTCACATTGTAATTATGTCGCTTTTGATGTGCTCTTTGTCATACAACCCCTGGCAAAAATTATGGAATCACCGGCCTCGGAGGATGTTCATTCAGTTGTTTAATTTTGTAGGAAAAAAGCAGATCACAGACATGACACAAAACTAAAGTCATTTCAAATGGCAACTTTCTGGCTTTAAGAAACACTATAAGAAATCAGGAAAAAAAAATTGTGGCAGTCAGTAACGGTTACTTTTTTAGACCAAGCAGAGGGAAAAAAATATGGAATCACTCAATTCTGAGGAAAAAATTATGGAATCATGAAAAACAAAAGAACGCTCCAACACATCACTAGTATTTTGTTGCACCACCTCTGGCTTTTATAACAGCTTGCAGTCTCTGAGGCATGGACTTAATGAGTGACAAACAGTACTCTTCATCAATCTGGCTCCACCTTTCTCTGATTGCTGTTGCCAGATCAGCTTTGCAGGTTGGAGCCTTGTCATGGACCATTTTCTTCAACTTCCACCAAAGATTTTCAATTGGATTAGATCCGAACTATTTGCAGGCCATGACATTGACCCTATGTGTCTTTTTGCAAGGAATGTTTTCACAGTTTTTGCTCTATGGCAAGATGCATTATCATCTTGAAAAATGATTTCATCATCCCCAAACATCCTTTCAATTGATGGGATAAGAAAAGTGTCCAAAATATCAATGTAAACTTGTGCATTTATTGATGATGTAATGACAGCCATCTCCCCAGTGCCTTTACCTGACATGCAGCCCCATATCATCAATGACTGTGGAAATTTACATGTTCTCTTCAGGCAGTCATCTTTATAAATCTCATTGGAACGGCACCAAACAAAAGTTCCAGCATCATCACCTTGCCCAATGCAGATTCAAGATTCATCACTGAATATGACTTTCATCCAGTCATTCACAGTCCACAATTGCTTTTCCTTAGCCCATTGTAACCTTGTTTTTTTCTGTTTAGGTGTTAATGATGGCTTTTGTTTAGCTTTTCTGTATGTAAATCCCATTTCCTTTAGGCGGTTTCTTACAGTTCGGTCACAGACGTTGACTCCAGTTTCCTCCCATTCGTTCCTCATTTGTTTTGTTGTGCTTTTTCGATTTTTGAGACATATTGCTTTAAGTTTTCTGTCTTGACGCTTTGATGTCTTCCTTGGTCTACCAGTATGTTTGCCTTTAACAACCTTCCCATGTTGTTTGTATTTGGTCCAGAGTTTAGACACAGCTGACTGTGAACAACCAACATCTTTTGCAACATTGCATGATGATTTACCCTCTTTTAAGAGTTTGATAATCCTCTCCTTTGTTTCAATTGACATCTCTCGTGTTGAAGCCATGATTCATGTCAGTCCACTTGGTGCAACAGCTCTCTAAGGTGTGATCACTCCTTTTTAGATGCAGACTAACGAGCAGATCTGATTTGATGCAGGTGTTAGTTTTGGGGATGAAAATTTACAGGGTGATTCCATAATTTATTCCTCAGAATTGAGTGAGTCCATATTTTTTTTCCCTCTGCTTGGTCTAAAAAAGTAACCGTTACTGACTGCCACAATTTTTTTTTCTTGATTTCTTATAGTGTTTCTTAAAGCCAGAAAGTTGCCATTTGAAATGACTTTAGTTTTGTGTCATGTCTGTGATCTGCTTTTTTTTCTACAAAATTAAACAACTGAATGAACATCCTCCGAGGCCAGTGATTCCGTAATTATTGCCAGGGGTTGTACAACTCCTGTATTCTTCTTGTGATGGTGCATCTTGAGGGAGGTTCATACGTGCAGTCGTTCGTTGAGATCCTAAGAACGTTCCTCAGACTGACATCTTCCACAACACTAATTGGCCTGCAGTTTGTAGCTATCCACTTCACCACAGCATTTGTTAGCTTGTCTTGCTTTAGTTTATCTATACTTCTGATTCACTTGCATCAACGGGGTGTATTGCATTTAAGTAGTAGTTCAGACTCAAAGTAATCCAATCTTTAAAAAATTCAGTTTTGCAGTGGTTACAAATAACTTTGGTTCTTTCAACTCCGCTGCCTGGAAGAGATTTAAAATAAAAATTTTCATGTAAGAGTTTGGTACCATTCTCCATTTATTTATTTATTTTTGTCCCTGCCAGTTTTTACCCAGGGCCATCAAATATGGCCATCCGGTATTGCGGAAACTTTGCATCTGTCCGTCCATCATCTGTCTGTCTGTCTGTGCTCAGCATAAATCCAGTCCTATTACTGCCAGAGACTTCAAATTCACAGAGAGCATTCTTGGGACACCTTGGAGAAGTTCAAAGATGGCTAACCTTGACCTATTTTAAGAGGTATTTTAAAAGTCACATAAAAAGTCAGGATAAAAAGTCACATTCGGTTTCATTCTGTTCTGTTTTTGTGTTTGTTTGTTTGTTTGTTTGTTTTTTTGAGTGGTGGGTGTGACAGCCAATCACAATAGAGCTCAGAATATTATAGAGACAATAGACATCAGAAGCTGGTCTCTCTAAAACTGCTTTGTTTATGTGTTTATATAACACGTTTCTCATATATTATGTAAAAGCTAGTGAGAAATAAACACTTCTAAAACTGAAAACACTGTTTCTGGAGCCTATGGAGTGATTTACAAGACATTTCGCAGACGTCAACGTGCATGCTAACTCCCGCTAACTCAAAGCTAACTTCTGCTCTTGTCAAAAGCTTGTGCAGATGCCAATAAAACATGAATATTGTTTATAAATGATTGAGTGATTGACAGAGGGACTTTATTAAACATGTACAAATTGTACGTAAGACCACAGGATCTTATATAGAGACAATGCTCATATAGCCGAGGGTATTTTAGCATTGCGTTATATTTATTTTCTATTCCAGTTCATGTGAACGCTGCAGCTGTCTTAGGCCCACCCCAAATGCTCTCATTGGTTAAGACATGTAATGACAATCATCCCAAAGCAGTCCTGATCAACATCCCATCCCTCACATGGCTTTCTGTATGTCTATTCATAGTCAGTGAGCAACGGACATTCAAAATAATGATAATAATTTTTAAAACTGCGTTAATGTGTGATAAATTGACTGCATTTATATAGCGCTTTTCCATCTGCATCAGATGCTCAAAGTGCTTTACAATAATGCCTCACATTCACCCCAGTGTCAGGGTGCTGCCACACAAGGCGCTCACTACACAACGGGAGCAACTAGGGGATTAAGGACATTGCCCAAGGGCCCTTAGTGATTTTCTGGTCAGGCTGAGATCTGAACCAAGGATCCTCTGGTCTCAAGCCCAACAGCTTAACCACTAGACCATCATATATATATGTATATATATATATATATATATATATATATATATATATATATATATATATATATATACTCGTATATATAAACACAGTGATGATAAATAAGTACAACATTTGAAACCATTCTGAAGTCAATGAAACAAATGTTTTTCTTCTGTCCTGTAGACACACACACACACACGTACACACACAGCGTGTATGAGTGATTAGTAAGTTAATGTTAGTGAAGCGTCATCATTTTTCAATTGAGTGCAGTTGGTTTGTTGATATGAATTATGACCTCTACATTGCCATCCATCTACCACTCCCTCTCTTCCCCTCCGTCCTCCCTCCATCCAGCATTCTGTCATTTCCCACTTTATACCTCTCTCACTCTCTCTCTCACTTTACTCTCTTCAGTTTTCCTTCCTCCCTCGCTTCCTCTCATTGCTTATCTTTGTGCATGCTTGGTCGTCATAATCAGACGCGATTTATCATGACTCGCGCGCACACATTGTTAATCACATATTTGTCCTGCAGTGGCCGATCATAAGTCTAACAATAACAGAATCTCTGGGAGATTAAAGGCATACTGTAACAGACGCCGTCTCATTAATTACTCTCTCAATCAGCATAAAAAAACACAAAATCGGACATGCGGACATACTTAGCAAACTATTTGAATCTCTCTCAAATAAGTGAATTCTGTTCACTGCACACCATCTCGTCTTTCTTTCATCTCTGCTTCAGTCCAACTCATTCTGATGTGCAACACTGTCTCAGGTTAGCTGATGCAAAAATGCTAAATGGTGCATTGGTGCAGGATTTATGATGTTAGCATGCTAATGAGTGCTTCTAGTGCCTGCTAAAAGTGCAATCAGTCAAATTTTCCGGTATCTTTGCATACATAAGCATCTTCTATGAGCTCAGGCTCACAGCGGTTGCTGATTAACATCAGTTAGCCGAGATTTCAACCTTTTTCCTCAACAGGATTCTTAAGTGAAATTAAGTTTGGGAGCGTCATCAGACCTCAGCCCTTGAAATTAGAGGTGGGCAGATAGATCCTAATATCGATAATATCGATACCAACGCTGGTATTGATATTGAATGATCCTCGTGTAAAAAGATCGATACTCAAGCTTTTTTCTCTCCCGCATGCAGATTCATCAAAGTCTCCTCTCTGTCTGTAAGAGCAGCGCTGCACTATGTCACACAACACGGAGCAGCACACCCTTGTATTGTGGTTTGTCAGCCCTCTACCTCAGGAGATTTTGTTTTAAGTTGTGTTGAGTGATATTTTTTTAAACAAAAATGTTGATTGTGATAATAAAGTATTTTGTTGTCACGTACAATGTTTGGCAAAATTCTATCCTAGGACTTTTGGATCCTTTGGATCTATGAAGCTTAAATATGAAAAAGTATCGGTATCGGTATCGATTTCGGCGATACTGGTGTTGTGTGGGCCGCTGAAGAGGAGGTACTGCTGGCCCACCACCACCAGATGGCGCCCTGCTTGAAGTGCGGGCTTCAAGCACAAGAGGGCGTCATAGCAACCGGGAGTGACAGCTGTCACTCGTCATCAGCACCAGCTGTCACTCATCCACATCACCACCACCATAAAGGCCGGACTGCAACTCCACCTCCCCGCCGAGAAATCAGCTACCTTGGAGGTAATTTCTCTGCTGAATTTAAACTGAATAATAGTCTGATCTCATTTGCAGCCGTTTTCCTATGATGTATTCCTTATCTGCTGTATTGGCGTTTGGTGTGGACTGCGACGGCTTCGCCTCCCACCCCAACCAGATAAGTGGTTTTCACAGGAGCTGTCCGAGTGTGTTATTGGAGGTGGAGGTTCTCCCTCCTTACAGAACACAGACTGTGGGATTACTGAGTGTGCGTACTCACACTCACCTGTGCTGTTTCTGTTCTCTGCCAGCAGTACCAGGACTGACAGCTGGAGACGGTGACCACCTGGGGACCCAGGACTTGGCGGCTCCGGTGTTCTTCAGATCCGTTGGCGGTGAGGGCCGTGTGGGATCTGGCTCAGTGCTGGACGGGGGTCTCCTATCCTCAAGCCTGCCCACACGTCACCCAACGTGTAATTGACTATAGTCTAAAACTGATTGTTGTCTGTATTCCGTTGTGCACAATTTACAACATTAAATTGTTACTGTTTGGCTTATCCATTGCCCGTTCATTTAACGCCCCCCGTTGTGGGTCCGTGTTCCTACACTTTCTCAACAACTGGGCCTGTATTTACTTAGTATCGGATCAATACCAAAATTCCCGGTATTGCCCACCTCTACTTGAAATTGTTGTGCATTCTGCGCTGCCAAAATTAGGTCACTATTGGCTCCATGAAAAGTTGCCAGATTTTGTGATAATGTAACCACATCAAATTTGCATATGGCAGAAAGCACAAAACATTCTGTTCTCACGAAAGTTGGATTGTTTTGTTTTTGACTGAGTGAGGTTGGGAAAAATAGGTTGGGACTATATAGCTGTAATTTTTTTTTATTTTTATTGTATTTAATTTATTAGTTGTTTTAGTTTTTTTGTTTTGTTTTTGTAATTTTATTCAACTAACTTTTATTCCACACAAACTGGTCAGTTTATGTGGAATAAAAGTTGCCAGATTTGTTGGTAGTCAGTAGATCGGATTTTTAGTCACTAGGGCAGGTCAAAAAAGTCGCTAAATCTATGGACAAAGTTGCTCAGTTGGCAAAATTGTTTGTGAAATTTCTGAAGCAGTTTTACTGTTGATATTCATTCATTTTCTATATCCACTTACTCCATTTAAGGGTTACAGAGGTGCTGGAGCCTATCCGAGCAAGTCATAGGGGGAGAGACGGGGTACAATCTGGACAGGACACCAGTCTATCACAGGGCTACATGTAGACAAACAAATTCATTCACACTCACACCTATGGTCAATTTAAAGTTTCCAGTTTGCCTAACCTGCATGTCTTTGGAAGTGGGAGGAAGCTGGAAGAGAACCCAGGTGAACATAGGGACAGCATGCAAACCCCACACAGAAAGGTCCAGGTAGAAAGTGATCCCATGACTTTCTTGCTGTGAGGCAGTAGCGCTAACCACCAAGCCACCATGCCGGCCTACCTTTGACATTGTCAAGAGGATTAAAAAATGTTTTTACTTGCTTGAGTGGTTTTTAAGGTACTGACTTCTGAAGATTTGTCTGAAAGCATTGGAGTCAACAGGTAAGGACAAACACTTTTTAAAAAACTTGGTACTACAATGGCACTCAGAGTGCATCCCTTTAGTGAGGAAATGATGATTTCTTCCACCAAACACGAGGTTGGGTTAAGTTCAGGAGATTTCTTCCCTCCACCCTGAGATCTTTGTGATGTCACAAAGGCATGAACACTTAAAGGGGAATAAAAGGCAAAATGTTCAGCCAGTTTGAAACCAGTTGTTTCTGAATCAAAAAAAAAAAAAAATCCAGATTTTTTTATTTTTTTTATTTTTTTAAATCTGCCCACCATGGTTGGAAATATCTGCCTTTCAGACAAACATCTAATTAAGCATTTTTGGCACTGCTTTGCAGTCCAATTGGCAGAAAATGTGCAGTAAGTTGTCGATGGAGGTGTGGTCAGTGCTGTCTCAGAGAAGATGATAAGTGGTCTACAGCTGTGGTGTTGCCACCTCGTGCTCCTGTAATCAAGCACTCAATTAACCAGGTGTCATTTAGGCTGATGTCAGATGGGCGTTTAACAGCCAGAAAAAACAACAGCCAGAGACTGAACAGACCCTGCAAGAAACACAAGGACCTGACCTGGAAAGTACAGCTGACAGGGAAAGAAGACACGGACCAGGTCTGGAAAGGCCGGAAGAATTCATGAGCCAGAAAGTGAGAGAGAACCAGTGACTGAAAGGAGAACCTGAACTGCAAAATTCATTAATATAAAAAAGTAACAAAAATGGGGAGAATATTACTTAAATATTCATATTCATATATATATATATATATATAAATCCAGCTGTGATATTCTGTTATTTTGTGCTGTAAAATGAAAACGGGATCAATCCGTATGCTGACGTGTGCTGTGGTTTTTCAGAATCACCACCAGAAGAGACCCTTTGAGCTACCGCCCGGCCTTGATGCCTCACCCATAAAAACAAACAACACAAACCTGAGCTAAAGCACGTCCTAGTTTTGAGACAGTCGATAAAAGTGTTGAACCTGGCTTTAAAGTTCACCCTCATCTGATATGATGAAGCTATATAATAGAGTAGAACTGCAGGCGAGACAGTAAAACTGGGATAAAGTAGAATACGTTCCTGTGATAGAAGGATGAAGGGAGGGATAGAAGATAGATTGTCCAGTGATGTGACTGTCTGCTGTGTGAGTGACACGGACCGCAGAGTGAAACCACAAGGCTGTTTCTTTTTGTTCCCTTTGTAATGCGTGACTCACAGCACACTTTTCCTTTACGTGTGTTTTAATGAGCTGCTTTGTGACCAGCATGAGGAAAGTTTTGGGGTGTGGTTAGAAAGTTTGGTGTTTCCCTTTTCTGGCTTTTTTCTGCCATTTTTTGTCATTCATTCTAACTCAGCAGGTACAGGCAGCATGAAGGCATGATGAGTGAACAAATCCAAAAAAGTTTCTTTTATTTTGTTTTTGACTCTGGGATGGGAGGGGTGTGTGTGTGTGTGTGTGTGTGTGTGTGTGTGTGTGTGTGTGTGTGTGTGTGTGTGTGTGTGTGTGTGTGTGTGTGTGTGTGTGTGTGTGTGTGTGTGTGTGTGTGTGAGAGAGAGAGAGAGAGAGAATCATAAATGCATCTGTACTTGCTGCAAAAACTTTTTCAGACATTAAAAAGAATTTGACAGAACTCGCAACATGCATATTAAAGCTGAATAATCGTGGAATTTTGCTTTGGAATTCCCACATGAATGCATTTGTGTTTCCCTTTTTTTCTTGTAATCCAGAAAGTACATGAATATGTATATTTCATATTTCACTGGAACAGATCCGTATCCTGATCTGCATAAAATTTCAGACGCTGATTGTCTGTCATGGGATAAGTGTGATTGACAGTTCGCCAAAAGAACCAGTAGATTTGTTTTTGAGTACGTGAGAGAATAAAAGTTCATGATCTACTAGGTCATCTGTCAGCCGCTGTCAACTGATACGAGCATCCCTTTGACCTTTTCCAGTTGCCGGAGTCATCAACACACTGGGGCAACTGCTGGCTCAGGTAAGAAATAACGACAGTAAAATCCACTTTAAGTTCACTATATTCCACTGCGCACTTTTGAAGATGAGATCTCCATCTCTGGGTAAAAGTGCCACAGCAGGCTGAATTTGAGTCTCTTTTGGGACGCTCTGCAAACAGCATTGACATTGTCATTATCGCGTGTGTCGATGTCTCGTGCTGCAGCCGGACAGAAAGATGAGCGCGGATGACTTTGTGTATCTGCTGCATCCTCTGCGTTAAACCAGGAAAATCTCATCTGGTCGGCCTGCCAGTTCTAATTTGGAGAACATCTGAGCTAATTTCCTTTTCGCTTCCTATTTCTGCTTTTTCGTTTGTTTGTTTGTTTGTTTTCTCATCCCATCTGAACACGCAGTCACACATTATGAGGCAAAACATTTGATTGATCGTGTTTGTGTCAGTCATAAGTGTGATTTCCCCTCTGATCTTCTCCCAGCGGCTGTGGTGTTTTGATTTTGATTTGTTTGTGTGTTTGTTTTTTGGGGCATTCCTCCATCTTCTCCCATTTAGGAAGATTGTTGTTGCTCTTAGATTTCTTAATTAGAAGGAGAAAATACCTCTTTTTGGTTTTGATCCTCACCATCTGCTTCTCTGAATATGTTTTTTGTACTCCACTTTTTCATTCCATCCATCCATCCATCTCCACCATTGTTATCCTCCAATTCTTTCTTTTCTGTTTTTCTTGGAATGCAACTGACCAATGCAGTGTTTTTCCCCCCAAAATGAAGGATATCACACGAGAATTCTTCACAAAAAGGTTGGTAAATTTTAAAAAAAATAAAAGGGACAATTTCAGCCTCCACATGTACAATTTTAAATAATTAATGCTCATATGTAAAGTATAAAAAATAATTTAAAACCATTTTGTAAACTACAGGTTATACTCTAGCATGTTGCAAAGCAGTGTTGCCACAGATACTTTGAAAACGTAATCCAATTACTGATTACTCCATTAAATAGTAACTTAGTTACTTTACTGATTACTTAATTTTAAAAGTAACAAAATCAGGTTACTAGTTACTTTATTAGTTATTGTCAGCAGCTGCTGACAACAACCCCCTGCCACCTCAACATGAAAATGATAACCAGTTTTGCCAATACTCACTTTATTGGTGTGTAGTATTGGTGTATTTGTTGTGATTTGGCGCTATATAAATAAAATTGATTTGATTTGATTGGAAATGCATTTTTAACAAGTTGAACAAGTTAAGTTGAACTTAAATACTACTTCCTGAAAAAACGTTTTTGTGAAACATTAAATAAAGTCAGTCTTTCTTGACTTCAATCAACGTAAATACTTGTTTTATAAAAATAAAGAAAGTCTTTCTTGACCTCACATTTAACTGTTGATAGCACTGTAATGGTAAAACTTACAATTTATAATCTACATTGTTTATAAATGTAACATTTAAATTCTTTCTAAACATTTTATTTGCTGAAATAATAATAAGTAGTAGCAGTAGTATGTAAAAAATGTTTTCAAAAGTGGACTTTTACTCGAAACCAGGGGTTTTCAAAGTGTGGGAGAGTGAGCCCCCCTTCAGAGAACAAATGAATAGCTGTGCCGCTCCAGACACACATACGCACAATTTCAACATCTTTGTGTGTTTTTTATTCTTTTAAACATCTTCAATACATTTTAAAAGTATTTGTGTGTTTTTAAGGAACTGTCTGCATTTACACATTTTACAGCCTTTGTAAACATTTTAAACATGTTTTTAAAGAACTTTCTATTCTTTCAGAATTTTACATCATTTTCAAATATTTTAAACACGTGTTTTTAATATAAACGGATACACCACACTGATGATTAAAAAGTGCCAAACATAAATGAAAACTGTGAAAGAAAAATGTCTGCACACTTAAATCCTTTTGTACATTTAATAGCCTTTTTTCTGAGCTGAGCTCTTACAGCCTGCTGTGCTACACGTCGACATAGATGTAATTCATAAAAAACACAGGATGTCTCATTTTCGGAGGAAAAAAATGTTTTAGTCTGTTGTGTGTGTTACAATGTTTGGCATTTGATTTAAACGGTGATTCTCTTTGAAGTTATTAATTCCAACCGGACTCTGTCTCAGCAGAGAGCGACGCAGCGTTTGAAGCTGTGCCAACGGAACGGAGGACGATTCTTGTTTGTTGCCTGCAACAATACAAGAGTTCCAGTTAGTGACTTTAATCCACACAAAAGTGACTCACGATTGACATTTTTAAATGTTTTTGAGAGAGGTGAAGAAGCGGACTTGCCGCTTCCGAAACACAGCAAAGCAATTAACCAATGAAGCAGCAGATCGGAGCACAGCTTCATTGTTTTAAGCTTCAAAGTGGAGCCGTTACAGAAGCGGTTGATTACAGACCTGCTGCAAGGTCTGTAATCAACATAACAAAATGATCATTTTCCCGATGAAACACCCTCAAAAACAACACCCACTCTGAAGGACCGATTGATGTCTATGGATCGAATCATTTCTTAATGATTCTCAAAAAAGAATCGGTTCATGATACCCATCCCTTGCGCCCTTCCTGAAGAACTCTGGCGTCCCCCCCGGGGGGGCGAGTCACAGTTTGAAAACCACTGGTCTCGACCATCCTTCGAAGAGCAGATCTTTGAAGGATGCAGCCCTTGATTTGGGACACAACTATTTTTTTAAGCTAACTGAAGCTAGCTAACTATTTCCAACAGCGTTCCTCTTTACTTGTTAGCCTGTTCATCACACATTGATGAAAATGATGTCTGAGTCCAGTATTTATATATGGTTCAATATTTAGCTCCTGTGGTTGGGAAGAGCGAGACCACACCCACATTTTACTTTAATTATCTATCGCTGCCACTGACAGATGTGCGTCACGATCAAAGGAAGACAGGAAGTGAAACCAGCACCGAGTTGTTGCAATCACAAATGCGTTTGCTTAGTAACAAAAAGAAAAATGGGGGGATATTGTGTTATTATCACTTACTATTATTTCAAATAAACATTTCTGGTGTAGAAAATGAAAAACAAAGTTTTTGTTCCTTGAATGGATTGAATGCCTTGGCTCAGATAGACTTATGTTGCATATGTCATAAATCTAAAATGAGTTGTTTCAGGGATAAACTTTGCTGGCAGCAGCATCATTTCTACATGTAATCAAAGAATTGCGAGACTTTAGTGATGTTGTACACGACCTCCCAACTATATAGAATTTTTAAAGATACATAAAATCTACTTTTATATGATATAACCCCTTTAAAGCAACAAGCACAAAAACAAGTAGTTTCTTTGATACTTGAAACTGGACAAATTGTGACATCAGTGTCTTTGGGGTGTTTTTGGCTACAAACTGTAACATCTGTTTAAGGACATCTAGTGACCTTTACTAGCTTGCTGGAACAGTATATACGGGAAGCCAAACATATATGGCAACACTCATATTATTTTTCTCACAGTAAGTTATTTTCTTCCTTCAAGTCTATTTGTATGTGATGTGGGATTCTCTTGAGGTTTGAAATAAAACGTAGAGCTTGTCTGTGATCATTATCACATTCCGCGCCTGCCTGATATCCATCCCATGAGAATCAGCCTCTGCAATCTGGGGGTTTACATTTTTGTCCCCCTGTCTAAGGATTTATTGGGTTTTAGCTTTATTCTTCAATTTGTTTTCCAGTTTAAAAATTCTGTAAGCCTAAAGTGGAAAGCAAATAAATAAATAAAAAACAAACAGCTTTGATGCCATATTCCATGTAAATCGGTGTGGAAACAATCGCATTCTCTCACAGTTGGAAGAGAATTTAAACTCACAGGATAGAAAAATCCATAGCGTGATTGGAGATGATACACCATTGTGTCCATGGGCTAATTTTATTTATTTACTTATAATTTTGTTTATTTTTAAAACAACTGTTTACCCCTTTAGCAGAGAAAAGCTGATGTGACTCACTTCATAGGCACACAATCTGTCATGCCCTCAACAGGTTTTCCACTCCATATTTCCATATTTTACCTCAGCACAGAAAATCTATCATTTATATATACACTCAACAAAAATATAAACGCAACACTTTTGGTTTTGCTCCCATTTTGTATGAGATGAACTCACAGATCTAAAACTTTTTCCACATACACAATATCACCATTTCCCTCAAATATTGTTCACAAATCAGTCGAAATCTGTGATAGTGAGCAGTTCTCCTTTGCTGAGATAATCCATCCCACCTCACAGGTGTGCCATACCAAGATGCTGATTAGACACCATGATTAGTGCACAGGTGTGCCTTAGACTGCCCACAATAAAAGGCCACTCTGAAAGGTGCAGTTTTATCACACAGCACAATGCCACAGATGTTGCAAGATTTGAGGGAGCGTGCAATTGGCATGCTGACAGCAGGAATGTCAACCAGAGCTGTTGCTCGTGTATTGAATGTTCATGTCTCTACCATAAGCCGTCTCCAAAGGCGTTTCAGAGAATTTGGCAGTACATCCAACCAGCCTCACAACCGCAGACCACGTGTAACCACACCAGCCCAGGACCTCCACATCCAGCATGTTCACCTCCAAGATCGTCTGAGACCAGCCACTCGGGACAGCTGCTGAAACAATCGGTTTGCATAACCAAAGAATTTCTGCACAAACTGTCAGAAACCGTCTCAGGGAAGCTCATCTGCATGCTCGTCGTCCTCATCGGGGTCTCGACCTGACTCCAGTTGTTCGTCGTAACCGACTTGAGTGGGCAAATGCTCACATTCGCTGGCGTTTGGCACGTTGGAGAGGTGTTCTCTTCACGGATGATGCGAAGGAGATGTGTTGCACTGCATGGGGCAAATGGTGGTCACACCAGATACTGACTGGTATCCCCCCCCAATAAAACAAAACTGCACCTTTCAGAGTGGCCTTTTATTGTGGGCAGTCTAAGGCACACCTGTGCACTAATCATGGTGTCTAATCAGCATCTTGGTATGGCACACCTGTGAGGTGGGATGGATTATCTCAGCAAAGGAGAAGTGCTCACTATCACAGATTTCGACTGATTTGTGAACAATATTTGAGGGAAATGGTGATATTGTGTATGTGGAAAAAGTTTTAGATCTGTGAGTTCATCTCATACAAAATGGGAGCAAAACCAAAAGTGTTGCGTTTATATTTTTGTTGAGTATATATATGCACACACACAGCAAGTAAAATAATTATTGAACACATTGTTTTATTCAGTAAATGTATTTCTAAAGGTGCCATTGACATGACATTTTCATCAGATGCCGGTAACAACCTAAGTAATCCACACATGCAAAGAAACAAAAACAAATAAGGTCAGTTACTGTATTTGTGATAAAATGGAATGACACAGGGAAAAGTATGTATTTAATACTTTGTACAGAAGCCTTTGTTGGTACTGACAGCATCAAGATGTCTCCTGTATGGAGAAACTAGTCACATGCATTGCTCAGGTGTGATTTTGGCCCATTCTTCCACACAAACAGTCTTCATATCTCGAGGCCCCTTCACACATAACACGATTGAAGCCAACTGGTGCACGAAGGAATCAATCGCATTCCACTCATGAAAAATCGGAGCCATCAGCTGTCGCCACAACCATTCGTGCATGCAGTTGGCCGAAAGACAGCAAGTGGCCTGCAAGTGCCCATTCGGCCCCCTCTCACCAGGTGTTAGCCAAATTCCAGGTGCCACCACTTGGGCACTTAGAAAAGGCGGGGCTATTTGTGCTCCTGGCACGATAGTGGAGTGCAGATGACCACATATGAGCTGTCTGTGAAAACTGTCTAAGTGCCACACAAGTGTGCCGTTACAAGCAACACATATGTCAAGCAAGTGTGCTCCCCAACACATGTGGCATGCCAGTGTGTCGGCCCTCCCAACATGTGGTGTGCATGTGTGTTGTGCCCCCCCCCCCCCGCCACCCGCAATATGTGTGGCGTGTGAGGGGGGGCACACTTGCATGACATGCTGATAATTATGTACAGACAAGATCACATGGGGACTGGCCAGCCATGTCTGAGCGCGCACGGCACAGCAAAGCACCTCTCAGATGATCGCCGGCCAGCCACGCACTGACAGCTGGAAATAACGACTCAGTGCACACGACGTGTTAAATTAAAGACACAGAGAACACAGCCAGGACAAGCATATAAATAAATACTAAAATAATTTGCTGCCGCTTTGTGCTTCCCAATTTGGTGTTAAGTGTGAAGGGGCCCTTAAAGGTTTCGTGAACCTCTTCTATGAACTCTGATCTTTAGTTCTTTTCATAGATTTTCTGTTTGATTCAAGGAAAGGTTCTGGGCTATTCCAGCAGCTTTATTACCCAAGGCCATCAAATATGGCCATTGGGTATTGTAAAGGCTTTGTGTCCATCCATCCGTCTATCCATCTGTCTGTGCTCAGCATAGGTCCAATCCTATTACTGCCAGAGTCTTCAAATTCACACATTCTTGGACAAGTTCAAAGATGGCTAACCTTGACCCATTTAAAGAGGTATTTTAAGATGCTAAAAAGTCACGTTCTCTTTCATATTTTTATGCTGTGAATCAAGCAAATCTGTTTTTCCTTTGTTTTCTTTTTTGAGGGGCGAGGTGACCACCAATCACAGTAGAGCGGCACCATGACGTTCGTGGCTGGTCTCTCTCTGGCACAATAAAACCAGTTCATTTTTGTGTAACTATAACAAGTTTCTCATATATTATGTAAAAGCTAGCGACAAATAAACACTTCTAAAATTGAAAATGCAGTTTTTGGAACTTGATAACACCTCGAGTGATTTACAAGACATTTCACGGATGTTAGCGTGGTGATGTCACTGGCTGGTCTAGCTAGCTGCTAACTGTGCTTCGTTTATGTGTAAATATAACACGTTTCTCATATATTATGTAAAAGCTAGTCAGAAATTAACACCTCTAAAACTAAAAATGCTGTTTTTGGAACCTGATAACACCTCTGGAGTGATTTACAAGACATCTCATGGATGTCAGCGTGCACGCTACCTTCTGTTAACTCAAAGCTAACTTCTGCTCTTGTCAAAAGCTCATATACGCAAACGCAGGCCCTCCTGCAGATGCCATTAAAACGTAAATAAAATATTGTTTATGACTGATTGATTGATTGAGTTTATTCTGCAAATCAAATCAATTTTATTTATATAGCACCAAATCACAACAACAGTTGCCCCAAGGCGCTTTATATTGCAAGGCAAAAGCCATACAATAATTACAGAAAAACCCCAACGGTCAAAACGACCCCCTATGAGCAAGCACTTGGCGACAGTGGGAAGGAAAAACTCCCTTTTAACAAGAAGAAACCTCCAGCAGAACCAGGCTCAGGGAGGGGCAGTCTTCTGCTGGGACTGGTTGGGGCTGAGGGAGAGAATCAGGAAAAAGACATGCTTTGGAAGACAGCAGAGCTCAATCACTAATAATTAAATGCAGAGTGGTGCATACAGAGGAGCAAAAGAGAAAGAAACATTCAGTGCATCATGAGAACCCCCTCTGCAACATCAATGTAAACATACAGAGGTGAATGTGTCAATGATACATGGATAACACAAGCATAAACACCTATTTCCATTGTGGTCCTTGTGAAATTAATGTATACGTTTATATACGAGGTCTAGAAAAGTATCCAACCTTATTTTTTTCAAAAACCATATGGATTTGATTCATATGTTTTTACATCAGCCAAGCTTGAACCTTCGTGCGCATGCGTGAGTTTTTCCACGCCTGTCGGTTGCGTCATCCGCCTGTGAGCACGCCTTGTGGGAGGAGTGGTCCAGCCCCCTCGTCAGATTTTCATTGTCTGGAAATGGCGGAATGATTTGGGCTTTTTTTCCATCAGACTTTTTTCAGAAACTGTTAGAGACAAGCAGCTGGAAACCATTAGAAAAAATTATCTGGCTTTCAGTGAAAATTTTACGGGCTTCACAGAGAATAAGAACTGTTACTACAGCTTTAAGGACGCCCCACAATGGCGCACTGCGCGGCGCACTCCAAGCCACCATCGAGAGGCAGAAAACACCACATCATTTCTAAACGGATGGCTGTGTGGACCAGGGGACAAGTTGGGACATGCCTATCTCGGCTTTCAATGCTTACCAGCCCAGTGAGCATAAGAGAAATTGTGGAGAGCTGGACATGTCCCAACTTGTCACCTGGCACTCTGAAACGGAGGTGTTCCTTTGTCCCGCTCGATTAGCGAATTGGTCCTGACGCACGAAGCCTCCGCGCGGCTTTCCATGACAAAATCTCTTGTTAAAAGTGAAATCTGCTGGAAAATGGCTGATGTCCAGCTCTTGTGATAACCAGAGAAATTGCTCATGACGGTCCCAGCTCCACACAGCGATCCATTTAGAAATGATGTGGTGTTTTCTGCCTCTCGATGGCGGCTCGGAGCGCGCCGCGCCGTGCGCCATTGTGGGGCGTCCTTAAAGCTGTAGTAACAGCTAAAAAAATAATAAGGTCGGATACTTTTCTAATAGACCTCGTGTATATATATATATAGAGAGAGAGAGAGAGAGAGAGAGAGAGAGAGAGAGAGAGAGAGAGAGAGAGAGAGAGAGAGAGAGCTCTGTGTAAGCCTGATCCCATCAGATCTCAGAAGCTAAGCAGTGCGGGACCTGGTTAGTACTTGGATGGGACACCTCTTTGGAACATCAGCAGCTGTGTGTGTTTCTCCAGGTAACACTGGAGTTGCATCAGGAAGGGCATCCGGCGTAAAACCTGTGCCAAAATATCAATGCGGATCTGGTTGTATCTGCTGTGGCGATCCCGAACACAAAACAGGAGCAGCCGAATGGACAACCATATATACAGTAGTGTTCAGAATAATAGTAGTGCTATGTGACTAAAAAGATTAATCCAGGTTTTGAGTATATTTGTTATTGTTACATGGGAAACAAGGTACCAGTAGATTCAGTAGATTCTCACAAATCCAACAACACCAAGCATTCATGATATGCACACTCTTAAGGCTATGAAATTGGGCTATTAGTAAAAAAAAAAAAAAGTAGAAAAGGGGGTGTTCACAATAATAGTAGCATCTGCTGTTGACGCTACAAACTCAAAACTATTATGTTCAAACTGCTTTTTTAGCAATCCTGTGAATCACTAAACTAGTATTTACTTGTATAACCACAGTTTTTCATGATTTCTTCACATGTGCGAGGCATTCATTTTGTTGGTTTGGAACCAAGATTTTGCTCATTTACTACACTTTGTCTTGTTCTGTGTTTTGCTGTGTGTTTACCATACGAGATGACTCACTCACTGTAAACTAATTTTACCCAAGGGTATAATAATAAATTGAATCTGAATCTTGAATCTGAATCGTCTGTCCATTTTGATGGTTGTTTTCCTTTTTCTTCCACGTGTCTGTTTTTTTTTTTTTTTTTTTTTTTTGTCTATTTTAAAGCGTTGGAGATCATTGTAGATGAAGAGCCTATAATTTTTTCCACCTGCGTATAAGTTTCCCCTCTCCAATCAACTTTTTAATCAAACTACGCTGTTCTTCTGAACAATGTCTTGAACGTCCCATTTTCCTCAGGCTTTCAAAGAGAAAAGCATGTTCAACAGGTGCTGGCTTCATCCTTAAATAGGGGACACCACAAAATTGACGAACTGACTGAATGCCACACTACTATTATTCTGAACACTACTGTGTGTGTGTATATATATATATATATATATATATATATATATATATATATATATATATATATATATACACGAGGTCTGTCCGTAAAGTATAGGTCCTTTTTATTTTTTTCAAAAACTATATGGATTTCATTCATATGTTTTTACGTCAGACATGCTTGAACCCTCGTGCGCATGCATGAGTTTTTCCACGCCTGTCGGTGACGTCATTCGCCTGTGAGCACTCCTTGTGGGAGGAGTCGTCCAGCCCCTCGTCGGAATTCCTTTGTCTGAGAAGTTGCTGAGAGACTGGCGCTTTGTTTGATCAAAATTTTTTCTAAACCTGTGAGACACATCGAAGTGGACATGGTTCAAAAAATTAAGCTGGTTTTCAGTGAAAATTTTAACAACTGATGAGAGATTTTGAGGTGATTCTGTCGCTTTAAGGACTTTTCACGGTGCGAGACGTCGCGCAACGCTCTCAGGCAGCGTCATCAGCCTGTTTCAAGCTTAAAACCTCCACATTTCAGGCTCTATTGATCCAGGACGTCGTGAGAGAACAGAGACGTTTCAGAAGAAGTCGGTTTCAGCATTTTATCCAGATATTCCACTGTTAAAGGAGATTTTTTTAATGAAAGACGTGCGGACGGGTCCGCGCGTCGGGACGCAGCCGACGCGGCGCGGCGGCACAGGAAAAACACCTCCGTGTTGATAACCATTTGTTAAAATCCAGTTGGCTTTTGATGGCTTTCAGTGGAGTGAGTATATGAGAAATTGTTTATCAGCTGGAGATGTTCCAACTTGTCCTCAAGGCTTCCAACAGAGGTGTTTTTCCTGTGGCGGAGCGTCGCGGCGGCTGCGAGCCGACGCTGCAATCCGCCCGCACGTCTTTCATTAAAAAAATCTCCTTTAACAGTGGAATATCTGGATAAAATGCTGAAACCGACTTCTTCTGAAACTTCTCTGTTCTCTCACGATGTCCTGGATCAATAGAGCCTGAAATGTGGAGGTTTTAAGCTTGAAACAGGCTGATGACGCTGCCTGAGAGCGCTGCGCGACGTCTCGCACCGTGAAAAGTCCTTAAAGCGACAGAATCACCTCAAAATCTCTCATCAGCTGTTAAAATTTTCACTGAAGACCAGCTTAATTTTTCGAACCATGTCCACTTCGATGTGTCTCACAGGTTTAGAAAAAATTTTTGATCAAACAAAGCGCCAGTCTCTCAGCAACTTCTCAGACAAAGGAATTCCGACGAGGGGCTGGACGACTCCTCCCACAAGGAGTGCTCACAGGCGAATGACGTCACCGACAGGCGTGGAAAAACTCACACATGCGCACGAGGGTTCAAGCATGTCTGACGTAAAAACATATGAATGAAATCCATATAGTTTTTGAAAAAAATAAAAAGGACCTATACTTTACGGACAGACCTCGTGTATATATATATATACTTTGCACTGGGATGCCAATTAAACAACTGCAAATTATGAAAAAAGACAATGCTCATACGGCCGAGGGTATTTTAGCATTATGTTATATTTTTCATTCTCTGAAACCAACTGAGAGTTTCCTTGGCTGTGTGTTTGGGATCATTGTCTTGCTGAAATGTCCACCCTCATTTCATTTTCATCATCCTGGTGGATGTTTATCAAGAATGTCTTGGTACATTTTTCCAATGCATCTCTCTTTCAATTATATGAACTTTACCAGTGCTATATGCTGAAAAACAGCCCCACACCATGATTCTCCCACCTCCAAACTTGATACTGTGTTTTTGGGTTGATGCGCAGTGCCATTTGATGTCAAAACATGGTGTGTATTATGCCATCCAGAGCTTAGTTTTTGATCTCATCTGACCAGAATATATTCTCCCAGTATTTCACAGGCTTGTCTAAATGTTGTGCAGCAATCTTTGAAAAAGCTATAACATGATTTTTCTTCAGCAGTGTAGTCTTGTCTGGCGAGTGTGCACACAGGCCATGGTGGTTGAGTGCATTATTTATCATTTTCTTTGAAACAATTGTTCAGTTGCTCTCCACAAGTGGTCCTTGGCTCTTGGACAACTCTTCTGATAATTATTTTCACTCCTCTGTCAGAACAACGTTTCTGATAATTCTTTTCACTTCTTTGTCAGAACAACTCTTCTGATAATTCTTTTCACTCCTCTGTCAGAAATCTTCAGAGGAGCACCTGGTCATGGCTGGATTATGGTGAAATGATATTCTTTCCACTTTCAGATTATGGCCCCACAGTGCTCACTGGAACATTCAGAAGTTTAGAAATCCTTCTGCAACCAATGTCATCAATACGTTGCGAAGATCTTGAGAGAACTCTTTTCTTTTACCCATCATGAGATATTTCTTATGTGACACCTAAGTAATGAGACACCTTTTTTATAGGCCATCATTTAGGACTGAACCACCTGGTATTAATTTGCACTGGCAAGGGGCAGGATTCCTTTCTAATTACTGATATACTTCAGCTGGTGTCTTACTGTCCATGCCTTTTTGCACCTTCCTTTCTTCATGTGTTCAATACTTTTTTCCTGTGTCATTTCACATTGTTACACAAAACTTAATTTCTGTACTTATTTGTTTTGGTTTCTTTATATGTGTGTATTACGTGGGTCATTACTAATATCTGGTGAAAATTTCATGTCAATAGCACCTTTTAGAAATATATTTACTGGGAAAAAAGGTGATGTGTTAAATACTTATTTTACCTGCTGTATATGCACACACAGAGCCCCAGCTGTCCGAGGTGCACCCGTCTCTTGACAACTGGAACAGGCTCCAGCTCCCCATGACTCTTAAATGGAAAAAGCAGTGTTTGAAAATGAATGTGTTTTAGCAGACATATTCAAAAGCCAATCAGAGGTACTTACATTATGCCAATAATTTGTGAATACAACTTTTATTTAGACAAGGAAAACTGTCACATCTCTTAAACTGATTGTCAGGTTCCACAAAAGGAGGCCAAAGTGAGGGAGATACAGAAAGGCAAACAACAGAACAGAGTCTAAAACCTCATCAAAAAGGATAAAAGATCGACAAAGTTTAAAAACAAGTTTTATGATGAGAAGAAGCAGGGCAGAATGAGACAGAAGGAGGGAGGGCAGGGTGGAGGCAGTGTTGATGGCTGTGCATGAAACAATGAAAAAAAAGTAAAAAAAGAAAATGAAAAACATCGACCACAGAAGCTGATTGCACGCTCAGATCTTTAACTGCCGGTCAAAATAAATGCACACACATGAAGGCACATATCCTGACACTCACACAGGGTTATTCCTAGCGATAATGTCTTTAACAGTGCAGAGGCCTCTCGATTTTGGCCCTGTGGCTCGACAGCTCTGAATCCACAATCTGCAGCGGCAGCAAGTTGATTCTGAGAAACAAAAAGTCATATCACCTTAAAGGTACATCATGCAACTTCAAGTCACGGAAGTGGATTTTCTCACCCGCAACAACTTTTATTTTAGCTTGATAGAAACAGTTACACATAAGGTCAGTCTCCATTTCAAAATTGAGAAAATTCATATTACCTACTATTTTATACCTGTTTACACACCAGTGCTGAATTTACCTGAGTAAATTTACCTGTTACATGAGTACACCAATTACAATTTCACCCAAGTTCAGGTCCTGCTTGGATAGCTGATATATATATATATATATATATATATATATATATATATATATATATATATATATATATATATATATATATATATATATATATATATATACAAGGTTGGGTAGGATTACTTGTAATCTGATTGCTTTTGGATTACATTTCAAAGTAATCCTACCCAACCTTGTGTGTATATATATATACGAGGTCTGTCCAAAAAGTATCAGACCTTTTTATTTTTTTCAAAAACCATATGGATTTGAATCACGTGTGCTTGCATGAGCCAACCTTGAACCTTTATGCGCATGCGTGATTTTTTTCACGTTCGTCAGTTGCATCATTCGCCTGTGAGCAGGCTTTGTGTGAGCACTGGTCCTCCCCTCTCGTTGGATTTTCATTGCGAGGTGGAACGATTTGGAGCTTTGCTGCAGCAAATTTTTCCAGAAACTGTGAGAGACAGTCAGGTGGAAACCATTCGGAAGATTCAGACGGCTTTCGGTGACGATCCTATGGGCATCACACAGATTAAGGAGTGTTACAACCGGTTTAAAGACGGCGCACAATGGCGGAGGGTGCGCCGTGCTCCGAGCGGCCATCGACAGGCTGAAATGACCAGATCATTTCCAAAGTGAACGCTGTGTTGATCCGGGACGTCGTCTGACTACCAGAGAAATTGCAGAAGAGGTGGACATCAGCACTTTTTCGGCACATTCCACTGTTACAGGAGATTTTGTAATGAAAGACGTGCGGAAGTTGGAAGTCTCACAGGACATGTTGTGACATGTCCAGCTCTTACACAATTCCTCGGATACTCACTCGACTGAAAAGCCACCGAAAGCCATTTGAATCTTCCGAATGGTTTCTACCTGGCTGTCTCTCACAGTTTCTGGAATAATTTGATTCAGCCCTGCTCCAATCGTTCAGACATTTTCCTCGCAATGAAAATCCAACGAGGGGGGTGGACCAGTGCTCACTCAAAGCCTACTCACAGGCGAATGACGCAACCGACAGGCGTGAAAAAACTCACGCATGCACACGAAGGTTCAAGGTTGGCTCATGCAAGCACACGTGATTCAAATCCATAAGGTTTTTGAAAAAAATAAAAAGGTCTGATACTTTTTGCACAGACCTCGTATATATATATATATATATATGTGTGTGTGTGTGTGTGTGTGTGTGTGTGTGTATACAGTGAGGAAAATAAGTATTTGAACACCCTACGATTTTGCAAGTTCTCCCAGTTAGAAATCATGGAGGGGTCTGAAATTTTCATCTTAGGTGCATGTCCACTGTGAGAGACATAATCTAAAAAAAAAAAAAATCCGGAAATCACAATGTATGATTTTTTTTAATCATTTATTTGTATGTTACTGCTACAAATAAGTATTTGAACACCTACCAACCAGCAAGAATTCTGGCTCACACAGAGCTGTTAATTTTTCTTTAAGAAGCCCTCTTATTCTGCACTCTTTACCTATATTAATTGCACCTGTTTGAACTTGTTACCTGTATAAAAGACACCTGTTCACACACTCAATCAATCACACTCCAACCTGTCCACCATAGCCAAGACCAAAGAGCTGTCTAAGGACACCAGGGACAAAACTGTAGACCTGCACAAGGTTGGGATGGACTACAGGACAACAGGCAAGCAGCTTGGTAGAAGACAACAACTGTTATGATTATTTATTAGAAAGTGGAAGAAACACAAGATGACTGTCAGTCTCCCTCGGTCTGGGATTCCATGCAAGATCTCACTTTGTGGGGTAAGGATGATTCTGAGAAAGCTCAGAACTACACAGGAGGACCTGGTCAATGACCTGAAGAGAGCTGGGACCACAGTCACAAAGAATACATTAGTAACACATGATGCTGTCATGGTTTAAAATCCTACAGGGCAGCAAGGTCCCCCTGCTCAAGCCAGCACATGTCCAGGCCTGTTTGAAGTTCAACTGTGACCATCTGGATGATCCAGAGGAGGCATGGGAGAAGGTCATGTGGTCAGATGAGACCAGATAGAGCTTTTTGGAATCAACTCCACTTACCATGTTTAGAGGAAGAGAACAAACCCAAGAAAACCATCCCAACCGTGAAGCATGGGGGTGGAAACATCATACTCTGGGGGTGCTCTTCTGCAAAGGGGACAGGACGACTGCACCGTATTGAAGGGAGGATGGATGGGGTCATGAATTGCGAGATTTTGGCAAACAACCTCCTTCCCTCAGTAAGAGCATTGAAGATGGGTCATGGCTGTGTCTTCCAGCATGACAATGACCCCAAACACATAGCCAGGGCAACTAAGGAGGGACTCCTTAAGAAGCATTTCAAGGTCCTGGAGTGGCCTGGTCAGTCTCCAGACTTGAACTCAACAGAAAAACTTTGGAGGGAGCTGAAACTCCAAACCTGAAAGATCTAGAGAAGATCTGTATGGAGGAGTGGACCAAAATCCCTGCTGCAGTGTGTGCAAACCTGGTGAAAAACTACAGGAAACGTTTGACCTCTGTAATTACAAACAAAGGCTACTGTACCAAATATTAACATTGATTTTCACAGGTGTTCAAATACTTATTTGCAGCAGTAACATACAAATAAATTATTAGAAAATCATACATTGTGATTTCCAGATTTTTTTTTTTTTTTTTTTTTTTTTTTAGATTATGTCTCTCACAGTGGACATGCACTTAAGATGAAAATTTCAGACCCCTCCATGATTTCTAAGTGGGAGAACTTGCAAAACAGCAGGGTGTTCAAATACTTATTTTCCTCACTGTATATATATATATATATATATATATATATATATATATATAATATATGAGGATCCACAGGCTCTGGGCTCTTTGGGTAGTGTTTATAAAATAGGTACCTGACATTTTACAAAAGCGGTAATAAATTATGCAGTTTCTATAATGAGTTGGAGTGTGTGAGTCCAGAATGTTTTTAGAACCTTAGACCTCAACAGTTTATAGAAGAATAACCCTTTTATTTCCTGTTAATTACATCAATTTTAAATGTTAATTTACTGCCTTAATGTATTTATAAATTGTTTAGGTTCTTGTTGTCATATACATACTATGATGATGATGATGATGATGATTATTACTTCTATAATTTCAGTTCAATTTTATTAATTTATATAGCACCATCTCACGACAGAATCGCCTCAAGGTGCTTCACACAACACACAATTCATAGCAGCACAAAGTGAATTAAAATAGGAAAAGGGCACAGTAAAAAGGTAAAAACATAGTAGAATAAAAAGAAATTACAAAGCAGACATAAAACATAATAAATTAACGATAAGACAGTCTAAAAAAGTGGGTCTTTCATCTTGATTTGCACCACAATGGAAATACTTTTCACTTTTTATGTCATCCATGTATTTTTAACGTATTTACAATAAGATTATGGGTTTGCATTGAACTTACTGTATAAAATCATGCACGCACGCACGCTTTGAATACATAGATGATCTACCGGTCCCTGTTGGAATGGCGTGTGAGTCCAGAATGTAATTATCAATCTCCATTGTTCAGTGTTTTTAGCGTAATATCCGTACTTTCTCCAAACATACTGGTCCTATCAACGTTCCGTTTTGACAGCATTCATCCTTGACCCAGAATACATAAGCATACCAAATGGAAAATGTCAGCTCTCCCCAATTTGTCCATGATCAAAGTTGTGGGGATGCATGCATGCGTACATGTAAACAGACGGCACTTTGCTTTTATTATATTGTGGCGAGCTGCATGGAAGAACAAAAACTGAACAAGATTTTTTCATCTTTTGTGCTATCTGCCGTAAACAGCTGATTTTTTTTACACACCCACAAAGAGAGACAGTGGCAGAAGACATCAGACACACTACATGTTTCACTCATGGTAATGGCAACATGACACTTAACTAAACCGACTAAACCATTGAACTACAAAACACTATATATATATAATTTTTTTTTTCCTCGCCAAAATCATAGCTAATTGGGTATCAAGATTCAGCAATGGGAGACCACCCTAAGAAGAAAAGACTCCATTATTGTCATATATGTTACTTAAAGGGGTCATGCTGTGCACAACAATTTTTAATCTTTTACAGTGAAATGTATGATTGCGATTTAATGTACATTTTGTCTGTGCATGTAGACACAAGTCTAAAGCAGCTGCTTTCAGACCAATTTTGCATTTACGGTAGCAGGAGAATTTCTGCATTCAAAGTTATAATAGTGAAGCTTTCAAGACGTTTTTTTTTTTTTTTTTGTATTCCAACCTCGTGCACATTCCAAACACAATGCAAATCCTATCAGGTGGTGGAGGTGACAAAGCACCAGTGCAAGTTGTCAAACCTGATGTGACCTGTCAATATCAGTGCTATTCTGTATTGAATGGATTTTGGAATCACTGATTACAATTTGACAAGAGCAGAGAAATTATAATTTAATTATTTATGACTAGTGAGGAACTAGTAGAGGACAAATAAATGGTAAATGGACTGCATTTATATAGCGCTTTTCCATCTGCATCAGATGCTCAAAGCACTTTACAATAATGCCTCACATTTAACTCGATGTGCGGGTGCTGCCATACAAGGGGCTCACTACACACCAGGAGCAACTCGGGGATTAAAGATCTTGCCCAAGGGCCCTTAGTGATTTTCCGGTCTGGCTGGGTTTTGAACCGAGGATCCTCTGGTCTGAAGCCCAACACTTAACCACTAGACCATCACCTCTTCCTAAGGACAAAGTGTCTCTCTGTTGTGAGTTGTGTGTGATAGCTGTTGTGTTTAGTAAGTAGTTTTGAAGTAGAGGCTCTCTCTCTCTCTCTCTCTCTCTCTCTCTCTCTCTCTCTCTCTCTCTCTCTCTCTCTCTCTCGGTTGGTCTCCCTTTGTCAATTTGCTTGTTTCTGTCTGTCAGTTGATCTGTTTGTCTGTTGTGGTCAGTGCTCATGAGATGTTGAGGACAAACCAAAGTTGCACAAAGACACACACACATATGTGTACGCACATTACTTTCACAGTGCACTCAAAGAAAACCACAGTGGTCCAGCCATTGTGGCCGGCTGTGCTCGGATCTTGGCAGGACAGCTGAGATCAACTGACCGCTTTGACGTTTGTCTGGAGACACACACACACGCATACACACACATGCACACACACAGGCATACACACAAATAGAAAAAACAAAAACCCAAAAAATAAAAGATTGGGGTTTTTTGGGGGTTGGGCCTTGAGCTACCCAAGACTTTTGCCTACTTTAAACAAAATTAATTTTCGAGTGTTTAACAATCGCATCGTTTGCAGAATCATTTTCAGATATGAGTCAATCTTGGAAACAGGAGAGCGACTGGCTGCTGAGTTTTGCTATGACGAAAGGGAGGAGAAAAGTATTTCTTGACTTATTGATGTGTTTGAGTGGGCACATGCACACCCTGTCCAGGGCCCCATCTAAAAGCAGAGGGGACTGTTTCCTGTCTGTTGAACCGCGCCCTGAAAGGAGGAAACATTATAAAATGCACACACTCATAGATTCTGGCAAAAAAAAACAAAAAAAAAACACTTTATCTGACTCCTAATGTTGCAACTTATTCTAATTTTTTGCAATAGTTTACAGACATCCCAAGTCTCCCGGAAGTTCCGGGAGTTTCCCTGATATTGATAGTGGCTCACGGATGCCCGCGAGTCGGATGAAATATCCCAGATTTTAGACTATGCGGGAGTGTTTTTTTTTTTTTCTTTTCAATGCGAGTGAGAGCGTGCAGGCAATACAATAACTTGTGCATCATGCGCGGATTACTTCGATTGCGCAGGCACGAGAGAGAGAGGGGCGTGGGGGGAGGAGAGAGGTTGCTTGGAACCTGCGTGTCTGTCAAAGCGAGTGATTTGTTCAGTGAGCGTTCAGGGCGACTGCTTGCCAGAGAGCGCGCTGATTGGTTTAGTCAGCAAAATAAGCCAATACGTTTCGGTGTGGGAGGGCTTTGGTTTACTCTCTCCGACCGTCACCTAGTTAACACTCAAGTCAGCGCACGTTGCAAGATGGCAGAGGGTGAATCCTCCAGTAAAAAACGAAAATATAAGACTCATTTTACAGCAGAATATACTAAAGTATATCCCTGTCTAGTTAAGGTGAAGAATGACACCGTGGCGAGGTGCACTGTATGCAACAGTGACTTCAGTATTACCCACGGAGGACTCAATGATTGTAAAAGACATGTCGAGGTAGGCTAAATTTAACATGCCAGATCACCTGCATTTTATTTCTGTAGGTTAAATGCTGTTATAAAATTAAGCAAAACGTATTAAAGACTTCTTTTAAGTATTAATGCATATGTGGTTACTATAGGCCTACAGGGCTCTAAATTAACTTTTTTCATCACCAGCCAAAATGGCTAGTAGATGTTAATCTAATGGGTCAAAGTGGCTAGCAAATATTCTTTTCTACCAGCCAAACTGAATTTTCACCAGCATTTGGCCGGTTGGCTGGTGTTAATTTAGAGCCCTGCTTATATCTAACTAGCCAGCTATCTAACTATCTCTATCCAGCCTGTCTAAGCATTTAAAAAAATCCCCAATTTAATATGTTGATCAATGTAGGCTAAGGGTAAATTAATTGTAGAAAATATGTAGAAATGATAGCCCTAATTATCTGTTTTATTCTTTAGGGACCACACCATATTAAGGAGGCTAAGCGCAGGGAAGGCTGCTCCAATATATCTCAGTTCTTTTCTGCAGAAAAGCAAAGTCTCACTGAGAAGGTGACTGCAGCTGAGGTGTATTTCACATCATTTGTTGTCGAACACAATGTGCCATTCAATGTCTGTAGGCACACTGGCAAGTTGTTCAGGAAGATGTTTCCAGATTCAGAAATAGCTAAACATTATGCCTGCTCCTCCACCAAAGTAACAGCCATAATGAATTTGGCCCTGGAACCTGAATGCTCAGAGGATATGTACAAACTAATTCGCACAGAAAAAAAGCCATACAGTATTTTGGTTGACGAAAGCAATGACATCATGTGTGAGAAAGAATGTGCTATTTTAGCCAGGTACTACAGTGAAGCACAGGATAAGGTGGCAGTTGGATTTATTGATATGCCAGTATGCAATGATGCCAAAGCTGAAAATATATTCAACTGCATCGCATCATCCATGGAAGAGAAGGGCATTGAATGGTCCAACTGCATAGGATTCAGCAGTGACAATTGCAATGTCATGATTGGCAAAAACAACTCTGTCTTGTCAAGAGTGAAAGCACAGGCCCCTCACATATACAATGTTGGCTGTCCTAGTCACTTGGTTAACTTATGTGCCAAAACTGCTGCAAAAGAGCTCTCAATGTCACCCGAAGAATTGATAATTGACATTTACTACTACTTTGAGAAAAGTTCAAAAAGAAGAGAGGAACTGAAAGAGTTTCAGGAGTTCTGTAATGTAGCCCAGCAGAGAGTACAGAAGCACTGCCCTACACGATGGCTTTCTTTGGGGAAAAGCTTGGACCATCTGCTAAACCAATGGCCTGCTTTTAGTTCTTACTTTGAATCACACAGTGAAAATCAGAAGTCCTGTGATATTGAGAAGAGGCTGACAGACCCCATGATGAAAATCTACACTTGCTTTCTCCACAATGCCACACAGTCTTTTGATAAATTGAATTTGATTTTTCAAAACAAGGCACCTGTTCTCTTCAAATTAAATGACAGCGTTGAAGAGCTCCTGCATGACATCGGAAGCAGATTCATAGTGCCAAAGGTGTTGAGAGAGCAGAATGTGCTGGAGATAGATGTGAGCAACCCTGACGTCCACTGTGCAGATGAAAACCTTTTTGTTGGGTTCTTGACAAGGAGACACTTAGTAAGCGAGGAAGAAATCCCTTCTGACAAGACAAAGCAATTCTTCAAAGATGCAAGATCATTCTAGCTTCCAAAAAGTAAAGGAAAAGTTCCCAGTGAGAGACCAATTCTTGACAAATATGTCAGTTGTTAATCCAGAGGGCCAAGATGATGTGACACCAGAGCAGATTTTGACTTTGGCAGAGAGATTCCCCAGTGTTGTGAAAGCAGATGCGACGGAACAGCTACACTTAGAGGTGCTGGATTATACCTCAACCAATTTGGAGAAAGTCATTCCAAATTACAGGAATTTGTCAATTGATGAGTTCTGGGGGAAGCTATGAAAAGTCAAATCAGTTAGCACAGGTCAGGTCAGATTCAAAGAGCTCTGCCAACTAATGAAGCTGTTGCTGGTTCTGCCCAATTCCAATTGTGATGTGGAGAGAGCATTCAGTTTGGTGCGTCATATCAAAACAGAATTCAGGTGTCAGATGTCTCACCAAACTCTTGTGAACCTGATGTCCTGTAAGATTAACAAATTCAATGATGTTGAGTGCTATGACCTTGAAGTGTCAGGAAAATTGCTCAAATCTGCAAAGCAAGCAGCATGTACATACAATGAGAACTTGAAAAAGTCCCAGGAAAAATAGAAAGCATGACAGGTGTTCTCTGCAGGCTGGAAGATAGAAAGGACATGGACATACAATTGAAATGTATACAGACCAATACTGTACTGTTTTGTTTTTAAGAAATTACTGGTAGTTAATAAAAAGTTGTTGAAAAGTTGTTGGTCTTAAGTGTGTATGTATGGGGCATGGTGGGGGTTGGTTGTGGGGTTGGGAGGCCCGGGGGGGGTCGATAAGCATCTCCCTGAAATGAGGTTTTGGAACTTGGGATGTCTGAGTTTACCGTGAGTATTATATGTGCTCATGTGTTGTAAAGCCCTTCAGCTTTTTAATGCCATGTTTTGGGACTATACAGTCATCACAATACTGAGGGAGGAGACCAGAATTAACACCCAGGAATTAATGACTTTCTTTTTTTTTGAGGTCCAACAGAACCTCAATATCATAACACATTGGAGGCATCGGATAGAAATGTGATATTGTCCAATTTTAAGAAATGATTCCATCAGAATGACCGAAAGGTGAAAACTGAGGGCCCTATCTTCCACCTGGTGAAAAGCAGCTCATACCATGTCATTGCTCAAGTTCAACCAAAACAGTTGTCATTTTCATGCCCAGCACCCCCATTGTGTAAGTAGTAAGTACAGCTTTGGTCATTTGTACACCCATTGCAGTTGTATGGTAGAAGAAAGCACTTGCATTAAAAACAAGAGCAATCAGAGATTTCTGACGTCCGCCAATCCGGATTCAGATCACCTCCACAATTCAGTGGAGTCTTCCATGCCCTAATGTCTATCTGTGGTGCAAATTCGTTGAGAATCCGTGAAGTCATTTTGAAGTAATCCTTCAAAGCCTGTATAAAGGGAAATCTTGATCCAGAATACAGATCCACGTCAACTCCAATATTGAGTGGAGTCTTCCATGCCCAATATCTATCTGTGGTGCAAATTTGGTGAGAATCCATGAATTAGTTTTGATGGAATCCTTCAAAGCCTATAAAAAAGTGAAATATTGATCCAGAATCTGGATCTGGATCACCTCCAAAATTTAGTGGAGTCTTCCATGACCTAATATGTTTCTGTGTTGAAAATTCTGTCAAAATCCATGCAGTAGTTTTGACATATCCTGCTAACAGTAATCCTTCAAAGTCTATATAAAGTGAAACTTGATCCAGAATCTGGATCTGGATCACCTCCAAAATTTAAAGGAGTCTTCCTTAGCCTAATATCTATTGGTGCTGAAAATTAGTCTAAATCTGTGCAGTTGTTTTGAAGTAATCTTGCTAACAGACAGACAGTCAGAGAAATAAGTAAACTCCAATGATTTTATTACATCCTTGGCGGAAGTAACCAATGAAAACTTTGTCAAAAGTCAAGCTCAGAGCTTTTCTGCTATTTTCAGGGGATGAGATTCAGCTACATCTTTTATGGACAAATTCATGACACATGTACGCTCTGAAACAAACACATGAAATTAATAACAGATGGAAAAAAAATTAAACTTTAAAAGCTGATTTTGCTATATTTTTACACTGGTGGGCAGTACCAAGACAGGGATGTTTCACTTCAGGGAGCTGCTATGATCCACTGACACAATTTGACACTTTGCATGCAAAGAAAAGAAAAAAAAAAAAAAGACAGTACAGTCATGACAAAATATATGAAACATCAAAGTGAGTGCAAAATTAAACATTTTAATCCTACAGCGTTAGTTGCAATGCAAGCTGTGCATGTCTGTTTCTTCACCAGCAAACATCTGAGTTCAGAGTTCACCATTTAAACAGCAATGTACCAGAGGTGACTCCAGCCTCTTTGGACCCTGAGCCCTACTTTGCAGTCAGATTACATGCTGTGAAAATAGTAAAATGGAGTTGAAAGCACTCGCTTTACTCCATGCGCCATATAGATCATCAAAACGAGGCCCTGACATTGAAATTTTATCAACACGGTGTATGTAAACATATGTCCTCAACTGTATGTGACCTGCTTTGACAAACTTTCAGTCAGAAAAAAAAAGAAATGGTTAGTTGTCTTCACATTTTTCCCCCACTTACCCCTTTCTTCTCTTTTTTTATTTTTATTTGAGTTTTCTCTCTAATTTGTCTTCCTCACATCTTGCATAGGCCAAAAAAAAAAAGAAAAAGAAGAAGAAAAAAAAAGAATTATGGAACTTCTCCAAAGTGCAACTACATGGACGAGCGCCCGTAGGCGCCTGTTGGTACATATGCAGAGGATGTGTGTGCGTGCGTGCATGCACGTGCACGCTCAGGTACATATTATAAGAGAAAACTTAGCCACGTATAAAATTGCCTTCATTGGCTCACTGCTCATATGCAGTCAACCAGCCTCGTAGCTCCACACAGAGACGAACGTTCACATCACCTTGAATCGCTCTCTCTCGCCCTCTCTCTCTCTCTCTCTCTCTCTCTCTCTCTCTCTCTCTCTCTCTCTCTCTCTCTCTTTCTCTCTCCTTTTCCACAGACTGTGCTCTATTTTAGCAGCCAGCCATAAGAGAGCAGGCGAGGATTCAAATTGAAACCTGCCCGTTTATGAATCAAATTTGTTCCACATATACATTTTCCATGGTGCACAGGACTGCATTAGACTGTGTTTAGATAAGCCTGCAGAAGTGTGTGCCAAAGTACAGTTGATAAATTACGCCCTTGTTCCACTCATCAACTTTTATTTGCTGTTCACTTGACAGACCCCGATGGTTTGTGCGGCAACAAAAAGATATGATCTTCAGTAAACCCAGATTTATTAATCCACCTGTGATTTACGTTTGTGTCAGAGTACCTTTCAGGTTGGTCGTGGTATTGCTTGCTTGTGCTCAGACAGCTGCAATGACCCTGGAACATGGAGGTCAAAGCTCCTGCTTCTTTCTGACTTCACCTCGACAAGCCTGAGAAGGACATGTTTGACAACTTTAGAAACTTCTGCAACAAAGTGCTGCGTCTCAGTTTAACAATTAGACCCCACAGCCACATATCAAAGTATTACGCAGGTACAGTGCATCTGGAAAGTATCCACAGCGCTGCACTTTTTATACATTTTATTATGTTACAGCCTTACTCAAAAATGGAGTAAATTAATTTTTTCCCCTCAAATTCTACTCACAGCACCCCATAATGACAACATGAAAAAGTAATTTTTTATTTTTGCAAATTTATTCAAAATAAAAAACTAAGAAATGACATGTACATAAATATTCACACCATTTGCTCATTAGTCTCAAGTCTTCTTGAATTTGATGCCACAAGCTTGGTGCAGCTATCTTTGGGCAGTTTTGTCCATTCCTCTTTGCAGCACTTCCCAATCCCCATCAGGTTGGATGGGGAGCGTCAGTGCACAGCCATTTTCAGATCTCTCCAGAGATGTTCAGTCAGATTCAAGTCTGATCTCTGGCTGGGCCACTCGACATTCACAGAGTTGTCATGAAGCCACTCCTTTGATATCTTGGTTATGTGTTTAGGGTCATTGTCCTGCTGAAACATGACCTGTTGCCCCAGTCTGAGGTCAAGAGCGCTCTGGAGCAGGTTTTCATCCAGGATGTCTCAGTACATTGCTGCATTCATCTCTCCCTCATCCTGACGAGTTTCCCAGTTCCTGCTGCTGAAACAACACACAGGTGTGTGCCTTTTCAAATCATGCCCAATCAACTGAATTTACTCCAGGTGAACACCAATTAAGCTCTAGAAACATCTCAAAGATGATCAGTGGAAACAGGATGCACCTGGCCTCAATTTTGAGCTTCATGGCAAAGGCTGTGAATACTTATGTGCATATGATTTCATAGTTTGCTATTTTTTTAAATTTTTTAATAAATTTGCAAAAATCTAAACAAAAAAAAACTTAGCATTGTCATTATGGGGTATTGTGTGTGTAGAATTTTGAGGAAATAAATTTTATGAATTTCATCCATTTTGGAATAAGACTGTAACATAAAAATGTGGTAAAAATGCAGCGCTGTGAATAGTTGCCAAATGCACTGTAAATAAAATGCTTTTAACCAGTCAAGTTCACTATAGCAATAAAATACATAAAATAGCAATTAGCCATTAAATTAGTCATTTTCCTGACTGCATGATTGCAGTGCTTGAGAAGCTGAGTGATGAACTGTCTGTGCTTGTGCTCATCCAGGAAGAAGATTAATAGCCAGGCTTTCAATGGCTTCCTGAACTTGGTCTTCAGAAGAACTTACTGTGCACATCTCTGAAATGATATTCATTTCACTGGATCTTGGGTCAGAGATCATGGACTCATGAGATTGCTGGACAGAAGTGTTTGGCTTTTGTAAAACATAAGTCCAAGTCTTTGGGAAAGTGTTGCTACCTGTCTAACTGTATGGTTATAAAACTTGGGACACAAACAGTGACCGAAAGCAACAGCAGGTATCTTTGGTACCAAGATCCTTGGGTACCGTTTTAAAGACTTTGTGTCAAGCAAGTGGTTACTTAGTGAGACTTAGATAAGGAGTATCGCTTCCACTTGGACATTTTGGCCATGTGGAGCATTTCTCTGGACAGCAACTGCAGATTTCACCTGGATGTGGCACATAGTAAATGGCTACTTTTGAGAGATGCAGACGGACCACTTGTCTGCTTGGATTGTTGTCATCCAGGACCAAAGGTGGTTCCACTGTGCAGTGGATGTGGTGCTGCACCACACCAGTACATGGTCCCCGACTTGACATGACTTGCAAATGGACTGATTTATCTATTTTCTCAGTGAATTTTTTTAGCATGGCTAAAACCTTTCAGCTTCCTACAATAGTGCAAAAAAAAAAAAATCAAATATTTAGAAAGTAGAGACACAGCAGCATGTTTTCATTAGGAGTTCAGCAGTCTGATGGCCTGGGGAAAAGCTATTGAAGAACCTGGTGGTTCTGCACCGAATGCCGCAGAACCTCTTTCCAGAGTTGATCAGAGAAGATAGTCTGTGATGGGGGTGTGAGGAGTTACAGATTATACTCCTGGCTTGGGACATGTAGCGCTTAGGTGCGATGTCCTGAATGAAGGGAAGAGAAGCTCCAGTGATTTTTCTCTGCTGTCCTCATCACTCTTCTCACTTTCTTCCAGTCAGAGCGACTGTAGCCTCTGCACCACACAGACATGCAGCTGGTCAGAATTCTCTCTGTGGTGCTTTATGATGGACTCTTGACCAAATCCTGGATGGGATTCTCCATTCAGGTGTCATCTAGAGATGCCTGTGCATGGGTTTGTGTAACATGGGAATGTCGTTGCATGCTGACAAACATACGTACAGTCCTTGACAAGTCCTTGAAATCCCAAATGATTGGAATGACTGTGATATGTACAACCCCTGGCAAAAATTATGGAATCACTGGCCTCGGAGGATGGTCATTCAGTTGTTTAATTTTGTAGAAAAAAAGCAGATCACAGACATGACACAAAACTAAAGTCATTTCAAATGGCAACTTGTGCATTTATTGATGATGTAATGACAGCCATCACCCCAGTGCCTGACATGCAGCCCCATATCATCAATGACTGTGGAAATTTACATGTTCTCTTCAGGCAGTCATCTTTATAAATCTCATTGGAATGGCACCAAACAAAAGTTCCAGCATCATCACCTTGCCTAATGCAGATTCGAGATTCATCACTGAATATGACTTTCATCCAGTCATCCACAGTCCACGATTGCTTTTCCTTAGCCCATTGTAACCTTGTTTTTTTCTGTTTAGGTGTTAATGATGGCTTTCGTTTAGCTTTTCTGTATGTAAATCCCATTTCCTTTAGGCGGTCTCTTACAGTTCGGTCACAGACGTTGACTCCAGTTTCCTCCCATTCGTTGACTCCAGTTTCCTCCCATTCGTTCCTCATTTGTTTTGTTGTGCATTTTTGATTTTTGAGACATATTGCTTTAAGTTTTCTGTCTTGACGCTTTGATGTCTTCCTTGGTCCACCAGTATTTTTGCCTTTAACAACCTTCCCATGTTGTTTGTATTTGGTCCAGAGTTTAGACACAGCTGACTGTGAACAACCAACATCTTTTGCAACATTGCGTGATGATTTACCCTCTTTTAAGAGTTTGATAATCTTCTCCTTTGTTTCAATTGACATCTCTCGTGTTGGAGCCATGATTCATGTCAGTCCACTTGGTGCAACAGCTCTCCAAGGTGTGATCACTCCTTTTTAGATGCAGACTAACGAGCAGATCTGATTTCATGCAGGTGTTAGTTTTAGGGATGAAAATTTACAGGGTGATTCCATAATTTATTCTTCAGAATTGAGTGATTCCATATTTTTTTTTTCCCTCTGCTTGGTCTAAAAAAGTAACTGTTACTGACTGCCACAATTTTTTTTCTTGATTTTTTATAGTGTTTCTTAAAGCCAGAAAGTTGCCATTTGAAATGACTTTAGTTTTGTGTCATGTCTGTGAGCTGTTTTTTTTCTACAAAATTAAACAACTGAATGAACATCCTCCGAGGCCGGTGATTCCATAATTTTTGCCAGGGGTTGTAGCACATGATAAGTATGTAACACAAAATGGACCACTGTTGCTCACATGGTAGATTAGGGATTAGGTTGTGTGTAAGACTACAAGTAGGTGGACTACACTGAAAAACTGAATTGTTGGACCAACTTTAAAAAGTGCTTCAACTGGTAACACTCAAATGATTTAAGTTGATCCAAATCAACATAAGTAATATTTACCCAAATTTCATTTAAAGCAGTTTCTTTTTGGTTTTCAATTCGTTGTAGGACTTTTTAACACTGAAAAACGCGAAAACGTCAAAATATATAAATACAGTTTATTTGAGTGGTGCCAGCTGGAGCACTTTTTAATGTTGAACCACCAGTTATACTTTTTCAATGTGTCAAACTGCTCTTAAGACAAGAAAACCCAAATGTCTTCCTGAATCAAAGTGATAAAAATCTGATTTTGATGTTGCAACTTTCATATGTTAAATGATTGAGAGTGACTTGATGTGAATAGCAATTTTACATTGTTAAAACTTAATGTACAGTAGTGTTCAGAATAATAGTAGTGCTATGTGACTAAAAAGATTAATCCAGGTTTTGAGTATATTTCTTATTGTTACATGGGAAACAAGGTACCAGTAGATTCAGTAGATTCTCACAAATCCAACAAGACCAAGCATTCATGATATGCACACTCTTAAGGCTATGAAATTGGGCTATTAGTAAAAAACAAAAAGTAGAAAAGAGGGTGTTCACAATAATAGTAGTGTGGCATTCAGTCAGTGAGTTCGTCAATTTTGTTGAACAAACAGGTGTGAATCAGGTGTCCCCTATTTAAGGATGAAGCCAGCACCTGTTGAACATGCTTTTCTCTTTGAAAGCCTGAGGAAAATGGGATGTTCAAGACAGTGTTCAGAAGAACAGCATAGTTTGATTAAAAAGTTGATTGGAGAGGGGGAAACTTATACGCAGGTGCAAAAAATTATAGGCTGTTCATCTACAATGATCTCCAATGCTTTAAAATGGACACAAAAAAAAAAACAGAGACCCGTGGAAGAAAATAGAAAACAACCATCAAAATGGATAGAAGAATAACCAGAATGGCAAAGGCTCACCCATTGATCAGCTCCAGGATGATCAAAGACAGTCTGGAGTTACCTGTAAGTCAGAGGTCTCAAACGGGTTCCAGAAAGGGCCGAGAGGGTGCAGGTTTTCTGTGCAACCACCCACTCCAGCAGGTGATTTCACTGATTAACATCACTTTGAGCAGGTGAAATCAGTTAATCAGTGAAATCACCTGCTGGAGTGGGTGGTTGCACAGAAAGCCTGCACCCTCTCGGCCCTTTCTGGAACCCGTTTGAGACCAAGACGCCTGTGTGAAGCTAATTTATTTGCAAGAATCCCCCGCAAAGTCCCTCTGTTAAATAAAAGACGTGCAGAAGAGGTTACAATTTGCCAAAGAACACATCAACTGCCCTAAAGAGAAATGGAGGAACATTTTGTGGACTGACGAGAGTAAAATTGTTCTTTTTGGGTCCAAGGGCCGCAGACAGTTTGTGAGATGACCCCCAAACTCTGAATTCAAGCCACAGTTCACAGTGAAGACAGTGAAGCATCATGATATGGGCATGTTTCTCCTACTATGGGGTTGGGCCTATATATCGCATACCAGGTATCATGGATCAGTTTGGATATGTCAAAATACTTGAAGAGGTCATGTTGCCTTGTGCTGAAGAGGACATGCCCTTGAAATGGGTGTTTCAACAAGACAGTGACCCCAAGCACACTAGTAAACGAGCAAAATCTTGGTTCCAAACCAACAAAATTAATGCCTCGCAGATGTGAAGAAATCATGAAAAACTGTGGTTATACAACTAAATACTAGTTTAGTGATTCACAAGATTGCTAAAAAAGCAGTTTGAACATAACAGTTTTGAGTTTGTAGCGTCAACAGCAGATGCTACTATTATTGTGAACACCCCCTTTTCTACTTTTCTTTACTAATAGCCCAATTTCATAGCCTTAAGAGTGTGCATATCATGAATGCTTGGTCTTGTTGGATTTGTGAGAATCTACTGAATCTACTGGTACCTTATTTCCCATGTAACAATAACAAATATACTCAAAACCTGGATTAATCTTTTTAGTCACATAGCACTACTATTATTCTGAACACTACTGTATCATTTGACTTAACTTGTTAAGCTCAGTTGACCAAACGAACACATTTTAAATGAGTGAACTCAAAGGTGTTGTACAGCTAGTTAACATAAAATTTTGTTTAAAATTTTTTTTAAATGCGATGAAACATATGTCACTTTGTAGGACACAATATATATACAACTTTTTAAAATATTAAATGTACATTTGAAAGCACTGTGCCACACTCAGCCCTCGTGAAGCCCATCTTTTTTCAATTTGACATGATAAAGCGGCTGAGTGCACGTACTGCACTTTCTGCATCAACTTCAGAATTAAAAAGAGAATTACTTTGACATAAGCATATTGGTTTGATTAGGGCTGTTTGTGAAATGCTTTTATAAATGAAGCCGTGTGGCAGATAAAAACACGATCAAACGAGCCATGAATGATTGGTTGCACAAAATAAAGTCGAACTTCAGCGCATCCAATATTCAGCCATAACAATAAACACATCTGGAACGCTGCACCATAGGAGTGATTTCAAAAGGTCGATTACAGTAAGTGTATTACTTTTACAAACTCAGGGTGGCTTCTCAGGTTTCACACTTTGAAAGTAGTTACTTTTTTCTTTTTAAGACAAATCACACATCTAACTTAGGAAGAATTTAAACAGAGTTTCACAGAGAATAATGTTAAATTCTTGTAGTTTGGTATAAATATGGTTTAAACAATTGTTATTATTATTTATGTTGAAAACAGCATCTTATATTTTGCTAGTGGAAGACAGAATGTTGCCTGATTTTTCATCTTCTCCCGATGAGGGGGAAAAAAGATGAATGTGGTAAAAGCTGGAAAATGTGATGAAAAGGCCGGAGCCACGCCGGCGGTTTCACCACCATAACTGTCCTGTTGTGTGACTCGGCCAGAGACACAAACACACACACACACAGGGAGAGTCTCAGCTCTGTCGCCTTGAGTGTCATCAAAGGCATGTATGAACATGTGTGTTCGGTGCAACAGAGCTAAACTGAAAGACCTGTGCACGTGGGATCACGTGGGCTATGCACGATGAGCATTTTGACTGACCAGTGTGTTGTCTTTGGGGAACCACAGGCTCTAAATTGGGTAGTGTTTATAAAATGGGTAGCTGACATTTTTCAAGGGTGGTAATAAATTATGCAAACTTTCTTTAATGAGTTGGAATGGTGTGTGTGTCCAGAATGTTTTTAGAACCTTAGAACTCAACAATTTTTAGAGGACGAACTCAACCCTTTTATTTCCTGTTAATTAATTAATTTTTTTATGTTAATTTACTGCCTTAATGTATTCAGAAATTGTTTATGTTCTTATCATATACACACTATTACTATTACTGTCACTGTTATTATTGTCAGTGTTATTATATTTTATTATTTATTTTTCCTCATTTGATTTTTAAATGGACCACAGTGGAAATAAGTTTTTTCACTTTCTTGGATCATCCATGTATTTTTAACATATTTACAATTACATTATGTACTTACATCGAACTTACTAAATAAAATCATGCACGCACGCATGCATGCATACACGTACATAGAGGCCACTTGGCTTTTAATATGTAGATGATTTACTCCCCTGCTGGAATGACGTGTGAGTCCAGATTTTAATTATCAACGTCCATTGCTCACTGTTGAGCTAATGTCCCTAATTTCTCCAGCATATTTGTCCTATCAACTTTCCGTTTTGGCGGCGTTCATCCTTAACCCAAACGGCAAATCTCAGCACTCCCCAGTTTCTCCATGCTCAAAGCCATACACACACACACAGAGGCCACTTGGTTATTAATATGTAGATGATTGCACATGCAAACATGCAGCAGGCAGAATTATGCTTTTGCATGATTTCACCACGTACATGTTCAGATCTGCCACACAAACATCTTTGTTCATTTAAACACAGATGCACTGAAAAAAGAAGACTTGTTGGACGAGCTTTGAAGCTACAGTATGTTGGATCGAGTGTTTATTAGCAGAAATGGAGCATAACTGTTGGGAAGGTGTCGTGACACGGACCCACAACAGGGGGCGCTAAGGAACGGACAATGGATAAGTCAACCAGTAACAATTTAATGTTGTGAAAACACACAACGGAATACAGACAGAGATATGGATTGCCAATGAGACACCAGGTGATGTGTGGGCAGGCTCGAAGATAGAAGACCTCTGGCGAGAGAAGAGCCAATTCCCACACAACTTCCACCACCAGCGGGCCTGAAGAACACTGGAGCCGCCAAGTCCCGAGTCCCCAGGTGGCCTCTGCCTTCGGCTGTCGACCCTGGTACTGCTGGCAGAGAACAGAGAAAATCCAGGTGAGTGTGAATCCGCACACTCAGTAGTCCACTCACAGTCAATGTTCTTTTTGGGAGGGAGCACCTCCACCTCCAATCACACACTCGTGCAGCTCCTGTGTAACCACTTATCTGCTACGGAGCGTGATGCGAAGTCGTCGCGGTCACGCCCTTCTCCAGCTCCGATAAGAACACCACAGGGCAAGCGGCTGCAAGGAAGAGTTATGTTAGCAGAGAAAATTACCACAGAGAAGAGTACCTCTTGGTTGCTGATTTCTCGGCGGGGAGGTGGAGTTGTAGTCCGGCTTTTATGGTGATGTGGTGAATGAGTGACAGCTGGTGCTGATGATGAATGACAGCTGTCACTCTCCGTTGCTCCGACGCCCTCTCGTGCTTGAAGCCCGCACTCCAAGCAGGGCGCCATCTGGTGGTGGTGGGCCAGCAGTACCTCCTCTTCTGGCGGCCCACACAACAATAACATTCTCAACCATCTGTTCATGAGTGCATAATTACCTACAACAATGAATCCATGCATTTTAATAAGCTTACAATAAGCACTTAATATATAGATGGCAGCGGGCCCCCTCCATGGAGGCCGCCATCCTGCAGCACCATGTTAATACAGCATCCCCAAAGGGACACACATAATGAGTTTTGCATTTTGCAGTGCAGCTGGAAGACTGAAGAAAAAAGAAGAGGAATCATTGCTTGCTCACCTTACACAGCCTACAGGTTGCTATTACTGCAGAAAGTTTAAGAACCCTGGTTTTTGTTAAATTGAGGATAAAATTGTTTCTACCAGAAAAAGGTAAGGGAGCACAAATCTACATCACCAAAGAAGGGAAACAAAATGTGACCAGCGACAGCATAGTGATACACACTGTAGCTTTAAAACATGCTTCAATTGGTATCACACAATAAATGTAAGAAAACAATATTTATCCCACCTTATTAACTTAATCCTCCTTATTGTGAAAACTACCAATGAACCACGGTATTAGGTGCACTGTTATTATTGCGTTATTTTGCCAAGATTTACAGTCAGCTGTACTTCTGGTTGCATTGTAACTGACGCAGTGTTCATACAGCGAGTGGACAAACTAAGCTATAATAAATACTGTACCTGCCTTGAAACACATGCTGCTGATTTTACTTCTGCTAAAGTGGCACACAGCAGCCACGGAGAATGACGTCCTGCATGCTGTGCGACGCTGCTTGGGCTTCACACGCCCAAGTTCCACCAGTTTGACGTGACGGTTATTAAACATCCGAGAGCCATCATGACGTTTGTGTTTCTTGAGTCTTTCAAAATCAAACAAACTTGCAAGGCTTCCTCACAGACACGTGGAGAAATACAACAGGTCTCGCAAAGCCAAACTATTCACTGTGTGAAAGGAGCACGGATGTTGACGCAGTGTATTCTGGGCTGATTTGGCCTATATGTGAGAGGGAGAATTTAGACAAACTTAATTCATTTGAGTGTTACAACATGAAGCAGTTTCTTTAGGTTTTACTCTTTTTTTCAGCCAGTCTTTGTGGACATATAAACTGAAAGCCTGTTGCACAGCGACAATGAGCCAATGGGCTTTTCAGTCTGTCAAATACCGTCATTATTATTCTTTTTATTCTATTTTGACAGTTATTTACTGGTGGAGCATTTGTGCACTATAACTTTTGTGTGTTTTTGATTTACCCACTAGTTCCTACATTGGTTATGAGTAGGAAAGATCACAGTCATGATTAGGGAAAGGTGACATTTATTATAGTTTATATGTTGAGGTAATGGAACATGAAGGGCAAACCACAGCCGGAGCTGCCACTGACCGATGGCACTGGATGTAAATTGTGTGCTGCAGAATCATCCAATATGAACATAATCTCTCGTGAGACTGGGCGGCTTCCAACAAGGATCGAGCATGTTACTGTCATCTTGAATTAAAATAGCTCATGTGTTCCTGTTCGTCCAGAGAGTGTACGTTTTGCGTACAGCAGGGGGTGAGACCAGGGAGTGTTCTGGAAACTTTAGCAAAATGGGCGACGCTGAGTGTAATTTGAAAACTGGACAGTTTATGTGTTAATATTCACTGACTGTTTGCGTGGCTCAGTTTGGATTGACAGTGAACTGCGTGGGTTTTGGAAAAACCGTCTTCATTTGGCGTATGTTGTTTCTTGTGCCATCGAGCCTCCCCGTCACTGTGAATAAACCTGTAAACAGAAAATTCCCATCCAGCTGTGGACTCTTCGCCAGTAATTCTTTAAAAAGTAAGAAAAATTGGGTTCTTTGAGCAAAAACCTAAATAAACTGCAAAAATAATGCAAATCAAAAGTTGGTCTATTTTTTTGTTTATATGTGATGCACATACTGTACACAGCATTTTCTTTCAAACGAATGAATGAATTTAATGAATGAATAACTTTCACACAATCGTAATATATCTACACGACTGTGCATGTAAAAGCAAACATTTTCATGAATAAGTATCAGGTATTCCACGCCAAAGAAGGAACAGGCAGAAGCCATAGCTTGTTTTAAGCTTAAACTATACAATAAACACTCAATATGTCACAAAATAACACATAATACCACATAATATAAAAGAAAAAAAATCTATTTTTTAATAACTATTAGGTCTTTTAACTTAAAGACTTAAAGACTTAAGACAATCAAATAATTCTACTTCCAACACTGAAACACATTTAGAAACTTAGTTCTAACTATACATGTTTCAAGCATGCATATGTGTGTGTGTGTGTGTGTGTGTGTAAGTTTTTGTAGTAAGTGTTAGTTAATTACTAATAAATCCTTAAACCAAAAATGCTTATTAACATTTTTATGTTAATAATGCTACACGTGTTAATAACAGAAACATACACTCTAAAAAAGGAACTACTGTCTCAATGAGAAAAATTGATATAACAATTTGCATAGATTTTTTTTAAGTTATTTCAACTTAGCCATTACTGAGTTTATGCCACAAGACTTCTCTAGTTAAGTTGAAATAACTTTTAAAAAAAAATCTATGCAAATTGTTACATCACTTCTTCTCGATGAGACAGTGGTTTCTTTTTTAGAGTGTACAATATTCTCACTTGATATTCAAAAGCATCTATAAGAAACCTGTTAACAGTTTAAGAATAGCTTCTTACTATTGCTTAGCATTACAAATACATTTAGTGTGCTTATTGATGAAGCTTCTCAGTATCTAAAAATGTAGTTGACAATAACTGTTGGTTTTAAAACATTTTTGATGCTCAACTAATTTGAAACCATTAGGATGAATTTACTTTTCGATGTTTAGCAAATTTAACTGTGTTATCTATTAATTATGTTTTACCTTTATTGCGCATTTTTGTTATTTGTGTTATTAACACATAATGTTAACGCACATTATATAAAGACTTATAAAACCCTTATTACAATTAACTAATGTTTATTACAGGAATCTCATTATAAAACATAACCTACTTTTCTCTCAATTTAGAAAACAATTGGATGCCATTTTGAAGGATGTTTTTTCAAGGTCAGACATGTATTTACAAAGTCTTATGTCCAGTGTTGCTTAAATTTAATGTACTTGACCTTATTAGAGACTGACAGTACAAAGAAAAAAAACCTGAAAACATCCAGCAAATCAAAGTGGAAAAACAAATCTGTTCATTATTTGTTTTTTCTACATGAATATTAAATTATGCAGACATTCATATAAATGAAGCAATAACTACATCAGACAAGAGACACCTAAAACAACAAAACATTCAGACTGGAGGCAATTCTGTAAAACATCATCTTCAATTTTTTTGTGCTTTAATCTGAAATGTATCACACATTCAAGTACTTTGGGAGCAACTCAAACTCTGCTTTGTTATTTAAAACAGGTTTTCTGATTAAACAGATAAAATCCTGTTTGTTTTCTTGATATTTTTGACAGTATTCACATTTGAATAACAAGTATAAGCATTTCAGATCACATCAGAAGGTTTTGTCACTAATCCACTTCAGAAGAATCCAAGATCTGTGATTATACCACCAGATTCTTGAGGAATTGCAGTCGTATCTGGAGAAATAATATTATTTCTCATCTAAGTTTATGATTCAAAAAAGGTGAGGTGTTATTAGGCACACAGGGACAAAGAGAGATTTGTATCCAAAATCCCCAAAGATTCCAAACTGACGTTTAAAATCTCATCTGAGTGCAGACAGAGTGTGAGTCCGTGCCCCGCCTGTGTTTAAGAGCTGGAAGGAGAGAAATCAGTGAGACGTGCATGTCAAGCGAGAGACAAAAGACGACAGGCTGCTGATTAGTTAGCAGATGTCCACATGTAAAATCAATAATTGTTTGACTGACATATGTGCAGTATTGCTGTCAGTTAGTGTGTCAACTCACACCAGCTTTAGTTTTCATATGTTTCCTTTCAGCAGCATGTTTGTCATCTTGTTCCTTATGGAAAAGCAGACAAAACTCACAGGCTGCTCTGATTTTATTACATATAAAAAGCAGAAGAATAATATAAAAGTATTTGATTATGCTGCAGGTTAATAATATATATTCACAAAGGATATTCTGTGTGAAGTGTTTGATTTGATCTGAATGTTTATGATGCATAATTTAGAGACAAACCTCTCAAAACATCACAAATTATGTATCAAGATGCTTGATTTGGGAAGAAAAAAAATTGCTAATGTGTCTCTAAATATGGGAATATTGCAAAATACTGTAAAATGAATGTTCTCTGTTTTTCTTAAAGATGAGGGCAAATTTAGAATGCATGCAAAAGAGGGTTCATTTTTATATATAAAAACAGATGTGTGAAAAACTTTTAGGCACCCTAAAAATGTGATGGTTTTGTTTTTCAGCAGTGCTTCTGCATAAAATTAAATATTAATTACTCACTCATACAGAGTCCAACACAAATGTCTTTTTTTCTCTTTCAGTAAAGAAACTAAACATTTACCAAGTTATGAAAGTCATTTTCAAGATAAAAATAATAACATAATTTATTTGTATGCGCTTGAGATCGCTAACAAAACACAAATAAATGCATAAAAATCTAGTTGTAAAGGTGGAAGGTCACCACAAATATGACTTATTTACATCTATTTATCTTCAAATATTAAATATTTAGGCGATATTTACATTTTTTAAAGCTACAGTGTGCAAGATTAGGCGTTGTTTATCATTATTATTATATTATCTATGCGTATTATATATAAAGCTGACCGTGTGTGCATGCATGTGTGTTCACTATGCACAGCCACAGTAATTAAGCAATCCCCACCAAATTTGCTATGGTGACTGGGGGCGCCAAGGGGGAGGTCACTGTGGCCCTTAGATTGAAAGCACACGTGCGCAAACACACACATATACACACACACACACGCTCAGCCTTGTATATTAGATCATGACCTGCAGCCCTTATTTTCACAGTTCATGTGGTACTCAGTTCAGGTAGCGAGTGTGACACTTCACTTACTACATAGTAAAAGCTGGCTAGAGTGCACTTTAATTACAATTCGAACGGGCCAGCGCGTGCCGTGTGCGAGTTAAGGCATGCATTTTTTCAATTATAATGTACCTGCTGTGTACGGCATGCCAGAGCATTGCAGTGATATGACATGCTATCACCTTTTTATCATCATTCACTTCAGTCTAAATGAAAGTGACTTAAATATACAATGACATGGCTAAATTCTTCTCTATTATCCGTGCTTAGAACGGGTATCTCAGCTAGTTAGTGTATAATTCCCTGCAACAACAAATCAGTTTAACATTAACACTTCATATCTACATGGAAGTGGGCCCCCTCACGGAGGCCGCCATGTTGCATCGCCATGTTGACACAGTTGCCCAAAAGGGGCGTACTTACTCAGTATTTTGCATTTTGCAGCACAGCTGAAAAGCCACAGAAACAAAGAACAGGAATCAGTGTTTGCTCCACTGTACACTGCCTACTGGTTTCTCCTCCAAGCTAATTGAAAACCCTCATTACTGTGAAATGGAGGAACATATATATTGCTAATCACAAAAGAAAGCAAGGGAGCATAAATGCTCATCGCCAAATATGTGAAAACGTGAAAGGAAGCAAAACTGTGACCAACAATGGCATAATGCAGGCTGCAACTACACCACTAGATGGCGTTAAATCCTACACAATGCAGCTTTAAATGTTTTTTTTGAACAATAAATAAACTTAAGACATCTACTCCGGAGTGCATGATGATATAAAGGCTCTAGGCAACTTTCAGAAACACTACTATGATTACTAGTAGTAGTAGCTGTAGTACTATTCCCATCATACTATTAATATTGATAATCTCGCTAATTATTTAAATATTGCAGATTTATTCAACTAAATTTACCAAAACAGTTCGGCTGCACCTGAACACATATTTTTTTTTTTTTACAGCTTTGAACCCACTGATGACTTCGCTCAGATGTTAGAAAATGCCTCAAAAAGACTTCACCTGCCTTGGGAGTAATTTTCTCTTAACAACCCCTCGCACCACCCAGGCTCATCACGTTAACCTCAGGGAGGACATTCAATTCCATCAGGGGATTCGTTTCCCTATCAACCAAATCATTTTGTAGGAGCAGGACCTCCTGCTGCTGCACAGATAAATCAGCACCGTTAGCCACTTTCATTTCCAGTGTTATGCTGACCCCATAACTGTAATCTAAATGTTTTACCCTCATCTCCATGAAAGGAGGATTTCTTTTTGTCAGAATAAAGAGGCTTTCAGTAATACTCCTCTGCAGTTCCAGATCTGCCAGAAATGAAGATGACAGATTTGTCTTACGTATCGTGTGATCATGGCTATCGCTCTCTGTAGAAAAGCCAGATCGGCCCGGCTCAGCTCCTAAAGGCACTGCTGTGCCATCGCAGAATAAAATATGAAAATATTCTGTTAAGGTTCATTTTCCCTATTTAAAAAAAAGTTGGATTTGTGCTATATACCTAATAAAAAATAACCAGTGATCACACACAAATAAAGATAAACTAATTTTCTTTTATTTAATTTTTTAACCAAGCCATCAAATATGGCCATCAGGTATTGCGAAGACTTTGCGTCTGTCCGTCTGTCTATCTGTGCTCAGCATAAGTCCAGTCCTATTACTGCCAGAGGTTTGAGACACAGGCCTTGGACAAGTTCAAAGATGACCAACCTTGACCTATTGTAAGAGGTATTTTAAGAAGTAAAAGTCACATTCAGTTTCATTCTGTTCCCTTTTTGTTTTGAGTGGCGGGGGTGACAGCCAATCAGAGTAGAGCTGCACCGTGACATCAGTGGCACGTCTCTGTAAAACCACTTCATTTATGTGTTTACATCACGTTTCTCATATGTCCCGTAAATGCTAGCGCGAAATAAACACTTTTAAAAATGAAAACGCTGTTTTTGGAATCTAATAACACATCTGAAGTGATTTGCAAGACATTTCACGGACATCAGCGTGCACACTAACTTCACACTCAACACACTCAACTCACACTTCAACTCAAAGCTAACTTCTGCTCTTGTCAGAAGCTCATAAATGTAAATATTGTGTATGACTGATTGATAGAGGGGCTTTATTGAAAATGTACAAGTTGTAAGATAACAGGATTGTTGGGAAAGTGTCGGTACACGGACCCACAACAGGGGGCGCAAATGAACGGACAATGGAGGAAGTCAAATAACAACACTTTACTGTTGTGAATGGGCACAACAAATACAACAGATTACAATAATGGACAAAAAGCCAAATCACAAAAGGTGTCGTGTGGGCAGGCTCGAAGATAGGAGACGTCCGTCCAAAGTAGAACCGGAACCACACGATTTCCTCCGCCACCAGACCCCGGGAATACTGGAGCCGCCAAGTCCCGAATTCCCAGGTGGCCACTGCCTCCGCGTGTCGTACCTGGTACTGCTGGCGAGGAACAAAGAGACAATTAAACGAGGGCGCGTTTGCACCCAGCAATCCGCACGGCAGGGAAAACTACCTCCACCTCTCGTTGGAAAAGAAGTCTGTTACAACGCACAAAGTCACAAGAAGGTTTACTGTCACACAGTTAGCTGAGTACGTTACCTTCCAGGTAGAACGATATCTCGGCAAAGAGGTGGAGACGTCGTCCTGCTGATATTCCCCTGCTGATCAGATGAGTGGTAACAGCTGTTGCAGGTGATGCGTGACAGCTGTCACCCTGGCTGCTCCTGTGCGGCGACTGCGCCCTCTCGTGCCTGAAGCCCGCACTTCAGGCAGGGCGCCCTCTGGTGGTGGGCCAGCAGTACCTCCTCTTCTGGCGGCCCACACAACAAGGATCGCTTCTACAGGCATTTTTGATTTATCTTGTTTTGTAAGTCATAAAAACTCATTCCAATGATATTTGCTGGATGACATTTCTTAGTTGGCTAGTGTGTTGTTTGTTTGTTTGTTTGTGTTCAGTAGTAACTGGTTCACAGTAGTTTCATTTGGTCCGTTTCCACCACAAGAACTTGACGTACTTCCAAAATTAAACGAAGGTTTTCAGGAATGATCAAAACTGATCTTTTCAGCCATCATGTCTCCATTGTGAAGCCTCAAAAGGCTCATGCAGCTACACTCAACAAAAATATAAACGCAACACTTTTGGTTTTGCTCCCATTTTATATGAGTTGAACTCAAAGATCTAAAACTTTTTCCACATACACAATATCACCATTTCCCTCAAATATTGTTCACAAACCAGTCTAAATCTGTGATAGTGAGCACTTCTCCTTTGCTGAGATAATCCATCCCACCTCACAGGTGTGCCATATCAAGATGCTGATTAGACACCATGATTAGTGCACAGGTGTGCCTTAGACTGCCCACAATAAAAGGCCACTCTGAAAGGTGCAGTTTTGTTTTATTGGGGGGGGGGATACCAGTCAGTATCTGGTGTGACCACCATTTGCCTCATGCAGTGCAACACATCTCCTTCGCATAGAGTTGATCAGGTTGTCAATTGTGGCCTGTGGAATGTTGGTCCAGTCCTCTTCAATGGCTGTGTGAAGTTGCGACGACGAACTGGAGTCAGGTCGAGACCCCGATGAGGATGACGAGCATGCAGATGAGCTTCCCTGAGACGGTTTCTGACAGTTTGTGCAGAAATTTTTTGGTTATGCAAACCGATTGTTTCAGCAGCTGTCCGAGTGGCTGGTCTCAGACAATCTTGGAGGTGAACATGCTGGATGTGGAGGTCCTGGGCTGGTGTGGTTACACATGGTCTGCAGTTGTGAGGCTGGTTGGATGTACTGCCAAATTCTCTGAAACACCTTTGGAGACGGCTTATGGTAGAGAAATGAACATTCAATACACGAGCAACAGCTCTGGTTGACATTCCTGCTGTCAGCATGCCAATTGCACGCTCCCTCAAATCTTGCGACATCTGTGGCATTGTGCTGTGTGATAAAACTGCACCTTTCAGAGTGGCCTTTTATTGTGGGCAGTCTAAGGCACACCTGTGCACTAATCATGGTGTCTAATCAGCATCTTGATATGGCACACCTGTGAGGTGGGATGGATTATCTCAGCAAAGGAGAAATGCTCACTATCACAGATTTAGACTGGTTTGTGAACAATATTTGAGAGAAATGGTGATATTGTGTATGTGGAAAAAGTTTTAGATCTTTGAGTTCATCTCGTACAAAATGGGAGCAAAAACAAAAGTGTTGCGTTTATATTTTTGTTGAGTGTATATATACACAGTGAGGAAAATAAGTATTTGAACACCCTGTGATTTTGCAAGTTCTCCCACTTAGAAATCAATGAGGGGTCTGAAATTTTCATCTTAGGTGCATGTCCACTGTTCATCCATGACTAAAGTTTGTATTCTGTCAGTCACTTGGTCATTTCAGCTTGTGGATGATCTACTGGATCGTGCTTCGTTCACCACTGATGTGCTCCAATGTTTGAAGCGATTATCTGACTCTTTTATTTGTGATATGCATATGGCATCATTGCCAAAAGCCTGCTGAATCTTGCAAATGTGTTCCACTTGGGTATCACCAAGCTTTTGGAAAAATTTGATGCAATGCCTTTTGCCCTTTCCGTCATGTAATAGCAAATGAAAATCAGATGGGTGCTCAGTCCATGTGTTCACTCTCCGGCTGACTGTTGCGACTGATGTGCTCTGAGGATGACAAAAAAATTCATGCTTGCTCAAGAAGAGTCCCTACACCTCCCCACCAAATGACAACTGGCACACTTCTTTTTTTTTTTTCGTGGGATGAAATAAGGTCTGATACTTTTTGAATGCACCTCATACATATTAAACCAGAAGAAACATTCTTTAGAGTGTAGCTACAGACAAAGGGTCTTATGCTTAAAGACACCTGTAAGTTCAGGATGAGGTAGACCTGGTTGAGTATTTGGCTTCTGAGCGATGGTGGTCGAATCCCACCAAAAACCACAAAGACAAGGATATCATTCATTCAATCAAATGGTGAGAGAGGTGCGGCATCTAATTTTTTATTTTTAACCTTAACCCTAATCTGAAATCTGGAGGAACAAGGGACGCACTGTCCAGTTCGGAGACATTAATCATTTACTTTAGGACACATAAAAAAAGTGTCAAAATGACAGATAGATAGATAGATAGCATTAAAGCTGAAGTGCAAAGTGCATCACCATACAAATATAAAACGGTTGAGATGTTTTCTGTTAAATACGGAGAAGGTCATATGGGGTCATTAAACAACCGGGAAATGACTTTTACTGGCACTGTTTTCTGCAGGATATTTCTGTCTATCAGTCGGTCCACGTGTTTCACTCTCTACTGTACATCCCCTTAAAAGACCGAGTATTTCAGAGGAAACATAAAGATACATTATGTGCTAAATGTTAAAGGACGGTCACCCCGGACCATTAAACACCATGGAACAAATTCAGCTGTAAGTCTTTACAAGGATGTTTTACTACTCTTCTGTGAAATGGAATCATATATTACATTGCAGCCCTGCGACAGACTGGCGTCCTGTCCAGGGTGTACCCCACTTCACACCCTATGACTGGTGGGATAGGCTCCAGTTTCCCCGTGAACCTTAATTGGAATAAGTGGGTATAGAAAATGGATGGATATAACATTGCTTAGCATGCCAAAACAACAACAACAACAAAAACAACAAAGAAAAAAGCCATAGACAGGATGGGATGAATCTTCGCTATATTTCGCAGGTGGGACAAAGCAGTCCTCGTAAGAACCATCATTTCAGTGTTGTCCGAGTTTAAAAGTAAGAAACTGATGGACATCCAGCAGTTACTTTTTCATTGATGCAAGGCAATCATCTCAGGATTTTATGTGTATGAGATTACCATCATCAGCATAGCAATGAAAGGCAGTCCCAAAACGCCACACTATGTGCTCAAGGGGTGCTATATAAAGGAAGAAAAGCAGGGGGCCTAAGACGGAGTCCTGTGGAACTCCATATTTCATATCACCAAGGATAGAGGTAGTGTTGTTGTACAAGACACAGTGAGAACAACTGCTTAGGTATGATGTCAACCATGCAAGGCCACTCCCAGTAATCCCAAAATAATTCTTCAACCTATCAAGTAGGATACAATGATCCACCGTATCAAACTCAGCACTAAGATCTAACAATAACAGAACCATAGTGGTGGTGAATGATCTCCCTATGGAAATAAAATAGTCAGATTCTATAGATACTTTCAAGTCCAGACTTAAGACGCACTTATTTTCCCTTTCGTATGGCAAGCATACTGGCATAGTATGTTACTATCCTTCCTACCCTTTTAAATTCATTTTATTAGGAAACGGCGCAGGCTGCGGCCTCAACTTTATCTAAAGTTTGGGGCTTTTAGTGAAGCTTAGGGCTAGTATTTCTTCTGTTTGTCTCGTTGCTTAATGCTGACAGATTATACCTTATATGTTGTCTTTCTGCTGCCTGATTCTGTTTTTTTTCCCTTTTGTTTGAGGTGCGGCTCCATCCAGAGGTGGGAGTGGGCGTCTTCTTCCACAAGCCTCCTGTCCTGTACACCAGCATGGACGCCCAAAATTTCCTGTATATTTGTATTGTCAATTGTGTTGGTAGCATGGCCCAAGCAGAGGGTCACCCCTTTGAGTCTGGTCTGCTTGAGGTTTCTTCCTCAAATCATGAGAGGGAGTTTTTCCTTACCACTGTCGCCTGTGCTTGTTCTAGTGTTTGTTAAGGTTAGACCTTACTTGTGTGAAGCACCTTGAGGCAGCTTTTTTGTGATTTGGTGCTATATAAATTAAATAAATTGAATTGAAATTTAATTGAATCCATTGCAAGCAGAATATCATTTACCACTTTCCTGAGAGCCGTCTCTGTGGAATGACATGTTCTAAATGCAGACTGCAGTGACTCAAACAGATTATTCTCCGTAAGGTGGTCCACAAGCTGCTGTGAAGTCACCTTTTCCAGAATTTTAGAATGAAATGATAGATTTGATATCGGCCGATAATTTTTCAATACACAAGGGTCAAGATTAAATTTCTTAAGTAATGGTTTAACCGCTGCAGATTTTAAACATTTAGGAACAGATCCTGAGGTTAATGACATATTAACCTCCTCCTCCAACCACCCAGTCATGTCCATATATTACCAGGTGCAGACAGATCACACCCCCATACCTGCTGCACCCGGACACTGTGGCCAGACTGGTCTTGATGCACCCTGCAAGCAATTTATAGGAATGAAGAAAACCACCATTAAAAAATGTTACAAACCCAGTTATTAAAATTTTGTAGTTTTCCATTAGACTTTAATGTTAAATTTTGTTTTCAGTGCAGTTTCACTGTAGTATTAAGCAATACTGTGCACTTCTGTGTGTATGAGCAAAATCCACATGTTGCGAACCCACCTGTGCTCGGACGGTGTCCCATTGCAGATTTTTCGGTACCCGACTGTGAATGTTTTTGGCACAAAAGAGAAAAAGTGATACCAAACTGGGCCTGAAAACAGATGTAATCTGTGGTTAAAAAAAGAAGTAACGTGGTTGAACATTGTCAGGAATCAAGAATGGTTTAAACACGATGAGGAGATTTATTGCAGCGGTTAACTGAAAAAATGCTTCAAATGGTGATGTAAGCACCAAATTTTGCACACGTACTCCTTAGACATTACGCTTTTAAAAATGCCGAGTGGCCACATGAACTTTCAATAGGCGGCCACGAAAGGGTCAATTGAAGTATTACACAGGGGTCAAAATTTAAAAATGCTCCAATCATATTGAAAGGTATTCCATAATATTTGTCTGATCAGAAAGATTCCAAAAAGGTATAGTTTGGACTACCTGTGAATGAATGTTCTGGAGTTATGGGGCAAAAACAGCAAGAATGGTGACAAAGGTCAATTTCAATTTGTACAGGGGTCAAAAGTTAAAGTTGCTCCAATTTTGGTAAAAAGTGATGCAAATTATTAGTTGAGTGAATATGGTTTTAAAAAAGAATAGTTTGCATCATGTAGCAGGCTTAGTTATCATGTTACGGAGTAACATATGTCACCTCATAGAATCCAATGGATGCCGACATTGTTTAACCTTTACTTTGCAAACCAAGCATGCAACACAGTCAAAACTATTCCATTTATTAATCCTATTACCTATGCAAAATCGTGCGATACGACCGCTGGATGCACAGCAGTTGGATGTATGGTCGATACTTGAACATTCATGTTGCAGAGATTGTCATGTGAAGCTTGTTTGCTATGCGTGTGTTTTTTGCAGGGATGGATGGTTTTCCAGTTTCTACAGTACATGTGCTAACTCAAATGCTTTCCTTCACGCTTGGATTATGCATTTTGCTGATTGCTTGACTATGGTTTGCTGTTATGTATTTACACTTTCATTCATTGCCCTCCTTCTGTTCCCTGATTAACATCTGCTAAAATCCAAAGCTTGGCAATGAAGATGAAACCTGCACTGATCCTGCAGAGAACATCATTAGTTTTTTATAGAGTAGAATCCAAGTTGTTCACATGCCTTTTTTTTTTAAGAAAAGTATTGTCTGTTTAATTGCTGTTCTCACATTTGGGCCTCAGTGACACATTTTTTTAACAAATATACTTTAGAGCTTTTATAAAATTGGTGTATGTGGTAGTGCTAGAATCAACACGGTTTGATCAAATATTTGTTGTACAGTCTTGTATGCAATCTTTTCCCTGTATTATAACTCCACTGTAATTGCCATACATTTACATACAAATTAACGACTCCTCACTTACATCACCAGTGCATCCAGAAACTATTCACAGCGCTGCACTTTTTCCACATTTTTTTATGTTAGTCTTATTTTTGCAATTTTATTAAACATAAGAAAATGAAGAAATCACATGTACATACGTATTCACAGCCTGAGCTCAGGTGCATCCTGCTGATCATCCTTGAGATGTTTCTACAGCTTAATTGGAGTCCACCTGGAGTAAATTCAGTTGATTGGACATGATTTGGAAAGACACACACCTGTCTACATTAGAGGTCCCACAGTTGACAGTGCATGTCAGAGCACAAACAAAGCATGAAGTCAAAGGAATTGTCTGTAGACCTCTGAGACAGGATTGTCTCCAGGCACAAATCTGGGGAAGGGTACAGAAACATTTCTGATGATTTGAAGGTCCCAATCAATCAATCAATCAATTTTTTTATATAGCGCCAAATCACAACAAACAGTTGCCCCAAGGCGCTTTATATTGTAAGGCAAGGCCATACAATAATTATGTAAAACCCCAACGGTCAAAACGACCCCCTGTGAGCAAGCACTTGGCTACAGTGGGAAGGAAAAACTCCCTTTTAACAGGAAGAAACCTCCAGCAGAACCAGGCTCAGGGAGGGGCAGTCTTCTGCTGGGACTGGTTGGGGCTGAGGGAGAGAACCAGGAAAAAGACATGCTGTGGAGGGGAGCAGAGATCGATCACTAATGATTAAATGCAGAGTGGTGCATACAGAGCAAAAAGAGAAAGAAACAGTGCATCATGGGAACCCCCCAGCAGTCTACGTCTATAGCAGCATAACTAAGGGATGGTTCAGGGTCACCTGATCCAGCCCTAACTATAAGCTTTAGCAAAAAGGAAAGTTTTAAGCCTAATGAGCACAGTGACCTCCATCTGTAAATGGAACACGCTCGGCTCCACCGGGACTCTTCCTAGAGCTGGCCGCCCGTCTAAACTGAGCGATCGGAGGAAAGGGCCTTAGTCAGGGAGGTGACCAAGAACCTGATGGTCACTCTGTCAGAGCTCCAGCATTCCTTTGTGGAGAGAGGAGAACCTTCCAGAATGACAACCATCTCTGCTGTAATCCACTAATGAGGCCTATATGGTAGAGTGGCCAGACGGAAGCCACTCCTTAGTAAAAGGACATGACAGCCCACCTGGAGTTTCCCAAAAGGCACCTGAAGGACTCTCAGACCATGAGAATCAAAATTGTCTGGTCTGATGTGACAAAGATTGAACTCTGGCATGAATGCCAGGCATCATGTTTGGAGGAAACCAGGCACCATCCCTACAGTGAAGCATGGTGGTGGCAGCATCATGTTGTGAGGATGTTTTTCAGTGGCAGAAACTGGGAGACCAGTCAGGATTGAGGGAAAGATGAATGCAGCAATGTACAGAGACATCATGGATGAAAACCTGCTCCAGAGCGCTCTTGACCTCAGACTGGGGCAACGGTTCACCTTTCAGCAGGACAATGACCCTAAGCACACAGAATTTAGCCGTTGTGCTCTGATAGCTTCCGCTGCCTTTTATGATGAAATAATGCTGAATTTATGTGGAAATGATTGTTGTACAAAAGCTTCAGATATCTGTTGCTGAGATAGATGATGATTGGAGTGCAGTTTGAAGCAGAAACAAGGTTTTAATCCGTGAACTGCAGCTAATGACACATGCACAGATGCAAAAAGTGGACCGATTTTTAGGGGGGACCGTTCGGTCGGCGACACCGGCTCCACTAACGTGATGCGGCTAAAACTCAATTTGCGACTGTAAAATCCAGCATTAACATCTGCAAATCATCAGACACAGCAGGGTTATTCCCTAAATGCAACTGTATAAAGTAACTCCTCAAAGTTACTTTATTATCCGTTTTACTGGTGTGGCAGACCAAACGGTCCACCCCTAAAAATCGGTCCGCCTTCTGCATCTGTGCATGCATCATTTCGGAGCTCTCCCGCTCGTCTAAGACAGAGTCTCTTCACCCAAAGCTATCAAACAGATTAATGGGATTATTAACCATCAGATGACAAGGTAAAAACCTCTTAAATCATTTTGAAGTCAGTTTTAAGCAGAAATTAGGCCATTTTAACAAGAAACTTTGAAAGAAGACATTTGAAATGGCCGACAAGCAGTGAGCACATCAGCTAGCAGCTCGTTTAGCTGCTGCGCTCTGATAGCATCTGTTGCCTTTTATGATGAAATAATACTGAATTTATGTGAAAATGATTGTTGTACAAAAGCTTCAGATATCTGTCACTGAGATAGATGATGATTGGAGTGCAGTTTGAAGCAGAAATGAGGTTTTAATTGTGAACCGCAGCTAATGATGCATGCACAGATGCGAAAAGCGGACCGATTTTTAGGGGGGACCGTTCGGTCGGTGACACGGTTCTGCTAACGCGTCGTGGGTAAAACTCAATTTGCGGCCGTAAAATCCAGCATTAACATCTGCAAATCATCAGACACAGCAGGGTTATTCAATAAATGTAACTGTATAAAGTAACTTCTCAACGTTACTTTATTATCCGTTTTACTGGTGTGGCAGACCAAACGGTCCACCCCCAAAAATCGGTCCGCCTTCTGCATCTGTGCATGCATCATTCCGGAGCTCTCCCGCTCATCTAACACAGAGTCTCTTCACCCAGAGCTATCAAACAGATTAATGGGATTATTAACCATCAGATGACAAGGTAAAAACCTCTTAAATCATTTTGAAGTCAGTTTTAAGCAGAAATGAGGCCATTTTAACCAGAAACTTTGAAAGAAGATATTTGAAATGGCCAACAAGCAGTGAGCACATCATCTAGCAGCTGGTTTAGCTGCTATAATACAGGGAAAGCAGACGCTTTGAAATGGACCTGTGACTTTGGGACGAAGTCAAAAATGGTGGGGAGATATGTAGCGGGATGAAGGTCCCGGGTCCTGATTGAAAAGATGTTCCTGCTAGCTTGGCTAACGGGGGAATTACCCTTTGGCTGACCTGGTAGAATGGTCTTTAGTGCGAGCCGTCCGGGTTTGAGCCCACCGCCGTCCCAGCCACAAAGGTCCTACAGTCACATAATTGTGAACCACAGCTAATGACGCATGCACAGATGCAAAAAGCGGACTGATTTTTAGGGGGGACCGTTCGGTCGGCGACACCGGCTCCACTAATGCGACGTGGCTAAAATCCAGCATCAACGTCTGCAAACCATCAGACACAGCGGAGTTATTCCCTAAATGTAACTGAAGTAACTTTTCAAAGTAACTGTAGCAACAGTTTATCGGTATCCCACATCCCTAACAAAGAAACACACTCAAACCCTGACTTTAGTGTCGTAACCATGTTAGTATGGTTGGTTTGTGAGGGGTAGCTGGTTTATTACAGGAGAGATGCCACAGCGCGCCTCTCTGTGTGTGTGTGTATATATATATATATATATATATACGTGTGTGTGTGTGTCTCTTTAAGAGCCAGTCTTCGGGTGGCTTCTTGATATTAATAGAGCTGCTGTGTCTTCCTCCTCTGACGTAATGCTCAGAGCCTACAGAGAGGTCCTGTCACACAGCAAAGCGATAACACTCCTCTCAACTCTCATTTACACATAACGAGCTGCTCGCGCTTCGTGGCCACCAAATCCCGACTCCGGGCGACTGAATCTATCATTCAGCAACATCGGAATTTACCACAGCCGTGAACACTCACTAATCAGTCGGTGGTGCTGCTGTGTTTCCCTCTCAGACCAAAGAAAAAAAAAAAAAAGACAGTCACCCCGTCCGACATCATCAACAAACAAAAAGCCCACAAAGAGACGAAGCAGCCAGAGCCACCATCTTAACACACAGTGAGAGAGAGAGAGAGAGGCTAATGCTTATTTTGATCAACAGGTAAGCGCCACCAGAAAGAAACACGAACACACACACGCACAAAAACAGCTCGAGTCGGCGCAGCGCTGCGGTTAAACGGCGCCGGTGGAAGTGCATGCTTTACGGAGGAGAGAGAGAGAGAGGGAGAGAGAGAGAAAAGAGAGAGCTACAAAATCAAAACCTCTCTCTCTGTTAGCCGCTAGTGGGGTTTTTACGACGGGCAGCAGTCGCTTTGCGTCTTATGTAACGGCCTGAGGAAAAGAGGGGGATCTGTGCTGAATGAGAGGGAGGAAAAGAGCAGCTTTGAATTCACATGGCAACTTCACATTTAGCTTAGGACACCCAAACGCAACACAAATACAAAGTGGGCCAGCGGCCGCTGCTCCAAAGACAACAGCGAGGGGGGACGCCGACTCACTCCAACTAGGTTTGTGTGACGGTTTTTAAATTTAAATTTGAATTTTAAAAGGGGGGGTTTGTTTGTTTGTTTGTTTGTTTCGGTGTTAAATTGTGATAGCGGCATGTTGACACACTGAGAGTGAGCACTGAGCTAACAAGTGTCTACTCTTTTTCGTCAATATCTACTTTTTTTGTTTAAGATGTACTTTTTTGTGCTTAAAAAGTATAAGCACCTTTTTGTGTTTATTGAATGTGTTTTTTGCCTTTTAAAAATTCCTGTTGTGTACTTTTTTGTACTTACAAGTATGCCCTTTTTTGCGTACTTACTTTTTTGTGCTAAAGGATGTAGTTTTTATGCTTAAGAATTACACACTTTTTGTATTAAAAGTATACTTTTTGTGTACCTAGTGTATACTTTTTCATGCTTAAGAAGTACTTGAAAAGTATATAACTTGACCTTTTTGTATTTAGGAGTTATGCACTTTTCATGCTTAAGAATTCTGCACTTTTGTACTTGAAAAGCATATACATTTTAACTTTACTTTTTTGTATTAAAGAACTATGCACTTTTTATGTTTATGTAGTGTATACTTTTTGTATGCATAAAGAGTGTGCATACTTTTTCGTGCTTAAGATGTGAACACATTTGTACTTGAAAATCATGTATAGTTTTTAACTTTTTGTACTTACAAATTATGCACTTTTTATACTTAAACTGTACACGTTTTGTAAGTAAAAGGTATATACTCTGCGTTTAAGACGTATGCACACTTTTTTGTACTTATATATGTACTTTTAAACTTTATGCTCCTTGTGCGCATAAGAAGTATGTACACTTTTTGTATTTTGTGTACTTAAAAAGTATTCAATTTTTTGCACTTATAACTTTGCATACTTTTTTGTGTGCATCAAAAAAGCAGTGTAGGCAATTTTTTCCCCTGCACTTAAGTATGTATTTTTTTTGTTATTCATTCATACCTTTACATTCTTCCTGCAAACTTGAACTTCAGATTTGTTGAATGATCCACCAAAGCGGAGTAAAGTGGTTTCTGCAGAAAGTTGAAGGGTTTCACGTCCACTCGTCTCTGTCAAAGAGGTGTTGCTTAACAAGTGGCTTATTACAGATATGACTGTTTTTTTATCTTTCTCATTGTTATGGGACGCTCAGTAGAGCGTGGTGGATTGGCTCAAAGTGCCCCAAACAAGTTGTTTTAAAGCTGATACTACTCCACGTATACAGATATGTTTGGTTATTTGTTGTTCATGGGTGATGGAAGGCTGAGGGGCATTTTCAGTCTACTCTGAAAAAATTCCCCCCCTCCTGTTGTAAGAAACTGTGATGTTCCTTTGAGATAAGGGAGCCGGGTAGGCATGACAACTCTGAGAGGAGAGCAGAGTATGTGAGGCCAGTACAATGAGGCAAACACTGTGAGGAAGGCTTTTACACAGTCCTTCACACTTTTTCCGTGCTGAGCTTCAAACAACTTTAGTAGATAACCTCAGTGGGAGAAAAAAAAATTAGGCAGTAACCCTCTGATATCCCGCATTGTGTCTGAAAGGCTGAGTTTGTTTTTGAGTAAATAAATAATTAATTTACTGACTGGATTCAGCATCTTAATAAACTCGCACAATTTGTAACACATAAATCTTGCCTATTTTTACGATTACTGAACAATGCCAGCCACAGACTTTTAAGAATCACTTTATAAAACAGAGAGCTGAAATTATTAAGCGCTTGATGGACACAAAAAATTATTTCCACCTGTTTTGATAAATAATGAAAGATAAGTTTTTCCTTAAGGGAAATTACCAATCGTTGGCTAGTTTCAGCGTCCCCATATGTAAGCATTTTATCTTTCTGTTTACTGTCAATCTTGGTTTTTGCAGATCAGAAAAAATAACTCAATTTTTACTTTTCGCTGGCATTGGTTTGCAGAAAAATATAAATGGGCCTTTTTGTTTTGAATTGTGTTCCTGAAAGTTTATGGACCTTACAGTAATCATGAATAATGTACTGATTATACATTCTGAAGACAAAAGTTAGACATTTGACTGTTTATGTGACTCTTAAATTTTCTTGCAATTATTTGCACAACTTTTTTGGAATGCATTTTTTTCTTAGTGGTTCAAAATTCTCATCGAGAGCAATTATAGATGTGTGCAATTATATTTGCACACATCTTCAGAAAACTATGAAATTATCATTTTAATAAAAATACACAGCCAAAATGATGTGCAATGTTGAAAGTTTCATTCTCTTGCAGTTTATCATAGACATTCTATTCTGATGCTATAAACTCTGCTGTATATATTTTGAAGCGCATACATATGAGCTTGTACACACACAGTTACTTTTTATAACGTGAATATTACTCCATGTTTCAGATTGAGTTGAACCACAGAAGTCTTTCAACAGAAATCCCAAGTGTTTTGTTCTGTTTTCTAATATATTTATTAAACCAATGTGTTGCTGTGCATAATCTTGAATTGTGAATCTTGCCACTGCATATTGATTACATCATTTTTGATTTTCATGTAATTCAAAACTGACATAGATGGTATTAATATAATACTCATAACAGCACCTCGAAGTGTCATGTAAGACTCAACTTCATACTTAAATTATTACTTCTATCGCACCCCTTTAGTACGGCATGTTTAACAGACTGATATACTCCAGCATTTTTATGTTTTTAGAGCTATAACATAATAATGTATACAGTCTGTCTTTGTTAAACATTTGCAAACATGCAACAAAATGTTATAAAAATAAGAAATGGGTTTAACTATGTTCCTGTTAATCGAGAAATATTACTGAAAAAAACCTTTGTCCAAAAATTGGACATTTGTTTATCTTACAGTCTTGTTTGTAGCTGCTAATAAATGTCAAAATAATCCATGATTTACACACAAGAACTTCTTGTTAATTTTTTTTACCCCGAGTGTGTGTGTGTGTGTGTGTGTGTGTGTGTGTGTGTGAGTGAGAGAGAGAGAGAGACAGAGGGAGAGAGTGCAGCACTTTTCCCGTGTGTCTGTGTATGTGCAGACAGCCATGGTTTACTCATATGGTTGCAATATGTGAAGTTTGTGCGGTGGAAATGGGAAGAGAGAAAGTTTGCGGAGAAAGACAGAAAGGGAGCGAACACATAGAGCGAGGGAAGTCAGAAATGTCCTGTCCAACTAGTGAGAATGTATATCCCGTGTTTTATTGACGGTTTGATGTTCTGTAAGACATGACGAACAACTGTAGTGATTTTGTGGGATGCCACGCATTTGTCTCTGATTGTTTGAGAGCAGTACAGCGTTACACATGGGGGGGCTGGTTTGATATGGACTTAGAAGACGAATTTGTTCCAGTGCAGATGGACTTGCATGGAAGATCTGATTGATTTTGCTGCCGCAAAGCACCGTGGTGACAAAGAAAGTTTAAACTGAAGATGAAGGGGTTTTTATTATCATGAGCAATCATTTAATACATTTTGATTGTTAATGTAAAGTCACGGTAAAGAGACGTGTTATTAAAGCTATTTAATACCCTCATTTTAAAAGATGTCAATGCTATAATATATAGATTGGAATGCAGTTAGTGGGTGAATACTTTGTTTTAATACATCTAATATGATTGTGAACATTAACCATTATTTCTTATTGTCATCCAAAATATATAACAATAAGTGATCACAAAGATAATAAAAACAATGTTTGTGTAATTTGCTAATGTTACTATTTTGACAAAAACAAAGTTTTTTAATTATTTTCACCTCAGATTTCATATGCATATTAGTTTAAAAAAATGCACCTAAGAATTCATGTCTTAACGTCAAATCTGGTTACTGACTAATGTTGCTCTACTTTTGGTCCTTTCTCACAGCACTTGCCGTGTTACACACCGTCTCGGTGTACTATACAATACAATACTGTTATTAGTATTGTTATTAGAGTGCTGTAGATGTTTTTTGCAAATGAAGTAATCTCATTGTCAGACTTCTTGTCCACTGCGTATGGCAGTAACATATAAGTGATGCTATGCCTTAATTTGAGCGGAATATTTTACAGCTTGGCCATACCTCATCATTAAGAGCCACGTGTAAAACCGCTTTGATAGTTAGACTTTGTCATAACACAACTTTGACTTTTAGCTGACAAAAGGGCGATGACTTATTTAAAATTTTCTTAATGTGGATAAGCCACACTGTGTTGTATGTCTAATCCTATTTATTTATGAATATGATCTGCCCTCAGACTTATTGTTTGCAATAAGCGTGAAACGATAACATCTATTTGAGTAATCAGTCGCTATTCATCTCAGCTCCACATGCAGTTGAGATAAACTGAAGGGATCATTTGTCACAGATGGTTTACTTAGAGTTTAAAATCTTTTGCAAGGCTTCTGGTTCTCCTGACTTGTTGTTATGTATAAAGCACTTTTATTTTTATTGCAGAGTCTCTTGTTTTGCTCAGATCCCGAGGATGCAGTTGTTTTAAAGTGATTTTGCTGTCGAGGTACATTGTTTTACTATTTCATCACTTTATATTAGCTGCATGTAGCCTTAGTGATGCAGGGATTTAAGCTTATTTTCCTGTTGGAGTTACTGGAATTCACTCTGGAAAAGAGTGCCTGCTAACTGCCCAAAATGTCATCCCCACTCTCTGTCTGTGGTTAGTTGTACAGCCTTGTTTAGGCTTGAGTTTGTCTCTAATGTCTTTTGGTCTGTTTTAACTCCGTCTTTCAGGCGGCCTGCGTCAGATAACGAGCACATGGTCTTAGTTAAGAGTTGAAGGATCTCTTTTTGCTTACCATTTTTTATAGTTTTTTTTGGGGGGGGGGGGGGGGTTGGAGGGGGCTTGCAAATCCTAAATGCAAGACAATTTTTTTCCTTTGATCTGTGAACATAAATAATCCTGCTGTCACAATACAGCGGAGAGTGATAAAGTGGCGGTTGACTGGATTATGGCGGATGGTGGTATCATCTGTTGCTTTTAGCCTCCGCTATTACAGAAAGATGTAAAAACTTTGCAACGCCAATGACAAAACACTTCTCTGTGCCTTTTTTTGGTAAATTCCTGTGTACAAATATACTTTTAAATCCAATAATATGCACAAGGTGACTTTCATTCAAATTAGCCATTACTGTATGTTGCTGCACCAGTTTTGCAACTGGAAGTTGCTGTCCAGCACCCCGGCGCCATTCCATGGTGTGGTGGATGCGGGATTGTGCAGCGCCAGCACATGCTTGCTTCCAGACCTGACCTGGCCTCTTCCACCACATTAATTTGACCTTGTGAATACAGTGACTAATTTGGAGCCATGCAGCTTTGTGCCCACCTGATCCTGTCACATCTCAGAAGTTAAGCAGAGGAGGTTTTGAGTAGTCCATGTACAGCTCAAGTGGCTTTAGGAAGGCCATCCATTGTGAAACTTGTGCTATATTCCAATGTGGATCTCTGCTGAATTTGCTGTGATGGCCCCGAGCAACTGGGAGCAGCTGAAAGAGAGCAAAAAAAGTGTTTCATTTGTTTCCATGGCTGTTTTTGGTCAAATAATTCAACTTCTAAGTGTAAAATGCTCTTCTATATTATTACTGTACAAGCCCATCACTATTAGCAGTTCAGAAGTCATGTGAGTGTTTTTCATTGGCTGTCAAGACCAGGCACCTAAGTGGCTCTACTTTACTCTTTTTCTACTCTTCTATTTTACTCTTCCTTTTATACCTTAGTATACTAGCATAGTTCCACCTTAGAATTGGAATCTAATATATAAGATATACCTTACTGAATTTTCATAATTTTCATCACGTAAGTCTAACATATAGCTTCTACGATATAGGATAAAGTTTTATGGGTGAACACATTCAAATCATGTAGTTTTAACATAACATGCAACAACTTAAAATATAACTTGCTCAGTGAACATAATAAAATTATGGAAAGTATTTCCACCCAAGTAAAATGCATTACGGTAGCCAGAAACAATTTTGATGAGTAACCTAAATGTAAATTTGTTGGGTCAACGTGATGAATTTGCATTACTGTTGCCTAATTACAATGGGTCAGTTCAACTAGATTTGTAAATACTTTATATATTTTTTTATGTTCACTGAGCAAGTTATTTTTTGAGTGAAAGTGTACTTAAGAGTTGAGATGTTATGATCCAATTGCAAAGGCTGGCATCTGTCGTTTTTTGATTGATTGAAATTAGAGTTACTAAACATGAGTCTCACACGAACAGCCTGCCTTTTGCAGCCCAGTGTCATGTTTATTTTTTATGTTACCGTCACAAAATGCATCACATTTTCATGACGCGGCCAAGTTGTCTGTCACTGTTTTTAACCATAACATAACCCAAATGATAACTCCAACGGCCCCCCTGTGCCGCCTCAAATTTCGTGAAACCATCACAAAATAATGTCATGATAAAGTCACAAAATGTGTTACATTTTTATGATATCACACACTAATATATATTAAATCAGTTTTTGTGACGCCTTCACCAACTTTGTGAGAGATTACCTTTTGTCATTGTAGTTGGAGAAAACAGCCACAACTGTATTCAATGCTTCCAGTTTACTTTTTGTACTAAATAAATAAATAAATAAAATTTGAAGCACCTCAAGTTGAAGGTAGTTTTGTTCTTCTTAATGCTTTGAAGAGCTGTATATTGTCAAACATATATATTGGATTCACTTTAATGTGATTACAGTGTGTCCTGTTCATGTGTAATATCGAAGGAAAGTATCAGATTGGGACTCTGTATTGGCAGGTACTCTATTAAAAGTCAAGATAAAATCCTTGTTTGGGGCATCCCTTTTTAAAATGATTTGATGTTGAAGTTTCGCCTCCCCAAGTCAAAAGCATCACACAGTTTAGAGAGTATTTATATGAACTTGACTGTGGGCAATAAATGGAGTCCGCACATTTTTCTTTTTGTTTTGAGAGATTTCGTCATTCTGTTGAAAGTTCTCTTTAAACCCTGTTGGGAGACTTAAAGTTGCTCTTGTCCTCTTGGATAGTCTCATTTAATGTAATAGTAGTCAGTAAAAACTTCCATGTTCATCTTCAGAAAAATGTACAGTCCAATTCAAAGTGTAACACATGCGCACGCACACACACATTTGTGCAGCATATGTGAATTAGTGTTGACATGCCCTCTGTATGTGTTAAATTCACACATAATATTTGAGTGATCCATAAAAAGTACGTAAACAGTATTTTATGTGTGTCTCCTGTTGTTAGGCTTTTAAAGTCTTTAGCTGTTCGAGATATTTATTGTTGCGTATTTTCAGATGACTTGTTTGTCAGTCTTTCTAAGTTATACAGAGTTTGGCGTTGTGCACTGCTGCATGATATGCATGCACAGCTGTGGCATTGGTGCACTCCGAGAAATGATGCAGACGCATACGCCCGGTTTGCTGCCTTAAACTGAAGCCATTCACGAGTTTATACAGGCTGAAAACTGTTCGGAATGACTGAAAGAATCAGATGTTTAAATGCCAACAGTATCCATACTGATTTAAAATATATATATATTTTTTGAATTTAGAATTTTTTTAGAATTTCAGTTTTAAAATGCTGACTGTGTGTGCAGATGCATATTGGTATAGCTGTAAAAATGTTGTCGCTCTTTGTGGTTTATCTGCTTTGTAGGACTGCATGCAGCATGAAGATGCAGAAGACATGATGGAGAGCTTTTAGTAGACAGTAGAAGCTGTAAAATTGGATTTAAGCTCACAGTGTTGGGAATACATTGGTATACTGCAGTCAAGCTTTCCCATGATCCAGAAATCAGTCTGTAATTACAGTTTTCACACACAGTCCAGCAGACTGACAGCGAAATTAACTATGGAAAATGTGACAGTAGCATAAATGGCATGAATCTGAAGGCAATTTGTGTTGTAAGCTTCTTTGTGTATAAGCCCAAAAGTGTGTCTAACACACAGATGGAGTGAGCACTGAACAACTTTTCCCAAGTAGTGTATGCTTAATTCAGTGAGACTTTTCTCAAGTTATTTATTTGGTTTTTTTTTTGGTTTTTTTAATAAATTGTGGAATCTGCTTGTATAAAAATGGTCTTGTGACAAAGTGGGGATGCAGCAATTCACGAGATAAAACCATTTGGCTGCATGCAACTTGCAAAATGATCCACTTTGAGATATAGCCAGGAATTATAATAATTTTTCAAAGCCAGAGATTGAAGAATATGTTTTGGGGATTCCTGTCATGATGATAACAGATGATAACCAAGCGAGTAGTACTGAAAATAGCATTCATAACACCCTCAGTTTTTGGTTTTTGCTAATATCCGGCCAAGTCTGAGTTTTCAGAAGTTTTTACAAGACAGCGAGAACACATGTATTGTGGGTATTTTTGATGCGGTACTCAGTCATTCTTTGTGTTTTGTGGACTTGGCATGCCTTCTTCTCTGCTGTTTGTCTTGTAAAGCACAGACAGCCATTGTTGAAGACTTTCACTATTACACTACATTCATTTCCAGATCGTGCTGTTGTGTTAACAGATAGCTGTCAGTTACTGTAAGACTCTGTCAGCGTCTTCCGTTCGAGCCAAATCTGTCTCATCTGCTCCCCTGGATTTGACTGGTTTGACGCAGATTGTTTATAACTGCACTGAAGGTTAACTGTCTGCTGTATCAATAGTCAAACCAGGGTGCACGCGTGCACACACATGTATGCTTTGATTATTTAGTAAACATAGTTGTCACTTTATCTTCTTTTGCGCAGTAATTTTTTCACATTTTGCTCACTGTTCTTTCATCTCTTCAGATCTCTTGTTTGTATTGCACTTATGACATTGCTGTGGCATCGAATGAGCTCTTATTCAAGTCCTCTCATGTAGAATCAGAAGGTATCGCTTTTTTTTGTTTCTAAACTGAAAAAATTGTCTCCTTCAGCAACTTTGGACAAAGAATTGAACTGAACCTGCATTAAAGGTGTAATCCTTTTGAACTTTTCACAAAATTGGCAAAATCTATATTATCATAGCAAATTGGCCTCTCTGTGCATGCGTGCGTGTGTGTGTGTGCATGGGTATGGCTTTGATCACGCAGAAACCGCCGAGAGCTGACATTTGCTGTTTGGTATGCTTATGTATTTTGGGTCAAGGATGAATGCTGTGAAAACAGAAAGTTGATAGTTTTGGAGAAATTAGCAAATTTATCTAACCAATAAACAATGGGTGCTATGCTGCAATGCACCACGGGAGTTTGGGGTTTTAGGGTTTTAAATGTTGTTATTGTGGTTCATGTTAGTTAAACAGTGCTGTCAATGTTATGATTTGTTGTGTTTTTGTAGTTCATTTGGTTGAGTCAGTTTAGTTAAGTCTTATGTTGCCCTTACCATACCATTACCATACCAGCAGTTAAGTTTTATGTTGCCGGTACCGTGAGGGAAAAGTGTTGTCCATTTGATGTCTTCCACCACCGTCTCTGTTTCTGCCAACAGGTCTAAAATTAGTCCTGCTTGCAGCAGAATGCTAAAAAGACAAGAAGCTCTCCATGCATGCATGCGTGTGTGTGTGTGTGTGTCACTTCGATCACAGAAAAATTGGGGAGAGCTGACGTTTGCCGTTTGGTATGCTTATGTACGCAGTGTTAATAGGACTAATATTTTTGGAGAAGCTATGGATATTAGCTAAGAACACTGAACAATAGACATTGCTAACTTCAGTCTTGACTCACGCGCCAATCCAGCAGGGGGCGGTAAATCATCTTTATATTAAAGCATGAGTGCATGCGTGCATGATTTTATTTAGTAAGTTCAATGTAAGTACATAATTGTAAATACATTAAAACTACATGGATGGCACAAGAAAGTGAAAACACTTATTTCCATTGTGGTCCATATAAAACTCAAATGACAAAATAGATGTAATAATAAAATAAATATAATAATAATAATAGTAATAATAATAATAAGAGTTTGTATATGATAACAAGAACCTAAAGAATTTATAAATACATTAAGACAGTAAATTAACATTAAAAATTACATAATTAACAGGAAATAAAAGGGCTGAGTTTCTCTTCTAAAAATTATTGAGGTCTAAGGTTGTAAAAGCATTCTGGACTGCCACGCCATTCCAACTCATTATACGAGGTCTGTCAATAAAGTAACGGTCCTTTTTATTTTTTTCAAAAACTATATGGATTTCATTCATATGTTTTTACATCAGACATGCTTGAACCCTCGTGCGCATGCGTGAGTTTTTCCACGCCTGTCGGTTACGTCATTCGCCTGTGAGCACGCCTTGGGAAGGAGTGGTCCTGCCCCCTCGTTGGATTTTCATTGTCTGGAAATGGCGGAATGAAAAGGACTTTTTTTCCATCAGAATTTTTTCAGAAGCTGTTAGAGACTGGCACCTGGAAACCATTCGAAAAATTTATCTGGCTTTCGGGACACCTCCGTTTCGGCATGTCAGAGGACAAGTTTGGACATGTCCAGCTCTCCACAATTTCTCTGATACTTACTGGACTGGTAAGCATTGAAAGCCGAGATAGGCATGTCCAAACTTGTCCTCTGACACGCCAAAAGGAGGTTTTCCTTTGTCTCGCTTCCAAAGCGAATCGGTCTTTACGCGCGAAGCCTCCGCGTGGCTTTCCATGACAAAATCTCTTGTTAAAAGTGAAATCTGCCAGAAAATGGCTGATGTCCAGCTCTTGTGATAACCAGAGAAAGAGCACACGATGGTCTCGTATCCACAGAGCCATCCGTTTAGAAATGGTCCGGTGGCTTGTGCCGCGTCATCGCAGCTCGGAGCGTGGCGTGCCGAGCGTCCTTAAAGGGGTCCTTAAAGCTGTACTAACAGACCTTATTCTCTGTGAAGCCCGTAAAATTTTCACCGAAAACCAGATAAATTTTTCGAATTATTACCACTCTTGAAAAGAGTGGTAATAAATTAAGACTAGTCTCTTAGTCTTGTCCATCCAAATTGGAAGTCCCAAAAACCAGTTTTATTTGTTATTATCTATCGTCCACCTGGTCGTTACTGTGAGTTTCTCTGTGAATTTTCAGACCTTTTGTCTGACTTAGTGCTTAGCTCAGATAAGATAATTATAGTGGGCGATTTTAACATCCACACAGATGCTGAGAATGACAGCCTCAACACTGCATTTAATCTATTATTAGACTCAATTGGCTTTGCTCAAAATGTAAATGAGTCCACCCACCACTTTAATCATATCTTAGATCTTGTTCTGACTTATGGTATGGAAATTGAACACTTAACAGTATTCCCTGAAAACTCCCTTCTGTCTGATCATTTCTTAATAACATTTACATTTACTCTGATGGACTACCCAGCAGTGGGGAATAAGTTTCATTACACTAGAAGTCTTTCAGAAAGTGCTGTAACTAGGTTTAAGGATATGATTCCTTCTTTATGTTCTCTAATGCCATATACCAACACAGTGCAGAGTAGCTACCTAAACTCTGTAAGTGAGATAGAGTATCTCGTCAGTAGTTTTACAACCTCATTGAAGACAACTTTGGATGCTGTAGCTCCTCTGAAAAAGAGAGCTTTAAATCAGAAGTGCCTGACTCCGTGGTATAACTCACAAACTCGCAGCTTAAAGCAGATAACCCGTAAGTTGGAGAGGAAATGGCGTCTCACTAATTTAGAAGATCTTCACTTAGCCTGGAAAAAGAGTCTGTTGCTCTATAAAAAAGCCCTCCGTAAAGCTAGGACATCTTACTACTCATCACTAATTGAAGAAAATAAGAACAACCCCAGGTTTCTTTTCAGCACTGTAGCCAGGCTGACAAAGAGTCAGAGCTCTATTGAGCCGAGTATTCCTTTAACTTTAACTAGTAATGACTTCATGACTTTCTTTGCTAATAAAATTTTAACTATTAGAGAAAAAATAACTCATAACCATCCCAAAGACGTATCGTTATCTTTGGCTGCTTTCAGTGATGCCGGTATTTGGTTAGACTCTTTCTCTCCGATTGTTCTGTCTGAGTTATTTTCATTAGTTACTTCCTCCAAACCATCAACATGTCTATTAGACCCCATTCCTACCAGGCTGCTCAAGGAAGCCCTACCATTATTTAATGCTTCGATCTTAAATATGATCAATCTATCTTTATTAGTTGGCTATGTACCACAGGCTTTTAAGGTGGCAGTAATTAAACCATTACTTAAAAAGCCATCACTTGACCCAGCTATCTTAGCTAATTATAGGCCAATCTCCAACCTTCCTTTTCTCTCAAAAATTCTTGAAAGGGTAGTTGTAAAACAGCTAACTGATCATCTGCAGAGGAATGGTCTATTTGAAGAGTTTCAGTTAGGTTTTAGAATTCATCATAGTACAGAAACAGCATTAGTGAAGGTTACAAATGATCTTCTTATGGCCTCAGACAGTGGACTCATCTCTGTGCTTGTTCTGTTAGACCTCAGTGCTGCTTTTGATACTGTTGACCATAAAATTTTATTGCAGAGATTAGAGCATGCCATAGGTATTAAAGGCACTGCGCTGCGGTGGTTTGAATCATATTTATCTAATAGATTACAATTTGTTCATGTAAATGGGGAATCTTCTTCACAGACTAAGGTTAATTATGGAATTCCACAAGGTTCTGTGCTAGGACCAATTTTATTCACTTTATACATGCTTCCCTTAGGCAGTATTATTAGACGGCATTGCTTAAATTTTCATTGTTACGCAGATGATACCCAGCTTTATCTATCCATGAAGCCAGAGGACACACACCAATTAGCTAAACTGCAGGATTGTCTTACAGACATAAAGACATGGATGACCTCTAATTTCCTGCTTTTAAAGTCAGATAAAACTGAAGTTATTGTACTTGGCCCCACAAATCTTAGAAACATGGTGTCTAACCAGATCCTTACTCTGGATGGCATTACCCTGATGTCTAGTAATACTGTGAGAAATCTTGGAGTCATTTTTGATCAGGATATGTCATTCAATGCGCATATTAAACAAATATGTAGGACTGCTTTTTTGCATTTACGCAATATCTCTAAAATTAGAAAGGTCTTGTCTCAGAGTGATGCTGAAAAACTAATTCATGCATTTATTTCCTCTAGGCTGGACTATTGTAATTCATTATTATCAGGTTGTCCTAAAAGTTCCCTGAAAAGCCTTCAGTTAATTCAAAATGCTGCAGCTAGAGTACTAACAGGGACTAGAAGGAGAGAGCATATCTCACCCATATTGGCCTCTCTTCATTGGCTTCCTGTTAATTCTAGAATAGAATTTAAAATTCTTCTTCTTACTTATAAGGTTTTGAATAATCAGGTCCCATCTTATCTTAGGGACCTCATAGTACCATATCACCCCAATAGAGCGCTTCGCTCTCAGACTGCAGGCTTACTTGTAGTTACTAGGGTTTGTAAGAGTAGAATGGGAGGCAGAGCCTTCAGCTTTCAGGCTCCTCTCCTGTGGAACCAGCTCACAATTCAGATCAGGGAGACAGACACCCTCTCTACTTTTAAGATTAGGCTTAAAACTTTCCTTTTTGCTAAAGCTTATAGTTAGGGCTGGATCAGGTGACCCTGAACCATCCCTTAGTTATGGTGCTATAGACTTAGACTGCTGGGGGGTTCCCATGATGCACTGTTTCTTTCTCTTTTTGCTCTGTATGCACCACTCTGCATTTAATCATTAGTGATTGATCTCTGCTCCCCTCCACAGCATGTCTTTTTCCTGGTTCTCTCCCTCAGCCCCAACCAGTCCCAGCAGAGGACTGCCCCTCACTGAGCCTGGTTCTGCTGGAGGTTTCTTCCTATTAAAAGGGAGTTTTTCCTTCCCACTGTCGCCAAGTGCTTGCTCATAGGGGGTCGTTTTGACCATTGGGGTTTTTACGTAATTATTGTATGGCCTTGCCTTACAATATAAAGCGCCTTGGGGCAACTGTTTGTTGTGATTTGGCGCTATATAAATAAAATTTATTTGATTTGATTTGATTTGAAAAATGTCAGCTAGTTAATGTATTATAAAGTATCCTAATTTATTTCTGTGGTGTAGCACAACATTTCTGTGAATTTTACTGGTTCTAAATGATTTATTTTGGGGGTTTCTGTGGCAAACAGAGAGTTTGCTTAGTGAGATTTTTCAGATGACATGAAGGAGGAAGCACATGCATGATGTTCAAAGTTGATGGTGCATTTGATGTAAACTCTGAATTTCTGATTTAGTTAAGAAAAACACATCTCGCTACTGATTCATTTTGGCAAACCATTTAAAAATGTAACTGCAGCTCACGTTATTAGTGACATGACAGACCTGTGAGACTTTTGTTTTACCTGTCCAGTAGATATCCAGCAAACTTTACATGTTAAATTTGGTCCCTGGTGGCCTATATTTATTAATTGTGTCAGTCACCGTCTTTGTTTCCATTTTACATTTTTTTCTTTTTTGATACTTTAGACACTAATGACCATGTTTCTTCAGCTTCAAGAAGCTAACATTAGCATATATAGCATAGACCCTCAAATGGCAAGTGTGCAATGGTGTCTTGCTGCAATTTTAACTTGTTTGGTTCAAAATTCAAATTTTTCTTTTTCCCATAAAAGGCAAGCTTTGATTATAATTGCAATATAAGATTGTGAATCCTTTACTGAATTCTGTGAATCAAAATTATGTGAGTGCCAAAGAATTTTTTTTAATGAATTAAATTACAAAACATTGAAAGGGATCACACCATTAAGTTTATTGGACACTATAGGCGGTTGGTGGGGGGGGATAGTAAAAGTACACACTCTCATCAACCCAGCAATACTGCGGCAAGTATTGATTATATCCAAAACTGATTAATCGAGGAAGCAATCAACCAATTGATTAATTTGTTGATAGATTGATAATATGTGAGAAAATGGTGAAAAATGTTCACAATTGCATTCCAGAAACAAAGATGATGCATTCAAGTATCTTGTTTTGTCTACAGCCTAGAAATGTTCAGTTCACTGCCACAGAGAAGTAAAAAGTAGTCAAATAAAATATAAAGTATTCACATTTAAGAAACTGAAATAAGAGAATTTGGATATTTAAAAAAAAAAGTCACTCAAATGATTGATTGATTATCAAAACAGTTGTTGATTAATTTAGTAGTTGATTAATCCTAACAGACCTACCCAGCAATAAGGTCTGGGGTTCAGATCCCTCCCATGTCCCATTCTCCTTCTGTGTTTGGCGTTGCATCAGGAAGGGTATCCGGCATAAAATGTTCCATATTAATAGGTGGATATGTGCTGATTCCACTATGGCCACCTCAAGAAAACAGGAGACACTAAAAGAATCTTTATTTTCTTTTTACTGGTCAACATAATGACCACAGTTTTAACCAAAGGTTTTGCCACCTACAAATGTAAACACCTAGAAGCTTATACTGTCAAGCTTCATGCTAGATCTGATAAAGCTGGCTGGAAATATTAGGTGTTGGATGTCCACGAGGCACAAACCAGCTTCACAGCATGCAAACGTGACTTGGTGAATTTTGTACAAGTACATAGTTTGTCATGTCCAATCTTCTCATTCAACCAATTTTATTGCTTAAAAGTTGACCTGAAAAGATCAGTGAATGATGTCACGCTAATATAGGTTTTTGTGGATGTTTTTGTCAGTCCTATAGGTGAACCCTATCCTCTGGACTGGTGGATGAATGGAATTAATAATGAGTTCCAGTGGGCCAGCAGGTTTTTAGAGGTGGTTTTTCAGGTGGATGTTCTCACAAATATTTTGGGAGAGTAGTGCATCAGCAACTGAGGGCAGTCTATCCGTTTACAGAGGGTGGAATTTAAGAGACAGTTTTTCCGACTGTAATGAAAGACGGGAAGGACTGTTAATGTGTATGTACTGTAGGAAATGTCAAAATACTTTATTTTCTTAGTCGTGGATTGCAATTACCTTTCATTTCAGTCAGTCTTCAGTGTAAATACACTTTGACATTAGTTTATTTTTGGTGTCCGGCTTAAGCAAAGATGGTTTCAGTGAGAAGATGGGCCACTCAGCTTCATTTGTTGATGGTTGAAAGGGTAATGTCTCTTGTCATTTAAAAGAAAAAAAATCAGCAGAGTGGTGGCTCGTCTCCATGAGCAATCTTTGTGACCATGTGGCGATTGCTTCCAGAATGTAAATGATTGAGAGCTCCTGGGTCATCTGAGTGTTTCAGTTAATTTGTGTAACTGTGAAGATTTTTGTCTTAAAGTTCTGAAACATTAACATCCAGTCACTCATCCTGTCAGCACATTGTGCTAACGTGAGCTCATTTGGTGAAAGAACAGAACTGTTAACGTGACCGGTGCCCATCAGCAGAGTATGCCATCTGATATATAACTTATCAGCCACTCATTAAAGAATATCTTTAACATCAGCCAATAAAACAGCTCTTGAACAGTGGCGCGAAAAGATTTATGACTCCTTGAGCTTAGGCAAATTTTAATTTATGACATCACATTTAAAAAAATTAGGCTTTGTTTCATTTATATTAAAATTTCTAAAATGAGGCAGTTAAAACTCACAGTGAAAACAAATCCCTGACATAAATTATATATAAATATCAAAGCCAAACAAGGTATGTGCCCCTGTTAGGGTAACGCAATTAAATCATCACTTTTACAGTCAGATTTCTTCTAAAATGTCAGAGGATTTCCAGGTCATTGTATGTCTTGAATTTAATTTACATCAATGACTAAGAAATACAAACAGTGTAGATGGAAATGGAGATGCAGATGTGAGGTGAGGGAAGCCACCAAGCCACCCATGGTAACAAAGGAGCTATAGCCTTTTGTAAAGCCTTTTTAGCTTCTGTAAAGGACATGTAGAAGTATGTAAATATATCAGACTGTAGCTCTTATAGCATTGATAACGTTATCAGCTATGACAGATTTAAAACAATAATTGATAAAATAGTTTTGTTTCATGTTTGTACATCTTTGTGTGTAATATGAACCACTTTCTTTCATTTCTGCAAGTTCACTTTACCTTTAATATACCTGCACAGGAAAGTGATTCAATCTTTTCAAACGATCCACTTTGTTCTCTCTCACAGCCCCATTAGTAATGGAGTCGGGGCTCTGGCTAAAACATCTGGTGGCTGAGTAACTTTTCAAAGTAGGCTTTGTCCTCCCCGTGTGTGCACGTGTTTGTCGGTGTGTGTTGCTGTGTGTGTGTGTGTAATGAGGGGCACACACTCTTTTTATGGCATGCTGTCAAATTAAAGCTATGATTTAAATGACAAATACGCAGGTTGTTTCTTTTTTTTTCCATTAAAATGAGCAACCACCGTATACTTTGCTGATGTTTCATCTGTGCCTCTGGCTCCACGTGTGTTTGGACTGTGGTACAAATATTACAATAAATCCGGGGGGGGGGGGGGGGGGGGGGCGGTAAGGATTAGGCCTGGTGCTTGTAACGTTTGTGAATTGCCTGTTTCTCCCCTTGTGCTGTTTTACTCATGTCAGTCTCGCTGGCTGGTCCCAGTCGAGTGACAGGAAGCAGAAAGCAGCAGGAGACACGACACGCAACTTGCCTCTGGTCCAAGTTGACACTTTTGGTCAGCCCTGACAAGAGCAGTGAAATACCGTTGCATGGAGATAACCGTCTCACCTGTTCTCTGCAGGCCAGGGCTGAGCTTAGTTTTCAGATGGTAATAAATAATCCTTTAGCAGGGACTTTGGGGTCCAGAGCGCTGTAGCCCTGCAGACGGTGTGAGTTGATGCCCTCAGGGCATCACTTCCAACATAAATTTTCAAAGATTGAGGGATTTAGCTTTCCTCACAGCAGTTAAGGGTGCTAAATCAGCATATTTAAAGGCATTACATTGTGTTCCAGTAGTTTATTGTAATACTGGTGTCACGTATACTGCAGAAAATTCTTTGAGCTAAAATGAGTCGGTTGACTTTGAGAAATAAGACAACCTCTTCATTCAGTCTAATTTTGCGCTCTCTTTTGATATCTCCTCAAATGTTTGGGGTGGGGGGTATAAATACAATAGGAATCACCATGTCTGTCTGTCACTATTGTTATTATTGTTACTGTACATGCTGGTGGTAATTGGTTGTGTGTGTGTCTGTCTGTCTGTCTGTCTGACTGTGAACAGAATAGCTAAAAACATGGCTGGACGGATTTTCAGCTGAGTGGAAATATGACTTGAGCTTCTATCTCGAGATGATTAACTTTTGGAGAGGATTGAACAAAGGTTGAGGTAATCAAAAACATGATGGGAAAAATATCTTCAGCTATATCTTTGCAATTAACAGTTGTAGAGAGATGATCTAAAGTTCCTATTGATCAGCAAAAAACTTGGTAACATGAACTATGGAACATGGATGTATCCCAGTGTGCAGTGCATGCAGGGTTTGCTGTAGTCCTTTGATGCTTAATATTATTGTTATTAGAGGGAGCGTTGGTATTGTAAAATGCACTTAACCTTCACCTATGCTGTTATGACTGTCCATGAATTTGACTGTGTTCATGGACAAGACTTGACCAAGACAAGACCACGTGGAGAATTGGATTTCCAAGATTGTCGTAGGGCCAAGGGTGCAATTTAGAACTAGAAATGGGGGGGGCAAAGTGCGAGGCCCACAGGGCCGAAGCCCGTAGGCCGGGGGTCTGGGGCCGCTTTAGTCCCCCAGAAGCCAATGGTTTCTAGATAAGCTCAGATGCATTCTGAGCATCCAGAACAGTAATTTTAATGTTTTGAGAAGATCATAAAGTGGACACCATTTGACTTATGCAATTTGAAACTGTGGCTATAAATACTTTATTCTGAGAATAGCCAGCATTGATTTTATTAACATCCTGGTGTAAATAAGGTATCACCACATGTGTAGAACTCAAAAAGAATGATAGGTTGAGTTTTCATTAAAAAAACAACTGCAATGTGGTAAAATGTATTCAGACATATGAAAGAAAAGGCTCTTAATTAACTATCGCATACTGTATGTTTTTTCTCAAGAATTGTTTTTGCATAAGTTTGAAAAAACAACAGCTCATAAGTTTAGGATAAATTACTTATCATGAATTTAATTTTCGAAGTGGCACTAATGACAACACTCATACTGAACATAATTTCGCTTACATAGACTGATTTTGGAGATCAAGCAATAATTGCAGATGGGCTTTCTGAGGTCCCAGATAGCTTTTCTGATATCCTTTTCTAACTTTCAGAATTTAGTAAATTAGCATATGGTCCTCTCAATCCCATCGTCACGTCTTCCGAAGAAGAAGCAGAGACTGGGGACTCAGAGGTGGACTCATCCATTACCCAGGCCGAAGTCACCGAGGTGGTTAGAAAGCTCCTTGGTGGCAAGGCTCCTGGGGTGGATGAAGTCCGTCCTGAGTACCTTAAGTCTCTGGATGTTGTGGGGCTGTCTTGGCTGACACGCCTCTGCAACATCGCGTGGTGATCGGGGACAGTGCCGCTGGATTGGCAGACCGGGGTGGTGGTCCCTCTGTTTAAGAAGGGGGATCGGAGGGTGTGTTCCAACTATAGGGGGCCCACACTCCTCAGCCTCCCCAGTAAGGTCTATTCCAGAGTACTGGAGAGGAGAATTCGACCGATGGTCAAACCTCGGATTCAGGAGGAGCAGTGTGGTTTTCGTCCTGGTCGCGGCACACTGGACCAGCTCTACACACTCCATCGGGTGCTCGAGGGTTCATGGGAGTTCGCCCAACCAGTCCACATGTGTTTTGTGGATCTGGAGAAGGCGTTCGACTGTGTCCCTCGGGGCGTCCTGTGGGGAGTGCTCCGGGAGTACGGGGTCCGGGGTCCTTTGCTAAGGGCTATTTGGTCCCTGTATGACCGCAGCAGGAGTTTGGTTCGCATTGCCGGTAGTAAGTCAAACCTGTTTCCAGTGCACGTTGGCCTCCGCCAGGGCTGCCCTTTGTCACCGGTTCTATTTATTATTTTTATGGACAGAATTTCTAGGCGCAGCCAGGGTGTAGAGGGGGTCTGGTTTGGGAACCACAGAATCTCGTCTCTGCTGTTTGCAGACAATGTGGTTCTGTTGGCTTCGTCAAATCAGGACCTTCAGCGTGCACTGGGGCGGTTTGCAGCCGAGTGTGAAGCGTCCGGGATGAAAATTAGCACCTCCAAATCCGAGGCCATGGTTCTCGACCGGAAAAAGGTGCTTTGCCCTCTTCAGGGCAGTGGAGTGTCCTTGCCTCAAGTGGAGGAGTTTAAGTATCTCGGGGTCTTGTTCACGAGTGAGGGACGGATGGAGCGTGAGATCGATAGACGGATAGGTGCAGCATCTGCAGTGATGCAGTCGCTGTATCGGACCGTCGTGGTGAAGAGAGAGCTGAGTAGGAGGCAAAGCTCTCGATTTACCGATCGATCTACGTTCCGATCCTCACCTATGGTCATGAGATTTGGCTCATGACCGAAAGAACGAGATCGCGAGTACAAGCGGCCGAGATGAGTTTCCTCCACAGGGTGGCTGGGGCTGAGGCTCGGTCACTCGGGAGGAGCTCGGAGTCGAGCCGCTGCTCCTCCACGTCGAAAGGAGTCAGTTGAGGTGGCTCGTGCATCTTTTCCGGATGCCCCCTGGACGCCTCGCTGGAGAGGTGTTCCGGGCACGTCCCACTGGGAGGAAGCCCCGGGGAAGGCCCAGAACATGCTGGAGGGACTACATCTCTCGGCTGGTTTGGGAACGCCTTGGGGTTCCCCCGGAGGAGCTGGGGGAGGTGTGTTGGATCGGGAGGTCTGGGCGGCTTTGCTTGAGCTGCTGCCCCCGCGACCCGACTCCGGATAAAGCGGAAGAAAATGGATGGATGGATGGAGCATATGGTCTGTTGATAACTTATGTGTAGACACTAGTCCCTAGAGGCAACTATTTTTGGTTTCAAATCTGGGCAAATGCAGTCCCAGAAAATTCAGAATGTGACAAACAAGAAACAGGTGTTGTAAACAAGTCAGTGCTGCTTAAAATACAAACTTGCAGAAACAAAGATACTATTCTGACATGGTTTGCACATAAGACTGGCATAGCCTGTTTCAAGTTCACACATATATGTCAGAAGGTGGGGGGGGGGGGGGACATACCATATTCTGTCCCCCCTGGTTGAAAAGGTTGGGGGGACATGTCCCCCCTATCCCCCACCAAATTGCGCCCATGCGTAGGGCCATGAGTCTTGTAATCCCAACTTCCTTGAAACCATTTTCTGGAGTTCAGTGAACCTTCACATAGTGGCAGAACACCATACGAAGGAAAATAATTCTGATGTCTTCAAGGAGAGCTAATTAGAACCTTGTTGTTTATTTCATACATCATATGATCTTGTGTTTGTCAGTGCGACTCCTCCTGAATCAGTTGATGGATTTGCATAATGTTTGAAACTGGGAATTCTCTGTATAGTACTAAAATCTATATTCAAACCTGATTTTTACTAGCTATTGTATAAAGTAAAACAAAACATCAAAATCCACAAAAATTCTTTAAGTTAGAGATAATCTCCGAACTCACAGTTGAGTTATGGATACAGATTCATTGAAATGACTAGAATCACGATCATGGATAAATAATATTTTTTCCCTTTTTGGGGGCGTGGGGCGATCAGTAAGTCTTTTCTCTAGTAGGGGAAGTCTTCTGGCAGCACTGATAGTCTGTCAAGCAGGAAGATTTTACCTTTAAAAGATCAGATAAGCAATTTTTCAGGGTCGCCATCACTTTTCTCAAAAATAGGTGAAAGCCTTCTTGCTCAAAATGTGCTTGTGCATATTAGATAGTGTGTGAGAGTGCCATGTGTGTGTGTGTGTATGGAGAGATGGATGGTGGAAGGGGGAGGTCGGTTCTTTTTGAAATGGAAATAAAGGGGTACACATCTGGGGGTCCTCAAGACTTTTGAGGGGGGGATAAGACAGTGGGTGTTAGAGTAGTATGGTGTGGGTTTTTGAGAAGAGTGGACAGAGAAGAGGAACACCTAGTGTGTCTGTTATTGGGATGTGGGACATAACGGAAGGAACGGATAAAGGGCAGGTCTCTGTGGTTGGAGTTGGATAGAAGGAAAGAACATCGAGAACATTGAAGGGTGATTTTCAAAACAAGTGTAAATGGAAAAGACACACAAAGAAGACTGGGTTTCTAAAGTGTAAGTATAATGTTTTGGGAGCGATGGATGCGAGGAAGGTAGTCTGAGGAGGGAATTTGCATCAAGTAAGGGAGGAGGTGGAAAAGTGGGGAGAGAAGAAGGGGCAAAAGATCACTGGCTATAGTAGAAAACTTTACGGCTGACAGTTAAATTTACTTCTTCGCTGCATGTGAATGTGATTGTGTGTGGAGCGTGGTGGAAGGGCACAGCGGGGGGCATACGTTTGTTCCGCGACATGGCTTTTGGGCTTTTTAGTGCTTCACACACAAATTCTCTTCTTCTTTCGAGGCTGATCTCACCGAGCTATCACAACCTGTCTCTTTTCTCAAGGAGTCAGCTAAGTGTTGTTTTGACATCAAATACATTAGATTGAATTCCCATCTCATACAGAACCTCGCCAAAGCAGGTCAGATGACACATTCAGATCAGCCGCATCGGTGTGTTGTTGTGAAAGGGGCATCTACTGTATCTGTTCTCTCTCTCTGCCACTCCCTGTGCTGTCTTCATTTTTCAGTTCTTTGGAGGTCTATAACTTAAAACGTAATGAAGATATGCTTTCAGATACCTGAGATGTCCTATTGCCTTTCAAGATTTAAACATAACCTCAGGGGATGTGACTGAGATCCACTTATCTCAGCAGTGACGTTCATGTCTCTGGGTCCTCAGCCTTTGAGATCGAGACACGCCTGGGAAGAGCTCAAGGAGTCTTGACGTCACTGGACACAGGTGTTTGGTAATGCTGATACCTTTGCATGAGAACAAAGTTTCCACCTGTTTAGGGTCCTCGTGCTTCCTGTCTTACTGTGTGGTTGTGAGACTTGGATGCTGAGTCCGGTGGCTTGAGGTGATTACTGGATGTCTTTGGTACTCGTTATCTTCAGAGAATTCTTGTGCACCATTGAAATTACTTTCTGACTAATGAGTGGTTAGTTAGGGAGACTACGATGAGGATTACTTGCATTGTGAGGGAATGTCAACTGCAACATTTTGGTCATGTGATGCACCATGTGTGTAATCCAGCACGCTGGTGTCTCACTGTATAGGAGCCCAGTAACTGCTCGAGGACAAGCAGACACATACGTATTATAGTACTTCAAGGAAATGGGTAGTAGAGTGGCGGTCTTCCTGGGTAGTTGGCATTTGGAACTTAAGGCGGTGGTGAATGCACCTGAACCTGACCAGACTCCAAAATGAAATGCTGACTGTCTTGTGTGTGCATTCTCTCTATATGCTGTGACATAGTTATTTATAGATGCACCTGCGAGATGATGCACTGCTCTGTGCAGTTGCGGTGCCTGGAAACTTTGAAAAAGCATTGTGGCCTTTTTTTACATGTTGCACGACTGTTGTTGTGGTTTTACTGCGTCGGCGGTGATACCAGTGGTTATTGTAATTTGCAGTCAAATTGAATCTGGAATGCACACAGAAAGAGTGCACAAAATGAATGCAGGACACGTGTCATGTGATGCCGGTGGTTATGTGGTTATCAATAAGGTTTGTGCTCCTAAATTATTTTTTAAAGCAAGTGAAGATAAGAAGTCGTATATAGATGTCAGAACTGTTCTTTTATGACTGCGGTGAAGTAGTGTTCAATACACTTTTTGGCAGTGAATTCACAATATTTCAAAAATCTGGAGAAAATGCTTTTAATATACATTATTTTGCTTTATTGTGCTTTCATTTATTATTGATCCGACACAGTTCTCCTAATGTGCTGCCAACAACACCAAGTCCACATATACCAGTTAATTTAGTTAATTAACTCTGTTGATCAGTTCAATTCAAATCAATTATTTATGTACGTTCATTAGGATTTGTTATTGATTCAAAGGTGGAGCTGGGCGATTAATTGAATTTTGATTTCAGTTACAATTTCAGCTTCCAGTGACTGATATAATGTAATTGAGATTTCTCTGCATTGCGTTTGACAACAGAGTTTTTCTTTTGCCGTGTTTGAAAATTTAAGCGTCAACCTCGTGTGTGTGTATGTGTGTGTGTGTGTGTGTGTGCGTGCGTGTGTACATGCATGCGTGTGGGTGCAGAAGGCTATGAACAGCCTTTTTAAGGCTACTGGGTGTTTCAGTGGCATGAAATGATCTTAAAATAATGTCAACAATAATATTGTGATGTTATTGATTGCACCTGTATTTTCTTTGAGTAAAGTTTTATTATGATTTAATTTGTATATTAGCAGATATTGATAGCATGGTGATAGTAACTCATTGATGGTGCCATGGTTGCTCCCAAACTACTCAAAGCTCCACCCAGTCCAAAAAATGTGTTAATCACGCAAACCAAAGTTAGCCGTTAGCCTGAACCTATTGCATTAGGTATTAGCATGGGTGGTGGCCAAGTGGTTAGTGCACTTGGTTTCGGTGCGGAAGGCTCCCGGTTCACATCCCATCCCTGACACATTTCTCCATGTAATGTGGAGTTGCCAGTTCAACATGCAGATCCACCTTGGATTTGCTGTGGTGACCCTGAGTGCAAACAAGTATAATGTACTAGGTGGTGGTTAATTAAGTGCGCTTGCTTCCAGTGAGGAAGGTTCCCGGTTCAGAACCCACCCCTGGCCATTCTTCATGTTGCGTCAGTAAGGACAGCTGGCGTAAATCTTGTGTTGCCCCAGCATAACCAGCTGTAAATGTGTAGCACTGTAGGCTGGGGAAGTGAACCACGATGGACTGGCATCCCATTCAGGGGGTGTTATAGGCGCTCATGACTTCACAGTATGTGATTTAGCATGAGGACATGAGGGCTTGTATTGGATTTCTTACCATAAAAAGATAAATAGTTAGTTTAACCTTAAGAAAACAGTATGTTTGTTGTGGAGGCAGTCACATTATAAAAGAATTTCATCATGGATGTTAATGCCTATTGGACACTGTCAGCGTCATGTAGTTGAAGCTGACACTGACAAATGTGAACCTAAATTTTCATTGGTGAAGTAATTTGCTCTGCCTTACGTTGTCTGATAGTGCTGCATTCGGTTTACTTTTAAATACAAATCCAGTTTTGAGTGGACCGCAGGCTTGTGCTGACATCACTCCCACTGTTGCTTCCCGATGGTGTTCAACGGGCCGACGCTGCTTCACTTGGCCAAAGCGCACATAGAAGGGCTCTGGAAAGGAATATAAAGTCAACATTGTGGCTTGAAAATGTTCCGCTGTGTGTCTGCATACGTGCGTTTGCGTTATAAGATTGTCCAGACATTTTTCCCGTCGGGCTGAGCACTTGCAAGAAACGTCCTATTCTCCAGTAGTGGAAAGTGTGTACATGAGCAAGTGTTGAGCTGAGCATAGTGTGTGCGCGGTTTTGGGTGTCAGCGTGTTCTATCCGTGGATGAGACACTGTGTGCATGTATGTGAGAGACTGATGTAATGTTTGAGCTTATCCAGACAGAGACAGACCAAATGATGACAGTTGCACACAAACACACACGGCACTGTGTGCATGTGTGTGCATGGCAGAATAATCAGGTGGTAAGGTGTGGATGCATTTCTGGCAGAAGTGTAGTTTGTTTTCCGTATTTTTTTAAGGGAAAAGACAGCAAGGCAAAAGTCAACAATCAACATGTTGATTTATGCTGCTACCAGTTCCTTCCATTACGCCTACAACTAGTACTGAAGCAGAGTTTGTTCTCCATTATTTTGATGTATGGGAGTCCAGGCTGTAGAGAGCAAGGTCAAAATCAACAGTCATTTGTTGATTTATGCAACCCCCAGCTTCCTGTTGCTATCGTACATCAAGGTGGAACCTTAATACCGTCCACCAGGCAAATACAGAAAACGTCTTGTCTGCGGTTGGTAAGTTTATCCCCTGTACCGGCCGTACTGGGCAGTTAGCCAATCACCATCTCTCTATTTTTTTTTCCAGAGGGAAAATGCTGATAACTTGCAAACCTTCGAGATTTACTTGCTGCTGTGTCCAGCATACCGAAAAGTTATTTGCATTAGCCTTACAGTGTTGTTCCATTATCCAAGTCAGGGCAGTAGGGCTAAAAGGAATCCTTGAAGAACCCAACCAACACCAACAAAATTGTCAAGACAGTTTTTCAGGGTCAGATATTTGATTAATCAATCAGCCTATTTCCCACAGCAGGAACTTGTTTGGTATTTTAAGGGTTCTGAGAGCTTTGCATGTTTTTCCACCGCAAGGATGCTCCTGAAATGCAAATGATTTTCTCGGGGGGGATTCTTTCAGAAGCAAGATGAGTCCCTGGTGTGTAGTAGTATTTCTGAGTGGCCCTGAAAAAGCATTGGACGGAGCTCTCCGCTGATTGGTTATTAAGTGACTCTGGAGAAGACGACAGCAATAAGTATCAAGCTAGACTAGCGAAACGAGAGCAAGAGAAGAAAAAACGAAATAGAATATGGACAGCAGAAGGCAATGGAGGGGCTGATGAGGAGGACCAGACGTTGTTGGCTTTCTCCTTGATGGACGAGGTCCGGTGAGGATTCGATTCCTTGAGCAGGAATAAGAAAATCTGTGTTGTGACTGGTCCTGCAATAGACTGATGTGTCCTGTCCAGGGTGTACCTGGCCTTATGCCGTACGTCTGCTTGGATAGGCTCCAGCCCCTCTGTGACCCTTGATTGGAGTAAGCGGCTATAAAAAAAAAAGAATGAATTAATGAATGAACGTTGCATCTGAAACTGCTGCACAGTTAGACATCACTGCATAAATACACTCAACAAAAATATAAATGCAACACTTTTGGTTTTGCTCCCATTTTGTATGAGATGAACTCAAAGATCTAAAACTTTTTCCACATACACAATATCACCATTTCCCTCAAATATTGTTCACAAACCAGTCTAAATCTGTGATAGTGTGCACTTCTCCTTTGCTGAGATAATCCATCCACCTCACAGGTGTGCCATATCAAGATGCTGATTAGACACCATTATTAGGTGCACAGGTGTACCTTTAGACTGTCCACAACAAAGGCCACTCTGAAAGGTGCAGTTTGTTTTATTGGGGGGGGATACCAGTCAGTATCTGGTGTGACCACCATTTGCCTCATGCAGTGCAACACATCTGCTTCGCATAGAGTTGATCAGGTTGTCAATTGTGGCCTGTGGAATGTTGGTCCACTTCTCTTCATGGCTGTGCGAAGTTGCTGGATATTGGCAGGAACTGGTACACACTGTCATATACGCTGGTCCAGAGCATCCCAAACATGCTCAATGGGTGACATGTCCGGTGAGTATGCTGGCCATGCAAAAACTGGGACATTTGTTGTGAAAGTGTAGTGACATGGACCCACAACAGGGGGCGCAAATGAACGGTCAATAGATGCGCCAAAAAATAACAATTTAATGTTGTGAAGGTGCACAACGAACATACAGACAATCTCAGAATATGATTACAGTCAATCCACAAAGGTGACGTGTGGGCAGGCTCGAGGATAGAAGACATCTGTCCTGAGAAGAGCCGGAACCACACGATTTCCGCCGCCACCCGAACCTGGTGAATACTGGAGCCGCCAAGTCCCGAATTCCAGGTGATCACCGTCCCTGACTTGTCGGATCTGGTACTGCTGGCGAAGAACAAAGGACAGTCACGTGTGGGTGTGTGTCACCCCGTAACAACAATGGTGGAATGCCACCTCCACCTCTCACTCAATATTCTGTAGAGTACCGCAGTGATTTCCTCAGGGAAAAAGAGTGGCCGTCCTGCACTCACTCAGCTTCCACAGAAAGAGGAACCGGTACTCCTGCAAACACTCACATATACAGATATATTGCAAAAACACAAACGGCTGAGTCCTATTACCTCCAAAGAAGTACGATATCTCGGCAATGAGGTGGAGATGACGTCTGGTCTTTATTGAGTGAGATGATGTAGAGTAGATGGGTGACAGCTGTCAAGAGATAATGAGTGACAGCTGTCACCCCCGGCTGTGTCCGTGGCGGCAGCGACCCTCTCATGCCTGAAGCCCCACTTCAGGCAGGGCGCCCACTGGTGGTGGGCCAGCAGTACCTCCTCTTCTGGCGGCCCACACAACAAACATTTTCGGCTTCCAAGAATTGTGTACAGATCCTTGCAACCATGGGGGCCGTGCATTATCCTGCTGCAACATGAGGTGATGTTCTTGGATGTATGGCACAACAATGGGCCTCAGGATCTCATCACGGTATCTCTGTGCATTCAAAAATGCCATCAATAAATGCACCTGTGTTCTTCGTCCATAACAAGATCCTGCCCATACCATAACCCCACCGCCACCATGGGCCACTCGATCCACAACATTGACATCAGAAAACCGCTCACCCACACGACGCCACACACGCTGTCTGCCATCTGCCCTGAACAGTGTGAACCGGGATTCATCCGTGAAGAGAACACCTCTGCAACGTGCCAAACGCCAGCGAATGTGAGCATTTGCCCACTCAAGTCGGTCACGAAGACGAACTGGAGTCAGGTCGAGACCCTGATGAGGACGACGAGCATGCAGATGAGCTTCCCTGAGACGGTTTCTGACAGTTTGTGCAGAAATTCTTTGGTTATGCAAACCGATTGCTTCAGCAGCTGTCCGAGTGGCTGGTCTCAGACGATCTTGGAGGTGAACATGCTGGATGTGGAGGTCCTGGGCTGGTGTGGTTACACGTGGTCTGTGGTTGTGAGGCTGGTTGGATGTACTGCCAAATTCTCTGAAACGCCTTTGGAGACGGCTTATGGTAGAGGAATGAACATTCAATACACGAGCAACAGCTCTGGTTGACATTCCTGCTGTCAGCATGCCAATTGCACGCTCCCTCAAATCTTGCGACATCTGTGGCATTGTGCTGTGTGATAAAACTGCACCTTTCAGAGTGGCCTTTTATTGTGGGCAGTCTAAGGCACACCTGTGCACTAATCATGGTGTCTAATCAGCATCTTGATATGGCACACCTGTGAGGTGAGATGGATTATCTCAACAAAGGAGAAGTGCTCACTATCACAGATTTAGACTGGTTTATGAACAATATTTGAGGGAAATGGTGATATTGTGTATGTGGAAAAAGTTTTAGATCTTTGAGTTCATCTCATATAAAATGGGAGCAAAACCAAAAGTGTTGCGTTTATATTTTTGTTGAGTGTAGCTGCATGAGCCTTTTGAGGCTTCACAATGGAGACATGATGGCTGAAAAGATCAGTTTTGATCATTCCTGAAAACCTTCGTTTAATTTTGGAAGTACGTCAAGTTCTTGTGGTGGAAACGGACCAAATGAAACTACTGTGAACCAGTTACTACTGAACACAAACAAACAAACAAACAAACAAACAACACACTAGCCAACTAAGAAATGTCATCCAGCAAATATCATTGGAATGAGTTTTTATGACTTACAAAACAAGATAAATCAAAAATGCCTGTAGAAGCTGCTCAAACTGCATGTTCAGTGCAGTCCTCTGATCTGTTGGCACCCTTGATATGTTTTCAAGAAACAGTCAAGATGTAACCAATGTCAGAACATACTGCACCGTAGGATGAACACTAGACATGTGGTTTATACTTTTCTACTTTTCTTACAGAAACTGCCCATTTCTACATTCTTGTTTTCTTGCACTTATATAAATCGTTTTAGACTCACTCTCTAGTTTATTTCGTTGACTAAACAGAAGAAAATTATACTTGTAAAGATGCTCTGATTTATTTTTCATGAAACGGCAGGAACTGATAGGAGGTCAAGTTGTTTAGAAGGCGTCACAAATTAGGCCTAAATACACCCCTCTGAGAAAGATGTGGGTTCATAAATTTACACTGATAAGCATGAAGATAAAGGAATTACTTCCTGGAATGTGGTAACGTGTCAGTTACTCAAATATGGACCTGTGTCAGAAACTTAAGCTTTGGGCGTTCCAGTGAAGAGAGTAACCACTCCCTCGGTGTTAATCTGCCATTAAACAGGTAACTGATCTGGTTTGTCAAGGTTACTATCTGATGTGATTTACCTTGTCAACAAACCCTGCACAGTGTTCTCCATTTACGTACCATTTGGCTGTTATTTGGTATATTATATATACTTGGACATTAGAGATTTCCCAACTAACAGAATCAGCCTCTGTCATTTTGCAGGGAACAGCTGATGAATTCTTTTCTGTTCCTGCATGTTTGGAATGAGAGCAGTGAAAATTCTGTTAATCAGCTGTTAACCATAACAAGCACATCATGCAGCACTATTACATCATTAAAATATTGTGCACAGTGCCTATTAAAAAAGGTCCTTGGGTTTTTGCGTGTTCTTTTTTAATGGCATAAAACGCCATATAGGATTCTATATGCAAAACGTTCTTTAATCTTAAAATGAAAGGAAACTTCTTTAACGATCTAAATTAAATTCAGATCTTAAACACAAAATACTGAATTGCATACGTATGCATACCTTTTAATAGAACAAAAATAACCACTTCCATCCTTTAAAAACAAGAAAAAGACTGGCAGTACATGAAAGATGTGAGTGAGGGAAGCCACCAAACTGCTCATGACAACTTTGAAGCAGGAGTTACAAGCTCTGCTGGCTGTAATTAGAGAGGGAGATTGGTTCCTGTCACAGCTTTATGACACAGAGAAAGACATTGTTAAAACAAAATAGACATAAAAACTCTAGAGTGAAGATTTTGTTATGTAAAAGGCTGTGCAATGTTATACAAGCCATTATTTCTTGTGTATTTTTGACATTTTTTTTCCATTAAGATCTTGTGGAGATGTTGTCATTGTGATTATAAAGAGCATAATTTGAGTTGAATAGCCCCCAGTTTATGATTGCATTTTATACAATCGTTACACATTAGGATGCTTTTAAATTTTTTCCACCAACCTAAAAAAAAAAGAAAAAGAAAACATTTGAAAGAAAATTAAATGAATTAAAAATTAATTAATAATTAAAAGTCATCTTAAATGGCTAGAGTTGTGACTTACTCATGACTCATTCTCACTTGCATGTTCTTTTTTGTTTTGGCATTTTGCACAATGGTTCAAGGTGTACCAGCTTCTGAGCTGGCTGCATCACCATTGCACTGAACCAACAAGGTGAGTAGATCAAACTTCATTTTTTGGTTTATAGAGCATGGAGTGCATTTAATAATTGGTAAAACATTTACAATGGTACATGCTGTCAAATGCACAGAAATGCAGGTTCATGTTGGCATGGTAGATACAGGATTTCCACTAAAGTTATTCTTTATTTTAACATTGAATTCAAATATATCAGCCAAGTCGAATTCATTATGAGACGTTACCACTTACTGTCAGGTTACTCCTCAACCATTGACTTATCTCAGCAGTGACATTTATGTCTCTGCACAGTAAAATCACCAGTGGTAGATTAACACTGCCAGTAAACATATGGTCCCACTCTGACCAGAGTAGGACCGTATGTACACTGGCAGTGTTAATTTAACACAGACAGTGTTAGTTTTACACTGATGATTTTACTGTGTAGGTCCTCAGCCTTTGAGATTGACAAATGTGTGGGAAGAGATCACGGGGTACTGAGGTACCTGGACAGAGGTTTTATTGATCCCGATACCTTAACAGGTGAATGAAGGTCCAGGACATTTTAGTGTCCTAAGGGTTCTTATTGTATTTTTTGTTAGATTTTGACACTAACCAGTGGCCTCATGCGAAAGACTGGATGTCTTTATCTTTGAGTTCCACTGGACTGACTTTGTGTCAAATGAATGGTTTCTCATGGAGACTCTGTTGATGTGTACCGCGTGGGTTATGAGGCAAGGTCATCTATGACATTTTGACCACATGGTGCATTTCTCTGTGCATGATCGAGCAAACAAGTTCCTCAGTGTTGAGGACCTCAACTGTTGTCTGCCTGGGTGGTTGCCATCCAGTTCCCAAGGCGGTTCCATACTGTGTTGGATACATCAACACATGTCACCAGTGCTTCCTCCAAAAACCGACCTGACCTGACCTGACCTGACCTTCTCCACTGGGAACTATCACTTTCGTATTTTCTGGCCACAGGATCAAAAAAAGTGATTGTTTCTGGTTTTCTTATCTCTCCTGTCATAATTCATTACAGAAAGTTGTTCAACACCTGTTGCTATCAGTTGCTACTTGTTTCAGCTTCATCATTTCAAATTCAGGGTGTTTTTTTAAACAGTTTGGTGGCTTTAGGTAATTTTAATGTCTTTAAAGGAGGAATGGGGAAGAGTTTGCTCTCTTTTGTTTGTTGCCTTGCCTCTTATTCAACTTTTGATGTTGCATGTTGTACCTTTTGATGATTCAACAACCAAAAATGAGATGATTAACTTTTCTTCTTGGGGAAATTCCAGGGGAAATTGATTTAATTTGAGTTCTCAGGATCTTCTCATTCTGGCGACATCCCAATATGATCCCCTTTGCAAAATTATCACCTTAGAAACACATCATATCACTGAAGCCAGAGCTATTTTTAACACTTTTGTTTTCTGGTTCAGTAGTTTGTGAATATTCTACATAATTCTACGTAATACATAATTTTGCATCATTTCACATAATGGATGTATTGTGGGGGTAGTGTGTCATTCCACTCCTACTATTCCACATGGCACCGGTCTACTATGAATGCCCACGATCCAAAAAGCACAAAAATGGGATGAAATGGCTTAATCCAGCTTCCTCTTAAAGGCTGTCTGGCTTATAAAGGGCAGACCTGGCTACTGGTTGGTTTAAAGAGTGCAGACCTGGCAACCCGCCTGAAAACGAAAGAAAGGAGCTGCACCCTCGGCCAGATGTGCTCAAACACCGCAAAAAAAACCGCTGCTTCCGCTTCAAATTTTTTACCCTGACGGAGCGCGATCAAACAAGTTTCAAGCTGTACTCACTATGAATACACCATTTAAAGAAGTTCTAACATGATTGAAGCTGTTAAGACTGTGAATACCCGGAAGTGGTAACCTATGTACTGTTAATGATTTTGAAAATTGGAGTGAAATTTTTGAACAGTTCAAAAATTGAATCCCAATTTAAAATCTGATGCTGATGACAGCCGTAATACTCCTATTGCAGAGAAATCGGGCGTGAAATTTTCAAGCTGTTCAAAATTTCATCCCGATTCGACAAATTGACATCATTACTCAGTCACTTTCAGGTGTTTGTAGTGTTAACAGCTTCAGTCATGTTCAAACATTTTAAACGGGATAGTCCTAGTGAGTATAGCTTGATACTTGTTTGATTGTGCTCCATCGGGGTAAAAATTTGAAGCATGAGCAGCGTTTGTTGCGCTTCTGGCTGAGAATCCACCTGAGCTCAGCTTTACTTTTATTTTTGAGCGGATTGCCAGGTATGCGCTTTATAAGCCAGCCAGTTGCCAGGTCTGCACTTTACAGGCCAGTGTGATAGGAGGCATGCTGGAGTAAGCCGTTCCATTCAATTTTTCCTCTTTTTATGGATCGTGGGGCATCATATTAGAATGGTGTCCTGTGGAATAGGGGTGTAACTACTATGTATGCCAAGTTTGTTCAAGATTGACAGAGATGGATCAAGAAGTTACTGCGATGCTTCAAAATGTGCCACATTTGCTATTCTGGATTAAATGAGAAGGAACGGCACTCTGTGGAATAGTCCCATACAAAGCCAAGTTTAGTGACAGATTTCCCCACTGGGTCTTCGGTATGATGGTGGAACAAATGGTGAGTGATCCTCCAAAGAGAAGGTCCCTGATTCAAATCCACTCTTGCCCCGCTCTCCATATACATCCAGAGTTGCACAATACATGTGCCAAATCAACACACATATACACCGTGTGTGCTGTGGTGGTCCTGAGCAAAATGGGAGGAGTTAGGGGAAAGCTAATGATTCCTCATATTTCTGCAGTTAGCATTTACATATTTGGCAACATCACAAAAGCTAATTCAAGGAGTTCGCTTGTGTTCCTGGTGTAGCCGTTTTGAAAAATACACTTAAAATAAAATCCTCAATTTGTCAAATAGTGTTTTTATCATTGTTGTTGAACCAGAGAATGTCTAAACCTGAAGCTAGAAATTTTAAAAGGTTTTCTATCTGTTAGTATAAATTAAAATTTGAATTAGCAGTTATGTTCAAGAGTAAGAACATTTTAGCTAGAAATTGTTTAAAAACATCCATAGATTGTAAAAGATTACATATAGCCAAACTGTGTCATAGTTAATGAAAGGTAAAGGACTTTTGAAATACTTTAAACTTGCTTCTCTGCTTGTTAGCTACTTTTATTTTTGCCTGTAGACCCTTTCCTGTTTTTTTTCAATATTTGTTAAAACCTTTGGCCATCACGCTTTGTGAACTTAATATGCAAACAATCGCAACAAACCGAGTAAACCTATAATCTTCATATGTAACTTTGAAATAAGAGAACATTGCGGTTTTCCCCATCTGTCCAAAGTGTAATTGGTGGAAAGTGGAACGACATTCTACATGACATGTGAAAACAAACCACTGCACATCAGAAGAAAAGCCTTTGTATGTTTTCATCTGCTGACCATTCTCTGTGTTTCTATTGATAAAAGATAAAGTTTTATTACAACATGCAAAATCACCATTGTGTACTGAAAATCAAAACACACAAAAAAATGGGTTGAATAATACATTTCAGATGGCGCGGTAGAGTTGAACGTGCAACAATGTGGCCTCTGTGCTCTAATAGTGGAACATGGAACTTAACTCTCTGTAAGAAGTAAAAACACGCTGAGACACATCAAAATGGCTGTTCAAAGACATTTATTTTGACTGGGTCAGGGGAACAATCACTGAAAGATCAGGAAGAAACAATTAGTTTTGTCACCATGTCAAACAAAACAGCGCTGGAAATGACGAGTCAAGAAACAACAAAAGATGGGAACAAGTCAAATGAAAAGAAAATGAATTTCGGCTCTGAGTGCAACGGCGTCGGCATGCGTGTACAAGCGTGTTACCGCTCCAACATCTGTGCACATGCACGTTCGTGTGTGTGTGTGTGTGAGAGAGAGAGTCAGTGAACTGCTCGTGTGTAATCGCGTACATCAGGCCGTCATGAATGGTGTGTTTGAGACAGAGCGGAGTGTGGAGTTCCTCGGGCTGGACCAAATTGGAAACAGAAAAACAAACATTCTCTAGGAGCACTTGCTCTCCTCCACCGCCGCCTTCCCCCGCGTCTGCCGGCTAGTGGCGTAGTCCAACCTGTCTGGGACAATGTAACGGTCTATAGTCGGACTGGACCACACACATTCGTGGAGGGGGTGGAAGGGGGTCGGAACTCGGGAGGCGGTGGCTGTGGCGGCGGGGGTGGGTGAGAGAGAGCTCAGCCATAGTGACAGTTAGCAAAATAGACAGCAGAAGCTTTTAAATGACAAGAGGGGTCTGTGATGAATGGATGAGAAAGACACAGAGAGACAGAGTAGAAGTTGATGGAGGGAATGCAAATCGTCTCATAAGTTATTGTGGAGAAAATGAAGAAAAATTTGGTGAAGGAGAAAAAACGGGCAGGGAAAGACAGTGAGTAAATGAGCAAGCAGCAGCTCGACTGAGTCAGAGTTCCACAGGGAAAATATTTAAAGTCACACTGAAGGAAAAGACCTCTCTTCTCTCACTCTCTCCTCTCACTTTTCTTGCAGTGCACCATTTGCTTGAAGAAAAAGATCTTGTTGTTTTTTTTTTTCAGCGCAAAAAGCTAAAGGTGTTATGCGTTCACTTGTGGAATAACCGGACTCACGTGTTGGCATATTCAGTGTTTGCACGTAATCCGCCGTGTGTACTGGAGCAGGAACGCAGCTGCTATTGTTAAAATGTGTGTTCATTATTGCACTGAACCCTCAGATGTTCCCATTGAGGACACTATAAATAAAGTGGGTGGAAATCATCAGTTGTTTTTTTCTTTTTGAGTTCTTTAAAAGCATCACTGTCTTCAGATGGGAGGGTTTTAAAATGACTCATAATTCCAGTAATGACTCAGAACGGGCTTTCATTTTCATGACAGCAAACTTTGTTTCTTTTCAAACGGCAAATATTCTTTTCAAATGAGCCTCTCCAGTTGTTACATGGCAGCTGTGTTAATGTATATTTGGAGGAAAAGGTTTATTACAACTATCTGATGTCATCTCTGTGGGTACGATGTGCACGCATATTTAGTACAGTTTGGCAGCTGTGTTAATGTATATTTGGAGGAAAAGGTTTATTACAACTATCTGATGTCATCTCTGTGGGTACGATGTGCACGCATATTTAGTACAGTTTGGATCAGTTGATTGCAAAGCCAAATCTCCTGAAAAAAGAAGTTTTACTGCACATTAATTTTTAAGGTTTGCAAGTTTTTGCCACCCGTTTTTTCTGTATAAATGAACAAAGGCTAAAACTTGAATTGAAGGTTTTCAGATGATTACTGGATTTCTAGATGCTGAGCATACATATGGCATGTTGTAACACTGACAGGCTTTTATTAAAGATACCCAGCATATGTTATGGTTAGCCCATGTGGTCACGCTAACCATTCCAACCAGTCAATGCTCACATTCATGTTTAAAACAAAGTTCACTGTTTTTTTCTCCCCCTTTTGACAATCATTGGTCCATTTCTCCTGCCGGAACTTGATCTACTTTGCAGATGTCATGAATTTTTGCAGGAACGGCCCCATAATTGGCCCTTTCAGCTGTTGTATCTCCATTGCAGTGAAGACCCACTGGGCTCATGCAGCTACGTATGCAGTGACGTAATAATTGGGTCAATTTTTGCCGCAACATAGATTCTTACTGCTCTTCGAGATCTTAAATCCTTGTTGGACCTCATCCACTGAGAAGAAAGCCAACAATGCCTGGATGTCCTTCTTGGTCCATCTGATGAATTTGCTATACATATTCTGTTTCAGTTTTATGACCCCTTTTCGTTTAACTAACCTGGCTTAGCACTCATTGTTATTGTCTTCTTCCACATGAGTCAACGAGCAATCAGTGTTCAGCCTGACCCAGTGGTTTTTCATGGCTGCTCAGAAGTCTCTCCTCCAGATCAGGGACTTATCTAATCCAGAAAACATCCCAAAATCACCTTTCAGTGGTGATCCCTGTGGTAGGGACGTGCAGAGGTGTTGGGTGCCAAAAAAATGCCCCACAAGTTCCTGATTTTGTTACATTAAAACAAATTTTTCACAGTCGAGCTTCTTAGTACTCAACTCATCTTTGCAGCGTACATTCTATGAAAGGAAAATGACCAAAAAGGAAATGAGTTGATATCAGGAGGGCAAATACTGCACATTTCAAAATTAACTCAAGCCATGAAAATTCAGTAAAGTATGTCTTCTATAATACATTCCAATTCTAAGGTAGAACTCTACTAGTGTATACTAAGGTATATCTAAATATCTAAAAAAAAGAATAGTAGAGTAGAGTAGAGCCACTTAGGTGCCTGGTCTTGAGAACCAGGGATGGTAGGTTGAAAAGCTTTTTATTCTATGGGAACTCTCCTTACCCACCCAAACGGCTCAAGAAAATGGACATCATGTATATAAGTGATATTTACGCAATAAGGGTAATAAACAACATATACAGGAAATATAGTTACTACATAATATTATAGGAGTTAGCTTCTAAAACCTAAATATTCATACAGGAGAAGATGTGTATGTGTATACCTAGTTTTTAGACTAGTAGTAAAATTAAATTATAGCTAGTAGGCTAAGCTATAAATATGGTTATTTATTATAGAAACAGAAGCTATGATGTAATATGTATTAGGTATCTATCTAAAGTTCACCCTGCTACCTTACTATAGGAAGACAAAATACATCTTCTATATGCTATCTAATGGAAACCCCAAACTGTTGATATTTATTAAAGAACCCATAAACTGAAGAATAATTAAAATCTACACCACATAAAATAAAAATGTAAATCACAAAAATAAGCTAACTATAGCTAGATGAGGTACCGTTAAATTAGCCGTTAATAAGCCAACTGTACCTTGCTAGCCAACAAGGTTAAACAAAGCGGTAACTAGTGTATAAAGTACGATATCGTAGTTTAACCCTACCGTACTTTAGAAAAACCCAGGTTTTTCTAAACTTACAACTGCACAGTGTAGTTGTTACTGCATTCTTGCATTTTGTGATCACTTACATTTAAATGGCTGGTAATATTATTAACTTATATTAACCAAGCTGGCCATATTTGTTCTTAAATATTGTTGCACTAACATAGAAAAAAACAGTTACGTTGTGAGCATATTACATTGCCATTTTGATTATATGTAATTTCTTTCAGGTTCTCTCTTTTTCCTCTGGGTTGCCACAGCAGATCTGAAATGGATCTTTATGTAGATTTGGCACAAGTTTTACGGTGGATGCCTTTCTTGTTGCAATTCCATATTAGCACATTGGAAAATGGGAATTGGAAAATTTTTATTTAAACATAAAGCGCTCTATGATTGGAACAGCCTTCCTTCCTCTGTCCGCTCTACAACCTCTTTGTCTATATTTAAAAGTGCCCTTCTACAACACCTTAAAAACATATGTAACTGTTTTTGATTCCGCTAGTCCATCACAATTCATTTTTTCATTTTGTATGGGTAGTACTAATGGGACAGTGTTAGAGCTTTGTGTGTTTGTGTGTGTGTGCAGACATGTTTGTGTGTAATTAAGTGTTTGTAGCTGTATTGTTGCTTCTGTTTGTATATTTTGTTATATATGTACTGCTGCATCTGTCTTGCCCATTGGATGTTTTGTTGTTATTATTGAAGACCCCCTCGAAAACGAGATGCTAAATCTCAAGGGGTTTATCCTTTCAAGTTAAATAAATAAATAAATACAAATTAGTGACTTGCCCCCAAAATAATCTGAAGTTTGAAGTTGAAGTTTATGTGGCCAAAGCCTCACTGAACCAGGTTTTTCTGGACCTATTTCAGCTCTCTTGAAGTCTGGCCTCACTGGCAGTAATGCATCTTTTAGCACTGTTCACTAAGGACAGAAATCATAAACTGAGCTGTGTCCAAAGAAAGGACAGTTTAATGTCCAGGTCGTCTGAATGACAAAGAACCTACTGCAGTAGCTTCAACTTCCAGATATACAACCCCTGGCAAAAATTATGGAATCACTGGCCTCAGAGGATGTTCATTCAGTTGTTTAATTTTGTAGAAAAAAAAGCAGATCACAGACATGACACAAAACTAAAGTCATTTCAAATGGCAACTTTCTGGCTTTAAGAAACGCTATAAGAAATCAAAAAAAACATTGTGGCAGTCAGTAACGGTTACTTTTTTAGACCAAGCAGAGGAAAAAATATGGAATCACTCAATTTTGAGGAAAAATTATGGAATCACCCTGTAAATTTTCATCCCCCAAATTAACACCTGCATCAATCAGATCTGCTCATTGACATTGACCCTATGCCATGACATTGACCCTATGTGTCTTTTTGCAAGGATGTTTTTGCAGTTTTTGCTCTATGGCAAGATGCATTATCATCTTGAAAAATGATTTCATCCCCAAACATCCTTTCAATTGTCCAAAATATCAACATAAACTTGTGCATTTATTGATGATGTAATGACAGCCATCTCCCCAGTGCCTTTACCTGACATGCAGCCCCATATCATCAATGACTGTGGAAATTTACATGTTCTCTTCAGGCAGTCATCTTTATAAATCTCATTGGAAAGGCACCAAACAAAAGTTCCAGCATCATCACCTTGCCCAATGCAGATTCGAGATTCATCACTGAATATGACTTTCATCCAGTCATCCACAGTCCACAGTTGCTTTTCCTTAGCCCATTGTAACCTTGTTTTTTTCTGTTTAGGTGTTAATGATGCCTTTCGTTTAGCTTTTCTGTATGTAAATCCCATTTCCTTTAGGCGGTTTCTTACAGTTCGGTCACAGACGTTGACTCCAGTTCCTCCCATTCGTTCCTCATTTGTTTTGTTGTACATTTTTCGATTTTTGAGACATATTGCTTTAAGTTTTCTGTCTTGACGCTTTGATGTCTTCCTTGGTCTACCAGTATTGTTTGCCTTTAACAACCTTCCCATGTTGTTTGTATTTGGTCCAGAGTTTAGACACAGCTGACTGTGAACAACCAACATCTTTTGCAACATTGCGTGATGATTACTCTCTTTAAGAGTTTGATAATCCTCTCCTTTGTTTCAATTGACATCTCTCGTGTTGGAGCCATGATTCATGTCAGTCCACTTGGTGCAACAGCTCTCCAAGGTGTGTTCATTCCTTTTTAGATGCAGACTAACGAGCAGATCTGATATGATGCAGGTGTTCGTTTTGGGGATGAAAATTTACAGGGTGATTCCATATTTTTTTCCTCTGCTTGGTCTAAAAAAGTAACCGTTACTGACTGCCACAATCTTTTTTTCTTGATTTCTTATAGTGTTTCTTAAAGCCAGAAAGTTGCCATTTGAAATGACTTTAGTTTTGTGTCATGTCTGTGATCTGCTTTTTTTCTACAAAATTAAACAACTGAATGAACATCCTCCGAGGCCGGTGATTCCATAATTTTTGTCAGGCGTTGTAGACACTCTCTCTCTCTCTCTCTCTCTCTCTCTGTCTCTGTGTGTGTGTGTGTGTGTGTGTGTCTGCACACACACATTTCAGATTGACCCAAGGAAAATGGCTTTGTATAAATACAGACTCGGATTTAGATTTGTGGTGAGAGGGCGAAAGAGAAGCAGGATGGATGGGAAAGAAGAAGAAGGGGTAGTGCGGCGAGAGAGGGAGGCGGGTGGAGTGATACAGAGAAAGGGTGGGGGTGACTTGCGGTTGGGGCAACAAAGGGGGAACTAAGAAATGGAGAGATTGATGTTTAACACTAGAATTACAGAATAAAGAAAACATGATGTACAATAGTCACAGCCACTGGTAACATTATTCTCACCAATCTATTAATTAAATCCTGGAAACGGATCATCAGGAACAGTCTTGTAAAGTAGTCAATATTGAAATAGAGGGAGTAATATCTTTGAACAGATTGATTTGCTGGAACCACTGACCACTAATATTATAAATCTGCTGCTAATTATTTTTTTTTCTCATGGCTTTTTTTATTATTAATTGGCTAACTGTATTGAATACTTTATTGGGAGTGCCGAATTGACTTCAGATAGTGAAAAGACAGAAGGGAAAGAGGCAGAGGCCTTATATTACAGATAGCTGTTATTAGAGTGCCCCCCCTTTTTTCCCCAGCTGACACAGAAATAATGCTTTTACTGAAAACTCCATTCAGTAAGAGACAGTTTTTCCGACTGTAATGAAAGACGGGAAGGACTGTTAATGTGTATGTACTGTAGGAAATGTCAAAATACTTTATTTTCTTAGTCGTGGATTGCAATTACCTTTCATTTCAGTCAGTCTTCAGTGTAAATACACTTTGACATTAGTTTATTTTTGGTGTCCGGCTTAAGCAAAGATGGTTTCAGTGAGAAGATGGGCCACTCAGCTTCATTTGTTGATGGTTGAAAGGGTAATGTCTCTTGTCATTTAAAAAAAAAAAAATCAGCAGAGTGGTGGCTCGTCTCCATGAGCAATCTTTGTGACCATGTGGCGATTGCTTCCAGAATGTAAATGATTGAGAGCTCCTGGGTCATCTGAGTGTTTCAGTTAATTTGTGTAACTGTGAAGATTTTGTCTTAAAGTTCTGAAACATTAACATCCAGTCACTCATCCTGTCAGCACATTGTGCTAACGTGAGCTCATTTGGTGAAAGAACAGAACTGTTAACGTGACCGGTGCCCATCAGCAGAGTATGCCATCTGATATAAACTTATCAGCCACTCATTAAAGAATATCTTTAACATCAGCCAATAAAACAGCTCTTGAACAGTGGCGCGAAAAGATTTATGACTCCTTGAGCTTAGGCAAATTTAATTTATGACATCACATTTAAAAAAATTAGGCTTTGTTTCATTTATATTAAAATTTCTAAAATGAGGCAGTTAAAACTCACAGTGAAAACAAATCCCTGACATAAATTATATATAAATATCAAAGCCAAACAAGGTATGTGCCCCTGTTAGGGTAACGCAATTAAATCATCACTTTACAGTCAGATTTCTTCTAAAATGTCAGAGGATTTCCAGGTCATTGTATGTCTTGAATTTAATTTACATCAATGACTAAGAAATACAAACAGTGTAGATGGAAATGGAGATGCAGATGTGAGGTGAGGGAAGCCACCAAGCCACCCATGGTAACAAAGGAGCTATAGCCTTTTGTAAAGCCTTTTTAGCTTCTGTAAAGGACATGTAGAAGTATGTAAATATATCAGACTGTAGCTCTTATAGCATTGATAACGTTATCAGCTATGACAGATTTAAAACAATAATTGATAAAATAGTTTTGTTTCATGTTTGTACATCTTTGTGTGTAATATGAACCACTTTCTTTCATTTCTGCAAGTTCACTTTACCTTTAATATACCTGCACAGGAAAGTGATTCAATCTTTTCAAACGATCCACTTTGTTCTCCTCACAGCCCCATTAGTAATGGAGTCGGGGCTCTGGCTAAAACATCTGGTGGCTGAGTAACTTTTCAAAGTAGGCTTTGTCCTCCCCGTGTGTGCACGTGTTTGTCGGTGTGTGTTGCTGTGTGTGTGTGTGTAATGAGGGGCACTCTTTTTTTATGGCATGCTGTCAAATTAAAGCTATGATTTAAATGACAAATACGCAGGTTGTTTCTTTTTTTTTCCATTAAAATGAGCAACCACCGTATACTTTGCTGATGTTTCATCTGTGCCTCTGGCTCCACGTGTGTTTGGACTGTGGTACAAATATTACAATAAATCCGGGGGGGGGGGGGGGGGGCGGTAAGGATTAGGCCTGGTGCTTGTAACGTTTGTGAATTGCCTGTTTCTCCCCTTGTGCTGTTTTACTCATGTCAGTCTCGCTGGCTGGTCCCAGTCGAGTGACAGGAAGCAGAAAGCAGCAGGAGACACGACACGCAACTTGCCTCTGGTCCAAGTTGACACTTTTGGTCAGCCCTGACAAGAGCAGTGAAATACCGTTGCATGGAGATAACCGTCTCACCTGTTCTCTGCAGGCCAGGGCTGAGCTTAGTTTTCAGATGGTAATAAATAATCCTTTAGCAGGGACTTTGGGGTCCAGAGCGCTGTAGCCCTGCAGACGGTGTGAGTTGATGCCCTCAGGGCATCACTTCCAACATAAATTTTCAAAGATTGAGGGATTTAGCTTTCCTCACAGCAGTTAAGGGTGCTAAATCAGCATATTTAAAGGCATTACATTGTGTTCCAGTAGTTTATTGTAATACTGGTGTCACGTATACTGCAGAAAATTCTTTGAGCTAAAATGAGTCGGTTGACTTTGAGAAATAAGACAACCTCTTCATTCAGTCTAATTTTGCGCTCTCTTTTGATATCTCCTCAAATGTTTGGGGTGGGGGGTATAAATACAATAGGAATCACCATGTCTGTCTGTCACTATTGTTATTATTGTTACTGTACATGCTGGTGGTAATTTGGTGTGTGTGTCTGTCTGTCTGTCTGACTGTGAACAGAATAGCTAAAAACATGGCTGGACGGATTTTCAGCTGAGTGGAAATATGACTTGAGCTTCTATCTCGAGATGATTAACTTTTGGAGAGGATTGAACAAAGGTTGAGGTAATCAAAAACATGATGGGAAAAATATCTTCAGCTATATCTTTGCAATTAACAGTTGTAGAGAGATGATCTAAAGTTCCTATTGATCAGCAAAAAACTTGGTAACATGAACTATGGAACATGGATGTATCCCAGTGTGCAGTGCATGCAGGGTTTGCTGTAGTCCTTTGATGCTTAATATTATTGTTATTAGAGGGAGCGTTGGTATTGTAAAATGCACTTAACCTTCACCTATGCTGTTATGACTGTCCATGAATTTGACTGTGTTCATGGACAAGACTTGACCAAGACAAGACCACGTGGAGAATTGGATTTCCAAGATTGTCGTAGGGCCAAGGGTGCAATTTAGAACTAGAAATGGGGGGGGCAAAGTGCGAGGCCCACAGGGCCGAAGCCCGTAGGCCGGGGGTCTGGGGCCGCTTTAGTCCCCCAGAAGCCAATGGTTTCTAGATAAGCTCAGATGCATTCTGAGCATCCAGAACAGTAATTTTAATGTTTTGAGAAGATCATAAAGTGGACACCATTTGACTTATGCAATTTGAAACTGTGGCTATAAATACTTTATTCTGAGAATAGCCAGCATTGATTTTATTAACATCCTGGTGTAAATAAGGTATCACCACATGTGTAGAACTCAAAAAGAATGATAGGTTGAGTTTTCATTAAAAAACAACTGCAATGTGGTAAAATGTATTCAGACATATGAAAGAAAAGGCTCTTAATTAACTATCGCATACTGTATGTTTTTTCTCAAGAATTGTTTTTGCATAAGTTTGAAAAAACAACAGCTCATAAGTTTAGGATAAATTACTTATCATGAATTTAATTTTCGAAGTGGCACTAATGACAACACTCATACTGAACATAATTTCGCTTACATAGACTGATTTTGGAGATCAAGCAATAATTGCAGATGGGCTTTCTGAGGTCCCAGATAGCTTTTCTGATATCCTTTTCTAACTTTCAGAATTTAGTAAATTAGCATATGGTCCTCTCAATCCCATCGTCACGTCTTCCGAAGAAGAAGCAGAGACTGGGGACTCAGAGGTGGACTCATCCATTACCCAGGCCGAAGTCACCGAGGTGGTTAGAAAGCTCCTTGGTGGCAAGGCTCCTGGGGTGGATGAAGTCCGTCCTGAGTACCTTAAGTCTCTGGATGTTGTGGGGCTGTCTTGGCTGACACGCCTCTGCAACATCGCGTGGTGATCGGGGACAGTGCCGCTGGATTGGCAGACCGGGGTGGTGGTCCCTCTGTTTAAGAAGGGGGATCGGAGGGTGTGTTCCAACTATAGGGGGCCCACACTCCTCAGCCTCCCCAGTAAGGTCTATTCCAGAGTACTGGAGAGGAGAATTCGACCGATGGTCAAACCTCGGATTCAGGAGGAGCAGTGTGGTTTTCGTCCTGGTCGCGGCACACTGGACCAGCTCTACACACTCCATCGGGTGCTCGAGGGTTCATGGGAGTTCGCCCAACCAGTCCACATGTGTTTGTGGATCTGGAGAAGGCGTTCGACTGTGTCCCTCGGGGCGTCCTGTGGGGAGTGCTCCGGGAGTACGGGGTCCGGGGTCCTTTGCTAAGGGCTATTTGGTCCCTGTATGACCGCAGCAGGAGTTTGGTTCGCATTGCCGGTAGTAAGTCAAACCTGTTTCCAGTGCACGTTGGCCTCCGCCAGGGCTGCCCTTTGTCACCGGTTCTATTTATATTTTTATGGACAGAATTTCTAGGCGCAGCCAGGGTGTAGAGGGGGTCTGGTTTGGGAACCACAGAATCTCGTCTCTGCTGTTTGCAGACAATGTGGTTCTGTTGGCTTCGTCAAATCAGGACCTTCAGCGTGCACTGGGGCGGTTTGCAGCCGAGTGTGAAGCGTCCGGGATGAAAATTAGCACCTCCAAATCCGAGGCCATGGTTCTCGACCGGAAAAAGGTGCTTTGCCCTCTTCAGGGCAGTGGAGTGTCCTTGCCTCAAGTGGAGGAGTTTAAGTATCTCGGGGTCTTGTTCACGAGTGAGGGACGGATGGAGCGTGAGATCGATAGACGGATAGGTGCAGCATCTGCAGTGATGCAGTCGCTGTATCGGACCGTCGTGGTGAAGAGAGAGCTGAGTAGGAGGCAAAGCTCTCGATTTACCGATCGATCTACGTTCCGATCCTCACCTATGGTCATGAGATTTGGCTCATGACCGAAAGAACGAGATCGCGAGTACAAGCGGCCGAGATGAGTTTCCTCCACAGGGTGGCTGGGGCTGAGGCTCGGTCACTCGGGAGGAGCTCGGAGTCGAGCCGCTGCTCCTCCACGTCGAAAGGAGTCAGTTGAGGTGGCTCGTGCATCTTTTCCGGATGCCCCCTGGACGCCTCGCTGGAGAGGTGTTCCGGGCACGTCCCACTGGAGGAAGCCCCGGGGAAGGCCCAGAACATGCTGGAGGGACTACATCTCTCGGCTGGTTTGGGAACGCCTTGGGGTTCCCCGGAGGAGCTGGGGGAGGTGTGTTGGATCGGGAGGTCTGGGCGGCTTTGCTTGAGCTGCTGCCCCCGCGACCCGACTCCGGATAAAGCGGAAGAAAATGGATGGATGGAGCATATGGTCTGTTGATAACTTATGTGTAGACACTAGTCCCTAGAGGCAACTATTTTTGGTTTCAAATCTGGGCAAATGCAGTCCCAGAAAATTCAGAATGTGACAAACAAGAAACAGGTGTTGTAAACAAGTCAGTGCTGCTTAAAATACAAACTTGCAGAAACAAAGATACTATTCTGACATGGTTTGCACATAAGACTGGCATAGCCTGTTTCAAGTTCACACATATATGTCAGAAGGTGGGGGGGGGGGGGACATACCATATTCTGTCCCCCCTGGTTGAAAAGGTTGGGGGGACATGTCCCCCCTATCCCCCACCAAATTGCGCCCATGCGTAGGGCCATGAGTCTTGTAATCCCAACTTCCTTGAAACCATTTTCTGGAGTTCAGTGAACCTTCACATAGTGGCAGAACACCATACGAAGGAAAATAATTCTGATGTCTTCAAGGAGAGCTAATTAGAACCTTGTTGTTTATTTCATACATCATATGATCTTGTGTTTGTCAGTGCGACTCCTCCTGAATCAGTTGATGGATTTGCATAATGTTTGAAACTGGGAATTCTCTGTATAGTACTAAAATCTATATTCAAACCTGATTTTTACTAGCTATTGTATAAAGTAAAACAAAACATCAAAATCCACAAAAATTCTTTAAGTTAGAGATAATCTCCGAACTCACAGTTGAGTTATGGATACAGATTCATTGAAATGACTAGAATCACGATCATGGATAAATAATATTTTTTCCCTTTTTGGGGCGTGGGGCGATCAGTAAGTCTTTTCTCTAGTAGGGGAAGTCTTCTGGCAGCACTGATAGTCTGTCAAGCAGGAAGATTTTACCTTTAAAAGATCAGATAAGCAATTTTTCAGGGTCGCCATCACTTTTCTCAAAAATAGGTGAAAGCCTTCTTGCTCAAAATGTGCTTGTGCATATTAGATAGTGTTGAGAGTGCCATGTTGTGTGTGTATGGAGAGATGGATGGTGGAAGGGGAGGTCGGTTCTTTTTGAAATGGAAATAAAGGGGTACACATCTGGGGGTCCTCAAGACTTTTGAGGGGGGGATAAGACAGTGGGTGTTAGAGTAGTATGGTGTGGGTTTTTGAGAAGAGTGGACAGAGAAGAGGAACACCTAGTGTGTCTGTTATTGGGATGTGGGACATAACGGAAGGAACGGATAAAGGGCAGGTCTCTGTGGTTGGAGTTGGATAGAAGGAAAGAACATCGAGAACATTGAAGGGTGATTTTCAAAACAAGTGTAAATGGAAAAGACACACAAAGAAGACTGGGTTTCTAAAGTGTAAGTATAATGTTTTGGGAGCGATGGATGCGAGGAAGGTAGTCTGAGGAGGGAATTTGCATCAAGTAAGGGAGGAGGTGGAAAAGTGGGGAGAGAAAAGGGGCAAAAGATCACTGGCTATAGTAGAAAACTTTACGGCTGACAGTTAAATTTACTTCTTCGCTGCATGTGAATGTGATTGTGTGTGGAGCGTGGTGGAAGGGCACAGCGGGGGGCATACGTTTGTTCCGCGACATGGCTTTTGGGCTTTTTAGTGCTTCACACACAAATTCTCTTCTTCTTTCGAGGCTGATCTCACCGAGCTATCACAACCTGTCTCTTTTCTCAAGGAGTCAGCTAAGTGTTGTTTTGACATCAAATACATTAGATTGAATTCCCATCTCATACAGAACCTCGCCAAAGCAGGTCAGATGACACATTCAGATCAGCCGCATCGGTGTGTTGTTGTGAAAGGGGCATCTACTGTATCTGTTCTCTCTCTCTGCCACTCCCTGTGCTGTCTTCATTTTTCAGTTCTTTGGAGGTCTATAACTTAAAACGTAATGAAGATATGCTTTCAGATACCTGAGATGTCCTATTTGCCTTTCAAGATTTAAACATAACCTCAGGGGATGTGACTGAGATCCACTTATCTCAGCAGTGACGTTCATGTCTCTGGGTCCTCAGCCTTTGAGATCGAGACACGCCTGGGAAGAGCTCAAGGAGTCTTGACGTCACTGGACACAGGTGTTTGGTAATGCTGATACCTTTGCATGAGAACAAAGTTTCCACCTGTTTAGGGTCCTCGTGCTTCCTGTCTTACTGTGTGGTTGTGAGACTTGGATGCTGAGTCCGGTGGCTTGAGGTGATTACTGGATGTCTTTGGTACTCGTTATCTTCAGAGAATTCTTGTGCACCATTGAAATTACTTTCTGACTAATGAGTGGTTAGTTAGGGAGACTACGATGAGGATTACTTGCATTGTGAGGGAATGTCAACTGCAACATTTTGGTCATGTGATGCACCATGTGTGTAATCCAGCACGCTGGTGTCTCACTGTATAGGAGCCCAGTAACTGCTCGAGGACAAGCAGACACATACGTATTATAGTACTTCAAGGAAATGGGTAGTAGAGTGGCGGTCTTCCTGGGTAGTTGGCATTTGGAACTTAAGGCGGTGGTGAATGCACCTGAACCTGACCAGACTCCAAAATGAAATGCTGACTGTCTTGTGTGTGCATTCTCTCTATATGCTGTGACATAGTTATTTATAGATGCACCTGCGAGATGATGCACTGCTCTGTGCAGTTGCGGTGCCTGGAAACTTTGAAAAAGCATTGTGGCCTTTTTTTACATGTTGCACGACTGTTGTTGTGGTTTTACTGCGTCGGCGGTGATACCAGTTTATTGTAATTTGCAGTCAAATTGAATCTGGAATGCACACAGAAAGAGTGCACAAAATGAATGCAGGACACGTGTCATGTGATGCCGGTGGTTATGTGGTTATCAATAAGGTTTGTGCTCCTAAATTATTTTTAAAGCAAGTGAAGATAAGAAGTCGTATATAGATGTCAGAACTGTTCTTTTATGACTGCGGTGAAGTAGTGTTCAATACACTTTTTGGCAGTGAATTCACAATATTTCAAAAATCTGGAGAAAATGCTTTTAATATACATTATTTTGCTTTATTGTGCTTTCATTTATTATTGATCCGACACAGTTCTCCTAATGTGCTGCCAACAACACCAAGTCCACATATACCAGTTAATTTAGTTAATTAACTCTGTTGATCAGTTCAATTCAAATCAATTTATTTATGTACGTTCATTAGGATTTGTTATTGATTCAAAGGTGGAGCTGGGCGATTAATTGAATTTTGATTTCAGTTACAATTTCAGCTTCCAGTGACTGATATAATGTAATTGAGATTTCTCTGCATTGCGTTTGACAACAGAGTTTTTCTTTTGCCGTGTTTGAAAATTTAAGCGTCAACCTCGTGTGTGTGTATGTGTGTGTGTGTGTGTGTGTGTGCGTGCGTGTGTACATGCATGCGTGTGGGTGCAGAAGGCTATGAACAGCCTTTTTAAGGCTACTGGGTGTTTCAGTGGCATGAAATGATCTTAAAATAATGTCAACAATAATATTGTGATGTTATTGATGGCACCTGTATTTTCTTTGAGTAAAGTTTTATTATGATTTAATTTGTATATTAGCAGATATTGATAGCATGGTGATAGTAACTCATTGATGGTGCCATGGTTGCTCCCAAACTACTCAAAGCTCCACCCAGTCCAAAAAATGTGTTAATCACGCAAACCAAAGTTAGCCGTTAGCCTGAACCTATTGCATTAGGTATTAGCATGGGTGGTGGCCAAGTGGTTAGTGCACTTGGTTTCGGTGCGGAAGGCTCCCGGTTCACATCCCATCCCTGACACATTTCTCCATGTAATGTGGAGTTGCCAGTTCAACATGCAGATCCACCTTGGATTTGCTGTGGTGACCCTGAGTGCAAACAAGTATAACTAGGTGGTGGTTAATTAAGTGCGCTTGCTTCCAGTGAGGAAGGTTCCCGGTTCAGAACCCACCCCTGGCCATTCTTCATGTTGCGTCAGTAAGGACAGCTGGCGTAAATCTTGTGTTGCCCCAGCATAACCAGCTGTAAATGTGTAGCACTGTAGGCTGGGGAAGTGAACCACGATGGACTGGCATCCCATTCAGGGGGTGTTATAGGCGCTCATGACTTCACAGTATGTGATTTAGCATGAGGACATGAGGGCTTGTATTGGATTTCTTACCATAAAAAGATAAATAGTTAGTTTAACCTTAAGAAAACAGTATGTTTGTTGTGGAGGCAGTCACATTATAAAAGAATTTCATCATGGATGTTAATGCCTATTGGACACTGTCAGCGTCATGTAGTTGAAGCTGACACTGACAAATGTGAACCTAAATTTTCATTGGTGAAGTAATTTGCTCTGCCTTACGTTGTCTGATAGTGCTGCATTCGGTTTACTTTTAAATACAAATCCAGTTTTGAGTGGACCGCAGGCTTGTGCTGACATCACTCCCACTGTTGCTTCCCGATGGTGTTCAACGGGCCGACGCTGCTTCACTTGGCCAAAGCGCACATAGAAGGGCTCTGGAAAGGAATATAAAGTCAACATTGTGGCTTGAAAATGTTCCGCTGTGTGTCTGCATACGTGCGTTTGCGTTATAAGATTGTCCAGACATTTTTCCCGTCGGGCTGAGCACTTGCAAGAAACGTCCTATTCTCCAGTAGTGGAAAGTGTGTACATGAGCAAGTGTTGAGCTGAGCATAGTGTGTGCGCGGTTTTGGGTGTCAGCGTGTTTCTATCCGTGGATGAGACACTGTGTGCATGTATGTGAGAGACTGATGTAATGTTTGAGCTTATCCAGACAGAGACAGACCAAATGATGACAGTTGCACACAAACACACACGGCACTGTGTGCATGTGTGTGCATGGCAGAATAATCAGGTGGTAAGGTGTGGATGCATTTCTGGCAGAAGTGTAGTTTGTTTTCCGTATTTTTTTAAGGGAAAAGACAGCAAGGCAAAAGTCAACAATCAACATGTTGATTTATGCTGCTACCAGTTCCTTCCATTACGCCTACAACTAGTACTGAAGCAGAGTTTGTTCTCCATTATTTTTGATGTATGGGAGTCCAGGCTGTAGAGAGCAAGGTCAAAATCAACAGTCATTTGTTGATTTATGCAACCCCCAGCTTCCTGTTGCTATCGTACATCAAGGTGGAACATTAATACCGTCCACCAGGCAAATACAGAAAACGTCTTGTCTGCGGTTGGTAAGTTTATCCCCTGTACCGGCCGTACTGGGCAGTTAGCCAATCACCATCTCTCTATTTTTTTTCCAGAGGGAAAATGCTGATAACTTGCAAACCTTCGAGATTTACTTGCTGCTGTGTCCAGCATACCGAAAAGTTATTTTGCATTAGCCTTACAGTGTTGTTCCATTATCCAAGTCAGGGCAGTAGGGCTAAAAGGAATCCTTGAAGAACCCAACCAACAACAACAAAATTGTCAAGACAGTTTTTCAGGGTCAGATATTTGATTAATCAATCAGCCTATTTCCACAGCAGGAACTTGTTTGGTATTTTAAGGGTTCTGAGAGCTTTGCATGTTTTTCCACCGCAAGGATGCTCCTGAAATGCAAATGATTTTCTCGGGGGGGATTCTTTCAGAAGCAAGATGAGTCCCTGGTGTGTAGTAGTATTTCTGAGTGGCCCTGAAAAAGCATTGGACGGAGCTCTCCGCTGATTGGTTATTAAGTGACTCTGGAGAAGACGACAGCAATAAGTATCAAGCTAGACTAGCGAAACGAGAGCAAGAGAAGAAAAAACGAAATAGAATATGGACAGCAGAAGGCAATGGAGGGGCTGATGAGGAGGACCAGACATTGTTGGCTTTCTCCTTGATGGACGAGGTCCGGTGAGGATTCGATTCCTTGAGCAGGAATAAGAAAATCTGTGTTGTGACTGGTCCTGCAATAGACTGATGTGTCCTGTCCAGGGTGTACCTGGCCTTATGCCGTACGTCTGCTTGGATAGGCTCCAGCCCCTCTGTGACCCTTGATTGGAGTAAGCGGCTATAAAAAAAAAAGAATGAATTAATGAATGAACGTTGCATCTGAAACTGCTGCACAGTTATGACATCACTGCATAAATACACTCAACAAAAATATAAATGCAACACTTTTGGTTTTGCTCCCATTTTGTATGAGATGAACTCAAAGATCTAAAACTTTTTCCACATACACAATATCACCATTTCCCTCAAATATTGTTCACAAACCAGTCTAAATCTGTGATAGTGTGCACTTCTCCTTTGCTGAGATAATCCATCCCACCTCACAGGTGTGCCATATCAAGATGCTGATTAGACACCATGATTAGTGCACAGGTGTACCTTTAGACTGTCCACAACAAAAGGCCACTCTGAAAGGTGCAGTTTTGTTTTATTGGGGGGGGATACCAGTCAGTATCTGGTGTGACCACCATTTGCCTCATGCAGTGCAACACATCTGCTTCGCATAGAGTTGATCAGGTTGTCAATTGTGGCCTGTGGAATGTTGGTCCACTTCTCTTCAATGGCTGTGCGAAGTTGCTGGATATTGGCAGGAACTGGTACACACTGTCATATACGCTGGTCCAGAGCATCCCAAACATGCTCAATGGGTGACATGTCCGGTGAGTATGCTGGCCATGCAAAAACTGGGACATTTGTTGTGAAAGTGTAGTGACATGGACCCACAACAGGGGGCGCAAATGAACGGTCAATAGATGCGCCAAAAAATAACAATTTAATGTTGTGAAGGTGCACAACGAACATACAGACAATCTCAGAATATGATTACAGTCATCCACAAAGGTGACGTGTGGGCAGGCTCGAGGATAGAAGACATCTGTCCTGAGAAGAGCCGGAACCACACGATTTCCGCCGCCACCGAACCTGGTGAATACTGGAGCCGCCAAGTCCCGAATTCCCAGGTGATCACCGTCCCTGACTGTCGGATCTGGTACTGCTGGCGAAGAACAAAGACAGTCAAGTGTGGGTGTGTGTACACCCCGTAACAACAATGGTGGGAATGCCACCTCCACCTCTCACTCAATATTCTGTAGAGTACCGCAGTGATTCCTCAGGGAAAAAGAGTGCCGTCCTGCACTCACTCAGCTTCCACAGAAAGAGGAACCGGTACTCCTGCAAACACTCACAATATACAGATATATTGCAAAAACACAAACGGCTGAGTCTATTACCTCCAAAGAAGTACGATATCTCGGCAATGAGGTGGAGATGACGTCTGGTCTTTATTGAGTGAGATGATGTAGAGTAGATGGGTGACAGCTGTCAAGAGATAATGAGTGACAGCTGTCACCCCCGGCTGTGTCCGTGGCGGCAGCGCCCTCTCATGCCTGAAGCCCGCACTTCAGGCAGGGCGCCCACTGGTGGTGGGCCAGCAGTACCTCCTCTTCTGGCGGCCCACACAACAACATTTTCGGCTTCCAAGAATTGTGTACAGATCCTTGCAACATGGGGCCGTGCATTATCCTGCTGCAACATGAGGTGATGTTCTTGGATGTATGGCACAACAATGGGCCTCAGGATCTCATCACGGTATCTCTGTGCATTCAAAATGCCATCAATAAAATGCACCTGTGTTCTTCGTCCATAACAGATGCCTGCCCATACCATAACCCCACCGCCACCATGGGCCACTCGATCCACAACATTGACATCAGAAAACCGCTCACCCACACGACGCCACACACGCTGTCTGCCATCTGCCCTGAACAGTGTGAACCGGGATTCATCCGTGAAGAGAACACCTCTGCAACGTGCCAAACGCCAGCGAATGTGAGCATTTGCCCACTCAAGTCGGTCACGAAGACGAACTGGAGTCAGGTCGAGACCCTGATGAGGACGACGAGCATGCAGATGAGCTTCCCTGAGACGGTTTCTGACAGTTTGTGCAGAAATTCTTTGGTTATGCAAACCGATTGCTTCAGCAGCTGTCCGAGTGGCTGGTCTCAGACGATCTTGGAGGTGAACATGCTGGATGTGGAGGTCCTGGGCTGGTGTGGTTACACGTGGTCTGTGGTTGTGAGGCTGGTTGGATGTACTGCCAAATTCTCTGAAACGCCTTTGGAGACGGCTTATGGTAGAGGAATGAACATTCAATACACGAGCAACAGCTCTGGTTGACATTCCTGCTGTCAGCATGCCAATTGCACGCTCCCTCAAATCTTGCGACATCTGTGGCATTGTGCTGTGTGATAAAACTGCACCTTTCAGAGTGGCCTTTTATTGTGGGCAGTCTAAGGCACACCTGTGCACTAATCATGGTGTCTAATCAGCATCTTGATATGGCACACCTGTGAGGTGAGATGGATTATCTCAACAAAGGAGAAGTGCTCACTATCACAGATTTAGACTGGTTTATGAACAATATTTGAGGGAAATGGTGATATTGTGTATGTGGAAAAAGTTTTAGATCTTTGAGTTCATCTCATATAAAATGGGAGCAAAACCAAAAGTGTTGCGTTTATATTTTTGTTGAGTGTAGCTGCATGAGCCTTTTGAGGCTTCACAATGGAGACATGATGGCTGAAAAGATCAGTTTTGATCATTCCTGAAAACCTTCGTTTAATTTTGGAAGTACGTCAAGTTCTTGTGGTGGAAACGGACCAAATGAAACTACTGTGAACCAGTTACTACTGAACACAAACAACAACAAACAAACAAACAACACACTAGCCAACTAAGAAATGTCATCCAGCAAATATCATTGGAATGAGTTTTTATGACTTACAAAACAAGATAAATCAAAAATGCCTGTAGAAGCTGCTCAAACTGCATGTTCAGTGCAGTCCTCTGATCTGTTGGCACCCTTGATATGTTTTCAAGAAACAGTCAAGATGTAACCAATGTCAGAACATACTGCACCGTAGGATGAACACTAGACATGTGGTTTATACTTTTCTACTTTTCTTACAGAAACTGCCCATTTCTACATTCTTGTTTTCTTGCACTTATATAAATCGTTTTAGACTCACTCTCTAGTTTATTTCGTTGACTAAACAGAAGAAAATTATACTTGTAAAGATGCTCTGATTTATTTTTCATGAAACGGCAGGAACTGATAGGAGGTCAAGTTGTTTAGAAGGCGTCACAAATTAGGCCTAAATACACCCCTCTGAGAAAGATGTGGGTTCATAAATTTACACTGATAAGCATGAAGATAAAGGAATTACTTCCTGGAATGTGGTAACGTGTCAGTTACTCAAATATGGACCTGTGTCAGAAACTTAAGCTTTGGGCGTTCCAGTGAAGAGAGTAACCACTCCCTCGGTGTTAATCTGCCATTAAACAGGTAACTGATCTGGTTTGTCAAGGTTACTATCTGATGTGATTTACCTTGTCAACAAACCCTGCACAGTGTTCTCCATTTACGTACCATTTGGCTGTTATTTGGTATATTATATATACTTGGACATTAGAGATTTCCCAACTAACAGAATCAGCCTCTGTCATTTTGCAGGGAACAGCTGATGAATTCTTTTCTGTTCCTGCATGTTTGGAATGAGAGCAGTGAAAATTCTGTTAATCAGCTGTTAACCATAACAAGCACATTCAGCACTATTACATCATTAAAATATTGTGCACAGTGCCTATTAAAAAAGGTCCTTGGGTTTTTGCGTGTTCTTTTTTAATGGCATAAAACGCCATATAGGATTCTATATGCAAAACGTTCTTTAATCTTAAAATGAAAGGAAACTTCTTTAACGATCTAAATTAAATTCAGATCTTAACACAAAATACTGAATTGCATACGATGCATACCTTTTAATAGAACAAAAATACCACTGGTTCATCTTTAAAAACAAGAAAAAGACTGGCAGTACTGAAAGATGTGAGGAGGGAAGCCACCAAACTGCTCATGACAACTTTGAAGCAGAGTTACAAGCTCTGCTGGCTGTAATTAGAGAGGGAGATTGGTTCCTGTCACAGCTTTATGACACAGAGAAAGACATTGTTAAAACAAAATAGACATAAAAACTCTAGAGTGAAGATTTTGTTATGTAAAAGGCTGTGCAATGTTATACAAGCCATTATTTCTTGTGTATTTTTGACATTTTTTTTCCATTAAGATCTTGTGGAGATGTTGTCATTGTGATTATAAAGAGCATAATTTGAGTTGAATAGCCCCCAGTTTATGATTGCATTTTATACAATCGTTACACATTAGGATGCTTTTAAATTTTTTCCACCAACCTAAAAAAAAAAGAAAAAGAAAACATTTGAAAGAAAATTAAATGAATTAAAAATTAATTAATTAATAATTAAAAGTCATCTTAAATGGCTAGAGTTGTGACTTACTCATGACTCATTCTCACTTGCATGTTCTTTTTTGTTTTGGCATTTTGCACAATGGTTCAAGGTGTACCAGCTTCTGAGCTGGCTGCATCCCATTGCACTGAACCAACAAGGTGAGTAGATCAAACTTCATTTTTGGTTTATAGAGCATGGAGTGCATTTAATAATTGTAAAACATTTACAATGGTACATGCTGTCAAATGCACAGAAATGCAGGTTCATGTTGGCATGGTAGATACAGGATTTCCACTAAAGTTATTCTTTATTTTAACATTGAATTCAAATATATCAGCCAAGTCGAAGTTCATTATGAGACGTTACCACTTACTGTCAGGTTACTCCTCAACCATTGACTTATCTCAGCAGTGACATTTATGTCTCTGCACAGTAAAAATCACCAGTGGTAGATTAACACGGCCATAACATATGGTCCCACTCTGACCAGAGTAGGACCGTATGTACACTGGCAGTGTTAATTTAACACAGACAGTGTTAGTTTTACACTGATGATTTTACTGTGTAGGTCCTCAGCCTTTGAGATTGACAAATGTGTGGGAAGAGATCACGGGGTACTGAGGTACCTGGACAGAGGTTTTATTGATCCCGATACCTTAACAGGTGAATGAAGGTCCAGGACATTTTAGTGTCCTAAGGGTTCTTATTGTATTTTTTGTTAGATTTGACACTAACCATGGCCTCATGCGAAAGACTGGATGTCTTTATCTTTGAGTTCCACTGGACTGACTTTGTGTCAAATGAATGGTTTCTCATGGAGACTCTGTTGATGTGTACCGCGTGGGTTATGAGGCAAGGTCATCTATGACATTTTGACCACATGGTGCATTTCTCTGTGCATGATCGAGCAAACAAGTTCCTCAGTGTTGAGGACCTCAACTGTTGTCTGCCTGGGTGGTTGCCATCCAGTTCCCAAGGCGGTTCCATACTGTGTTGGATACATCAACACATGTCACCAGTGCTTCCTCCAAAAACCGACCTGACCTGACCTGACCTGACCTTCTCCACTGGGAACTATCACTTTCGTATTTTCTGGCCACAGGATCAAAAAAGTGATTGTTTCGGTTTTCTTATCTCTCCTGTCATAATTCATTACAGAAAGTTGTTCAACACCTGTTGCTATCAGTTGCTACTTGTTTCAGCTTCATCATTTCAAATTCAGGGTGTTTTTTTAAACAGTTTGGTGGCTTTAGGTAATTTTAATGTCTTAAAGGAGGAATGGGGAAGAGTTTGCTCTCTTTTGTTTGTTGCCTTGCCTCTTATTCAACTTTTGATGTTGCATGTTGTACCTTTTGATGATTCAACAACCAAAAATGAGATGATTAACTTTTCTTCTTGGGGAAATTCCAGGGGAAATTGATTTAATTTGAGTTCTCAGGATCTTCTCATTCTGGCGACATCCCAATATGATCCCCTTTGCAAAATTATCACCTTAGAAACACATCATATCACTGAAGCCAGAGCTATTTTTAACACTTTTGTTTTCTGGTTCAGTAGTTTGTGAATATTCTACATAATTCTACGTAATACATAATTTTGCATCATTTCACATAATGGATGTATTGTGGGGGTAGGTGTCATTCCACTCCTACTATTCCACATGGCACCGTCTACTATGAATGCCCACGATCCAAAAAGCACAAAAATGGGATGAAATGGCTTAATCCAGCTTCCTCTTAAAGGCTGTCTGGCTTATAAAGGGCAGACCTGGCTACTGGTTGGTTTAAAGAGTGCAGACCTGGCAACCCGCCTGAAAAACGAAAGAAAGGAGCTGCACCCTCGGCCAGATGTGCTCAAACACCGCAAAAAAAACCGCTGCTTCCGCTTCAAATTTTTACCCTGACGGAGCGCGATCAAACAAGTTTCAAGCTGTACTCACTATGAATACACCATTTAAAGAAGTTCTAACATGATTGAAGCTGTTAAGACTGTGAATACCCGGAAGTGGTAACCTATGTACTGTTAATGATTTTGAAAATTGGAGTGAAATTTTTGAACAGTTCAAAAATTGAATCCCAATTTAAAATCTGATGCTGATGACAGCCGTAATACTCCTATTGCAGAGAAATCGGGCGTGAAATTTTCAAGCTGTTCAAAATTTCATCCCGATTCGACAAATTGACATCATTACTCAGTCACTTTCAGGTGTTTGTAGTGTTAACAGCTTCAGTCATGTTCAAACATTTTAAACGGGATAGTCCTAGTGAGTATAGCTTGATACTTGTTTGATTGTGCTCCATCGGGGTAAAAATTTGAAGCATGAGCAGCGTTTGTTGCGCTTCTGGCTGAGAATCCACCTGAGCTCAGCTTTACTTTTATTTTTGAGCGGATTGCCAGGTATGCGCTTTATAAGCCAGCCAGTTGCCAGGTCTGCACTTTACAGGCCAGTGTGATAGGAGGCATGCTGGAGTAAGCCGTTCCATTCAATTTTTCCTCTTTTTATGGATCGTGGGGCATCATATTAGAATGGTGTCCTGTGGAATAGGGGTGTAACTACTATGTATGCCAAGTTTGTTCAAGATTGACAGAGATGGATCAAGAAGTTACTGCGATGCTTCAAAATGTGCCACATTTGCTATTCTGGATTAAATGAGAAGGAACGGCACTCTGTGGAATAGTCCCATACAAAGCCAAGTTTAGTGACAGATTTCCCCACTGGGTCTTCGGGTATGATGGTGGAACAAATGGTGAGTGATCCTCCAAAGAGAAGGTCCCTGATTCAAATCCACTCTTGCCCCGCTCTCCATATACATCCAGAGTTGCACAATACATGTGCCAAATCAACACACATATACACCGTGTGTGCTGTGGTGGTCCTGAGCAAAATGGGAGGAGTTAGGGGAAAGCTAATGATTCCTCATATTTCTGCAGTTAGCATTTACATATTTGGCAACATCACAAAAGCTAATTCAAGGAGTTCGCTTGTGTTCCTGGTGTAGCCGTTTTGAAAAATACACTTAAAATAAAATCCTCAATTTGTCAAATATGTGTTTTTATCATTGTTGTTGAACCAGAGAATGTCTAAACCTGAAGCTAAGAAATTTTAAAAGGTTTTCTATCTGTTAGTATAAATTAAAATTTGAATTAGCAGTTATGTTCAAGAGTAAGAACATTTTAGCTAGAAATTGTTTAAAAACATCCATAGATTGTAAAAGATTACATATAGCCAAACTGTGTCATAGTTAATGAAAGGTAAAGGACTTTTGAAATACTTTAAACTTGCTTCTCTGCTTGTTAGCTACTTTTATTTTTGCCTGTAGACCCTTTCCTGTTTTTTTTTCAATATTTGTTAAAACCTTTGGCCATCACGCTTTGTGAACTTAATATGCAAACAATCGCAACAAACCGAGTAAACCTATAATCTTCATATGTAACTTTGAAATAAGAGAACATTGCGGTTTTCCCCATCTGTCCAAAGTGTAATTGGTGGAAAGTGGAACGACATTCTACATGACATGTGAAAACAAACCACTGCACATCAGAAGAAAAGCCTTTGTATGTTTTCATCTGCTGACCATTCTCTGTGTTTCTATTGATAAAAGATAAAGTTTTATTACAACATGCAAAATCACCATTGTGTACTGAAAATCAAAACACACAAAAAAATGGGTTGAATAATACATTTCAGATGGCGCGGTAGAGTTGAACGTGCAACAATGTGGCCTCTGTGCTCTAATTAGTGGAACATGGAACTTAACTCTCTGTAAGAAGTAAAAACACGCTGAGACACATCAAAATGGCTGTTCAAAGACATTTATTTTGACTGGGTCAGAGGGGAACAATCACTGAAAGATCAGGAAGAAACAATTAGTTTTGTCACCATGTCAAACAAAACAGCGCTGGAAATGACGAGTCAAGAAACAACAAAAGATGGGAACAAGTCAAATGAAAAGAAAATGAATTTCGGCTCTGAGTGCAACGGCGTCGGCATGCGTGTACAAGCGTGTTACCGCTCCAACATCTGTGCACATGCACGTTCGTGTGTGTGTGTGTGTGTGTGAGAGAGAGAGTCAGTGAACTGCTCGTGTGTAATCGCGTACATCAGGCCGTCATGAATGGTGTGTTTGAGACAGAGCGGAGTGTGGAGTTCCTCGGGCTGGACCAAATTGGAAACAGAAAAACAAACATTCTCTAGGAGCACTTGCTCTCCTCCACCGCCGCCTTCCCCCGCGTCTGCCGGCTAGTGGCGTAGTCCAACCTGTCTGGGACAATGTAACGGTCTATAGTCGGACTGGACCACACACATTCGTGGAGGGGGTGGAAGGGGGTCGGAACTCGGGAGGCGGTGGCTGTGGCGGCGGGGGTGGGTGAGAGAGAGCTCAGCCATAGTGACAGTTAGCAAAATAGACAGCAGAAGCTTTTAAATGACAAGAGGGGTCTGTGATGAATGGATGAGAAAGACACAGAGAGACAGAGTAGAAGTTGATGGAGGGAATGCAAATCGTCTCATAAGTTATTGTGGAGAAAATGAAGAAAAATTTGGTGAAGGAGAAAAAAACGGGCAGGGAAAGACAGTGAGTAAATGAGCAAGCAGCAGCTCGACTGAGTCAGAGTTCCACAGGGAAAATATTTAAAGTCACACTGAAGGAAAAGACCTCTCTTCTCTCACTCTCTCCTCTCACTTTTCTTGCAGTGCACCATTTGCTTGAAGAAAAAGATCTTGCTTGTTTTTTTTTTTTCAGCGCAAAAAGCTAAAGGTGTTATGCGTTCACTTGTGGAATAACCGGACTCACGTGTTGGCATATTCAGTGTTTGCACGTAATCCGCCGTGTGTACTGGAGCAGGAACGCAGCTGCTATTGTTAAAATGTGTGTTCATTTATTGCACTGAACCCTCAGATGTTCCCATTGAGGACACTATAAATAAAGTGGGTGGAAATCATCAGTTGTTTTTTTCTTTTTGAGTTCTTTAAAAGCATCACTGTCTTCAGATGGGAGGGTTTTAAAATGACTCATAATTCCAGTAATGACTCAGAACGGGCTTTCATTTTCATGACAGCAAACTTTGTTTCTTTTCAACGGCAAATATTCTTTTCAAATGAGCCTCTCCAGTTGTTACATGGCAGCTGTGTTAATGTATATTTGGAGGAAAAGGTTTATTACAACTATCTGATGTCATCTCTGTGGGTACGATGTGCACGCATATTTAGTACAGTTTGGCAGCTGTGTTAATGTATATTTGGAGGAAAAGGTTTATTACAACTATCTGATGTCATCTCTGTGGGTACGATGTGCACGCATATTTAGTACAGTTTGGATCAGTTGATTGCAAAGCCAAATCTCCTGAAAAAAGAAGTTTTACTGCACATTAATTTTTAAGGTTTGCAAGTTTTTGCCACCCGTTTTTTCTGTATAAATGAACAAAGGCTAAAACTTGAATTGAAGGTTTTCAGATGATTACTGGATTTCTAGATGCTGAGCATACATATGGCATGTTGTAACACTGACAGGCTTTTATTAAAGATACCCCAGCATATGTTATGGTTAGCCCATGTGGTCACGCTAACCATTCCAACCAGTCAATGCTCACATTCATGTTTAAAACAAAGTTCACTGTTTTTTTCTCCCCCTTTTTGACAATCATTTGGTCCATTTCTCCTGCCGGAACTTGATCTACTTTGCAGATGTCATGAATTTTTGCAGGAACGGCCCCATAATTGGCCCTTTCAGCTGTTGTATCTCCATTGCAGTGAAGACCCACTGGGCTCATGCAGCTACGTATGCAGTGACGTAATAATTGGGTCAATTTTTGCCGCAACATAGATTCTTACTGCTCTTCGAGATCTTAAATCCTTGTTGGACCTCATCCACTGAGAAGAAAGCCAACAATGCCTGGATGTCCTTCTTGGTCCATCTGATGAATTTGCTATACATATTCTGTTTCAGTTTTATGACCCCTTTTCTCGTTTAACTAACCTGGCTTAGCACTCATTGTTATTGTCTTCTTCCACATGAGTCAACGAGCAATCAGTGTTCAGCCTGACCCAGTGGTTTTTCATGGCTGCTCAGAAGTCTCTCCTCCAGATCAGGGACTTATCTAATCCAGAAAACATCCCAAAAATCACCTTTCAGTGGTGATCCCTGTGGTAGGGACGTGCAGAGGTGTTGGGTGCCAAAAAAATGCCCCACAAGTTCCTGATTTTGTTACATTAAAACAAATTTTTCACAGTCGAGCTTCTTAGTACTCAACTCATCTTTGCAGCGTACATTCTATGAAAGGAAAATGACCAAAAAGGAAATGAGTTGATATCAGGAGGGCAAATACTGCACATTTCAAAATTAACTCAAGCCATGAAAATTCAGTAAAGTATGTCTTCTATAATACATTCCAATTCTAAGGTAGAACTCTACTAGTGTATACTAAGGTATATCTAAATATCTAAAAAAAAGAATAGTAGAGTAGAGTAGAGCCACTTAGGTGCCTGGTCTTGAGAACCAGGGATGGTAGGTTGAAAAGCTTTTTTATTCTATGGGAACTCTCCTTACCCACCCAAACGGCTCAAGAAAATGGACATCATGTATATAAGTGATATTTACGCAATAAGGGTAATAAACAACATATACAGGAAATATAGTTACTACATAATATTATAGGAGTTAGCTTCTAAAACCTAAATATTCATACAGGAGAAGATGTGTATGTGTATACCTAGTTTTTAGACTAGTAGTAAAATTAAATTATAGCTAGTAGGCTAAGCTATAAATATGGTTATTTTATTATAGAAACAGAAGCTATGATGTAATATGTATTAGGTATCTATCTAAAGTTCACCCTGCTACCTTACTATAGGAAGACAAAATACATCTTCTATATGCTATCTAATGGAAACCCCAAACTGTTGATATTTATTAAAGAACCCATAAACTGAAGAATAATTAAAATCTACACCACATAAAATAAAAATGTAAATCACAAAAATAAGCTAACTATAGCTAGATGAGGTACCGTTAAATTAGCCGTTAATAAGCCAACTGTACCTTGCTAGCCAACAAGGTTAAACAAAGCTGGTAACTAGTGTATAAAGTACGATATCGTAGTTTAACCCTACCGTACTTTAGAAAAACCCAGGTTTTTCTAAACCTTACAACTGCACAGTGTAGTTGTTACTGCATTCTTGCATTTTGTGATCACTTACATTATAAATGGCTGGTAATATTATTAACTTATTATTAACCAAGCTGGCCATATTTGTTCTTAAATATTGTTGCACTAACATAGAAACAATAACAGTTACGTTGTGAGCATTATTACATTGCCATTTTGATTATATGTAATTTCTTTCAGGTTCTCTCTTTTTCCTCTGGGTTGCCACAGCAGATCTGAAATGGATCTTTATGTAGATTTGGCACAAGTTTTACGGTGGATGCCTTTCTTGTTGCAATTCCATATTAGCACATTGGAAAATGGGAATTGGAAAATTTTTATTTAAACATAAAGCGCTCTATGATTGGAACAGCCTTCCTTCCTCTGTCCGCTCTACAACCTCTTTGTCTATATTTAAAAGTGCCCTTCTACAACACCTTAAAAACATATGTAACTGTTTTTGATTCCGCTAGTCCATCACAATTCATTTTATTCATTTTGTATGGGTAGTACTAATGGGACAGTGTTAGAGCTTTGTGTGTTTGTGTGTGTGTGCAGACATGTTTGTGTGTAATTAAGTGTTTGTAGCTGTATTGTTGCTTCTGTTTGTATATTTTGTTATATATGTACTGCTGCATCTGTCTTGCCCATTGGATGTTTTTGTTGTTATTATTGAAGACCCCCTCGAAAACGAGATGCTAAATCTCAAGGGGTTTATCCTTTCAAGTTAAATAAATAAATAAATACAAATTAGTGACTTGCCCCCAAAATAATCTGAAGTTTGAAGTTGAAGTTTATGTGGCCAAAGCCTCACTGAACCAGGTTTTCTGGACCTATTTCAGCTCTCTTGAAGTCTGGCCTCACTGGCAGTAATGCATCTTTTAGCACTGTTCACTAAGGACAGAAATCATAAACTGAGCTGTGTCCAAAGAAAGGACAGTTTAATGTCCAGGTCGTCTGAATGACAAAGAACCTACTGCAGTAGCTTCAACTTCCAGATATACAACCCCTGGCAAAAATTATGGAATCACTGGCCTCAGAGGATGTTCATTCAGTTGTTTAATTTTGTAGAAAAAAAAGCAGATCACAGACATGACACAAAACTAAAGTCATTTCAAATGGCAACTTTCTGGCTTTAAGAAACGCTATAAGAAATCAAGAAAAAAACATTGTGGCAGTCAGTAACGGTTACTTTTTTAGACCAAGCAGAGGAAAAAATATGGAATCACTCAATTTTGAGGAAAAAATTATGGAATCACCCTGTAAATTTTCATCCCCCAAATTAACACCTGCATCAAATCAGATCTGCTCATTGACATTGACCCTATGCCATGACATTGACCCTATGTGTCTTTTTGCAAGGAATGTTTTTGCAGTTTTTGCTCTATGGCAAGATGCATTATCATCTTGAAAAATGATTTCATCATCCCCAAACATCCTTTCAATTGTCCAAAATATCAACATAAACTTGTGCATTTATTGATGATGTAATGACAGCCATCTCCCCAGTGCCTTTACCTGACATGCAGCCCCATATCATCAATGACTGTGGAAATTTACATGTTCTCTTCAGGCAGTCATCTTTATAAATCTCATTGGAAAGGCACCAAACAAAAGTTCCAGCATCATCACCTTGCCCAATGCAGATTCGAGATTCATCACTGAATATGACTTTCATCCAGTCATCCACAGTCCACAGTTGCTTTTCCTTAGCCCATTGTAACCTTGTTTTTTTCTGTTTAGGTGTTAATGATGCCTTTCGTTTAGCTTTTCTGTATGTAAATCCCATTTCCTTTAGGCGGTTTCTTACAGTTCGGTCACAGACGTTGACTCCAGTTTCCTCCCATTCGTTCCTCATTTGTTTTGTTGTACATTTTTCGATTTTTGAGACATATTGCTTTAAGTTTTCTGTCTTGACGCTTTGATGTCTTCCTTGGTCTACCAGTATGTTTGCCTTTAACAACCTTCCCATGTTGTTTGTATTTGGTCCAGAGTTTAGACACAGCTGACTGTGAACAACCAACATCTTTTGCAACATTGCGTGATGATTTACTCTCTTTTAAGAGTTTGATAATCCTCTCCTTTGTTTCAATTGACATCTCTCGTGTTGGAGCCATGATTCATGTCAGTCCACTTGGTGCAACAGCTCTCCAAGGTGTGTTCATTCCTTTTTAGATGCAGACTAACGAGCAGATCTGATATGATGCAGGTGTTCGTTTTGGGGATGAAAATTTACAGGGTGATTCCATATTTTTTTCCTCTGCTTGGTCTAAAAAAGTAACCGTTACTGACTGCCACAATCTTTTTTTCTTGATTTCTTATAGTGTTTCTTAAAGCCAGAAAGTTGCCATTTGAAATGACTTTAGTTTTGTGTCATGTCTGTGATCTGCTTTTTTTCTACAAAATTAAACAACTGAATGAACATCCTCCGAGGCCGGTGATTCCATAATTTTTGTCAGGCGTTGTAGACACTCTCTCTCTCTCTCTCTCTCTCTCTCTCTCTGTCTCTGTGTGTGTGTGTGTGTGTGTGTGTCTGCACACACACATTTCAGATTGACCCAAGGAAAATGGCTTTGTATAAATACAGACTCGGATTTAGATTTGTGGTGAGAGGGCGAAAGAGAAGCAGGATGGATGGAAAGAAGAAGAAGGGGTAGTGGCGAGAGAGGGAAGGCGGGTGGAGTGATACAGAGAAAGGGTGGGGTGACTTGCGGTTGGGGCAACAAAAGGGGGAACTAAGAAATGGAGAGATTGATGTTTAACACTAGAATTACAGAATAAAGAAAACATGATGTACAATAGTCACAGCCACTGGTAACATTATTCTCACCAATCTATTAATTAAATCCTGGAAACGGATCATCAGGAACAGTCTTGTAAAGTAGTCAATATTGAAATAGAGGGAGTAATATTCTTTGAACAGATTGATTTGCTGGAACCACTGACCACTAATATTATAAATCTGCTGCTAATTATTTTTTTTCTCATGGCTTTTTTTATTATTAATTGGCTAACTGTATTGAATACTTTATTGGGAGTGCCGAATTGACTTCAGATAGTGAAAAAGACAGATAAGGGAAAGAGGCAGAGGCCTTATATTACAGATAGCTGTTATTAGAGTGCCCCCCCTTTTTTCCCCAGCAGTGACACAGAAATAATTGCTTTTACTGAAACTCCATTCAGTGTGGCCGTCTTTGCTCTGACTTATTATTCATTTTGTTACAAAGGCAGATAGAACACACAATTTTCAAGCAGATTTTTTTCCTGTTAGTATGACTTTTAGCTGTGAAAGATCATATGTGGAACAATTAATCAATTATGAAAAGAACCACAGCTCTTTTGGTTTTTGATGAATCAGTCTGCATGTTTTTATTACCCAAGGCCATCAAAATATGGCCATTGTGTATAGGGCACTGCAGTCTCGTTTGAGGACAGTCGCTAAAGTGGTAAAATATGACGTAAATGATGTAATTTCTCTACTTCCGGGGAAAAACCTCAGCATTTTCAATGGATTTTTGGGCAAATAGCATGCAAACAAAGTGAAAATGCAAAGAAAAGTGATGATGTGGTGGGAAAGTGGACGTGTTGCAGTTTGTTTATGACCCGGAGCACAAACATGTTGAGGCGGTTTAGCAGGCGAGAGAACGGAGCTACGTCTCCCATCTGCCTTGTTTTCCCTTCTCCACTGGGAACTGGAAAAAATACTTTACGGGACTGCTTCAGTGATTGCAGCCGAAAGAAAAACAGTCCACCATTTTTCAGTGTGAACTTATGCTGGTAGCGCAGGTCCTCATAAGTGGTCAAATCCCGCAAAATCACACACGGTTCAAACAACACTGTGGTGCTCTATTGGGAAGGCTTTGCATCCGTCCGTCTGTCTGTCTGTGTTCAGCATAAGTCCAGTCCTATTACTGCCAGAGTCTTCAAATTCACAGGGAACATTCTTGGGACACCGACCTTGGACAAGTTCAAAGATGGCTAACCTTGACCTATTTTAAGAAGTATTTTAAGAGGCTAAAAAGTTGCATTCTGTTTCATATTTTTATGCTATGAATCATGCAAATCCATTTTTTTTTCTTTTGAGTGGCGCGATAACAGCCAATCAGAGCAGAGTGGCACTGTTATGTCACTGACTGTTCTCTCTCTGGCGCTCCAAAACTGCTTCATTTATGTGTAAATATAACATGTTTCTCATATATTATGTAAATGGTAATGAGAAATAAACACTTCTAAAACTGAAAACACTGTTTTTGTAACCCGATAACACTCCTGGAGTGATTTACAAGACATCTTGCGGATGTCAGCGTGCATGCTAACTTCTGCTAACTCAAAGCTAACTTCCGCTTTTGTCAAAAGCTCATGTATGCGCACATGTACAATGACTTTAAAACATAAATAAAATATTGTTTATGATTAATTGAGTTTATTCTGCAACATCAATATAAACACACATTTGAATGTATCAGTGATACGTGGATAACACAATAAAGCATAAACGCTTATTTCCATTGTCGACCTTGTGGAATTATCACGTGACAAAATAGAGGGGCTTGATTGAACAAGTGCAAATTGTACATAAGAGAATAGACTCTTCATAAAATAACAATTAATGCATAATTATAATTATATATATGTATACTGTGTACTTTGCACTGGGATAGCAATTAAACAACTGCAAATTATAAAGAAGACGATGCTCATTCAGCCAAGGGTGTTTTTGCATTATATTTTTTCATTTTTTGAGGACAGACATTATTTTGGGCTTTGAAAAACACTGAGTGATTCATAGTTTTCTTACATTTTGTGGACCAAACATCTAATACAGCCATTCCTTATCTTAAAAAATGCCAGGGGCCACTTTGACATCTTTGACATTCCTGATGTGCACTCTGAACACCACTTTAATTATTAGTTTATTTTGTTAAGTGCTTTAATTCATGGGAAAGTATTATATACATTGTTATTATAATTATCTATAGGACTAATGAATGTGTAATTTTTCATTATATAAGTCTCATTGAAGTTTAAATTGCAGGACCTCCCAAGCTAGTAAAATAAATGCGACTTATTCTGGAAATACAGTAATTTTATACTTTTAACAAAATTGAAAAGCAAAGTCATTTTTTCTGATTCATTTTTAATGACCTCTCATGACGCATCTGCAATACTTTCATGGTCCAGTCGGGGGCCATGACCCATCTGCAGTACCCCAGTGGCCCCTTGTTGGGCCACGGCCCATGCTTTGGGAAATTACTGAACTAATGTATTATTATTATTATTATTAAACAACAGATTAATTAAAAATGAAAATAATTGCTAGCTGCAGTCTGATGAAATGTGTTACAGGAAATATGCCCTGAGAAATGTGTTAGGATTTTATTTTCTCTTTTTCTGCTGTGTGCAGGACTTAGTTCCATGTTTTGTTTTGTTTTTACATGGGGCCTTTTTAATTTTTGGCACTTTTATATCTGTAAAATATTTTTTTCTGTTGACAAAATTTGTGGATGCAAGTTTGAAAGTAATTGGGAGAATTTATGTTTATTTTGTACTGGAAAATTAACCAAAGGATAACTTTCAAATCAGAACAACTAAGACTAAGGAAAAAATGACTACAAAAAATGACTACACTGATTAACTAATTAATCAGTAAATTTCGAAAAAATCATCACTTGCAGCCCTACCTGTTAATGATATTTTTAGCTGTGATGGAAAATATGTGCATGCCTAATTTTGTGTTTAAATGCTTTTTAAATGGGCTGCGGCTGAGATATGATGCTCCACTGTGCCTGTTGACTATTTTCAGTGACGAAAAGCTGACTGGTATTTTCCTTTGTCACTGACACAGCTTTTAGACATTTTACAATCACTCACTTGCCTTCATCTCGGAGCCTTTAAACATTTCTTTCACATGTGGAAGGCGTTGTCAGTCATCAGCTGTGGTAGCAAAACCAAATTGGGAGAATTAGAGATTTTGACTGGCTGAGGTTTCAACAAGGCATTAAGTTTTTTTTTTTCCTTCCTTATTGTATACCTTTGATCAGCTCTTCACTTTTGTTGTCTGAAATCTGGATGAAATTGTTTCCCGTAAATGTAAAATATGGACAAAATGTCTGAGGTTTGGCTTAAATAGGTTCCAGTAAATGTTAGAGTGCCAGTTTCTAATGTTATTTGTCTTCCTGTCATTTTTCAGGTTGCTAAAGGGATGGTGGACTCTGACAACTGCGACGAGGCCTGAACCAGTAAAAAAAATAATAAAATAAAGCTGGACAACAAGAGCTGCAGACTGCATGAAACGTACAACTTGGACCTACAAACACGTCTGGCCAACTTCAAAACTGTAAATTTACCCAAGAGGTGCGACTGCCAAAGCTTGCTGACACGTTTCTTGAAGGAAACCCAAGGAAACAGATACCTTTTTTTGTTTTGCTTTTTAAATCTGTAATGTTCATAGACTATTGTGGAGTTCAGAGGAGCTGATAAAGAAATGGCAGGGCATTAGTGTGGGCCTGACACCTGCTTTCTGCTTTCCATTACCGTGTGGAATACTGAGGGCCAGTAGCCGATCTGCGCTGCTGGACACACCGCTGCAGTGCAGCGCCAAAACGAGCCACGTAGCCAGACCTGATGCCAAAGCCCGGAGCCGAACATGACATTTTTATAACCTGATGATCAGCAGAGGTAGGATGACATCACTATTAGTAACTTTTTACAACAATATTGCTTTATAATTAGATGGTAAATGTCATTCAAATTAATTCATGAGCAATATCATCATAATTCTTTACTCTAATTCCTTTATTATCCTGGAAACAGTTTATTATACCCATTTGATTTTAAGGGGGGAACCTTGAGTAATTATTATTGATTATTTTATGAGTAAAGTTGTGTGTTAAGGATTGTTTTGGATCATGAATTTAAAACAATTTTTTAGCACATTGAACACGAATATCTTTAGATTTCTTTTGAATTTTAAGCATTGCTAGTTTTAAAAATTTTTTTTTTAGATGACAAATATTCCATGATCACCTTTGATTATATCGTGAAGTTTACATAATCTCTGAACAAAGTTCAGATTAATGCATTTTGTTTTAGGACATACTTCTGTTCTTCTGTCATGATTTAAACATTTAACAAGAACAAATAACTCACAATCTGCATGTGATGTCAAAATAAATGTATGAACATGACACTCCTGGCTGTAAAAGCACAACCAGTTTTTGGAGTCACATTGCCTTCAGCTAGAAAGTGAACAAGAACTAAATGGCTGCTGTTAAAAAGGGCGTTTATGCAGAGCAACAGTGTTCTGAAAACCTGCCGTTAGTCATCGCTGTTGTAGGAAGTGACTGCGTGCGTCACATCAGAATGCCGCCGCCTGAAGCAACAAGCTGAGCTTTGCTGAGACCCAAGAAGCATTTTTATTAATATTGTTTAAATTCTGAAAATGCAGTAACGTGTTTACACCCAGCAATCCTTACGTTCATCCATACTATGAGGCGCGACTGAAAGCTGTTATTATTTGGCATTACTGAATGATGAAATTGAAGTAAATAATTGTGTAATTTCCTCAAATTGTGTTTAGTTCTTGACGTGTGAAGTATCTGAAAGCTTGCTAATCCGTCTTGAATACAGTTTGGATTTTTGTGACTATTTCAAATACTTTAAAGTCATATGTTGGTAAAACCACTATTAGCAGTATTACTTTCAGCTGCACTGTGACTGTGGTGAAAATAACCCTGTAATTATAGTATGACTTTTAATTGTACTTGTTTCACTTGTTAACTAACTTGTTTTGAACAGACCTACCGTTTACTGCATTTAAGAACCCACAGTTTGTTTGTTTTTTTGCACTACAGGAGATGCATTTGCACCAAGTTTAGATTTTTATGGAAGTATGCACAGGCAGTAATGCAGTAACAGTAAACTAAACATGATTGAATTTAAGCTGTGTTAATATTTTGTCGTGGGCAGTACTTGGACCAAACTGCCATGCTATATTTAATTTATCATGAGTGAAAATATTAGATTTATTTTTACTCTTCTTTTTTTTTTGTTGGCATTTTTTTTGCACTTCATTCAATGCCGTTAGTCATAAAATCGATAGTTGTTTGATAGAAGCAAAATTGTTCTGAAGCCTTGATAACTACAGTGCAGTCTTTAAAAAAAATATTGTCAATTTAATCCCAAACTGCCTTGTTAAGGACACCACATGTGAAATTTTGTTAAATTGTTATTTGTGTCAGATAACTAATGTGAAAAGAAAATGGAGTTCATTAGTCCAGTGTGTATTTGTGGTGGAGTCCATCTTCAAATGTGCACGACCGCTGAAATGTCAGGCATCCATAAAAAGCTTCAGTTTACTTACTTATACTCTTTAATGTAGGAGTAGTTAAATTAAGAGTGTATTTGTGTGAATTTACAGCCCTTTGTGTGCATGAGGCCTCTTGTGCACTTGAGTGCATGAATTTGTGTTTGTGCATGTTTTTCATTATATGGTGTAATGGCTTTGCTATGGTTTTCAGCAGTGCAAATTGAAGTAAGCTGCTTGATGCCTTTAGCTGTAATATTTGTATTCATGCATTTTCATGTGTATAATCTTTGATGGGCTAATACAAATCAGAATAGCCTTTTTCCCCAGGTTAGAGAAATTGAGGAATGTTATGAGAAACAAGTTCAGTCATGACTTAAAAAACTCTCCTCCAACTCGAGATGAAATAAGCATTTGACAAATTGATATGCCAGTTGCCAAGAAAACACTTGATACTGATAATCGTTTGTGACCTGTCAAGAAATTTTTTTCAACTACCCAAAGATTTGCTCAATTAGTTTTTGTTTATTTAAGCCCCTTTCAGACCAGGCCGACGTAGAGTTGCATAATTCGGCGTACCGACGCCGCCGACCTTATGCAGCCCTATGTGGCAATGCGATGAGGGATGCAAATGGGTCTGCGAAATGGATGCAAAAAATTAAAGGATTCATTTTTTTGCGGGCATTCACCATAGAGCACTGGACGCAGTGCTCTACGCAATTCTATACAACACTGCACTACTGTACACCATGCCTCCACAAGTGTACGCTACCCTACGCCAGTCCAGTGAAAAATCCTTTTTGTTTTTTTATCAGTACATACCTGCATTGCTAGAGTTTATTCATCCCGCTGGACTCTGCTGAACTTTGCTGGCAGTTAAGCTTAAAAACCACATAGGAAGAGGAGGCCGGCCAAAACCACAGAAGAAGAAGAAGAGGAGGTGGGCCAAAGCTTTCCCCCTCCACGTAACATATGCAGCCATTCCTGCATAACAGATGCACAGCACAGTGCAGCTCTATGCAGGTCCAGTGTGAAAGGGGCATTAGAAATAAATTGGTTTTAAATATCACTTTGTACATATAGGAGTGGGTGGCATCTCGATATTATGAGCTACCGATATATTTTAGAAGGTGACGTATAGATGGGACAATACCATAATAATGATATATTTTTGATGTTGCGTTATGACGACATGTTATTTTTCACCCCATTGAAGCCGTATCTTCCTCTCCTCTTCCTTTGCATCAAACGTAGGCAGGCAGCTGTCTCATTGGCTCAACCCTGCCCCCTCTATCTGAGGGGCTTTTCCTCACAACTGCACAACTTTCCAGGAATATGAGGTGGCAGTGTTCAAGTTAATGGCATCAGTCTTTCCAAAAAGTAGCAAAGATGAAAATGACATAGATACATCCTTGGAACGCAGAGTGAACAGGATGAAAATTTGGCCGTATAGGTTGTGTTTAGACTATGTGGGGTTTGGCTTCACAGAGACTCGGCTGTGTTTTTACCTGGTAGCAGAGAGAAAGCTTCAGTCAGAGTGAGAGAAAAAAGTGACAAGACAGTGACAGTCTTCACTGAAAAAATTTAAAGAGACTAACAAAATGTTATTTTGTGATTGTGTCACAGTGGTTAAGCTGTAAAACATATATAAACACTGACACACGACAGCAAAAGTTTAATCCTGATGCATTCCCTATCGACTGTAAATCTCTCTCCTCAAAAGAAGTGTCCTTTCACATCACTACAAATATGGTCTGTATTGCAAAAGTGGATTAATGAAGCTTTAAAATGCTGCAAAAAATTTCCCAAACTATTCACCCACTCTAGTTTGTATGTTTATTTGCACAGCTGTGCTTTATTGAACAGAAATAGAAAACCTAGGAGGTTTCATATTTGATTAGCCTTTAAATAAAAGTGCTTGTGACATGTGTGGCACTGAGTTAGAACTGAATGTTTAGCCCATTTCATATGAAATACATATAATATAATTATATATATATTAGGACTGGGCAAGTTAACGCGTTATTATCGCGTTAACACATTAACGCCGATAAATTTTTTTTATCGCACGTTAATGCAGGTTTTTTTTTGCCACAGACATGGAGAAGGGCATGAAACGTTTGCATGGCCATTTTAATTTTAAAGTGCTTCCAGACGGCGTGGTCGACAGAACCGAAGCCGCTAAAGTTCTCCTGAGTGAGCCCTGCACCGAGCGCTGGGGAAAAGTTCTCCTATAGCCGCTAAAGTTGTCCTTGCAGTAAACCGCGCACCAGCGCTGGATGAAAGGTTCTCCTACAGCCGCTAAAATTCTCCTTTCAGCTAGCTGCGCAGGGAGCGCTGCAGGATAATGGAGTGCAGGGCAACGTTCCCAGGAAGATTTTTAAATTTATAACCCTCTGAAACACTATTACCTGCATTTTGAGCACCAAATTGTGTGAAGAAAAGCCATAGTTTTTTATTATTATTAATCTTTGTTACAGCCTTACTTTAAAGCCAGAAGAAACAAGGCATCGGGCCAAAACACAATAGTGTAGATATGTGTCAGCAACATCAGAAGTGCGAATTTATACCCAGCCAGTTTATTCAAGAAAATCCTTATTTTTTTTCTTACATTAAATAACTTGTAATTAAAATAGTTTTAAGTCAAAAAAGAAGATTCTTTAAAAATCTTGGATGTTTGTCTGTAAACTTAAACCATAACTCACTGTTGTTGTTATTAACCCTGTTAACTGCAACTGCATAAACAAAATGCTGTTGCTATGTTTTTGCAGGTTATGGCACTTTCGTTCATATGGCAGAACATTTAAAATAAAATTGTGCTATGTACTGCTTTTGAATTAATTTTTGGATTTTGCGTATAACAGTGGAAATCATGCGATTAATTGCGATTAACATTTTTAATCGCTGCTCAGCTCTAATATATATGAAAATGATTTTTGGTCCCTATAGCCCAGCCCTAGTTCCACATTGTATGCAGCTCTAAACAAAAGGCACAGTACCTTAAACTAGTTTAAAACTAGCTACATTCAAGATAATTTGGTTTTATTGGTTTTAAAGTATTGTCAAGCAATGATTCACTGGTTAAGATTTGAAGAAACTTTAAAGTGGTTTGCAACCATATATTTTCTGCTTTTGACCTTGCATAAAAATATTTCAGTGGTCAACTCGTTTAATCTGTTTGATAATTAAAATACAGTTGAATATGTTTGAATTCTAGATGGTAGGTTGAGCAAAGCAGGTAATGTGACAATGGCTTCTTCTGAGATGACTCACAATTCATTGCTTTATGTCAAATATAATAAATGGTACATGTGACACAGTCTGTGCACACAAACTCAAGATATTTGGGATCTTATTTCATTGAGGCACACAGAAGTCTACCACTTACCCGTTACTTGATGTTTTTCATTTTATCTCTCTCGCACTTTTGGTGGGTTGTTCATTGCGTGGGGGGGGGGGGGGGGGGCAGTGACACCAACAAATTCTCATTCATGAGAGGGTACTACCCCCCTCCCACACACACACAAATGGTATTATCCCTCAAAACCAAACATCCAAACACAAAAATCCTTATCACGTCAAACTCTAAACATCTATCGATATTTTTAAAAACATTCAAACCAGGCCTTCATATTTTAATGTTGTGATGCTACACGTTAGCGCCATCTTGACTGTTGCATACTCTCAGTTGTATGTCTACTTGCCTATTGTTTACCACCCATTGCATACAGGACCAGAATGAGTTTTCAGCGTGATAACAGGTGTTTTGCCATTACTCATAATGCAGTGGGTAGAGTTCTGGTTTTGTACCAAACAGCATAGCATCTTATTCCTGTGTTCTGAAATTAATCTGCACAAATTAATTAATCTGCATCTGCAATCTGCAGTCTGTAATCAGCCAATTAGTGTGCATTTAGCGTCACAGCCATATAATAAAACAATTTATTGCCAAAGTTGCTGTTGTTAGAGGAGCCAAATATTAATACATTATTTTAGGATTCTCACACTTACCTTACAGTTGGTTGTCTGGATGGTTGTCATCCAGCACCTAAGACAGTTCCATAGTGTTTTGTTGTGGCGACACCAGTACATGCTCCCAGACCTGACCTGATCCCACCTGGACATTTTGTCTGTGGAGTCAATGTTGAAAACCACTGCCCAAACTGCTTGCAGCACTTTTAGGATTGTGGGTTTGATGCTAATGTCCGGTTGCTAACATTGTTAATATTTACTTTTACACCCACCCCCTTTGTGGCCTTGGGGGGTGGGGGTGGGGGGTGGCGGGGGAAGGCATTAATCAGATTATGACTGTTAATTGCTCAAACCTGGCAAAGTGGACCCAACTTTGTTTCCAATCCTTCTAACAATTTATCCTACTCTGTGTGGCTGTTCCTGAGTTTGTGTGGCAGTGCTTTGGTTGTAATCCATTAATCAGATTAGGTTAGCAGCTGACCACATAGCCAGATGGAGACCAGACCCCAAATCATGGTCCAGGTTCAGCTGCTACACGACATCATTACACTGCAACCCTCAGTCCTCAGTGTATCTGACTGCGGGTCAGGCAGATGACACTGTTGTTTAAGTCTGTGCATCACTGTAAGTGAATGTGCGCAAGTCTGGCTCTTTGTGAGACCCAACTTTTTAAAGTATATTACCCTATAGACATGCGTCTAAGATGACATGCGCTGAGATGTTTTGTGCTTTGGGTAGACTGCATAAGGTACTTACCAAAAGCGTTCTGTGCGTGTGTTTCTTAAGCCAATAGATCTGTGTATGTGTCACTACTTGCTCCCACAATAACATGTGCTGCACCTACTTACCTACAAATTTGCTCCTTAAGAATGTTTGCTTACCTATTTGTGTGTGCGCGCCTTTGTCTGGGTGCACGCAGACGCGAGCATCAGGGTTTTTTTTTTCTTTTCAGCGATTGTGTTGTAGCCAGCTGAACAAGTGTTAACAAGCTCTGTGCAGACGTTATTTATTTAATCCATATGCTGGTGAACTATACAGCTGTGTGCTGCATCTCGGTTCATTTGCACAAAAAGGTCTCTCTGCATTCCTGGCTGCAGCTGAGCTACAGGAAAATGATCGCCAATCCCAATATTGTAAAGTCAGCAAAGCCTTAAAGGAGTTCATTTTGTGCACCTTATCAGCAAGAGTAACAATGCTAGGAGTGTAAGAACAGATGTTGTTTCTTGCCAGAAATATCCAATCGAAGCAGAAGGTAGCACATTCTAGAAATTAAGCTTTTGAGGTCTTTAAGGAGCAGAGCAGGTAGCTCAGTGGGAAAAAGAGTCGGGCTGTATACGTAGACCTGCATTTGATTTCCAGTCATGCAGCTCGTCTGTATCCTTGGCGTTTGATACTTCATTTGCATTGTCTTAGTGCACCAGGTGTAAATGGGCACTAGATTCACTCCCAGAAATCCAGGGGTAAGCACCGTCACCAGTGGGCCTCAGGGCCTTTATACAGCAGAGTTATCCTTCTAACAAATGGCCTGTTTCTGTGCATGTCATTTTAAATATAAAAGAGCTTCTGCTTGAGTGAGATCAGGAGCAATGCAGTGACTGAGCAGTCAGTCTTCCTACTACATAGAAACTTATTTGACGTTGCTCAGAGTGCAAGAAGGCGTTCACACATAGACTTCTGAAATAAACTGCTTCAGGCCAAAAGTGGCTTAGCGTGGGAGAATTTTTATATTCAAAGAAATTGTTTCAGGAAAAAAGTGTGAAGATGTTTAAACGTATAAGACGAGGGCAGTACCCCTAGGAAGTATGTATTCCTATAGAAAACTAGGAGCTTTGTTGACGATCGTTGTTGAAGCTGGCGCATGAGAACATTCCGCCTTGTGATAATAAAGCAAGAAATGTCTGTGTATCTGGCTCGCATATGTGTAGAGTGTTTTGGTATTATTTATTTCTTTAATTTATTTTTTCCGTCTCTCCCCCGTGAACGCGTTAAAGATAGGGATCTGTTTAAGGCAGAGAGTGGCTCATCTTTGTTGATGATCTTTGTTGAACCTGGCGCGTGAATGTTCCACCTTGTGCCAGTAATGATGATGATGACTTCAAAATAAGGGTTTTGAAAATTAATCCCCAAAATTTTCATAACAAAGGATGCACATCATTGTGCCACACACAAGCCATATCCAAAAGCTGAGGCCAATCTGACAAACAGAGAGATATGTGAGCCACAAACACACACAGACACATCTTGCTTTATAGATAAATAGATAACTTTTATGGTGCACTCTTGATCATTACAACATTTTTATAAAAATAAACTAACTTCACTCACTTTTGTCATTTGTGTCCGATGAGAGAAATACCTTTATGCAAAAAAAACCAAACCCTTTCAAATCTATAAAATCGTGTGTTATAGTTCTCAACATGCAACATCTTGCATTTTATTACAGCATGGAATTGCTACTGATATTTTTTAATTAATGCAGTAACTATTTTTCATGTACTACATCGCCAGTAAACAAAGTGACACCTGTGATAAATAGTTACCCTGGAAAAAAAAATTCCCCAAGTATTTCAAGTGTTTCCATGTATTTCTTCAGATGTTTTTATATCCTTAATGTGTTGGTGATTTACAAAAAGTAGTCTGTCAGTATGATTTTGTTGTTGTTTTGAGTGTTGGGTTGACCTGTTCACTCTCACTCATTCATCCTTCTTTTTTCAAGAAAGGATTTCTGGATAATGACACAGTTGTCAAAGGTGAGTGTAGCACTCAGAAGCCTGATTTCCAACAATGTCTTAAAATGAGGAGGGTTGTGGAAATGAATAAATAAATAAGTAAAATTAAAAAAAAAACTTACCTTTTAACGTGCAGAATCAAACAAACAATACTGAGCTATGTGGAGGGGAAAGCTGATTTTGTACAACATGACACCTTACTTCCTTACTCAGACGACTGAGTAACTTTTTGATTTTCTATTTTTTTTTTCCGGTTCCGGTCCACACAATGAGTGTTTGCATTCTGCTCCTGTTGGCTATGTCAGTATACAGTATCATAACCTAAAATAACTTCACTGCTTGACCCTTCTAGCTGGACATCACCAGACTGAAGAATACTAGACACCATCTCAAAACTTCTCTGTATGTTTGCAAGGGGTGACTTTTTAAGATGTCAGAATCTTGACAGATTTGTAAGAGCCAGAGGACGTCTGAGGAAACGCAGCAGTGATCGTCAGATGCTCAGCCTGCTGACGATAGCGCTGCTGCCAGGTCGGGAGCAGCAACCGCACCGCAGACGCCAGGACGATAAACACAGAGCTACAGGGAGCTGACAGGCTAGAGACTCGTGGTGGTGCTGTTAGTAACAGCCAACATAACCGGCTGGCAGCCAGTTTGCCTGGCAGCACCAGACCTGTGTGCCAGAACAACAAAAACAGAAAGGCTAGGGGCTCGCACATCGTTCCAACTTGTAGTTGTTTTGCTCCAGGTGCCCACCGATGCCAGACCCAACCAAGTCAGGGACTCTGCTGCCATGGATTTCACACTGGTCTGTTGTGTTTGTTTGACGGAGGCGGCAGTGCCAGTGTAAAGGCGAGGGTGCACAAAAATGCTGCCGCACATAACCCAAAGAAGCACTGCCAGTGGCAGCAAACGCCAGTTTCTGTCCAGATACTGTGCACCGCCTTTTAAGGCTGACAATATTTTGAATAATGGTGATTGTTGTGGTGCAACCAGTTAGTATGTCAAGCGAGAAGGTGCCCACTTCAAGGTCACTCATGTCTGTTCTCCTCATACATCTGCATGAAAAAGGGCATCTGGCATAAAACATGTGCCAAGTCAACATGAGGCTCCACGCCAGATATGCTGTGTGATGCTCCTAAGCAAAAGTGGGAGAAACCAAAAGAAATGAATGAATCATGATCATTGCAGTTGTTTATAATTTTCTTGTTGAGAGTTACGCGGAGCTCCTCTGTGCATGACTGAGTGAGTGATGGAGTGAATGAGTGAGAGAGAGACTAGAGGAGGTTCTTGTTGGAGGTGAAGCATAAACTGCTGCAGTGGTAACAGAAACTATAAATCTCTCAATGTTATATTTTATGATTTTGCTTTGTGTGGTGAAAAAGTATGAACACAGACAGTAAGTTAAAAAATAACGAAAACATCTTAAATCTGGTCTTGGTTTGCTTTCTACTCCTCCACTGCCAGTAGTTTGAATAAATGGAATAAAATAATTTTGTTTTTCCATTAATTTTCTGATTGAGGGGGGCGTGCCTTTATCAGATCTAATTAAACTAAATCCCATCAAAGTGTGAACTGAATTTGAGATTTTAACACACATCAAATTATTGCTTAAATAATCCGTATTGCATTGTTTGACTGAAATGTCACACTCAGATCATTTTACCTGATTGTCCAGGACCTCTGTAAAGGGCAAACAGTCTGATCACAGTGGCACACATGCCCCTGAGCTGTTTTTACTCTGCTAATTTCCGTTGTTATTCGACGTTGTGAAAAAGCTAAATTATTGTATTTTCATGATATGTCTTGGCAACTGTTGTGCTTGTTGCACAAAGAGGATACAGTGATACTTGTTAATGGGCAAGTGCGGCTCAGGCGGTAAAGTAGGAAATCCCCTTTACTGAAGGGTTGAGGGTTTTAAACCCCAATCTCCTTAACCTCAGAGCACACTGACCCCATCATGGTGGTGGGGAATAGGGGACCCCCTGCGCACGATCATAGATTTTATTTTCCAGTACACCTAATTTATTTGAGAAACAGCCAGTTGATGCACCATATATTATTTGCTGCAACGTCAGTGTAATGAATTATTTTATAGCATCTTGAGTAATTAGGCTCTTCTGAGATTCCCATTTCTCTTACGAAGGAGGTAGAAAATGACTTCTTACCAGATGTTAGGGCAAACATTTATCTGTGTCTGGGTGAGATTCGTCTACCTCAGTGTATGTAGAAAAGTAATGATTGGAAATCCCCTGCATAAAACATTATTTTTCAACAGGTGTTCCTGAGTCTGCGAAGTCGATAATGTAATTTGTTCTTGTCACTGTACCAGACAAAAAAAGTAATAAAAATATAAATTTTGAACAGCATGTCATGTCACAGTGTGCGGCTGCTGCTCTCATTACAAGCTGTGGTGAAATTTTTAGTTTTCCTGTTTACCGCCTGCTTCATATCACCAGTAGATGAGTATAGTATCAGAAGTACTTTTTGGGATTGATTGTATCATATCTGAGGAGAACAGCAGTAGTTGATTCAGATACCAAGCTGTAACAAAGATGACACGCAGGATGGAAGTGGGGCCTCAGCATCTGGCCTTCTGAAATGAAGCAAACCTGAAAGTAGAAAATCTTGCAGTTTCTTGAATGGCCTCTTGAGGCTTACTTCAAAAGCGAGTTATTTCTCATACAAGCCCATGTTAAAATGCCCAGTTGTAGAAGAGAAATAAGGATGTTTATAGGCTGGTACTAAAGATTTTGGTCTCTATAGCTAGTATCCCACTTCATGATAACTGAAATTTTACTGATTAGTAAATTTGTAAAAATAAAACATCAGTTTAACATATTTTAAGATATAAAGTTATGGACAATTCCAGACAGTGGTATAGTTTTCAATATGATTGGAGCATGTTTTAATTTTCACCCATGTGTAATTGTTCAGTTAACCCCTACCAGACTGCCTATTGAAAATTCAAGTGGCCAATCAGTTTTTTTTCAAAAGAGTAATGTCTAAGGCATATTTGTGCTGAATTTGGTGCTTCTCTCACCATTTGCAGGATTATTTCTGTTATCTCTTGCACTAGATGGAGCTGTCTGTGTATTGCTTATAAAGAGCGCAAACAATCACTTAGATACAAACTGATGAAATTTACCACACCACAATCGGAATGTACAGAACATGTACAGAACACTATCACAACATGGGAGCGTGACTTAGCGCCGCTGATCTGTATATAACACTGGGTAGCTCATTGGCCAATATTTTTGAAGCAAACCGGCCACCATATTACCACTCGCATGCACCGCTCCAGAATGGTCTTTTCTACGGCTCTTTAACCAGTTCAATTCAATTCAGTTTTTTCAGTTTCAATTTATTTTCATTTATATAGCGTCACATCACAACAGAGTTGCCTCAAAACGTTTCACACAGGTAAGGTCTAACCTTACCAACCTCCAGAGCAACAGTGGTAAGGAAAAACTCCCTGTGATGAAGAAACCTCAAGCAGACCAGACTCAAAGGGGTGACCCTGTGCTTGGGCCATGCTACAAACATACATTACAGAACAATTCACGGACGAAAATACAAGAAATGCTATTGGCACACAGGACAGGAGGATCGCCAACACGAATACAACTCCCATCTCTGGATGGAGCTGCACCTTACACAGAGAGAAAAACAGAATCAGGCATCAGAAAGACAAAAAAATACTGTATAATTTGCCAGCATTAATCAACAAGAAAAGCAGAGAAATACTAAGGTGATCGCCAGCCACTAGCCCTAAACTTCACTAAAAGACCCAGAATTTAGGTAAAGTTGAGGCTGCAGCCCGCTCCAATTACTAATAAATAAAAGAGTAAAAAGCGTAAAACAAAACTGTACCAGTATGCTAGCCATATGAAAGGGAAAATAAGTGCGTGTTAAGTCTGGACTTGAAAATCTCCACAGAATCTGACTGTTTTATTGACGCAGGGAGATCATTCCACAGAACAGGGGCACAATAAGAGAAAGCTCTGTGTCCCGCAGACTTCTTATTCACCTTAGGGACACAAAGTAGTCCTGCACCCTGAGAACGTAAAGCCCGGGCCGGTACGTAAGGTTTAATTAGGTCAGCTAGGTAGGGAGGTGCCAGTCCATGAATCCAGTAATTCAAATTTATTTATATAGCACATTTAAAACACAGCTGCAGCTGACCAAAGTGCTTCACAATAATATCAATACAAAAGTGTAAATATTAACAAAGGAAAAGAATAAAAATAAATAAATAAATAAATCTAAAAATCTAAAAAACCAGGTGCACGCAATTTTATTCTTTGCGATTATGCCAAAAAATGCCTTTGTGTGCAGCTATAAACTGCGTAAATCACCAGTTCAGAGGCTGTGGACGAACATTTCACCTGTGAATATGATTGAAATGGAAAGTAATGTGCAAAAATATGAAGAGCTGGATCCATTATTCCAGCATATAGGAATAGATAGTGGCGTGGTTTGTGTGCAGCCACATGTTGAATTTTGTGTTGGACAAACTATTTTAAGACATTTATTAGGTCTACTTGTGAATAGTTTTGGAGCTTTAGGCATTGTTGCTCCAAGCTTTATTACTAATATTAGGCTAACTCATAGAGCTATGTGTAGTCATTGCAAGGGAAAACCAACTCTCCTGTAGCTAGTTCAGTGGTGATTTATTCTTTCAGTGCTTCTATTAAATAATCCACTATTACTGTATTATCCATCATGACTATATATATATATATATATATATATATATATATATATATATATATATATATATATATATATATATACATGCATTTTTTTATAATCTACCACATGTAACATATTTTGAATTTTTCAGCCAAATTTCTTTATATATAAAACCTATTTTTATCGCAGAAAAAATATTTGTAATTTATTTCAAGAGTCTAAATATACAGGCATTATACCATTTCCATTGGTGTTAGTGACACAGAGGATATTGTACCACCATGTAATAAAACGTACTGACACATTTGCTTTTCTCAAGTATTGGTGCCGATCTATCAAATGGATATCATTATGTGAAGGATATAGAGGTTTGAGTGAAATCTTTTGGAGAACAATACAGATGACTTTTCCTGTCATTCAGTTTTGCGGAAGTTTTATTACTTTGCATCGTTAAACTTGTATTACCAATATACGAGGTCTATTAGATAATAAACCGACCCTTTTATTTTTTTTAACTATATGGATTTGAATGACATGCAATTACACCAATCATGCTTGAACCCTCGTGCGCATGCGTGAGTTTTTTCACGCGTGTTGGTGACGTCATTTCCCTGTGGGCAGGCCTTGAGTGAGATGTGGTCCCGCCCTCTCGGCTGAATTCCTTTGTTTCACACGCTGCTCGAGACAGCGCGCGTTGCTTTATCAAATTTTTTTCTGGACCTGTGAGGAAAATCCGAGTGGACACTATTCGAGAAATTAAGCTGGTTTTCGGTGAAAAGTTTAACGGCTGATGAGAGATTATGGGGTGTTTCTATCGGTGTAAGGACTTCCCACGGAACGGGACGTCGTGCAGCACGTCCAGGCGCCATCGTCGGCCTGTTTCGACCTGAAAACATCCTAATTTAAGGCTTAATTCACCCAGGACGTCGTGAGAGAACAGAGAAGATTCAGAAGAGGCTGGCATGAGGACTTTATGCGGACATTCCACTGTTTAAGGACATTTTTTAATGAAAGACGTGCGCGCAAATTCGCCGAGTCGTTTCCGTGACGACTCGGCGAATCTGTGTGCGCCGCGACAGGAAAAACACCTCTGTGTTGAAAACCATTTGTAAAATTCAGGCGGCTTTTGATGGCTTTCAACAAGTGAGTAACTGAGAAATTGTTTAACAGCTTGGGCATGTTCCAACTTGCCCGTTAAGGTTTCCAACACGGAGGTGTTTTTCCTGTCGCGACCCCCGCGGTCGGGTCCGACCGGACATGCGAGTCTGCCCGCACGTTCTTTCATTACAAAATGTCCGTTAACAATGGAATGTCCGAATAAACTCCTCATGCCGACTTCTTCTGAAAGTTCTCTGTTCTCTGACGACTTCCTGGGTCAACAGAGCCTGAAATATGGAAGTTTTCAACTTGAAGCGGCGAGACGCTGCCGCCTCAAAGCGTAGATCGCCGTCAGGCGCCGTGGGCTGTCCTTACGGCGACACTACCAGACCAAAATCTTTCATCACCCGTTAAAATTTTTACCGAAAACCAGCTGAATTTATCGAATGGTGTCCACTCAGTTGTGCCTTACAGTTTTGAAAAAATTTTGATCAAACAAAGCAGCAGTCTCTGAGCCATTCCTAAACAATGAAAAAATCGACGAGAGGGTGGGCGACTCCTCACTCAAAGACTGCCCACAGGTGAATGACGTAACCGACAGGCGTGAAAAAACTCTCGCATGCCCACGAGGGTTCAAGCATGTCTGATGTAATCACAAGTGATTCAAATCCATATGGTTTTTGAAAAAAATAATAAGGTCGGATACTTTTCTAATAGACCTCGTATATATATATATATATATATATATATATATATATATATATATATCGATAAGCTTGCTGATGATTACACAAAACTTGTATAATCTTTGATTAAAGAATCATATTTTTTAGAATTGAGTGTTTGTCCCAGTGAGATATGAGTAATTGAGAATAAAATGATAAGAAAGTATCAAAGTACTAAAAGAAAGAAAAGAAGTAAATCAACCTATGGCAGACATAGATTAGAGGGATGAAGGTTACATTACCTGAAGAACAAAAAGAAGGAAATGAGAGAATCAGCTTGGTTATTACTCAGAATTGTTGACGTTCTTATAAACCGTCTGTGTGCGGTCCACATAACTTGCGAGTAGATAGTGCACCTCTTTTGCTTTAACGGTTTGTACAGCGTGAATGGGTCAATGAGTTATCCAGTGTTATATACAGATAAGTGCTTAGTGCTGTTAGCACAGTTAGCTGATATCGATAGCGCCACTGTTATGCCACAGTTACTGAGGCAGTAAGTAAGTTACAATTTTTAACAACTGCACCTGAGCCACCCATCATGAATACCACCACTCAGTCCTTAAATATATGTTTTAATAAACTAATTTCAATACAGTTCATTTATATAGCTTCAAATTACAACATAAATTGCACCAAATCACTTCACAATAAAACACCCTAACCAAGGTAGGTTAGGCAGAGTAAGTGCTGCCAATATGGTGACACAGACCCCCATCATTTGAGCTCCAAAACTGTATATATACAGCCTATGGTTTTCCCCAGTGGGAGTCACACAGCACCGGTTGGTACTTCAGTTTCAATCCACTGGAGGGCTATCAGAATGTGAATTTCATTGAGAATCTGTAGCTTGTAAAAGTAAGTCCCTTCGGCTGCTCCCTTGTTTTCATTGAGAATCTGTAGCTTGTAAAAGTAAGTCCCTTCGGCTGCTCCCTTGTTTGCACTCGGGGTAGTCACAGAGGGTCTGAGCTGGATCTGCATGTTGAATTGATGCCCTTTCTGACGCAACTCCACATTACATGGAGAAATGTGGCAGGGGTAGGGTTTGAACCAGGAACCTTCTGCACTGAAACCAAGTGCATTAACCACTTGGCCACCACCTAATAATCTGTAGCTTGTGAGATTCATTAATTGGTTAGTTGTAGCCCAACATTTGCCTGTGGTGCTTATTTTGTTATGTGGTATGTTAATGTTAAGTCTCAGTTTATGGGAAAAGACGGGTTCATCTGTATGTTTGAGTTTGCATCCTTTTGGACAGAAGGTTTTATATATTTGATCTTAACAAATCGTCAGTGAGTCAGTCAGCCTTGAAAATCAGATGTTTTCAGCACCAGCTGCTTTGGATCCCTCGGATATGTTTGACTGCAATAACAAACACTGTCGAATTTAACTCCTGAATCATTTCAATGCCAATTGTAAGTAATGGAACATGAAGGGTTCCATATTGTTAAGAATATTGGAGAACCTGCTGTGTCTTTGAGCTGTGAGGGGACACAGAGATTGGCAGAAAAATGGATTTACAGTAAGTGGTGTCAGAGAAAATGAAGCTGTGACTGAAACAGTTTGATCAGAACCCTTTCCTTTAACGTTGTTACTGTTAAATGCTGCATACCGGCTGACAGTATGCTGTATTCAAAGCAATGCCAAGAAAGAATGGAGGAAATTGAAGGATGTGGAACACTGAAGGTGTCAGAGGAATATTTGTGTACTTGGTGATGTCAAAACAGACTTTTCTTTTCTTGATGAGCTTTTTAATTGTGTTGTGTTATTGCTCATGTATATAAGAGACTTCAGTGCTTTTGTTGGTGAGCATAGGTTTGCTGAGCTTGACTTCACGGACGATGCTGTGATCTTTGAGAAATCAATGGAAATCCTGATTGCAGAACTTGAGAAGCTGAGGGAGGAATCTGAGTTTCTGAGTTTGTCTTGGATCAAGACTAAGATCAAGGCTTTTAATGATTGTCTGAACTCTGCCATCAAATGTGTATCTGTATATTAGGGCTGGGTGATATGACTTAAAATTCATATTGCGGTATAAATTGAATCACTTCACGATGAAGGTATACGAGGTCTGTCAATAAAGTAACGGACCATTGGCTGGGGAAAAAAAAACTGGCTTACCTGGAGGGTTGGAAACCTAATCACCCTCGAAGTACTCTCCTTGGGACTCCACACACTTCTCCCAGCGGTGTCGCCACTGTTGGAAGCATTCCAAAAACGCCTTTTTTGGGATGGCGCGCAGCTCCGCCGTCGTCGCAGCCATGATGTCCTCTCTTGTCTCAAATCGGGTTCCTTTTAATGGTATTTTAAGTTTTGGGAAGAGCCAGAAGTCGCAAGGGGCCATGTCAGGTGAGTAAGGTGCCTGTTGAACCACCGGAGTCTGGTTTTTGGTCAAATAAGTCTGAATTAAATGAGAGGAATGAGCTGGCGCGTTGTCGTGGTGGAGGCGCCAATTTCCTCTGGCCCACAACTCCGGTCTCTTGCGCTGCACACCATCACGTAGACAACGGAGGACATCCCTATAATACTCTTTTGTTATTGTTTGACCCTGTGGAGCGTACTCGTGGTGTACCACACCACGGGAGTAAAAAAAAACAGTCAGCATTACCTTTGTCTTGCTGCGCACTTGGCGCGCCTTCTTCGGTCTTGGCGACGTGGAATGCTTCCACTGTGACGACTGGAATTTCGTTTCCGGATCGTACCCATACACCCAGGACTCATCTCCGGTGATTATAGTGTCCATAAAGCTGGGATCAGTGTGAATGGAGTCCAGCATGTCCTGTGAGACTTCAACACGATGTTGCTTTTGCTCCGCCGTCAGCAACTTTGGCACGAACTTCGCCGCCACTCGTTTCATACCCAGATCTTCCGTCACGATGGAATGTGCCGAAGTCCTGTTAATGTCCACTTCCTGTGCAATTTCTCGGACAGTCACACGACGATCCCGCATAACCACAGCGTGCACTTTAGAAACGATCTCGTCATTTCGGCTCGTTGATGGCCGACCGGAGCGTGGCTCGTCCTCCACCGTTACGCGCCCGTCTTTAAACCGGTTGTACCACTCCTTAATCTGTGTGATGCTCATGGCTTCATCTCCAAAAGCCGTGTGGATTTTCCGAATAGTTTCTGCCTGGCTGTCGCCAAGTTTCTGGCAGAACTTAATGCAGTAGCGCTGCTCCAAGCATTCGGCCATTTTCTCTCAGGAAAAAATCCGACGAGGGGGGTGGAGCGCTCCTCCCACAAGCTGTGCTCACAGGCGAATGACGTCACCGACAGGCATGGAAAAACTCACGCATGCGCACGAGGGTTCAGCCTTGTGTGATGCAATCGCACGTGATTCAAATCCATATAATTTAAAAAAAAAAATAAAATGGACCGTTACTTTATTGACAGACCTCGTATATTGCATTCTAAGCTTAAGTGTAAAAATTATACTCGAAGTGTTTCTGAATGATTATATAGTCCCTTAGTAAAGCTAAATTGACAAAAAATAAAACGCAACAAAACAAAAACAGATATAATGTAATTCTGAGAACATTTATTGTGCAGAACTCAAAACCCAATTAAAACTCAGAACTCTATTGTACAAAATTTTGCAAATGAACACAAACACCATTTTTATAACTTACAATGCAAATATAAATTGTAAATTTCAAAAACATGCATAAAGTTATATTTATATTAAAATACAGGAAATGCTTGAGGTTTTTTTTTTATACAACTATGTACATGCAGTAAGATGCAAACAATTCCTGTCTAAAGCAAGACCTCTCTGACTTGAGTTGGACAGGTAATTTTGGACATTGGAATGACCTCACACTTTGTCATTCCTGCTTCTGTCTGCTTCTTAAAATTTACACTGTTGCAACGAGGTTTGAGCATGCTTGAAACTTCTGCAACACAATCGGTGCCTTACTATGTCATCATGAGGCATATGACAAAGTGTTATACACATTATTGTCTCAGAGTACACATGCTCTTTATTTGTATTTGATATCACAGATGTGCACAAGTGGTGCACTCACCTGACACCAGATAAGGAGTGGTGTCCCTATCCCCTGCTCTATCGTTCATGCATGATGGGGTCCAGGACACCCCAAGCCACATATCAGACCACAAAATGTTGCACTACTTATAGGCTCTCCTTTGCTGCAAGAAGCAGAATATTATTGGAATATGCATAATGTGGTTGTTCTGTCAAATGTCAAAACCAGACATTGGATTTGTAATTACAAGTACTCGCAAACGGCTGTACTGTCAGCAATTTCTGGCAATATAGCAGTGGCAGAGTAAATGGACATTGTACATTTTTTGTAATTTTACATCCCTACAGTATCACAGGGGAGTTGAAATGAAATAATCAAGATGTGCTTGTAGTGCTTAGTAGACTTCCAGCTTTAATTCATATGCTTTCCGAAGTGATTGCTGAAAGTCAACATTAGAAGCACATCTTGATTCCTTAATTTCAACTCCATGGTGGTGTACAGAGGCTAAAAGTACCTGACTGAATTTTGGCCACTGTGGTGATAACCAGTCACACCGCACTCTTTTGTCCTTGAAGAGTTCCAACTTTTTTTTTTTTTTACAAACATCTGCTCCAGCTGCTTGGTGAGAAGATTTATGACTACCTCTATTGGAATATTAAAGGTGAATACGTGCTTTTAGATGTGGGAAAATAATGAACCTCGAATGGATATGTGTCCTAGAATGCTTAATGGTGAGCTGGCATATGTGTGTGTGTATGTGTTTTTGCTCACACTTGTGTGAGTGTGAATGTGTATTTGGTAATCTCCATGGCAGGTTCCTCGCCATTAGCGCACCACTGAACAAGGCAGCAATTCATTCAGCAGGTTTAACCGTCTGGTGTGTGTGTGTGTGTGTGTTGGTGCTACAAAGTGCAGCGTGTGTGTTGTTTTTAGAGAATTGTTTCCGTACGCTTGTCTTCACCATATGGACTAATGTGGAAAAAGGCCCCTTTAGGGGTCTGTGTGAATGTGAATATATATGTGTGTGTGTGTTTGTGAGAGAATATATTGGTGTGTATGAATGTATGTCTAGCGGCCTGCTCTGCCCAGACTGAAGCTGTAAAAACAAGAGTGACTATATCGGGGAGGTGATGTTTACACAGATTTCTCTTTCTTACTCTCTGTTTTGATCGTATTGGTTTTCTCCTCTGGCCTTACACTTTGTATTTATTTATTTGTTAAATTATGAACGCTATCACTGTGGTCTAGTCTTCTTTTTTTCTTCTTTCTATCATTGCCAAATTAGCCAACTAATCACTTTACATTTTCCTCTACTGATGTTTTTTTTCTCTTTTGTTTCTTATTTGTTTTTTTTTTTCCTGTTTATTTTATCTGATTGTTGTACGCCACAGGGCCATGTTAATGAATTCTGGGGTTAACGAGCTCCTGCTAATGATGGCGCACTGATTTTTCGCACACAACCACGTACAGACTCACATATCTCCACAGACTGCATGCATGCACATGCACACTTCTTAACTCATTATTATGCCTCGTACAAACAAAAGATCGGTGCAGTGTACATAGTAGAAATCACTCTACCTGTCTATGAGTCCTGTAAGCACAATTCCTCATAAACCGTAAACCGAAACTTCACACAGTGGCAGCACACAATATGAAGATGCAAATATGATAATAAAGGAACCAAAGATGACATCTTTACAAGTCCATAAATCCAAAGATTTTTGTTATAAAAAGAGATAAATTGCACATTCTTTCATTGGAAATGTGAAATATAAAGCAAGGAGTGTTTGGTGTTTTTTTCATTGATTAGAAGGTATCATTTTTCAGTCCCTTGACTAATCATTAGGACTGTCATTGATAATGTTTCCAAATATTTTATGTTGACATATCGACATAACATGCAGTATTATGCAGCATAAAATACAGTCATTTTTATAGTAATAATAAATCTAATTTCTAATCCACTTTACATTTAAATAAATCTCAAAATGCTACAGAACAGAAACAATAAGAAACAGACAAAAAATAAAAGACATAATTAAAACGATAGAAAAATAACAATAAAAAAGTGTATATCATTAAAAACAGTGGGTAAAAAGTTTTCAGGGCCTCTGTGGAGGCCTCAGATGAGGAGGCAGGGTATTCCACAGAGGAGGGGCTGCACAGGAGATTTTGACGCATAAGTCACTTCAAAATACAAATTGTAGCGCCAACCAAAAAAGTAAAAAAAAACAACAACAAAAAAAAAAACCCAAGTTGTAGTCAGGAAAATAGAACATATGCAAGTTGGTTGATTAGCACCACATGGAACTACTATCTTGTTACTTGGTTGTGAGTCAACGCTCATTTGCACTGAACAGAAACAGTTGTTTAACACACTGCACAAAAATTTTATTGCATGATTGAAGTATTTTTAAAGCATGTGTTGAGTTTCATGAGAGATACACATATATTACCTCAAGGTCATGTGAACATGGAACAGTGGAGCAGCAAAGTATAACAGGTGTCTTGAGACATGAGTTAACTCAACAAAACTCTGTGCATTTTCTGAATTTGGGCTACAGATGAAGAGAAAAGGCTTCTGGATGCACGGCTTTGAGATGCTAAATTCCACTAAGCTTTATTGGTGAATAGAATCTGAATTGAGTGTCGACTCCGGTCTCTTGCTAGTTCTCCTGGTGTGAACTCTGCTTTAATCTCTCCTTCTCGCTCTTTCGCTCTCCGCGGTATCTTGATATTGTCTGTATTCTACAGCGACTTCCAAACATTTACATTTCTGCTTTCAAGTGCTGTTTATATATGGCTCTTATCTACTATCTAACACACACACACACACACACACACACACACACACACACATAGACAGTGAATCAAACCTTGAGTCGTCCTGACAGCCACACTGTTGCTATGTCCATAATAGGACAGGAGGAGAGAGGAGAAAGGCAGGAAGAGAAAAGAGTGCCACAGAGGGGAGAAGGGTAGGAGGGTTGGGTAATTTGCCACCAGAGTGTTTTGTGGGGAGGTGAGGTGTGGACGTTTGATGGCTTTAGGACACAGACTTTCTGTGATGCATCTCCTGGAGTGAAAATTCTCGTTTCATCTCCCCCTTCAGATGGCGGGGTCAGCATCAGAGCTGGTGGTGGCTCACAGGTTCTCAATGACTTGCTCAAAGACACAGAATGATGGGATCTTCCAGTCCCAGGGGAGATAAGTTGGCCTTCTAGGTGGTGGAAGCTGTACTTTTCATTCGCAATCCAACCCTGCATGTTTGAATGCTGACCTATCTTGATAAACACTTGACAGTTTTCCTGCATTGTGAGGGAAAAAAAAAGTGCTTATGGGACCTGTGGCTCCCTCATTTCAGTACTCTGTAGGCCAGGATAGAAGAGGTCCTGCATACTCTGCATACAGATGTCAGCACATGAAAAGACCGGAGCCGAAGCAGGAAATGGCTCAATTGGAAGTAGGCCACTGCTGTTGGTAAAGCTGGTCTTTGACCTTCATTTTTGTAAGGGTGACCTTGCAGGCATTAGTTTTCTAATAAAAGAATGGCCTTTTAACTGGTGAACGTGCATCTTCTTTGCAGCTAAGTTCCCGTCTGACTCTCTCAGACTGCTCAAGGCTGTTGTGAAGAGTGTTAAGGTGCAAGCAGGAAGTTACTGTACACATAATGCATGAGTGGAAACATTGATTGTTTTAGCATTGCATACTAGAGGTGCACTATGTATCGCTTGAGAATCGTTATTGAGGTGTGCACATGTGCAGTGTCACATCGCATTATGTGCACTGTCAAGTCAGGCAAATTAAATTGAATCAAATATGTCGCTCAACTTTTTGCAGGTTTTTTTTGGGGTCTAGTGAATGGCATGCAGGCTCTGCATATGATCGAGTATATCAACAGCCCCATAAAACTGACCTCAAAGGTATGATATTGCAATTTATTTACTTGAATTTCCCATTAGCAAAATGCTCCGATTTGACGTTCCCACTTATCAGCAGCAGTGTATGCTTAGGACTTTTATTGTGAAAGGTTTGAATGGAAGGAGTGTATCTTTCGGTTGCTTTGTATTTGATTGTGAAAGAAACTCTGCTCATAGTAGCCAACCACAACTGTCCTGAAAATGAGGGAGTAAGAGGAGCAAAGCAAACCTGCCAGTTGTGTGGAATTATTGTGAGTACTTGACGTAGGGATGTCAACATTCAATCTCAAAGGTTAGTATCGGGCCCGATCAATGTTGTTTGATCAACATCAGCTTTATAAAACACAAATCTTGCCCTGATTTGTCTGTGGTCCGTTTCGGAAACATCGCGCTGACGGACACATCTGGCTTTGATTTCAATCTCATGGCTTCCATGTATACTTTTAATTGCTGCTTAAATGTGCCAATTTCTGTTGACATTTCCTGTTAGCATCAGGTTGCTTGGTTGCTTCAAACCACCCATTTTGTTATGTTGCTTTTCTCAGTTTGCTTGAGTCCTTGTAGTTTCTTACTCACAGTAGATCATTTTTTTAGCCAGTCTTCTTCTTCTACGAGTTTTTCTTCTTTTTCTTCCTCTTCTGCAGAGCTACTTGCTGGTTGGTAACATATTTGCACATTGCCATCACTAACTGGATAGTGCGTGCGACCACCTTCTCCTCCATCTTACCACACTTTTAACTAACATTACTGGCACCTAGTGATCATAATCATCACAGCCAACATTTGTCGAAGTGAATGCTACAATAATGCTGCAGTAGGACCACATAAACCCTTTTAAAAATAAGGTTTATATGGTCCTTCTAGCATACACATTGGATTGACTTTAATGCGTTTGGTGTGTGCCCTGTGCAAAATTGGAAAATACATGCATCAGCTCGGAGCTTGGCTTCAGCAGATTCTCTGCTCATTGACTCTGCTCAGGATACTTGATTTGGACGTCTTTGTTTGTATTACAGCACATTTTTGACAGAAAATGAGGCAGCAGTCATTGCTGACAGCGAGACTTGGTTCCAGGAGCATAGGTTCACAGATCCGCATGGGTATACTCTGTGTTGAGGGTACGGTGGGACGAGCATGGGCTCTGTTGGGATAATTATGTGTTTTAATGTGTACAAACAAGCCACCATCAAAGTGGCATAAAGGATGTCCCCCGGATCTTGCGTGTGATTTCATTTTTGCAGGCCTGAGCCTTAAAGGCAATTTGATACAAATTTTACTCTGTTCTGTTAAATAAGACTGCCTGATGTGTGCAAAAAAGGTCATTTTAGACTTTTCATCCAGTGGAATCAAATTGGGGTCAAAATGTGTTTGACAGCAAGTGCATCATGTCAGAAATGCTGTCTTCTTAAAGGTAAGAGAAATAGAGATTTTGTCTCCAGGAACCAGTGGAGCATCATATCATCAGATCTGACTGCTTTCCTGTGCTTACCTTGTGACAAATGGCTCAAAATTGATGTGTTTGTGGTTCTATTTATTTGACAGAGCTTAGCTATTTTGTTTTATTGAGGTTTGTTGAATTTACTGCTTCAGAGGGAAACCACAAATGGCTGGTTGATAGAGGAAGGTCGGTTACAGACCAGGAGAGGGAGTGATTGGAGAGTCTGGATGTGAGAAGAAATAGGTGGAAGGAATCTCAGCGCTGCTTCTTGTGTCACCCTGGCTTTTTGCCGTCTTTGTTGCTGATGTTTATATGTAGGTACCCACTCGCGTTAATTTAGCAGCTCCTTTCTCCTTATCGGCCTGAAGTTCAGAGTAGAAATTCAAACATGTGAGATGTGATGGTTATCACAGACTGTTTGACTCAGCGCTGCTTTTAAGGCAAAGAATTCACATCTTGCTCTCTTTCTATCTCTTTGTTTTCCCATTTTGGCTTTATCTGTCTAAATATTTCCCACTCTTGTTTTTCCATCTTTTGCATCTCTCTCTTTCTCTCCCTCCAGAAAGCTGGATTGTTTTTGCCAAAGCAGAATTTCACCTTCACCATGCTGCTGTAAAATGTAGCTAATGGAATCTTTATTCCTTTGTTCACTGTAGTCAAAACGTAAGTTTATTTTGAATTCCTATTTGATAAAAAAATTAAGAATTAAACCGATAAAACAGATTAAACAGCTGTTTGAGGTCTCTGATTAATTTAAGCCTCAAACATTTTTTGAGCATTGAGTGTGACTGACATATGTTGATGGTCTGTGTCATACAGGATCAGAGGTTAAAACAGGTGTTTCCAGTCATAATTGGTGTGTCCTCTGGGACTGTCTTGTTGGCTCTGTAGTCAGGGTGACAACACATACCACTGCAATTTCACATTGAGTGATTGCAATTCAGTTTTAGCTAGAAAATGTGACCTTAGTTGTTTTGATTGTGCTGTCACATATATGATAGAATCCACAGCAGAGGGGTGTCATTTCAGAATATTTTGACAATGATATTGTGCTGATCTTGGTAAATTTACATGTGTGATTTGGTAAACTGTAGGTGATTGAGGTTTAAGCCTTGGTGGTGTATCGCGTTGATGTGACACTTACAATTTGGTGCCGTATAAATAAGTGGAGTTGAAAAATTAATTGTGGCTCTGCCCTATAATATTTGACATGGGACAAAAACATTGTAATCGGTCCAGTGTTAACTCAACACTGGACTAAACACTTAAGCCCTAGTCCCACTGAATAATGAAGGATGAATAATGAATAATGCATGTTTTTTTGGGGTATGAGTCCAGTTATTCAACAATCGTGGGAGAATAGGGGGTCTTAGAGGCTCTTAGAGGCAGAATATTCAGCTAATGAGACTCATCTCTGAGCGTGGTGCTGATTTCATGGCTTTATTATTTGGTGGGACCAAGGCTTTATACAACACTAGTGTGTTGCTCATGGGGATCCACGGACTCCAGATTGGGTAGGCTAATGTTTTAAAGGGTGGTAATAAATTATGCAAAGTTGTTATAATGAGTTGGAATGGCTCATGAGTCTAAAATGTTTTTAGAACCTTAGACCAGTTTTTAGAAGAACTCAACCCTTTTATTTCCTGTTCATAATTTTAAAAATATTAATTCACTGTCTTAATGTATTTACATAGCCAAGGACGTAATAAAATCATTGGCATTTATTTATTTGTCTGTTTCTTGGTAGGATTATGTCAAAACTACTGCACGGGTCTTGAAGACATTTTCACCACAGATAGATATTAGGGCATGGAAGATTCCACTGAATTTTAGAGGTGATCTGGATCCGGATTGGCAGACATGAGAAATCTCTGATTGCTCTTGTTACAATCATCATGGGATGAGGGTGCCATGGGATGACGTGGGATGAGGGTTCCATGGGATGAGGTGCACCACATCGCGTGGCTGATGTGGAGGAAAATAAAAAAACAGCTGTATAATTAGTGAATATCACTGGGTTGATAGAAATAACACATAAAAGGAGATGCAATTCAGAACCTCGTGGTTAAATAACCCTGGTTAAAAAAAAATGCCACTAAACCGATTTGAACCCGCACAGTCTGATTACCAGTCGGAAACTTTACCACTGTGCAACAATCACTGTCTTATAACAGGAGAGTGACATGGCTAAAATCAGCAAGCAGATAAACGTAGTTTCTAAAAAAAGAAAAAAAGCGCTGTGATAACTGACCAAACGGCATTTGGTATGGCATATTTCTGCTGATATATGACTGAAAGTGGCGTATTTGTCTCACTGTTGGCCTGTCATATGGTCCTGCGGCACACTGCTCTCTGTCCTGTCAGACAGATGTGACGTTCAGATCACCTGCTGCATGTCCACATGAACTGGTGCTCCGGTCCAGCTGGAACAGTCTGTCAATGTGCGCGCTCTCCAGCCCATCTCAAAAGTAATATATGTTTTTATATATTTCGATGTGAGGACAGCAAGCACGCACACGCATGTCTGTCAAAACACAGTGCATGTTCTGCAGCTCTGATGCCCAGAACCAGAGTTGTCAACAGCTGCCACGCCTCCGTCCTTTCAGCGCACAGACCAAGGTGTCACTCTGTGATCAGCTGAGAGGCACCTTGCCTGCGGGGCCGTGCGAACCACACGCATGCACGTTTTGGGGGGAAGTGGGGGGAGGAACGCGCGACACACGTACACGTATTGTCGGGGGGCTGACACTCTAGCACATCACATGTGCACTCAGCAACTCCACAGTCATGGGGCACTAAGAGAAAATTCACATCCAGCTTGACAGTGATTCTCTGCTGACTGTTTTCATGATGATGGTACGAATGGCCACACATTTTCTAAAAGCCAAACGAGCGGTTTTAGATGTTCATGTGTGTCAGCTGGAATTTGTCCGACACCTGCCGCGAGAGGGTTCGATGGGCTCACACAGCGCACACTCTGTCTTTCAGTCGCTGGTGTGCGCAAATAGTTGTAGTAACAGCTGTACGAGGCACTCGAGCCAGCTACGATTTTACACATTTTGCATTAGATTCCTGCTTCATGCGCACTTTATGCACAATTTGACCAAATTCGCACTATGTGTGAAGGGGCCCTTAGGCTGGCCACAATATGATGCTTAACTAAACTGACTAAACCAGCTGAACTACAAAAACACAATAAATCAATAACACTAACAACACTGTTAAACTAACATGAACCACAATAACAAAATTTAAAACCCCGAACTCCCATGGTGCATTGCAGCACAATGTCCATTGTTCACTGTTGTTAGCTAGTATCACAAATTTCTCCAAAAATATTAGTCCTGTCAACTTTCTGTTTTTACAGTGTTCATCCTTTACCCAAAATACATAAGCACACCAAATGGCAAATGTCAGCTCTCCCCAGTTTCCCCTTTATTGAAGCCATACACACACACACACATGTGCCCACAGTGGCCATTTGGCTACTATAATATAGGTAGTGGCATGAAGCTAGCTAAGAACACTCACAGTAAAGTTTTTCATGTTGCCACTGAATAAGCAAAAATTGTCTGATCGCAGAATTGTCTGGTTGCATGGAGAGAATCCCTCCCATGCTAAATGTGTGCACATTTATCTCACTAAATGTGGAAAAATAAACTTTTTCAAAGTAAAGATTAAACAGTTAGCTGCTTACCTTAGCCTCATGCCCATTCAGTGGCTCTGGCCTCCACTAAGTTACTGCAAGGCAACTGTCGAAACGGGGCTCCTACCTGTCATAAGCAAAAGAATGAGCCTGTAGTTGTCAACTTTGTAAGAAATCAATGGAGGCCAGAACTACCAAATGGGCAGGAGGCTAAGGTAAACAGTATAATCAAACATTTTGTAAAGTTTCTCTATCTTTAGTGTTGTAAACATGCATGTATTTACTTACGTAGCAATGTACTCCATGCTACCAGACACTTCAAATGACATTTTCACTTATTCAGAGGTGACAAAAAGCAGTTTACTGCGAGTGTTTTTAGCTTCTCCCATACAACTTCAGTGCATTTACCCCATGACAGTGTTAGTGCTCTCAGTTAAAGCTGGTTTGATAAACATATTTTTGTTCCAAGTGAAACTATGAACCCCAAACCATCTAAAAATAGAGCCCAGCTTAAAAAGTTTCAGAGTTCTTGTTTAAATTACAAAGGTTGCTGTGCCACTGTGATTCAAAGACTTTTACAATAGAACTTTTTGATGTGTGGCTTTTATGTTAAAATACTGTTATTGTGAAGCACATTCAGGAAACATGTTATTCATGCTAGTTTTACATTTTCCATTTTCCTGCCATCATCAGCACAGATGGGAAGAATTGTCCACAGTAGCTCTCTTCATTATTTTACAGAATAATCTATGAAAGATTCAGGCCTTGATGGGTTTATATAATTGCTGGGGAAACCCTCGAAACCTGAGGTTATTGAGAAATTTGCCCTCCAGTATCTGTTTTTAATTTCAGTGGTTACTGAGAGGTACGTTGTTGGTGAACTTTGTTTTTTGTTTTTTTTTGCCAGTAGCCATGCATGTCCCATTGGAATCTGTAGAAATCTGTATCTTGCAAGTGTTTTTACTCCAAAGTAAAGGTTGTAGGATTAGCAGTTCCTGAGATATACAGTAGCATAACATACACAAGTGCACGTGCAGATTGTCAGGAAGGACTGTAGCAAAGTGCACTGCTTGCAATTTTTAAACTTGTTCTGTACCTGTGTTGTCTGTTTAGTTATGAAATGAGCATGAAATATTTCATGCACTGACAAAAATTTTTTTGTTCATGTCTAAACTGCATGTTCTGCTTTAGTATGTGCTTATTATTTTATGGTACTGTCCATTGTCCGTTATGACCTTTCATTGGAGTAAACGGTTGAAGATGGGTGAGTGAGGGAGTGTCCATTGTCCTTCCGTCCATTGTCCTGTGCCTCACCCACAGTAACAGTATTTGTGATTTATTTTTGGAGATTACCCCTCCTTAAATGTTTTTAGAAACATGCAGAATTTCAAGTCCGACAAGGTAGGTGTGATAACTCTACAGTGATTTGAAGTGGCTTTAATCACTCCTATCTTTGATTTAAAAAAAAAAAATTCTGTGATTGTATATTGGGCAGCGCAGTCTTGTTTGGCGCTACTGGGGTAAAATGTGACGCATATGACGTAATTTCTCTAGTTCCGAGGAACAAACGACAGCATTTCAGTGGGGTTTTGGTCAAATTACATGCAAACAAAGTGAAAATGCAAAGAAAAAGTGACAATGCGACGACGTGGGAAAGTAGACATGTGTTGCGGTTTGTTTATGATCCGGAGCACAAATGTGTTGAGGCGATTTTGCAGGCAAGAGAACGGAGCTAGCTGTGTAGGCTAACACTCACGTGACGTCTCCTACCTCCTCGCCTATTCTTCTCCACCGGTCACGAAAAAAAACAAAACTTTTCATGACTGCTTTGGTGATTGCTGCCGAAAACAAAACCGTACACCATTTATCTGTGTGAAGTTGATGATCTCTCTGATGTTGTGTATATATTAAATGGAGGTCCCCATAAGTGGTCAAATCCCACAATATCACGGAGGGTTGAAATGAGACTACGGTCTCCTATTACATTGTAAAACATACAATACGTATAACTTCAATAGCTCTATTTGTAAATTCATGAAGAATTAGGGTGATTTGTGGAGGAATCCCATCTGCGCAGAAAAAAGTCAAGCTTCTCTTAATGAATTACCTGATTTTGGTCAACATCATCTTTATCACTGATGCTGATTTTGTTTTTGTAGACCGTTTGTTTTTTTTCCTTCTCTCTCCCTCTCTCTCTCTCTCTCTCTCTCTCTCACTGTCTCTGTATTAATTTTTGACGCTGTCTAAAGTTTCTTTCACAGTCAAAGACAACACAAAGGAAATATAAGGTTCTTCCATTCTTATCTTTCACAGCAAAAGTCCTAAATAGAAATGCTGCTGACCAGTGGGAACTTGCATAAGCTCAGAACATTTTGTGAGGCAACAACACCATAAAATAGGTAAGAGTAATTTTGGGTTTGTATAGTTTTCTTGCAATGCTGAAAAGTGATGTCAGGCAGCTCTAGTGAGCAACATCTCTCAAACATCCTCGTGGTGCAGTTCAAGGTTCCACTGATTAAGGAGCATGATGGCCCTGTAATTTTAGATCAGCATCACTGCTTTACCTGAACTAGAGTGGCCAAGCAGTGTCATATGTTTGTGGAGTTTGGTATGCCTTTAGGATTGTAGGATTAGTATACAAATAATGAAGTTTTATGAGTGAAATGGTAAGAACATTTCATGAGGTGAAAGCTGAAATGTTCCATTCAACTCGAATAGAACATGTCTTTCATTATTTGTTTTATATAACACCTAAAACAAATCCTTGTGATTTAATATTTTATTAATTTATAAACCAGAGGGACTTACATTTTGGTGTGCGTCACTGGTCCTTTGAGGTCAAGAAGTTCCAAACAGTCTGACATGAACTTTAAATAGCAGTCCAATCCAAAGTTGTTCTCAGTCAACTTGCAAAAAGTCAGAAAGTTCAAAACCAATCCAATGCAAAATTCTTTATTATAACAGTAATTGTGACAGAAATGAGTCAAACTCTTCATCTGATAGCACTTCTACTTCAGCTAGAGGCATCCCAGCGAATACTGCACATGTTTACGGCATACTGGATTTGTTTTTTTTGTTTTTTTTTTTGTTTTGCTTTTTTGTTTGTTTTTTTTGGTGTTAGAAGAATGAACACTGTCAATAAGCTCTTTCAAATCATTGTCTGTCATCAAAACAAACCCCGCCATGTTTGTTTTTAAACTAAGTGCCGTCGCTGTGTGACAGGTTGCGAGAGTGCTAGTGTGAGTGCACGGTCTGTCAGTGCTTGATTGCTGCATGCACGCAAACGCAATAAGTTGTGTTTTTACGTTAAGGTGGTCGTGGCATGCAATGGTGCAAAACATATTGAACCAAAATTGCATGGTAAATGGAACAAAATTGCAAAGGGGACAAATGAACAATATCACTTGACATACAAACCACCAGTCAAATGACAAGGATCTTTTTAGGCATTTATAATTTGACTTGACTGATGTATAACTGTGATGCATAGCTGCAAGTAAAAATGTTAAATGTATTTGGCAGGAAGGAAGACTGCCTAACGTCAGATAGAACTGACATTTATACCTGTAGCTAATTTCCCCCTTGATGCCCACACTTATTTAACATTTTTGATATTTCGGTTTGGCCCCAAGGTTATGATGCATTTTCAAACATGTAGAAGACACAGTCAGAGGTGCTAAAAGATGTTGAAAAGATGACAGTCTAAGCACGCCAAAGAGATGCATCTTTTTTTTTGTTTCCTGTCATTCATCAGAGAAGGGGATCAGCGGAGGACTAGACAGATGAATAAGAGAAAAGAAGAGAAAGACAGAGGGAAGGGCTGGGAATAAAATAAGAGATGAAAGGATTTAGGGTGTAGTAACAGCCAGATAGATTTAAGCACTCATCTATGTATGCACGCGTCCATTCTTGTGCTTGAGTGTGTGTATTTTTTCTGGGTGTACCAGCAGTTAGATGGGTGTGAGAACAAAAGCACGCATACCTGTGTTCTCATTGCTGATTTACACCTGAATCTCTTACAAATCTTTGACCTACTTAAAATATAATGACCTAGATGAAGATGCATGACTAATCCACACCAATCAATCAATCAATCAATTTTTTTATATAGCGCCAAATCACAACAAACAGTTTCCCCAAGGCGCTTTATATTGTGTGACCCCCTGTGAGCAAGCACTTGGCTACAGTGGGAAGGAAAAACTCCCTTTTAACAGGAAGAAACCTCCAGCAGAACCAGGCTCAGGGAGGGGCAGTCTTCTGCTGGGACTGGTTGGGGCTGAGGGAGAGAACCAGGAAAAAGACATGCTGTGGAGGGGAGCAGAGATCGATCACTAATGATTAAATGCAGAGTGGTGCATACAGAGCAAAAAGAGAAAGAAACAGTGCATCATGGGAACCCCCCAGCAGTCTACGTCTATAGCAGCATAACTAAGGGATGGTTCAGGGTCACCTGATCCAGCCCTAACTATAAGCTTTAGCAAAAAGGAAAGTTTTAAGCCTAATCTTAAAAGTAGAGAGGGTGTCTGTCTCCCTGATCTGAATTGGGAACTGGTTCCACAGGAGAGGAGCCTGAAAGCTGAAGGCTCTGCCTCCCATTCTACTCTTACAAACCCTAGGAACTACAAGTAAGCCTGCAGTCTGAGAGCGAAGCGCTCTATTGGGGTGATATGGTACTACAAGGTCCCTAAGATAAGATGGGACCTGATTATTCAAAACCTTATAAGTAAGAAGAAGAATTTTAAATTCTATTCTAGAATTAACAGGAAGCCAATGAAGAGAGGCCAATATGGGTGAGATATGCTCTCTCCTTCTAGTCCCCGTCAGTACTCTAGCTGCAGCATTTTGAATTAACTGAAGGCTTTTTAGGGAACTTTTAGGACAACCTGATAATAATGAATTACAATAGTCCAGCCTAGAGGAAATAAATGCATGAATTAGTTTTTCAGCATCACTCTGAGACAAGACCTTTCTGATTTTAGAGATATTGCGTAAATGCAAAAAAGCAGTCCTACATATTTGTTTAATATGCGCTTTGAATGACATATCCTGATCAAAAATGACTCCAAGATTTCTCACAGTATTACTAGAGGTCAGGGTAATGCCATCCAGAGTAAGGATCTGGTTAGACACCATGTTTCTAAGATTTGTGGGGCCAAGTACAATAACTTCAGTTTTATCTGAGTTTAAAAGCAGGAAATTAGAGGTCATCCATGTCTTTATGTCTGTAAGACAATCCTGCAGTTTAGCTAATTGGTATGTGTTCTCTGGTTTCATGGATAGATAAAGCTGGGTATCATCTGCGTAACAATGAAAATTTAAGCAATACCGTCTAATAATACTGCCTAAGGGAAGCATGTATAAAGTGAATAAAATTGGTCCTAGCACAGAACCTTGTGGAACTCCACCCACAACACTAAAAAGCGTTTGATAAGTTCAGATATGACAGGTGAGATAAGGACATATCAGGCTTCATTTTATACGTATGCATGTCAATGTGTGAACAAAATAACTCTATGGGTTTTCATCTGGTTTGGACCAGACCTGGTGAAATGATTCAGGGACAGCCTCAGTCATTCAAGTGATTTCATTTTGAGAGAAACTTTGTTAAAAGTCAAGGTCATAATTTGTACCCAATTCTTACATGTATGACAGCCATATCCAAACTTAAACTCACCTTAAAATCGGCTCACCCAGACCCTTAATTACAATTTTATTTGACACATGCCACTAAGAAACACATCATCTGTGGCAGATTCAGTGATACCATTTGCTATTCCCTAGTCAAAGTATTTCCTGATCAACCTATGCTTCAGATCATCTGTCTAAGCCACCTTGGTTGTGCAGATATCATAAATAAGGTGTTTTTTTTTTTGTTTTTTTTTACAGTATATGACTTCATATTTTGACTTATTTGTGACTTCATCATGATGTCACTTGTGCTAATTGAACACAAATATATTCCTGATCAAAATAATGCTGCCTTTACACATAATGACGACAAGTCACAAATGCCTCAAAGTACACATTCTTGGCCGCTGATCACAAATGTGATGATTTGAGGCAGAGACGTCAGGTGTCCTCAGGAACTGCTGCAACCTTTTACCACGCGTTACAATTAATGGCACGTGTTGCTGGTGAATTATCAGAATAATGGTCAAGAATAATGTTCCGCGCTGTTCCGCATGACAGCGCATCGTTACGTTCTCTCATGTAGTGAATGAGGAGAATTGTCTCCACACACACACCCATATTCATCCATCAGCTGCTGAACAATTCAGATCGCTCCAGTTTGCTCCTCAAAATCCACAGCAGAAGAACTTTGTGACTGCATGCTTAGTTGGGCTCTGTGCCATGGAGTGGTGCACAGAGGAGGAGGAGACTGAGAGAGCCAGATGTGTGGCTCCACGCGGCTCTCGTCTCGCTTATTTTCCCAAACATCAGGCACAGTAGCAGCAGCAGGTGGAACACCTGCAGGAGCGTGCTGAGGCGCATTATACGAAACTTTTAGCCGACTTGGTGTCACTGTCCTTCAGCATACTGCAGTAATAAAACTGAATGCGATGCAGCAGAGTTTAATTGTGTGCATGTCAGAGAAGAATGCTGTCACGCTCTATTAAGGATCGCCACTAATCAAGATGGATCAACACACTCAATTGCGACCTCCACGACATGAATGATGGTGGTGCATGACATTCATGGAAGATTTTTTTGACAGCCAAAAACATGCTCCACGAAAATCATGACTATCACGCACTAACACGCACTATTAAGAAACTTATTCAGATGCATTAAGTCACGCTAACAATGTCAGGAATGTGTCAAGAATGACGCAAATATGACATTTGTAATGCATCTTGACTGTGTGTAAACACAGCATAACATGGACCTCCGCTGATCCGGTGTGGAAGTTCGATTTGTGATTGGCATGTTTGGTTTGACAAAATGTATGTCAGATGTTCTTGCTGACGCAACCCTAGTCTTTTATCTGGGCATGGGTCCGGTACTCCGAATGCATTGGCTTGTGCACCCAGTGTGGCTGAGACTTGACAAAAGTTACACTGTATGCCATTCCTGCTCAGAATGCACTGGCTGCACACACCATGTTGCCTGGTTCCATTCAGGTTTATTTACTTACAAAGTGAAATAACTGCCTGGATCACAGAGCAACAAGTTTAACTTATGATTTTGTTGATCGTTGTTAAAATTGAGGATCATTGTTGCACGTGCTTTACATGTAAAAGAAATGTGCCGAAATAATCAAAGAAGACCCCCGACGTTGTGGGATGGTGTGACTTTGTCTACAACAGATACAAGATGCATCACTCTGCAGGTGTGCTGCCACTATTCAGTTTCTCTTCAGCTTCATTACAGCAGGATGCTGTTTCAGCAGCATTCATCAGACCATCACAAGCCATGTTTACTGTCTCAAGATGCTATCTCATTTGACATTTTAATTTTTGTTGTGTTGGAAAGTATTACTCATTGAATAAAGCTAAATTCAGTAAAATAGCTACTCGTAAAATCTGTACAATGCCTGAGGAAGTCCAACATGAAGTAATCTGTGGAGCTACGGGGAGTTTGAGCTCAGACAACTAAATATTTCAGGTACTGTAATGTTGCATTGTAAATTTCAAAGGGATAAAGGTGTATTTCAGATCCTTTGATGTGAAGTGATGTGGGACAGCTGTGGGGCTTTTTTTTTGGCCTTCAAAACAAAGAGCACTGGCAAAGCTGCTGTTGTTGATACAGCAGTTGAGAGCCTGTTATTTAATATTTATTGAAACAAATCACTTGTTCCTTCTTTTGACCTTTGGGTATGCCGCTCATGAACTTGAGGAAGGATGGAGTCTGAAGGAAAGATTTGCACTGTTTCAGTTTCTTCCCACTAGTTAGTTTCACATATATTTGGACATGACTAAAGGGTTTTCTGTTCAATTGTGAAGGACATAATGCACATGACCTTGTATGACAGGCTCTTTATTTCAATTTGAGAATAATTTACAGTGGCTAAGAAAGGCACGGAACACACACTTGGGCCTAAGGACCTTGCCCAAGGGTCCTTAATGATTCTCCGGTTGGGCGGGGATTTGAACTGAAGATGCTCTGGTCTCAAGTCCACTGCTTTAATCTCCTGACCATCACCTGCCCAAGTAAACTTAACGTAGCTTTGCTGACCAGGGAGTTAGCAAGATAATACAGTGCTGTGATGCACGTAACAGTCCGTCAGTTAAATTCCTCTGTACAGAGACCTCTTAGCGTTACTAGAACATCTGTTGTGTTGTGGCTCTTTGCAGTGTGTCTAGTTTTTGGGTACATTGTGTGAATTTGAAGCAGATTTATCATATAGTTGCACACACTATTGTTTATATTTGTTAGTATTCTTTGCTTTCAACCTTGAACCAATCAAAGCAGTGATCGATCTGCGAATCACTGCTTTGACAATCAATGAATCATTGATTCATTGTTTTATTTCGCTTTATCTTAATCTTTCCCCGGTAAAACCCTAAAGAGCATATGTCTGTGAGGAATATTTACCTTTTTTATGTTAAACCGACCTGTTATGTTCTTCTGAAACAGTTGATAGATGTATGTTTTTAACTTAAAAATGGGACCGATGCTAACGTGTTAGCATGTCTATGGTGTTTTCAGTGTTAAAGTTAGCATTAAGCTGTTCGCGTCTCAGTCAGCACATTTGTGTGCATTTCTTTTCTGTATAATAATTATACAGAATAATAATTATGCTTAACGTTCGTTGTTGTAAAGGAGTCAAATTATATTTTTAAAATTTATTTTTATTAATATATTAATAATGGCAACAGCAACAATAATAGTAATAATAACTCATAATAACTAATAATGCTACAGTACAATTTTAGAGAAAGAGACAAAAAGAACCTGATGAAACGAAACACAACAGAAAAGATTAAACCAACTAACATTGAAAATAAATAAATACATATAGAAATAAATAAGTGTTTCCTGTGAACACGTCTCTTACAACTCAACTTCATCCCTGTTTTATTTAAGTTTAATGACAATTTGTTTTGGTCAAATCCTATTTTCATTTTGTTAATTTCTTCAGTGATTTCCTCCAGAACTATTTGCATCCTAGTAAGAGCAGAATACTACTGGAATGAGTTTGAATAAGGAAAGTTGTTTTTTTTTCCTCACCAAAATGGATGCTGCACTCACTGCAGTTTATCATCTGGAATAGCCCCAGATTGCATTTCAGAGCTGCTAGAATTCAAACATTTTCATGCAGGTGGTGTTTGGGGGTAATTTTGTGTTACAGCTTTTTTTGTTTTTCACCACTTTCATCCCTTAATATGTCAATCGTGAGTCACTTTTGTGAGGATTAAAGTCAATAACTGTGACTCCTGTCTTGTGAGAAAGAAATGAGAATCGTCCTCCGTTCTGTTCACACAACTCCAAACGCTGCGCGGCTCTCTGCCAAGTCAAGTTAGAGCAATAGAGTCCAGTCATAATTAATAAATTCAAAGCGAAACTCTGTTTAAATCAAATGACACCTCTTTCCAAATGTTGTAATACAAACAAACTGCAGTTGATCAAAATGTTTTTTCCTCCCAAAACGAGACGTCCTGCGCTGACGTGCAGCAGCTGGCTGAGCTCAGCTCAGAGGTATGGAGAGACATTCATGCAAAAATATCTGAAAGGAAATGCTTTTGACAAAAACTACAGATTTTATTTATTTTTATTTATGTCCAGAAATCAAGGATCCAGGGACCAATTTAAAATGTTGTTGACATAGAAAACCTGTAAAGCCTACATTTAGTACACAGAAAATTCACAAGAGGTATCGATAAGGAATCGGATCGATAAGTGGAATCGATAATGGCATCAATATCGATTAAAATCTTATCAATACCCATCCCTAGGTACAATTGCCTGTTTTTGAATTGATGCAGATGGGTTGTTTTTGTATTTGATTTTTCTGCATTTGTTAGTGTTGTAGCCTCTCTCTGTCAATTTAGTATTTATATTAAAAGCGCCAAACTGTGTAGAAATTGCATCAAATTATGTGTGTGGTGCTTCAGCAGTTGGGCATTTCAATTCAGCTCATTTTATATCGGGTCAGATCACAGCATAATTCGCCCCAAAGCACTTCATAATGGTAAAGTACAACCTTTCCAACAACCCTGAGCACACATGTAGACAACAGAGGTAAGGAAAAAGTCAGTTGGATTTTTTTTTAAGGAAGAAACCTCAAGCAGACTCAGAGGGGTGACCAACTGCTTTGGTCATAGTAACAACACCACAAATTTAATAAACAAAGTACAACAAAGAATTGTCAAACATTCATATTAGAGATTATGGAAATAAGCACCCAGTAGGCATCATGGTCCTCTGTTTGTCATGAGTGGCAAAGTTCACTGTGATACCAGATACCACTTGCTCAGACAGAGGCACAATAGATGGACACTGCGATGATCCTCCTCAAACATAAAATCATTGTGAGGTGTTTCAAAGCCAGATGTGTGTTATTGTCTTATTTCATTCACACATCAGCAGAAAAAGTTAAACATACTGGAATTGCTCCTAGATGCCAACCAACCAACCAACTGACCAACAAACAAGCGAAAACTGGAGTTCAACAGGTTTTCTTGATTTGCTACAGTGCCCTCCAAAAGTTTTAAGCCCCTTGGTATTTCACACATTTTAATCATGAAGCTGGATAACTGGTGATACAAAATGCTAAACACACACTGTGCACAATATCCAGTCATAGCCACAGAAGCCTATAACTTTTTCTGGGTTGCTTGGGTGTCTTGGTGGCTTTCCTCACTCTTCTCCTTCTTGCACAGTCACTCAATTTTTTTTAGAACTGTCTACTTCATATAGATTTACCATTGAGTGACATATTGTTTGCATTTCTTCATAATTGATGTAAATAAAGTTCAAGACATATTCAGTGACTTGGAAATGTTTATGTATCCATCCCCTGACTTTCTGCAGAAAACTGGCAATTAAACTTATTATTTACAGGCATTACACCAAAGTCACAATATACAGGAAAATGTTGCAAGAGCTGCATGGTTTGGGCAAAATTACATACTTGTGATGCTTTTCTCTAACCACTTGTCCTGTTACTTTGGTCTCTTAATAACTGGAGGAAAATGCAAAAAAAGTGCTGCAATTACTCGACCTTTCACCTGATTTAGTTATAATTTCTCACAATCGATCGATGGCTAATAATATATATATATATATATATATATATATATATATATATATATATATATATATATATATATATATATATATAAAATCGTTTACAGTGTTTGTGTGTTGAATTGATCCTCAGTAAAAGTTTACAAAGAGCCTCAGCAGAGTCCTTCAGTTTAAAGAACACTTTTGGGTTGTGCATGTTGAGGATCTTTTATCTCAGACTCTGATGTCGCAACGACCTGCAACTTCCCCTCAAACAGGAAAAACGTACTGTCTGTCTGTGAGGAGAAAAAGAGAAGGAGTAAGAGGAGGAGAGTGTGGCTGTAAAGCAGCAGATGGATAGGCGCTCGTAAAAGATCCGGATGTTTTTTCTTCTTCTTCTTCTTCTTCTTCCTCCTCAGAATTTCTGCTCCACATCTGTACCACCGGGCGGCAAACGAACAGCTTTAATTAGGAAAAGAGCTTTTATCATTTTTAGCAAAGAGGATCATTTTACATTTGAGCTCGCTGAGGTACCCACTGTGTGAAAAAGAAAAGGATACTTCTCTTCTGGAAAGAATGCACAAATGATAGAAGAACCTGAACTGGGGAAGAGTCTTATATTTGTGTTTTTACTTATTTAAAAATGCAAGGATCTGCAGAATATCTCAGCAGAGTTACCTTTGGAAAGCACATGTGGGTGGGTGTTTTTTTATCTTGTGTGTCTGTCCGTATGTAAACAAAATAACTTGGAGATCTTTGATCCAATTTGGATCAAACTTGGTGAAATGTTGGAGGACAAAATGATTTCATTTTAATAAAATCATTTAAGTGTATAGGCTACTGGTCAAGTTTAAACCATGGCTCAGTGAAGCTATTTAGGATGCTGATTTGGCAGAATGATTACTATTAAACCCTAATATGGAGTCACATACTGTGCATCTGGAAAGTATTCACAGCACTTCATTTTTTACACATTTTGTGATGTTACTGCCTTATTACAAATTTATAAATTTATTTTTTCCCTCAAAATTCTTCTCACAACACCCCATAATGACAACATGATTTTTTTAAATGTTGCAAATTCATAAAAAAAAAAAAACCTAGGAAATCACATGTATGTAAGTATTCACATTTTGCTCAATACTTTGTTGATGTGCCTTTGGAAGCAATTACAGCCTCATGCCTTCTTGAATATGATGCCACAAGCTTGGTGCACCTATCTTTGGCCAGTTTTGCCCATTCCTCTTTGCAGCACCTCTCAAGCTCCATCAGGTTGGATAGGGAGTGTAAATTTGCAAAACTGTAAAAAAAAAAAAAAAAGTTTCACATTGTCATTATGGGGTATTGTGTGTAGAATTTTGAGGAAAATTAATTTCATCCATTTTGGAATAAGGCTGTAACATAACAAAATGTGGAAAAAGTGAAGTGCTGCGAATACTTTCTGAATGCACTGTATTACCCTTCTATTATTCATGTGACTTTCGTATTGATTTTGAAAGGTCAAACTCATTTGGAATTGCAATTTTGTAGAGTTGGTTAAACATGTATTTGTTGTTACTATAGCACACTAATATGAAGTCAAATATCCCCTTGCAATTGCTGACATAATCTTTGACCTTGGGTGGCTTTGAAAGGTCAAATCCATTTAGAATGGTGATTTCTAGGAATTGGTTTCACGTAAACTTATGGTTCCTATTAAACATTAACATGCAGTCACATATTGCCCACCGTCCTGTTAGTCACATGACCTTTGGTCTTGCATGCCCTTTAAAGTTCAAACTCATTAGGAATGAAAATTTTGACAAATTGGTTCTAGATACACCAATGGTTATAATGAAATATGAATGTCACCTTTCTATAGGACAAATGACCTTTTGAGCTTGAATGTCCTTGAAATAATGTGGAGCCAAGGTCAAATCGGTCAATTTTAGACAGATTTATTCAAATATCACAGACAATAGAAGCATGTATTCTGGTGTCACAGAGTCACAAATCAATAATGTGTCAAACATGTAAGTCACATCTTCTTTTTTTGCTGCTTCAAGTCTTTTTCATAAGTTTCATCCTTGGGTAAATCATTGTTGAGTATATTTTTTGAAGTTCTTATTTGTGTTAATACCGAGTGGGATCTGTATTAATTATCTAAGAGCTGCTTGTCTACATCTGAGCAGAGCAGAAATCTCATTTCCATCAGCTGTCTGTGCATGTATCTGTCCGTTCGTCTGTAGGACGGAGGAAATGAAAGCTCAGACAGAGCCCAAAGGCTTTCCAAACCGTCTCAGTGTCTTTCCCAGCACATCTGAGCACATCTGTGCTCATAAATAAGTGTGTGAGAAAACTTCAGTGTTGAAAATGAGGACTAAATGCACAGTCTTACTCTGTGTCATTCTCAAGTATTTCAATTCATATGCACACACAGAAGTGCACATTATGTACATTTAGGCGCAGACTGAGGAAGTGATTGAATCTCAGCTTTCATTGTGAAATCTTGGGCAGTGCTTCAGCTTTCTTCCTGTTTCTATTGTGCGCGTGTGTGTGTGTGTGTGTGTGTGTGTGTGTGTGTTATACAGTGTGTTCTGCAGTGTTCCTTGTATTTTTTCATGTTGTGATGTTTTATGCCCTTTTAAACAATATTAGATTATCTGTTTGATAAAGCTGAGCAACGATCAAAAATTTTAATTGCAATTAATAGCATGATTTCCATGATTAATCGCGATTAATCGCATTGTTATACACATAATCCAAAAATTAATTCAGAAGTAGTGTATAGCACAATTTTTATTTTAAATATTCTGCCATATGAACGAAAGTGCCAGAATGTTTGTTCTTCAAGCACATAACAGTGTTTTGTTTATGCAGTTGAAATTAAATAAAAATAAATTACGGTTACCCAGTGGGTTCACATTGTAAAGTTGTGGCTTGCGCAGTCCTCTCCTTTATGGTGCATCGTGAGGGAATCTCATACGTGCCGTCATTTGTTGTGATTCTCAGAATGTCTCTCAGACTGACGTCATCCAAACACTAATCGGCCTGTAGTCTGTAGCAATCCATTTCGCTGTCACATTTGTGAGCTTCTCTTGCCTTTGTTTATCTATAGTTCTCCCACATGCTGCATTTAACGTAGTTTGCCGAAGCCTTGCGCCGCAGTTTGTTTCGTTGAATGATTTGCTGGTATCAGCTGTGTGTGTGCTGCTTTTAGGCGAAATTTAAGACTCAAAGTACCGCACTGATAAGAAAATTCAGCTGTGCAGTGGCTACAAATAACTTTGGTTCTGTCGACTACGCCATCTGGAAGCACTTTAAAATGAAAATGGCCATGTAAAAGGTCCATGCCCTTCTCCCTGTTGGTTGGTTTATCCGCCAGTTGTTTTCTTTTCCGGTTAGGGGCTCATCACGTCGGTTCCTGTGAGCGCGGCAGAAGTCAGCGACAGACTTGCAAAACAAAAGCCTGTGGGCAACAGACTCTTACAATAAAAAAAATGGTTGGTCTGTTGAGTGCCGAAATAGGTACTTGCGGGGGAAACTGCTTGGGAACATAAGTAGCTGTGTGTGTTTCTTTATGTAGAACAGGAGATGTGTTGGGCAGTGGGGCATCCACCCTAAAACTCCACATCCCAGTGCAGATCTTTACTGGATCTAACGTGGTGACCGGGGGCAGCTGAAAAACAAACAGCATTCATGCAATGTGTATAAATTTTCACTTGTTTTATGTGGGATTGTGTGCGTTTGTGTATGTGATATGTGTTTCTTGATTTTTACAGCATCTTTTAGGATTTTTCTTTTTCACATTTCTGTGAATGAAAAGTCATTGCTTCATTCATTTTTCAAAGTGATGAATGCAGTTCTAAAACAGAAAGGGAGCAATTTTGAAACAAGCTTGTTGTGGATGTTGCCTTTTGTGTGTGCATGCAAGAGCGATTTCCTGGTTGCTCCCCAGTAACCCTGAGCACTGATCACAGGAAGTTGAGAGGAAGTTGTTGGGTCTCCTTTGAACACACACACACACACACACACACACACACACACACACACACACACACACACACACACACACACACACACACACACACACACACACACACACACACACACACACACACAGCCTCCTTCCACGCTTTTGCACAAGTTAGGAGAAATGGTCGTGACAAGTGACTGAAAGGTTGCAGAAGAAATGGTAGATCATTCAGATATGATGGACTTTTGTTCACATCCCACAGTCTTGCTTTTATTTTTCTGCTCTACTATTACTCTGATTAATGCAGAATTCACATGTTAAGCTGTGTTGGTGTCTTGAGTGTGCACAGCCTTTCTTTCTGGCTTATGTTATTGATGGTTGGAGTGTTAGGTTTGTGTGCCCCAAGTGTGCACAGTTAAATTATTCCCACTAAATCAACGTCCTGAGACACATTCCAGCTTTGTGTCTTTGAACAGACATGGAGGATGTTAGGATCTGTCTTTTAAAAAAAGAAAAACAATTCTTGCTGTATCTCTCCCATTAAAAGAAAAGGATCTTCCATAAGGGCCCCTTCACACATGGAATTGCACATGAAGTGTGCATGAAGCAGGAATGGTATGCAATACGTGTAAAATCGTAGCTGCCTCCAATGCCTCGTACACCTGTTGCTACAACTATTTGCGCGACATGTCACCTGGCCAAATTCCAGGTGACATGCACGAACATCTACACCGCTTGCATGGCACTTAGAACATGTTTGGCCGTTCGCACTGTTAACACAACAACAGTCAGCAGACAATCACTGTTGAGCCGGATGTGGAATTTGTCTAAGTGACCCACGAGTGTGACTTTGCAAACAGACACAGTGACACGTTAGTCTGTGCGCTGAATTGACAGGGGGTGTGTCCACCGACAGGTTCACCTGTGGAGATGGTTCTGGACGTTGTGGCTGTGGAACACGTACCATGTTTGGATGGACATGAACTAACAACTGTCCATTGTGACGTGCGTGTGTCTGCTTGCAGTCATCACGTGGACATACATAAAAACATATATAGCTGTTGCAATGGGCTGCAGCGAGCGTGCGCATGTTGACAGGCTACCCCAGGTGATCCAGACCGTCAGATAACACGCAGGGGGTGATCTGAATGTCACGTCACCCATGTCAGCTCTGTTCCACATGCCACGGTGTCTGTCCTGTGGTGCACTGTCCAGAAGACACGCGTGTCAGGCAGGACACGCGAGCAGGGCTGGCTAGACACGCCGGGTTCAGCCGATGTGGACATGATAAGAGCGCCCTGCTTCATCATTCATGTCATTTCATGACTGTACGTCTGTGACCATGGATCATCTACAGAGGAACAGATGGTTCATACTTGTGTTGCACGCTTGATAAGAGGGATTCAGTAAAATGTGGTGTTTTTATATGGTGTGTGTTTTTTTTTTTTTCCTTCCCACTGTCGCCAAGTGCTTGCTCACAGGGGGTCGTTTTGACCGTTGGGGTTTTTCCGTAATTATTGTATGGCTTTGCCTTACAATATAAAGCGCCTTGGGGCAACTGTTTGTTGTGATTTGGCGCTATATAAATAAAATTGATTTGATTTAAATACGCTCATGTCCTTCTTGATATCAGGCGTTTTCCTGCACCTTTCACAGGACAGCGATGGTAGCTCAGTGGTAAAGTTTCTGACTGGCAGTCAAAGCTTTTGGAAAGTACAGGTTCGAATCCCATGGGTGGCATTTATTTATTTATTTTTTTCGCACTGTGTTCCTGCATGCACGAAACCATTGCAGCATGTATTTTTATTTTTATTTTTTCAAGCAGCTGCGCAGTGTTTTCCCACATGCATGAACCGTTGGCTTGATGTTATCATGGTTCCCTCCTGTGAGCTGTTCCACCGTGATTCGCCCTGAGTTGTAGTTATTCGAACTATGTGTGAAGGGGCCCTAACGTTTGCAGTTTTGATGTGGTGTATTTTTCAGGTGTGTGTGTGTTGTATTCTGTATTTAAGATGCAAGATAATGGCCTTATTTGCAGTTGTCGATAAGCCGATATTTTTAAACTCATTTTGCTGGATGTCAGTATTGATGTACACACCAAAGTTTCTGGAGTACACAGTAAGTCACACCTTTTTTTCCTTTATTATCAGGACTCGTATATGCTGCTATCGGGAGACGGTAGCAGCTGACCAAGCAGCTCATCCCTCACTTCCCTATCCTCATCCAAGTCTTGTAGCTCTTCCTGGGGGCATTTGCAAGCCAGCTGATTCCTGGGAAAGTCCCATATGAATAGCCATTATAATTATAAATATGATAAATGTGATTTTTCGGTACATAATTTGCACCAGACTATAAGTTACAGGACCTCCCATACAAGTAAAAATATTGACTTATTCTCCGTAAAACACACTTTATCATATTTTTTCTTCCACTGAGGAAAACCTGTCCTACAATGAATCTGTTACTCTTATTGTGATTAGGGTTGGGTATCGAAACGCGGTGCCAATAGAGCACCGGTTCCGACGTAAATGGTAGTAACAAGACCGAATAAGAATGAAAATTTCGGTGCCTCATTTCGGTGCCTGACGTTTTTTTTTTCATGAGCCGAAAGGGGGCGACCGACCACGGTGTTCCGGCGTCAACCTGCGTGACGTCAGCGCCGCATTAGCTTATGAGAACTGATAGCGAGAGGATCAATAAAAATGCAGAAGGCGAAATGCTCCAAAGTTTGGCTTCATTTCACACCCAAGGGCAACGACTCTGCGACGGGCCACAGATGTCATAAAACAATTGCATGTAAGGGAGGTAACACATCAAATTTGATGAAGCATCTGGCTAGTCACGGAGTTTATTTGAAAGCTGAACAATGCACGGTGTTTGATAAACTGCGCGACGTTTCACGGCCCAGCACTTCGGCAGCAGGAGCTGCAGGGCAAATTGAAGAAAGTCCCACTCCCAGCCCTACTGGTGTGGCGTTGCACATCACCGATGATGACGATGACAGCAGCCGTTCCTCTTCAGGTAAGTTTAGTTTAATGCCAACCACAAATCTTGATTATTAAGTGTCTTAGGTTAGCATTAGCAAGTACTGTTGCATTTTAACAGCGTGTGTCTAACGTCTGGCTATGTATTTTTTAAAAGTACCGGTTCGAGAACCGTTTAAGCACCGGTATCGTTTAAAAAATACCGAGTAGGCACCGGTATCGGATAAAACCAAACCGATACCCAACCCTAATTGTGATAGCGTTATCTGTTGTAGATGCAAACATAAAAAAGTCAGACAACATTTAATTCTGTCATAAAAGTATAATTTCACAAATGTCAACATTCACTCATGAAAATTAAGGAAAGTATTTGGACAAGATGGAAAATATGTACGCTAACACCATGTTTTATTTTTAAGTGAAACTATAACACTAAAATTAAGAAGCATATGCCATTTTCCGTGAGCTACAAACAGCTCTGTAACAACCCAGTGACAGAAATGAACCTCTCTAGTTTTATTATTATTCTCTCATACTTGAATACATTTGCATAATCCTTAACTTGAGCCCAATTAATGAGGTTGAGAAACAACTTCAGATGACTGGTAAACTGGTCTGTATGCTTTTCTACACAAAAGCATCTTTGCTTTTTCACAATCTGTTGGATTTCTGTTTTGGTCCTCACATCAGAGGCAGCACTAAACAGTTGTACTGTCACACACAGAGAGGTACAAACGTGCAGGGAAATGAGCCTGTGTGCATTTACAGTATTCCTGACATCACTCAGCGTGAGCAACTTCTAAAAGGTATCTTTTTCAAGAGAGACAAATTATGGAATAGAAGAATAGAATAGTCTTTGTCATTGTACTTACTAATACACACACACACACACACACACACACACACACACACACACACACTGTGAGCTATGGAGTAGTGATGCATGCATCACAAATTGCTACTTCAGTATTGCTCCCGTCGATTATGGTTACAACGATTATCTTTCTGAAGCAAAACTTTAAAAAACTTTATACAAAATAAGAGGGCTAATAAACCAAACAATCTGCATTTTTCATAATCCTTGTCACTGACCACATGTATATATTAATGAATTACAATGTGTTTTGACAATTATGTCAGTGTAATCGTTGTCAGTCCTAGTCTGTTAGGTTGAAGTATGCATGCTGTGTTGCATCCTGTCTGTTTTTTAACCTTTATCTTCACACATATCCAGCATTGCATATTTATTATTGACCCATTCCTTTGTAAATTAAGGTCTAAAATCTTTGTGTATTAGACAAAACATTTTAATGTAGTTGGGTTGTTTTTTTTAATGAAATGGGTGTGGAGGTAATTTAATGTGGCCATATTACAATTATTTAAACATTAATTGCAAAGGAGTACAATTCAGAAAATGGTTCAGTCAGTCAGTGAATTGAACAGCTGCGTGTATTTGTATTTTTTAACATATTGTAGGGTGTGTCTAATGCATTTTGTGATTCTGGTTCTTTTCATATTAGGGAAAAAAGAAAGAGGAAAAATGCTTTTGTCTGTTGACATGTGCTGTACCTTTTGCTCACTGCTAACCTCTGTCTCCTAGCAGCCACTTTAAGAATAATTAATTACACACACTCCTCACACCCCTGTCCATGTGTTTTCCGGACTCCCACGTGTAAAACGTTGCCCCTCCCGTGACACTTGTATGATTTATTCCTAACGTTATAAATGACTTTAAAACACACACATGCACACACACACACACACACGCGCGCGCGTGCAACAGATCAGCCACAGTTTGCTCACCGCTAAGTCCGTTTCAGTGACGTCATGAGTGCTCCATTTATAAAGGAGCTTTCTTAGACGTGATCACACACACATGGTATGCTTCGCACACAAACACACACACATATAGAGTGTGCATGCTCATAGCAGGAGAGCTGTGTGTGTGCGCTTAAAGTTAAAATCCAGACAGCCATTCCAGAGGCCAGACTGTTGAGTCTTATAAACTCTCAGGTCACATATTATTGAAGGAACAGAAGAGATATATAGTCTGTATATCTCATGTTTCATTATTTCATTGAAATGTCACAATTTGCTGTGAACTCCCAACAAACGTGCAAGTGTATGGATTTATATACATGCACATATAGCAGTCTGTGAGTATTTGAATGTACAGTCTGAATCTGTTGAGCTTTTTGTTATCCGTTTGTGTTGCAGCATAAATTGCCCCATTGGGAACTGAACCAAAAACATCTCAGCTTTCATTTTATTGCAATGGTGTGACATACTGTTCACAGTCTGGAGCAATGGTGTCTAACCCGGCTCCTGGAGAACCCCACTTTTTTAAGTTCCAGTTTAAGTTTTTTAAGTTCAGTCAAAAGGTTAGAAACCCCTGGTCTTTGAGACAGGTTAACAAAATCTACCTTGTTGTGACCTCCCAACATGCTGTAATTTGGCAGAAAACAGTGGTTGCACCGCCGCTGTCACACCAGTTAGTAAATGTATGCACAGGCTGTCCTGACCTCCCTGAAGCCTGAAGCAAAAGTCTGCATGGAGGCTGCCCTGTGAGTAAACCGTTTGTCATTGCCATGCAGTTACGCCAAGACATGGGCCGATTACCACATTCACATTATATTGCAGTTTAAAAATACCATGCTTCCAAAACAGTGAAGATTTACTGTTCCACAAATACAGCATCATATGGTTCGGTGAGTTTGCTAAAACCCATGCATCACTGAATTTATCGATAATTGTACATGTCTGTCTGACATTTTTATTTATTTATTTTGGCTGCTCCTCTTTTGTGTCGGGTCACCATAACAGATTCACTATGGAGCCACTAGATGATTTGGCACACAATCTATGCTGGATGTCCTTCCTGACGCAACTCCAGATGCATGGAGATCAGAATTATTGGAAGAAATATTGTGACTCTTAGGCATGGAAGACAACAAACAAAAACAAAATGCTTTCGAATGACAGCTAGCCTGCGTACGGCTAGCTAGAGCCATGTTGAATCTAATATATAAAGCTGACGTGTGTGTGTGTGTGTGTGTGTGTTCGCTCGGCACAGCCACAGTAATTAAGCAATCAACACCAAACTTGCTATGGTGATAGATGGCACCAAGGGTGCAGTCACTGGGGCCTTTAACTTGAAAGCGTACTTACGCGAACACAGGCACACATGGTCAGCCTTATATAGTAGATCACGACCTGCTCACTGGAGCCTTTATTTTCGCAGTTCACTCAAGTCAGGTAGCAAGCATCACTCTTTGCTTACTACATAGTAACGGCTGACTCACTCAACAACTCAATTACACTCAACAAAAATATTAACACAACACTTTTGGTTTTGCTCCCATTTTGTATGAGATGAACTCAAAGATCTAAAACTTTTTCCACATACACAATATCACCATTTCCCTTAAATATTGTTCACAAACCAGTCTAAATCTGTGATAGTGAGCACTTCTCCTTTGCTGAGATAATCCATCCCACCTCACAGGTGTGCCATATCAAGATGCTGATTAGACACCATGATTAGTGCACAGGTGTGCCTTAGACTGTCCACAATAAAAGGCCACTCTGAAAGGTGCAGTTTTATCACACAGCACAATGCTACAGATGTCGCAAGATTTGAGGGAGCGTGTAATTGGCATGCTGACAGCAGGAATGTCAACCAGAGCTGTTGCTCGTGTATTGAATGTTCATTTCTCTACCATAAGCTGTCTCCAAAGGCGTTTCAGAGAATTTGGCAGTACATCCAACCAGCCTCACAACCGCAGACCACATGTAACCACACCAGCCCAGGACCTCCACATCCAGCATGTTCACCTCCAAGATCGTCTGAGACCAGCCACTCGGACAGCTGCTGAAACAATCGGTTTGCATAACCAAAGAATTTCTGCACAAACTGTCAGAAACCGTCTCAGGGAAGCTCATCTGCATGCTCGTCGTCCTCATCGGGGTCTCGACCTGACTCCAGTTCATTGTCGTAACCGACTTGAGTGGGCAAATGCTCACATTTGCTGGCGTTTGGCACGTTGGAGAGGTGTTCTCTTCACGGATGAATCCCAGTTCACACTGTTCAGGGCAGATGGCAGACAACGTGTGTGGCGTCTTGTGGGTGAGCGGTTTTCTGATGTCAGTGTTGTGGATCGAGTGGCCCATGGTGGCGGTGGGGTTATGAAATGGGCAGGCGTCTGTTATGGACGAAGAACACAGGTGCATTTTATTGATGGCATTTTGAATGCACAGAGATACCGTGACGAGATCCTGAGGCCCATTGTTGTGCCATACAAGAACATCACCTCATGTTGCAGCAGGATAATGCCCCATGTTGACGCACGGCCCCATGTTGCAAGGATCTGTACACAATTCTTGGAAGCTGAAAATGTCCCAGTTCTTGCATGGCCGGCATACTCACCGGACATGTCACCCATTGAGCATGTTTGGGATGCTCTGGACCGGCATATATGACAGCGTGTACCAGTTCCTGCCAATATCCAGCAACTTTGCACAGCCATTGAAGAGGAGTGGACCAACATTCCACAGGCCACAATTGACAACCTGATTAACTCTGTGCGAAGGAGATGTGTTGCACTGCATGAGGCAAATGGTGGTTACACCAGATACTGACTGGTATCCCCCCCCCAATAAAACAAAACTGCACCTTTCAGAGTGGCCTTTTATTGTGTACAGTCTAAGGCACACCTGTGCACTAATCATGGTGTCTAATCAGCATCTTGATATGGCACACCTGTGAGGTGGGATGGATTATCTCAGCAAAGGAGAAGTGCTCACTGTCACAGATTTAGACTGGTTTGTGAACAATATTTGAGGGAAATGGTGATATTGTGTATGTGGAAAAAGTTTTAGATCTTTGAGTTCATCTCATACAAAATGGGAGCAAAACCAAAAGTGTTGCGTTTATATTTTTGTTGAGTATACAATCCGAATGGGTCAGTGTGTGCCCCGTGCGAGTTAAGGCGCGCGTTTTTTCATTTAAAATGTACCTGCTGTGTACGGCATGCCTGAGCATTGCAGTGATATGACATGCTATCACTTTTATCATCATTTACTTGAGTCTCATGAATGTCACAAATTTCTGTATGAAAATTAATGATGACAACATATACACAATGCAGTGCAACTTACTACACTTTAACGAAAGTGACATGAAATATACAATAACATGGCTAAAATTCTTCTCTACTACCCATACGTAGAATGGGTAATAGAGAAGATCTAGTGTTAAGCGTTGTGCTTGAAACCAGAGGATCCTTGGTTCGAATCCCAGCCTGACTGGAAAATTACTAAGGGCCCTTGGGCAAAGTCCTTAATCCCCTAGTTGCTCCCGGTGTGTAATGAGCATCTTGTATGGCAGCACCCTGACATCGGGGTGAATGTGAGGCATTGATGTGTAAAGCGCTTTGAGCGTCTGACGCAGATGGAAAAGCGCTATATAAATGCAGTCCATTTACCATTTACACATGCTGCCTTTTTAAATGTTAAAGTTTTAAACAGTTTGAACATGCTGTCAGATGAAGTCTGCTTTGGCTTTTAGGCAGGAAAAAGATTTCACCGGCTTCTCTTGTGTATTATCATGTGAGACTTCTGGTATTGATTAGCTCGCCTGACTCATCTTTGGGCATCATTATATTTCAAAACAACAAACCATGGTGCCCAGAGCATTACCACAGGCCCTTGAAGTTTTGAGTTTACTTGAAACCTAAAATATGCACAGTTGTGTCTCACGCAGTGTCATGTGCGCCGTTTGATGTTTGTGGTCCCTATCTTGACGATCTACAGCTCGCAGTCTTAATCACATAGTTTAAATGCATTTGAGCCATGTCCAAGTCTACTATTAGAGAGCGTATAATTTGGATACGAAGGAGGGGGCAGGGAGCAAAAGGCTTGTCTTTATTCACTTACTGAATCATTGGTGTGCTTGGGTCATTTTCTTTAAGAGCCAGTGAGCTTCAGCAGCGCTGCCATACAATCATCACCCTCAAGTGAGAGGTTTTTCGATGAGTTAATGGATCTGCGCCAATGCGTGAAAGTGTGCAAGCAGAGAGCAGTCATCAAAGCTCCCTGAGGTGAAGCAGTAAGATGAAGTTTTGTATATTTCCTTGAGTGTTGCTTTTAATTTGTTGAATTGTTGTTTTCTGAACCAGCCAATTTGAGGCGATTGTCAATGTTTTGCCACATAAATGGCAGGGAAACTACTAGACATTTTAACAGGATTTGGTGGTGTGTGGCGCACTTGCTTTATGCCTTTTTGTGACAGCAATGCTGTCACAAAAAATGCTGTGGTCAGGCGCACTGTGCCTGACCACACGCAAATTTAAGACCAACATGCCCGTAAGAAGTGTACTTGTGATTTAAAGAACACTGGCCCTATGCATGAACATGACAACTGCATCAGTTGGAAACTACCATAACTCTTGCTCTGCCCTGTGCGCTGCTTTGCACTGTTTGGGAAATTGTGCCCTGTATGGCATCAAACTGAATAATCGATACTCAGTGCTGTTTTTGATACAAACTGGGGGAGAGAGAATTACAAAAAATTTAGAGGCTTAAAAAAAGAACAATACAACCATAACATCAGTAATAATGCAATTTTTTTAACTTCTCTGACATCGCACAAAACAAGAATACAGTAACATAACTGAGGTGTGTTTCTCTCTCTCTCTCTCTCTCTCTCTCTCTCTCTCTCTCTCTCTCTCTCTCTCTCTCTCTCTCTCTCTCTCTCTATATATATATATATATATATATAGGGGGTGTCACAATATATATATTTGTAGTGAACCATACAGAAAACACTTAACGCGCTGCACAGTAATTTCATCCCAGCGCAAATGACAAGCGAGGTAATCAAGTTATAAATGTTTAACGAAAAAGTTAACATTTACACTGTCTCACAGTGCTAAAGTGTCTGACGGCAGCTCTGTGCTGCTCAGCTCAAGCTCCTGTACTGAACTTGTACCAAGCAGTGATATCTAAACACAAATATGTACTGAACCGTGACTTTTGAGTACCATGACACTCCTAACATATATACGAGGTCTGTGAGAAAAGTATCGGACCTTTTTATTTTTTTCAAAAACTATATGGATTTGAATCACGTGCGATTACATCAGACAAGCTTGAACCCTCGTGGGCATGCAAGAGTTTTTTCATGCCTGTCGGTTACGTCATTCGCCTGTGGGCAGGCTTTGCGTGAGGAGTGGTCCACCCCTCCCGTCGGAATTCCTTTGTCTAACAAGTTGATGAGAGACTGGCGCTTTGCTTTATCAAAATTTTTTCAGAACCTGTGAGGCAGATCGAAGTGGACACCATTCGAGAAATTCAGCTGGTTTTCGGTGAAAATTTTAATGGCTGATGAGAGATTATGGAGTGTTACTGTCGCTTTAAGGACTTCCCACGGAGCGGGAAGCCTGTTTCGAGCTGAAAACCTCCAAATTTAAGCCTCTGTTGACCCAGGACGACGTGAGAGAACAGCGAAGTTTCAGAAGAGCTCGGGATCAGCAGTTTATCCGGACATTCCACTGTTAAAGGAGATTTTGTAATAAAAGATGTGCGGACGGATTGGCGCCGCCACAGGGAAAACACCTCCGTTGGAAGCCTTAAGGACAAGTTGGAACATGTCCAGCTGTTAAACAATTTCTCTGATACTCACTCTACTGAAATCCATCAAAAGCCGCCTGGTTTTTACGAATGGTTATCAACACAGAGGTGTCTTACCTGTGGCGGCGTGCCTCGCCGGCTGCCTGCCGACGCACCAATCCATCCGCACGTCTTTCATTACAAAATCTCCTTTAACAGTGGAATGTCCGGATAAACTGCTGATCCCAAGCTCTTCTGAAACTTCTCTGTTCTCTCACGACGTCCTGGGTCAACAGAGGCTTAAATTTGGAGGTTTTCAGCTCGAAAGAGGCTGACGACGGCGCCTCAGAGCGCGGCGCGACGTCCCGCTCCGTGGGAAGTCCTTAAAGCGACAGTAACACTCCATAATCTCTCATCAGCCATTAAAATTTTCACCAAAAACCAGCTGAATATTAATTACCACTGGTAATAAAAAAGGAAAGCTGGCCAAAGAAAAATAGTCAGAGAGGATATATATATATATATATATATATATATATATATATACGAGGTCTGTTAGAAAAGTATCCGACCTTTTTATTTATTTCAAAAACTGTATGGGTTTGAATCATGTGCGCTTGCTTCAGACAATTGAACCTTCATGCGCATGCGTGAGTTTTTTCACGCCTGTCGGTTCCGTCATTCGCCTGTGGGCAGGCTTTGAGTGAGCACTGGTCCACCCCGCTCGTCGGATTTTTATTGTTTAGGAATGGCGGAGCGACTGCCGCTTTGTTCCATGAAAATTTTTTCAGAAACTCTGCCAGACAGCCAGATGGAAACCATTTGGAAGATTCAGATGGTTTGGGTGAAGATTCGGTATCACACGGATTAAGGACCATTAAAACTGGATTAAAAACGGCCCACAGCGGCGGAGGGCGCATCGCGCCCCGAGCGGCCATTGACAGGCTGGAACGAGCAGATCACTTCCAAATTTAAGGCTCTGTTGATGCAGGACGTCGTGTGACTAGCAGAGAAGTTTCAGAAGAGGTCGGGATCAGCATTTTATCGGCACATTCCACTGTTAAAGGAGATTTTGTAATGAAAGACGTGTGAACGGATTTGCGCGTCGCGACGCAGCTGCTCATGGCGCGGGACAAACAACACCTCCGTGTTGGAAATCATTCGTAAGATTCAGTCGGCTTTCGGTGGCTTTTCAGTCGAGTGAGTATCCAAGAAATTGTTTAACAGCTGGGCATGTTCCAACTTGTCCTGTGAGACTTCCAACACGGAGGTGTTGTTTGTCCCGCGGCTGTGTCGCCACGCGCGAATCCGTCTGCACGCCGCCGTGGGCCGTTTTTTCCAGTTTTAATGGTCCTTAATCAATGTGATACCGATAGAATCTTCACCGAAAGCCATCTGAATCTTCCAAATGGTTTCCATCTGGCTGTCTGGCAGAGTTTCTGAAAAAATTTTCATGGAACAAAGCGGCAGTCGCTCCGCCATTCCTAAACAATAAAAATCCGACGAGGGGGGTGGATCAGTGCTCACTCAAAGCCTGCCCACAGGCGAATGACGCAACCGACAGGCGTGAAAAAACTCACACATGCGCATGAAGGTTCAAGCTTGTCTGATGCAAGCGCACATGATTCAAATCCATATAGTTTTTGAAAAAAATAAAAAGGTCGGATACTTTTCTAACAGACCTCGTGTATGTATATATATATATATATATATATATATATATATATATATATATATATATATATATATATATATATATATATATATATAAAATTTCACAGTATATTTACTCTAGGTAGTACAAAAACAAAACAAGACACTCCTCTCTGACTATTTTTCTTTGGCCAGCTTTCCTTTTTTATTACCAGTGGAGGAGGCGAAGACATTACTGTTGATACAGTGTCAGTTGCATATGTAATGATTATCTGACCAGATAGAAATTTTTAGTGCAGATGAGTATCTTTTTTTCTTTTTTTTTTGACAACCTATTTATTTGACCTCTCATTTATTTGTCTGCAGCTCTTTTCCCAGGTGTTTTGAAATGAAGATGTCATTGCAGACATCGATGGTCAAACTTTTTAGGGTTCTGTTGCTTCATGTCATACTGTAGTGTTGTGAAACTTAGACCAGTAAGGTGATAACTGCATGTTTTTGGTATGAAGTGTCTTCGGATGATCCTTCGATGTTGAGGGAGCATCTCCTATTACATTTTGGCCTTGTGGCACGTTTGTCTACTCATGACCCAACATGCAGGTACCTCAGTGTCCGGGACCCCCTGGCTGGAGAAGGCCAAGACCATACTTGTGCTTCACCTAGTCACAGAAGGCGAGTGGTTACTTTTGAGGGGTGAGGATGTACTGTTTGTCTGCCTGGGTGGTTACCATTCAGGAGGTGGTTCCATAGTGTGTTGGGTGCAGCCATGTGCTCCACCAGTACATACTACCAGGCTTAAATTGAGCCGCTTCCACAGATGTATGATGTCAGTCTGACCTCAGTTTGGGTTAGACTTGTTGTGTTTGAGAAGACAACAACTAACAATTAAGCACTGTTAATAGCCTTTCTGTCACTTTGTCTGGAGAAGTGCATACAGGGATACAACACACCCACATTTGACTTTTCATTGTGTATGTTAATGGGATTTAAGCAAGTCATATCAACAATAATTTTAAAATGGTGCCTATAAGTTTTAACCTTGATCATGGAGTTCTATTTACGGGGCAATGATTAGGATCTCTTTTAGAAGGTCATGTTGTGTGAGTCACTTCAGAATGGTTCAGAACTGATGATAGCAAGACGATGCTTGCCGTAAGCTTGGATGTCTGAAAAGGGCTTGTGTTTAACCGGGGTTGACCAGTGTTCTGTCTCGACTCCCCAAAGAGCTATGTATGCCTCCCACAGAGTATTACACACTCACACACACACACTGCTTCCCAGACCCTGTGTGGCACACTAATCAAGTTATTCAAGGTCAAACTCCTCTAATAGACTTTTAATAAACGTTGTTTGTGTGTTTGTCTGTAGTTGGAAGATGGATCCAGTCATCTTCTGGAAGTCTGTGCTCGATTATGTACCCAAAGTGGCTTTCATAGTGTTTATATCTGAATCTGTTTTGTAAACAATTTCTGTGCTTTTTTTTTGTTGAGTGCAGACTTGCAGTTACCATTAGTCCAAAGTGGAATATCAGAGATGGCCACTTGAAGCACAAGTGAGTTTCAGCTAACAGGGTAGTCATGTTGCTGGTCTCCATTTCTGTGCTGACAAGATTTTTTTTTTCCCAGAAATTTATTTTTTGTTTTCAGAATTTACATACATTTTTTACTTGGAACAAGGCAACTTTTGGCTGACTGTTTCCCATTGAAGGGGGGCCCCTTGAGGTAGAATGACACGTGTGTGTGTGTGTGTGTGTGTGTGTGTGTGTGTGTGTGTGTGTGTGTGTGTGTGTGTGTGTGTGTGTGTGTGTGTGTGTGTGTGTGTGTGTGTGTGTGTGTACATACAGTAGTGTTCAGAATAATAGTAGTGCTATGTGACTAAAAAGATTAATCCAGGTTTTGAGTATATTTCTTATTGTTACATGGGAAACAAGGTACCAGTAGATTCAGTAGATTCTCACAAATCCAACAAGACCAAGCATTCATGATATGCACACTCTTAAGGCTATGAAATTGGGCTACTAGTAAAAAAAAAAGTAGGCCAGTTGATGTGTTCTTTGGCAAATTGTAACCTCTTCTACACATGTCTTTTATTTAACAGAGGGACTTTGCGGGGGATTCTTGCAAATAAATTAGCTTCACACAGGCATCTTCTGTCACAGCACTTAACAGGTAACTCCAGACTGTCTTTGATCATCCTGGAGCTGAACAATGGGTGAGCATTTGCCATTCTGGTTATTCTTCTATCCATTGTGATGGTTGTTTTCCATTTTCTTCCACGTGTCTCTGGCTTTCTTGTCCATTTTAAAGCATTGGAGATCATTGTAGATGAACAGCCTATAATTTTTTGCACCTGCGTATAAGTTTTCCCCTCTCCATTCAACTTTTTAATCAAACTACGCTGTTCTTCTGAACTTTGTCTTGAACGTCCCAGTTTCCCCAGGCTTTCAAAGAGAAAAGCATGTTCAACAGGTGCTGGCTTCATCCTTTGGAGTAGGTCTGCAGATTGACTATGACTGTTCTCACCATTCTTCGCTTCAGTTTATCTGAGATTTTTCTTGACCTACCACTTTGGGCCTTAACGAGTACTGTGCCTGTGGTCTTCCATGTCCTCACTATGTTCCTCACAGTGGAAACTGACAGCTGAAATGTCTGCGATAGCTTTTTGTATCCTTCCCCTAAGCCGTGATGTTGAACAGTCTTTGTTTTCAGGTCATTTGAGAGTTGTTTAGAGGCTCCCATGTTGCCACTCATTAGAAGAGATACAAAGAGGGGAAACATTTGCAAATGGCCACCTTAAATACCCTTTCTCATGATTGGATTCACCTGTGTAAGGAGGTCAAGAGTCAGTGAGCTTTTGCATACAACTGTAAAAAAAAAAGTGTGGTTCAAAATTTGCATGCGTAAAACCACCTCTAAATTTGACCCCATGATGGTCTTAGAGCACAGTGGTTGTGCAGCGATGTTACTTGATGAAGGAATGTCCCAAATAAGTGTACCAAGTTTCCCCCCAAATTTACCATACAGTTACGAGTATATTGTTATATATCGTATATTGTTGACATGAAATGTGGACAGATGCACATATTGATGGTTGGAGAGCATTTCTATAATGCGAGTCAAAATTTTGAGATCAGTTTTTTGTGTGTGTCAAGCTTCAAAAACTAACAAGCTGGAAAAAGAAATTCAGGATTTCCATACATATGAGAGGCATAGTTAATACTCGGCATGAATGAGATGAATGGAGACTTTTTTTTTTACTTGGGCTGAATTGTTAAGTTGTCTGTATTTTATTCAGTGTCTGATCAAAACCCACTGACTGTTTGCATATTTTAGAAAGATTTCCTGAATTTAGAAAGATTACAGTGTTCACATAAGGATTTGCCATAAGTACTGGGAGAGGGCAGAGATGGTGACGGAGAGAGAGAGAGGTGCCGGAAATGGATCATGGTGGGTGCAAGTGAGGGATTAATTGAGAGAGAGTTAGATGAAAGACGGACCGATATGGAAAGAAGAGTGGGAGCGTTGTGCCCGATGTGTATGCATGTAGAATCTAGTCAGCGGGGAGAGGCAGCTATACAGGAGAAACACAGGGGGAGGGAGCCTCATACTGAGAAAGGGGCATTGAAATGAGAACCTCTGATTAAGTTTGACATTTAAGATGACATAGTTTGCATGCTGTTGCCTTATTACAAATGACTCCTACACTTTTGGAGAGTTTATCTCTGTTAATCTACATGTGTGATTTGCTCAAACTGTGGCAGGAATGAATTGAATCCCTGCTGCACAGCACATGAAATGTGAGCATGTGAGAGTTCTAGCACTGATTGGAAACCGAGCAAGAGATGGAAGGCTTTCAGTCTTAAAATGACAAGTGGGCTTTGTCTTAGCCTGTTGTATATTCCAGTTTTTTTTAAGCTGCCTCAATATCGTCAGTTAGAGTTCTGCAAAATTCATAGACCACCAAGCTGTTACTGTACCCCCCCCCCCCCCCCCCCCCCCCCACACACACACACACAAAATTTGCCTAGAATATGCTATTTTCTATTTTATTAGTGACAAACCTACATGATGCTGAAACTGGCAGCCTGTGGCTCTTCTGGAATAATAATTTTATGGCTAAAACATGCTCATACTTCATCTTTATATTTTTGGTCGAATGGGAAGAATATTCCATTAGTCAGAATTATGGAAAACAGGATCACAGTACTGCACATTCTGACTGATTGTTGAGATTTTGATATTTATGATTGCCACATTTGAACACCCATATCTAACAAACTAAAGTGGAAATTAAAAAGTCCACACATAATTGGTAGAATTGGAAACATGACTTATATATGAAAATAAACATTACAACCCAGAATGCCATGTGCTTATTACCTCTAAAAGAAAATCGATTTCTGCTCACATTTCCAACCTGTGTAAATGGTAATGTCAAAAAGTGTTGAATTATGCTGCAGTCAATTTGCCCTGACATTAATTCAGTTAATTGAATTATTTTGCACTCCTTGTAAATTTCAAGTAATTGATTCAGGGCGCACTTAGCCAGCAGCTCGCCCCGTGCATGCATGCACTTACTCTCTCACTGTCAATTGCTTTCTTTCTTTACACACTTTCTGTATTCTCTATACGGGGCATACAGAAAGTATTCACAGTGCTTCACTTTTTCCACATTTTATTACAGCCTTACAGCCTTATTCCAAAATGGAGCAAGTTCCTTTTTCCCCTCACAATACCCCATAATGACAACATGAAAAAAGTTTTTTTTTTTTTTTTTTTTTTTTTTTAGAAATTTTTGCAAATTTATTAAAAATAAAAAAACTAAGAAATCACATGTATATCTGTGTTCACACCCTTTGCTCAATACTTTGGCAGCAATGACAGCTTCAAGTCTTCTTGAATATGATGCCACAAGCTTGGTGCATTGTGCAGTTTTGCCCATCCCTCTCTGCAGCACCTCTCAAGCTCCATCAGGTTAAGAGGTGCTTCCAAAATGGATAAAATTCACCTCCCCCCCCCCCAAAAAAAAAAAAAAAAAAATTCTACACACAGTACCCCACAATATCAATGTGAAAAATTTTATTTTTTTATTTTTTTATTTTTTTTGAGGTTTTTGCAAATTTATAAAAATAATAATTAGAATAAATAAACTAAGATAAATTCACAGCCGTTGCCATGAAGCTCAAAATTGAGCTCAGGTGCATGCTGTTTCTACTGATCATTCTTGAGATGTTTCTACAGCTTAACTGGAGTCCACCTTGAGTAAATTCAGTTGATTGGACATGATTTGGAAAGGCACACACCTGACTACATATAAGGTCCCAGAGTCCCACAGACAGTGCATGTCAGAGCACAAACTAAGTAGGAAGCCAAAGGAATTGTCTGTAGACCTCTGAGACAGGATTGTCTCAAGGCACAAATCTGGGGAAGGGCACAGAAACATTTTTGCTGCTTTGTTGGTCTCAAGAGATCTGAGAGATCTGGAGAGATCTGAAAATGGCTGTGCACTGACGCTCCCCATCCAACCTGATGGAGCTTGAAAGGTGCTGCAAAGAGGAATGGGCAAACTGCCCAAAGATAAGTGCTCCAAGCTTGTAGGATTGTATTCAAGAAGACCTGAAGCTGTAATTGCTGCCAAAGATGTATCAACAAAGTGTTGAGCAAAGGATGTGAATACTTTGTGAATATTTTACTCCATTTTGGAATAAGGCTGTAACATAGATTGTGGAAAAAGCGAAATGCTGTGAATACTTTCCGGATACACCGTATAAGAAATGGCCTGTTCCTGGACATTGTTCTTAATGGACCAGATTTTACGCTGGTTGCAGAATTAATTCTATTCCACTGGCCATTATGCTGCAATTTATTTGAGCTGGTCTCCAACCATTGAGTTTTGCACAAATTAAAAAATAAAGTGCTGAGCAAATTGGTAAATTATCAGCTGTTATTTCACAAGAACTTTAAATCATGAAACAAGTGTCCCTCTTGAGGAAATCGGTTGTGGTTTGCTGTTTCTGTTAAGAAAAAGAACATTAAAACTATATTAAAATTTCACAGATGGTGTTTTTCTGGTCTTCAACCTTCTGGGGACCACCTATTAGCATATGCAGTGTATCTGGACTTTGGCTTTTGCTTCTCACATTAAGTCTCTTTCAGTCTGCATTTCCTGAGTGCTTCTGTCTTTTTATTCTTAAAGCTACAGTGTATGTGAGATTGAGTCCCATCTGGTGGTGAACTTGCAAATTGCATTGTGCTGTCACCGGGCACTTTGTGATTTTGCCTCTTTGGTGACGGGGATTCATCCTCCTCTGCTTTCTCTTGTGATAAGCGATATGTGGAATCTTCCACATTTTGCAAAAATTTAGGGTTTTCAAACTTGTTAGCCTGCATGAGCAATTAATAGAGAGTGTCTAAGAGAGAAACCACTGATTCCTGTGCTTTTTCTTCAGTCGCTGCTGCGCTGCAAAATGCCAAAGACATGGTAAGTATGTTCCTTTTGGCCTACTGTATCAACATGGTGGTACAAGATGGCGACCCCCATGAGGGGTTCTGCTCCCATGTAGATATGAAGGGTTTATTCTATGTTTATCAAAGTGCATTGATTTGTTCTTTCAGGTAATTACACATAAACAGTGGCTATGAATGCTATACTCCAGTTCTGAATATAAAAACCCCTAAAGCCTACATTGTGTAGTTTAAAGAAGATGTTTTTTTTCTTTTTCCAAAACCTCTCCTCCCATTTTTACCCATGTTCTCCCACCCACCCTTCTCTACTCCCCTTTCAGACATTAAGCGATCATTACCTTCCTTATTTTTCTCGCTAACTTCCTGCCATAATCGTACTAATCTGCCCATCCTTCTCCATCAATCTATATATCTTGTGATTTAAACACTCAGCAAGGAGAGGGGTAAATGAAAGGAGAGAGGATACAGAAAGGAGAGAATGACGCACAGTGAAAAATGAGTAAAAGCTACAGTTTTTTTCTATTTGAAGAGATCTTGCCGTTAGCATCATTTCTTCATATGCTCCACATTAATCCTTTGTTTATGAAAGATACAGATGCCAACTACTGCTGTCCCACGAGGAGGGGAAAAGCACAGATGTCTGACAGCAGCAGAAATATGTGGCTGTTTTTCCAACTCTGTACAGATCTGTCCATTGCTAGGACTGAATAATATCCATTTAGAGAATTAACTTTGGATCACTGGATGAAAATAGTTGAAACATAATGTATTTTTTCCATAAGTGAAATGTACCTTTCTTTACTGTACGGAGAAAGATGTTAAGATTTGGGATTCGGGCAGGCATTGCATGCTTACACACAGCTTACATTAAGACATGGTTTTTATCAGACATTTACACTAGCAGCATGCGCATGGACCCCAAGAATCCATTAATAATCAGAATGAGAGTCTGTCAGAAAAAAACGTCACGTGCACTTGTTAATCAGAATGATGCAGCTCGATCTGATTAGAGTTTTGGTGGTGCGATCCATTAATAATACATTAGACTGGAAAATATTAGCTCTAATTAGCCTTTCAAATGCCTGATGAGATTGTCCTCTACAGGTAGAACTGCATATCATCATAATTTGAATAGTGACGTAAGCTCAGCCTGCAACTCTGCTCTATAATTTTCGAGAGAACAAGGTGATCTTTGGTCGTTGTACAGATTTTTTTTTCTTAATGCACAAGTTACGAGCACCTCACTCGGGAGGAGCTCAGAGTCAAGCTGCTGCTCCTCCATGTCGAAAGGAGTCAGTTGAGGTGGCTCGGGCATCTTTTCCGGATGCCCCCTTGATGCCTCGCTGGAGAGGTGTTCCGGGCACGTCCCATTGGGAGGAGGCCCCGGGGAAGACCCAGGACACGCTGGAAGGATTACATCTCTCGGCTGGCTTGGGAACGCCTTGAGGTTCCCCCGGAGGAGCTGGGGGAGGTGTGTGTGGATCGGGAGGTCTGGGCGGCTTTGCTTGAGCTGCTGCCCCCGCGACCCAACTCCGGATAAAGCGGAAGAAAATGGATGGATGGATGGATGCACAAGTTACAACTATTTAATAATAATGACAAATGAAACAAAATAGTGTCCCATTGTTTCAAAACACCCATTGCCACTGTTTTGAGGCACCTGTTTGCATATTAAATGGACACAAGGAGCAATTTTAACATCATTCCTAAATTAAAAAAAAGCTTCTATAGAGGTTTTACTGTTACGTGTCGACGCGGGTTGAGGAGCGGACCTGCGTCCGACGGAACCCAGCGCTAAAAAAAACAGAAAGCGGTTCCAATAACAAAAACAATTTATTTGTTCACCCTCTGGTGCATAATGAAGTGTAGATACTAAAACAGCGTCATTCTGGTGGAGTGAAGGCTGGCACGCTCTCCAGCGCCCAAAAGGATCGAAGCCCGGCGCTTCTGGACTCACTTTACCGCCAAACACCCCCCAGGTGGACACGACAAACCGACTCTCTGCGAAGGATAGAAGAGGTGAGGTAAGTCAGCAGTTACAAGCAATATCCTTCAAAAGGCACACACTATCAGCAACACATTCAGGTCTGTATTTAAGCTTTATGTAAATGAGCAGCTTCTCACAACAGGTGGAGGATCAGTTGTCCGCACGCCACCGCAGTGAGAAGCAAGCTGCACAATTCTCATCACAATTCAAATATACTGCGTAACAAAATACCAAGTTACTATCAACAAGTAGTCAAACAATTAATCACCTCTGATGTGTGCTGACAGCATGTGTCCTTCACCCTTCCTGCTTCACAGGCACGATGTGTCAAACCCAGGCGCGGTCCTCAGCGTCTCACAAACGAACATCACAAGGTCGAGTTCCCGGCAATTCTGCTTGAATCACACATGGCGTAAATGCAGAACGCCATCTAATTATCTGCTTCAGCTGAAAGTCTTTAAGGTTGCATGTGAGCACCATTCACAGGTGCTGCACATACTGTTGATGAGGGTGAAGGACTCTTCTGCCAGCACCTTCTCCATAGACAAATCAGTTTTCATACCACCTGGAGAGCAAAGAAAAGAAAAGAACACCAAAATGTCTAGCCACACCCCCCCAACACACAACATTTTCAATCACGTGACCGATTTGCTGCAGGACAGGTGCCGTCTCCATTCTGGATTACAAGGAGGCTGGCGCGTGATAGAAACATGGAGAGAATGAACAGTTATTACGATGCTTTGAATCCTCGAGATAAAGCTAATTATCATGATAGATGTGTAGCAGTTGGTTCAGTAGATCCGTATCTTATACCAGATAGTGAATTTAGTGGTGATGTAACGAACTGGGCGACAGTGTCACACTACGATATTGTGAACTAGGAAGCTGCCGACCAGGTCAGCCTCACCGGCCTCCTGCAGAGCATCGCAGCGGAGCTCTGAAAGCGGAGGTCGTCTTGAAGTCCTGAGCGATTTCTCTCACCAGGCGCCAGAAGGGCAGCTTGCGGATCAGCAGCTCGGTGCTCGAGGACCACAATGTAAATAAGCATCCGTATTGGAAGTGTTCTTGTGTCATCCTCTGCAGTATTTTTATGTGTTCTTATATAATTTTATTGCCAAATAAAATAAAAATAAAATTCTGGGAGCAGTGGGTTTCTGGTAGTGACAGATCTTTCTCAGCACCACGGTGCCGTGAGGCTTCTTCACACCGACGAAGCTTCTGCAGTTGTTTGCCAAATGCACGTAGTGTATCACAGTGGCCACCGCGTCATAATCCAGAATGGCCGCGGGACACAAAATAACGTGACCGATATGTCACATGAAAACCTTCTATTCAGCAGCTGATTGTCCTGTGTGAATGGCCCCTAACTCAAAATGAATTGTAAATTGTACACAGTAGAGCATGATATAGAGTACAGTGTCACTCAGCGCGGTTACGCCGTTATTTTTTTCTGACATGTATCAGATTTGTGATATTAAAACTTGGCGGGTTGCCTTGAATTACATCATCTGGATGCTCAAAATAGGAATGAGATGTGATTAATGCGTATTCTGCCAAACCACTACAAGTGGCGTAGGTCAGTTCCTATGAGTTCTGTTTTGTATGGATGCGAGCTGACATCAAATTGCATTTCCTAGAAAAACGTCAGCAAGTTTTGCTCATGATCTTAATTGTCCCATGACAAAAAAAGATGAAACGTGATCAGATCCAGATTTGAGTAGGCACGTTCAAAATATTACAAGCCATTATTTTAGCAGTAAATCCATTCTTGGCTTCAAAGGATGGTGAACTGTGCAGAACTCCTCCTGGCTGAACAATTCTGTGCAGAGATGACTGCATATATCTGAAATATAGTATAATTTTTGTTATTTTGAGACACTGGATGTGTTGAGATCAGTACTTTACCTACAGTAAAGTACACTGAAAGATCCCCAGGAAATTGTACGACAGACCCTTTGGTTAACGGGCAACCCGCTCTCCCCACTGAGCTTTATATGAATGTTGCCACAGTTGAACATGCACAGATAATAAAAAATGTCTCAACACAAGATAAAAACTTGTAACAACTAATTTGTAGTACGACAGCAGTGATTAATCCACAGCCTGTCTAGTGGATTTTTATTTTATTTTTTACCACTGTTGTCGTGTGTTACCTGTGCTGCTCCGCAGCCTGTCCAGTGGATTTTTATTTTTTTATTTTTATTTTTATTTTTTTTTAATTTTTTTTTAGCACTGTTGTCGTGCGTTACCTGTGCTGCTCCACAGCCTGTCCAGTGGATTTTTATTTTATTTTTTAGCACTGTTGTCGTGCGTTACCTGTGCTGCTCCACAGCCTGTCCAGTGGATTTTGATTTTGATTTTATTTTTTTTTTTGGCGCTGTTGTCGTGCGTTGCTGTGCTGCTCCACAGCCTGTGCAGTGGATTTTTGTTTAGCGCTGTTGTCGTGCGTTGCCTGTGCTGCTCCACAGCCTGTCTAGTGATTTTTATTTTGTTTTAGCACTGTTGTCGTGCGTTGCCTGTGCTGCTCCACAGCCTGTCCAGTGGATTTTTATTTTTATTTTATTTTATTTTTAGCACTGTTGTTGTGCGTTACCTGTGCTGCTCCACAGCCTGTCTAGTGGATTTTTATTTTGTTTTAGCACTGTTGTCGTGCGTTACCTGTGCTGCTCCACAGCCTGTCCAGTGGATTTTGATTTAGCACTGTTGTCGTGCGTTACCTGTGCTGCTCCACAGCCTGTCCAGTGGATTTTTATTTTGTTTTAGCACTGTTGTCGTGCGTTGCCTGTGCTGCTCCACAGCCTGTCCAGTGGATTTTTATTTTTATTTTATTTTTTAGCACTGTTGTCGTGCGTTACCTGTGCTGCTCCACAGCCTGTCTAGTGGATTTTTATTTTATTTTTTAGCACTGTTGTCGTGCGTTGCCTGTGCTGCTCCACAGCCTGTCCAGTGGATTTTTATTTTTATTTTATTTTATTTTTTAGCACTGTTGTTGTGCGTTACCTGTGCTGCTCCACAGCCTGTCTAGTGGATTTTTATTTTATTTTAGCACTGTTGTCGTGCGTTACCTGTGCTGCTCCACAGCCTGTCTAGTGTCGGATTCCCTGTTTGGGAATCCGCTAGCTTAGCGTAGCTACTAGCTCTTAGCCGTTTAGCATGGCGGCTTCTCCTGTCTCTCCCGTACTTTTCTGCTCTGGGTGTGAAATGTTTAGTTATTCCTCGGCCTCTTTTAGCAGTAACGGTACTTGTAATAAGTGCAGCTTATTCGTAACTTTGGAGGCCAGGCTGGGCGAATTGGAGGCTCGGCTCCGCACCGTGGAAAATTCTACAGCTAGCCAGGCCCCTGTAGTCGGTGCGGACCAAGGTAGCTTAGCCGCCGTTAGTTCCCCCCTGGCAGACCCCGTGCAGTCGGGAAGGCAGGCTGACTGGGTGACTGTGAGGAGGAAGCGTAGCCCTAAAACAGAAGCCCCGTGTACACCGTCAACCCGTTCACATCTCTAACCGTTTTTCCCCCACTCGACGATACACTCGCCGAGGATCAAACTCTGGTTATTGGCGACTCTGTTTTGAGAAATGTGAAGTTAGCGACACCAGCAACCATTGTCAATTGTCTTCCGGGGGCCAGAGCAGGCGACATCGAAGGACATTTGAAATTGCTGGCTAAGGCTAAGCGTAAATTTGGTAAGATTGTAATTCACGTCGGCAGTAATGACACTCGGTTACGCCAATCGGAGGTCACTAAAATTAACATTGAATCGGTGTGTAACTTTGCAAAAACAATGTCGGACTCTGTTGTTTTCTCTGGGCCCCTCCCCAATCAGGACCGGGAGTGACATGTTTAGCCGCATGTTCTCCTTGAATTGCTGGCTGTCTGAGTGGTGTCCAAAAAATGAGGTGGGCTTCATTGATAATTGGCAAAGCTTCTGGGGAAAACCTGGTCTTGTTAGGAGAGACGGCATCCATCCCACTTTAGAGGGAGCAGCTCTCATTTCTAGAAATCTGGCCAATTTTTTGGGATCCTCCAAACTGTGACTGTCTAGCGTTGGGACCAGGAGGCAGAGCTGTGGTCTTATACACCTCTCTGCAGCTTCTCTCCCCTGCCATCCCCCTATTACCCCATCCCCGTAGAGACGGTGCCTGCTCCCAGACCACCAATAACTAGCAAAAATCTATTTAAGCATAAAAATTCAAAAAGAAAAATAATATAGCACCTTCAATTGCACCACAGACTAAAACAGTTAAATGTGGTCTATTAAACATTAGGTCTCTTTCTTCTAAGTCCCTGTTGGTAAATGATATAATAATTGATCAACGTATTGATTTATTCTGCCTAACAGAAACTTGGTTACAGCAGGATGAATATGTTAGTTTAAATGAGTCAACACCCCGAGTCACACTAACTGTCAGAATGCTCGTAGCACGGGCCGGGGCGGAGGATTAGCAGCAATCTTCCATTCCAGCTTATTAATTAATCAAAAACCTAGACAGAGCTTTAATTCATTTGAAAGCTTGTCTCTTAGTCTTGTCCATCCAAATTGGAAGTCCCAAAAAACCAGTTTTATTTGTTATTATCTATCGTCCACCTGGTCGTTACTGTGAGTTTCTCTGTGAATTTTCAGACCTTTTGTCTGACTTAGTGCTTAGCTCAGATAAGATAATTATAGTGGGCGATTTTAACATCCACACAGATGCTGAGAATGACAGCCTCAACACTGCATTTAATCTATTATTAGACTCTATCGGCTTTGCTCAAAAAGTAAATGAGTCCACCCACCACTTTAATCATATTTTAGATCTTGTTCTGACTTATGGTATGGAAATAGAAGACTTAACAGTATTCCCTGAAAACTCCCTTTTGTCTGATCATTTTTTAATAACATTTACATTTACCCTGATGGACTACCCTGCAGTGGGGAATAAGTTTCATTACACTAGAAGTCTTTCAGAAAGCGCTGTAACTAGGTTTAAGGATATGATTCCTTCTTTATGTTCTCTAATGTCATATACCAACACAGAGCAGAGTAGCTACCTAAACTCTGTAAGGGAGTTAGAGTATCTTGTCAATAGTTTTACATCCTCATTGAAGACAACTTGGATGCTGTAGCTCCTCTGAAAAAGAGAGCTTTAAATCAGAAGTGTCTGACTCCGTGGTATAACTCACAAACTCGTAGCTTAAAGCAGATAACCCGTAAGTTGGAGAGGAAATGGCGTCTCACTAATTTAGAAGATCTTCACTTAGCCTGGAAAAAAGAGTTTGTTGCTCTATAAGAAAGCCCTTCGTGAAGCTAGGACATCTTTCTACTCATCACTAATTGAAGAAAATAAGAACAACCCCAGGTTTCTTTTCAGCACTGTAGCCAGGCTGACAAAGAGTCAGAGCTCTATTGAGCTGAGTATTCCATTAACTTTAACTAGTAATGACTTCATGACTTTCTTTGCTAACAAATTTTGACTATTAGAGAAAAAATTACTCATAACCATCCCAAAGATGTATCGTTATCTTTGGCTGCTTTCAGTGATGCCGGTATTTGGTTAGACTCTTTCTCTCCGATTGTTCTGTCTGAGTTATTTTCATTAGTTACTTCATCCAAACCATCAACATGCTTATTAGACCCCATTCCTGCCAGGCTGCTCAAGGAAGTCCTACCATTATTTAATGCTTCAATCTTAAATATGATCAATCTATCTTTGTTAGTTGGTTATGTACCACAGGCCTTTAAGGTGGCAGTAATTAAACCATTACTTAAAAAGCCATCACTTGCCCCAGCTATCTTAGCTAATTATAGGCCAATCTCCAACCTTCCTTTTCTCTCAAAGATTCTTGAGAGGGTAGTTGTAAAACAGCTAACTGATCACCTGCAGAGGAATGGTCTATTTGAAGAGTTTCAGTCAGGTTTTAGAATTCATCATAGTACAGAAACAGCATTAGTGAAGGTTACAAATGATCTTCTTATGGCTTCGGACAGTGGACTTATCTCTGTGCTTGTTCTGTTGGACCTCAGTGCTGCTTTTGATACTGTGACCATAAAATTTTATTACAGAGATTAGAGCATGTCATAGGTATTAAAGGCATTGCGCTGCGGTGGTTTGAATCATATTTGTCTAATAGATTACAGTTTGTTCATGTAAATGGGGAATCTTCTTCACAGACTAAAGTTAATTATGGAGTTCCACAAGGTTCTGTGCTAGGACCAATTTTATTCACTTTATACATGCTTCCCTTGGGCAGTATTATTAGACGGTATTGCTTAAATTTTCATTGTTACGCAGATGATACCCAGCTTTATCTATCCATGAAGCCAGAGGATACGCACCAATTAGCTAAACTGCAGGGATTGTCTTACAGACATAAAGACATGGATGACCTCTAATTTCCTGCTTTTAAACTCAGATAAACTGAAGTTATTGTACTTGCCCCACAAATCTTAGAAGCATGGTGTCTAACCAGATCGTTACTCTGGATGGCATTTCCATGATCTCTAGTAATACTGTGAGAAATCTTGGAGTTATTTTTGATCAGGATATGTCATTCAAAGCGCATATTAAACAAATATGTAGGACTGCCTTTTGCATTACGCAATATCTCTAAAATCAGAAAGGTCTTGTCTCAGAGTGATGCTGAAAACTAATTCATGCATTATTTCCTCTAGGCTGGACTATTGTAATTCATTATTATCAGGTTGTCCTAAAAGTTCCCTAAAAAGCCTTTCAGTTGGTTCAGAATGCTGCATGCTAGAGTACTGACGGGGACTAGCAGGAGAGAGCATATCTCACCCGTGTTGGCCTCCCTTCATTGGCTTCCTGTTAATGCTAGAATAGAATTTAAAATTCTTCTTCTTACTTATAAGGTTTTGAATAATCAGGTCCCATCTTATCTTAGGGACCTCGTAGTACCATATTACCCCATTAGAGCGCTTCGCTCTCAGACTGCGGGCTTACTTGTAGTTCCTAGGGTTTGTAAGAGTAGAATGGGAGGCAGAGCCTTCAGCTTTCAGGCTCCTCTCCTGTGGAACCAGCTCCCAATTCAGATCAGGGAGACAGATACCCTCTCTACTTTTAAGATTAGGCTTAAAACTTTCCTTTTCGCTAAGGCTTATAGTTAGTGCTGGATCGGGTGACCCTGGACCATCCCTTGGTTATGTTGCTTTAGACGTAGACTGTGTTTCATAATTATTGTATGGCCTTGCCTTGCAATGTGGAGCGCCTTGGGGCAACTGTTTGTGTGATTTGGCGCTATACAAGAAAAAGTTGATTGATTGATTGATTGATTGATTAATCAGTTATTAATCAGCAACTGTTTTGATGATCAATTAATCATTTTGAATCATTTAAAAAATCAAATTTTGTTGATTTCACTTATAATATTTAGTTATGAATATTTTCTGGTTTATTTGACTAGCTGCTTCACTGCTTTCTGGCAGTAAACTGAGTATCGTTGGTCTGTGGACAAAACCAGACATTTGGCGTCATTATGGGCTCTGGAAAACTGATAGATTTTTTTTTTTCTTTGGCATTTTAGGAATTTATCAGTGAATTTGTACTTACTGATTTGCATAACTTTTCAGATAATTCCCAGGCTTTGATGTGTTTGTCTACCTACAGTCAGTGTGCATGGAAAATGTCACTATATTGGAATAGAAAGTTCTCCATCATAGTTCCTCGGGCAGGACTTGGTGTCTGATGGTGAACCTAAAGCCACTTGTTGATCTTTCAGCAGTTGTTTTGGGGTCATATTGGCAATTTCAGATAAAAAGCCTCAGTGGTGTTGGGCCTAATTTTAGTTGATGGAAGTTGATTAGAGTTGCAGTTATGCTAGCAATGGTATTGAGGCCATTGTGGTGTATAGGGGCTAATTGTAGATAGTAGCAGTAGTTGTTATGTGGTATGTTGTGGTGGGTGTACCTAATTGTACTTGATAGTAATGGTTCCAGCCTGTGTATACAGCCTGCACAGACAAAGGCTTTCCTGCGATGTTAGTCTCAGACTACGAGCACATAAAGAACATGCTCGTATGCAGATCAGACTGTGAAAGCATGCACATATCTGAATAACAGATAAGCTATTGCTTTATTTCCCATGATATTAGCATCTCCGTCGGCAAAACACTAATTTGAGGAATCATCACTTGCTGAACTTTTGTTCACGCTTGAAACTCGTCAGTAATTCACTAGTGAATTCTTAGGGGGCAGCTGGGAACGCAGTTAGGTCAGCCTGTGCTCCTTAAATCGGCTTCATTTCTTTACCACAGAGATCTGTAGTGTTTCCACTGTGTGTGTGTGGGTGTGTGATGCATCTGACTGGGTGTGGTGAACATCAGATGAGATTTTCTGTGCTCGCTGCACTCGCTCTTGCTCCGTCTCACACAGAGCAAGTGCCAGGGCTGGTCTAGGCGTGGCCTGTTCAGTCATATGGTGCATCCAGAAGTATTCACATCGCTTCACTTTTCCACATTTTATGTTACAGCCTATTCCAAATGGAGTAAGTACTTTTTTCCCCTCAAAATTCTACTCACAACACCCCATAATGACAACATGAAAACGTTTTTTTTTATTTTTGCAAATTAATTAAAAATAAAAACTAAGAAATCACATGCACGTAAGTATTCACACCATTTGCTCTATACTTTGTTGATTGCACCTTTGATAGATAGATAGATAGATGGATAGACTAGATTTATTGTCATTACAACAAGTGCAACGAAGTTATAACAAGTGCAACGAAATTATCTCACACCCAATCACCTCACACAAAAATACAGCAATTAATCCACAGTTATTAGTAGTTGAACGTAATAATGGCACACATCAACAACCATACATATACATGTCATTGTTTATGTACACTAAATTTTAAGACAGTCCATCATCCGAATTGAGGCAAAGTGAGTGTGGGGTGGCCGCAGCAGTATCCCGCGCAGCCAGCCGTGAGCTCAAGGGGAGTCCCAAGCTCAAATGCAGCAATTACAGCCTCAAGTCTTCTTGAATATGATGTCACAAGCTTGGTGCACCTATCCTTGTCACTTTTGCCCATTCCTCTTTGCAGCACCTCTCAAGCTCCATCAGGTTGGATGGGGAGTGTCAGTGCACAGTCATTTTCAGATCTCTCCAGATGTTCAATCTGATTCAGGTCTGTGCACTGGCTGGGCCACTCAAGGACATTCACAGAGTTGTCCTGAAGCCACTCCTTTGATATCTTGGTTGTGTGGTTAGTTATTATCCTGCTGAAAGAAGAGCTGCCACCCCACTCTGAGGTCCAGAGTGCTCTGGAGCAGGTTTTCATCCAGGATGTCTCTGTACATCGAAGTATTCATCTTTCTCTCAATCTTGAGTAGACTACTAGTTCCTACCGCTGAAAAACATCCCCACAGCATGATGCTGCTACCACCATGCTTCACTGACTTCATGCTTGGTTTGTGCTCTGACATGCACTATCAACTGTGGGATCTTATATGGAGACAACTGAATTTGCCCCGGGTGGACTCCAGTTAATCTGTAGAAACATCTCAAGGATGATCAGTGGAAACAGGATGCACCTGAGCTCAGTTTTGACCTTCATGGCTGTGCATTCATATGTACCTATGGTTTCGTAGTTTGTTTTTGGGTTTGTTTGTTTGTTTGTTTTTTTCTTTTTTTAATAAATTTGCAAAAAAAAAAAAAAAAAAAGCACATTGTCATTATAAGGTATTGTGTATAGACGTTTGTGTGTACAGGATCAGATTTAATAAGCCTGGAATATAATCTAGTGCATTACAGAGAAAAGAGAAAATAGGAGAGGGAGAGAGAGAGAGAGAGAAATAAAATTTAGATATTTTCTTATTGAATCCAATTTTGTCTTAATGACTACTCAAGTATTTTACTATTTCTTCTCTCCCTCACTCTTATACAGCTTTTAAAATTAAGCAATCTACAGTGCATTTGACAATATGACTTTTTTTTTAAGATTTTTGCAAATTTATTAAAAATTAAAAAAAAAGAACTAAGAAATCACATTGTCATTATGAGGTCTTGTGTGTAGATTTTTTTTTTTGGGGGGGGGGGGGGGGGGGTTACTTTCATCCATTTTGGAATAAGGCTGTAGCATAACAAAATGTGGAAAACCTGCCATGCTGTGAATATTTTCCGGATGCACTGTAGATTGCTTTATTTTAAAAGTGGTATAAGAGTGAGGGAGAGAAGAAATAGTAAAATTCTTGAGTAGCCATTAAGACAAATTGGATTCAATAAGAAAATATCTAAATCATTATTCTCTCTCTCTCTCTCTCTCTCCTCTTTTCTCTCTAATGCACTAGATTATATTCCAGGCTTGTTAAATCTGATCCTGTAATCATTTATCTGCCGTAATAACAGACGGCTGCACAGATGCTATCGTTCTTCTCCAAACATTATCAAATGTGCATCCTTCATGTGCACGCTGACACTGTGTCCATCCTCCTCATACCGCATTGATTGGAAAATGATCGTTTCTTTGGAGTCCATCAGGAATCTGCTCGTTTGATTGTTTATGACTGAATGTGCACGCACGCAGAGTGTACGAGCCAACGGGTGACTGTGTTCATGACTGAATACCAACTGAACAACCACAAATAAACATGCTCGCGCACACGCACGGAGGGTTGTTGACACACACTATCTCTTGCTCTCATGACAGTTACGAACAGAACAACCACATTTGTTCTGTTTTCAACAAATGACTGATTACGATTTAACTTAAAACACATGGCTGGTTATTTGATGGCTTTGTGTCATGATTATAAGAGAGAGTGGGAAAATCACAGGGAGGTAGACTTAGCAAAGCTGAACCAGAAGTAATAAAAAGTGATTTAAATGTTTAACTTGTCATTATTTCTGAAAGTGGGGAATAAAAGAGAGAATCAGTGGGCGATGGTTTGACAAGTTTGATGGTTATTTTTCACTGATTTTGAGTGAGAACCAGTGATGTGCACAGCTAACCAAAATCATATCTTTGATAACCATTAATCTACTAACTTGAAAGTTACCTGTGATGACACAAAACTGATAAACTGCTAGAACTGAACTGAAGCTACCGCTAACTGCTAGCCAACATTCCCTGTTAAACATCAGTTAAACAGTTTGTGTTTAACAATGAAGAATGTGGCTACATTATTATGTAGAACCAGTAAGACCACGGGAGTCCTCAAGGATTGTTGGTTCACCCGGAAACTGAAAATGAACGGAGAGAATTTAAAGAAATTTAAAAAACAGAATCAAAAAGTGAGAAACTAAAGGTGTAGTCGTAGTGTGACTGAATGAGCAAACTGATTAATAACGGCTTGAAATTATTTGTCCGATGTCAAACATAGACTACTCTATCAGTCTCAGGTGGATTTAGGGCTCTGAAGGAATGAGTGAACAACCACAGAATGCGGGTGTGCAGCATTTCTGGACGTGAACATAAGATGAATACAGTAGCACACGAATAAAACAAACATCTACAGAACCTCCACTGGCAAGATATGAATAAGTACAGGGCAAAATAGGAAACAACACAACACTTTCTGACGGACCCGCCGGACATCAGCTGACAAAGAAGGCATTTAATGAATGAGAGAAAGACAAAAATGGACACAAACGGATATCAAAATGTAATTTCTGTAGCTTATATGGTTGCTCAACCCGTCACATTGTAACAGCTGCTTAAAAGACAGGAGGTGGCAAAGATATCATGAGAACAGAGGGGAGAAAAGAGAATTTGGGACAACAAAGTAAATGAAAGACCAAAGAAATGCAAAGAGATGTATAGAGTCGGAGGGGGGAGAGAACTGCCACTATCATCCATCTTTCTGATAGGGGGTATGTGGTTTGATGTGGTGGTGTGTTGGACCTCCTCCTCCATCTCTCTGTCTCCCCAATTTTTCACGCAATCTCCCCCCCCCCGCTCTCTGCATGTCTCTCTGATATGGCTCTTGTTTTGATGCGGTCATGTGTTGAAGATTCTCATGGATGGTTTCCATAATGATAAAAAGATTCGCTCCTTGGTTTACAAGAAAAGTTTGGGGGGCGAGGGGGGATCACTGTTTCTGATTTGTTAAATGTTTTCCTTTGACGAGGTTTGTGGTTGGAAATTGTTGCAGATTTCATTGTTGAAAGAAGTTTAGAAATTTAATCAGAGCTGTTCTGTACACATACATCATTGTCAGAGTATTTTGAAGGTTTTCAGTTCTAACGTATATGCTTGAACGTTGCATATTGCACACGTTTCCATAAAGTGTCAGCATAAAGAATCACATCAATCTGATTGAAAAAATGACATTTCTGTCTGTTTTGATCTCTTCAGAGATGGTGAGGAAGAAGAATCCCCCTATCCGGAGTGTAGGAGGTGAGGAAGAGGAAGAGGAGGAGGGGAGGCGGCCAGGAGCAGAAGAAGAAGATGAGGTAGAAGAAGAGGGGAGAGTAGCGGTGGAGGCCGAAAGAATCAACCGTCCGTCCGAACCGGAGTCCTCTGAGCGGATCAGAGAGACGAGGAGCAGGAGGAAGAGGAAGCAGAAAGCGAATGCATTTCCTCATCTGTATCTCCCTCATCCGTCGGTGCGAGAGATGACCGCCTGCAGCAACGAGGAGCGAGGGGGGAGGAGAGGAGCAGGGGGACCTGCCAAACCAGGAGCAGTACTATTGACGGACAGACCTGATAGCCAGCGGAGGCTGAGGATGGTGCGAGGGCGGTAGAGGAGAGAGGAGCGAGGTGAAAGAGAGAGGGGGGACGCCGATCATCTAACGGCTCCTCTCCTTTCAACTCCACACCTCCTTCCCAGAAAGGAAGGAGGGGAGGATGTCAACAACTGACACCCCTCCGCTGTCATCCAGCCCTCCCCTAAACTCCAGGACTTTAAGTGCAACGGTGTGGTTACGGCTACCTATGGCAACGACCCCCACCGACCTGGTGAAGCACTTTAGGAAGTATCACCTGGGTTCTGCACAATCGCACACGACAGGATGCTGCACTCGACACACACATCTTGGCGCTCCACAACATGGCACCCCAGCACACTCATTTAGGGTAATTCTAAACTTTGTGGTGCTACCGGCCGAAACGCTCTCTCACTCACATCCTCAACTTCTGATATTGAAAATTTGTAAATTCAGTTACGAAACAAGAATCTACTATAACCGGTCAGTCCCAGCGTGTGTGTAAAACTGTGCTCTGGGCTCGAAATAAGTCCTCTGCTCATGTGTGTATTTTAGTGTTGTTAGTCGTGTGTTGACCTGAGGTCGTAAGCGTGGATTTTGTCAAATTTTGAGATTGTCTGTCAGAAGAACCAGTGTTGTCTTTGGTTTTGGACGTGGGGGGGCTAAAGAATTAAACCAACCCATTCGGAAAAAATGCCTTTACATCTCCATATGCAGCCTTCCTCCTTTGGAACTATCTCAAGAACATCCATGGTACCATAAGCAACGTTCTAACAATCGTACAAAAGATTTTGGACTATACAGACTTAAATTAATTGGGATAGAGGCCCTAATTAACATCCAGGAATTTAAAAACTTTGGGCTGAAAGGTCCTGCAGAACCTCGAGATCACAACTAAGCACCAAACAAGCTGCTGGAGGCGTCCACTCAAATGTGACATCATCCATCATTAACAGGGCTTTCCATCACAACAGCCTAAGACAAATGAGGAAACCATTTTTCTTCAGTTTGGTGGCATTAAAAAAAACAAAGCTCTGGCTTTGGCTTGGTAATCAACTGGAAACTTTTGTCTCTCTTTTTTAATGATTTTTGATGAATGGCTTCATCCTTACTTTATAGCCTTGAGGCCATGGGGTTGGCGTGCTCACTTTGAGGTGATGATGCCACAGTTCTTCTGATGCTCCAAGTCCTTCAATAGTTCCTTGGCTGTGTTTCTGAGGTTCTGTTGGACCTAATCATTCATTATTTCCTGGGTGTTAAATTGGGCCTCCTCCCTCATTGATGTCAAATCTTTATGGTTCCAAGATTCTTATATGTTTTTGCACAGTACAGTTGCTTGTGGTACCATAAATCTTTTCAAGATGTCCCCTAAAGAAGAACCAGACTTAAGGTCCAAAATTTGGTCATGATGGCTTGGCTTAATTCTTTCAATTCTAACCCCCCCCATTATTACAAACACAGCAGCCACTCTGCAAGTAGGCCCTTAAATATAGCCAAAGGTGCCAAACTAACTATTAGTTATGTCAATTAGCCATTAAGACACATGGGAAAAAAAGTGTATTTTTTGTAACATGAAATGTATGGTGTTAAAATTCAAGTTTGAAAGTTTTTTCCAAAGTGTGTCAAAACTTATGGCCTCATCTGCGGGAAAACATTGCTCAAAAACTTCCATATGTCGTAAAAGTTTTATTGACGTTGCTTTTAACAGCTTGTCATGTTGCATGTTTGTTGGCAGGAATTGTTCAGCAAGTGGTTTAAATTCTAAAACTACATTAATATTGCTTTACTTTAATGTGGCTTCTCCCCCCGCTCCACATTTTCTGTGCAATCTTACATTTTTGTTTTTTCAATTTTTGCCTTCAGCAGCTTAACCATTCTTTTTTCTGCCTTTCTTGCTTTCTCCTGTGTTCCTTCTCTGTTTCCGTGCATTTGTCCTTTCAGATATACAGGCGGGACAAGGACAGAGGACCCAAGTTAAAGATTTGGGAAAGACAAGACCAGATATACACAGTCAACAGCACAGGACAGTAATGATGAATGGCACATATGATGTACAGGTAAGCAATAGACACTTTCTTTTTTTTTAACCGTCATTCTTGTCAAAGACAAAAAAAAGTGGGTCAACTGCTGCCCCCTCCTTTGGATTGATCATTCAACATTTTTAATCACATACGTAATGATAATGATGATCACCATCATCCTGCCCGCATCATACGTAGCTACAGACATGATCTGGTGAAGCCAAAAGGACATGAGTCACAAATAACTGTGTTGCTGCCCTCGTAATAATGTATCAGGTCATCTCTGATGTCATGATGGGTGACGGCAGAGGTGACAAGATACATTTTGTTAACCTTCAGAGCCCCAATGAGGCACTCCTGTGTTTTGGTCATTTTTTCATCATATTTCTATTCAGAGATCATGTCTGTACACAGTGTTGTCAACAAATATATGTCTCACAATAAAGTTCAAAGTTCTTTATTAATCGTCTCCTTTCGGAGAAATTTAGTTTGGTGCATGAGGGGGCTCACTTGCACAGACAGTAAAAACAGGACCAGCCTGTCCAAATATAAGGGTGATTCTTAGACTACGGGCACTTATTATGTCCTTTGATCATCTTGTATGAAAAACAGAAAAAGGGGAAATTTCACACTTTTATAGTTATCTTTACAATGAAAGTGTTTTAAGAAATTTGTTCTAGTAGTCTATGATGACTTTTTCACATTTTTTCAGCATCATTATATGCAAATATTGCCGTTTTGTGCTTGTCCCACACCCAGACTTTTGATCTTCAATGATAAAATGAATGGTAAAAAAACATTTTTTCTAATGTTTTAAAATATCTCTGAATAAAATATCAGTAAAATAATCAAAACATAATTGGGGTATTCAATGTCATACAACTGTTGTGATTTTTTTAAACAAAATGTAGTTGTCCCACACTATTGCCGTAATTTCCACCACAACACTGTAATGTCCCTTTAAACAGTTTGTATGAAAGATTGTTTGGGTAGTTTCTATGGAGATAAACAGTGACATCAGAGCACATGTATATAGCGCCAAATCACAACAAACAGTTGCCCCAAGGCGCTTTATATTGTAAGGCAATGGTGTAGTGGAAATTACATTTACAAGGCCAATAGTGCCCGTAGTTAAAGCATCACCCATAAATAACCAAAAATAACCTTAAAAATCACTCTAATCAACCCACTATATACTACTAAAACCACACAGCCATTTACCACTCACCATTCAACTGAAAAATGTGCAGAATTTATCCTATGACATAAGTACAATTTAAGCTTGTTCATTAAGCTTAATAGACAATGGAACAAATGAGTGTTTGTACCGGTTACATTTGCACAAAGGAACACGATATCTCTTTCCCGAGTTTAACAAGGTATACTCTGAGTGCAGAACATGTGAGCTGTCCATTAAGATGATAAGACAAATGAGATTCGTCATCACAGTTTAATTTGCAACATATGGGCATTATACTCAAAGAAAATAGGGAATTGGTTGAGGTACAGTTCTCCACTCCAACTGGGGATTGGGGGGGTATTTATTGTGTTACTGTTACTATAAGTTGCGTTAATATTGTGTAAATTCTAACGATAGCAGTGTCTCAATTCAGGGGCCACATCCTTCAAAGGCTGCATTCATTCAGGGATGAAAAATGTCTGCTTTTTGGCGTATTTCTGCTTTTTTGCCAGTTGTCTGGGTCATTTTTTAGATCAGTATTCAGTGGGAAGCGTTAAGTGCATATGTCTGTGAGTAATATTTACATTTTTTATATTAAACTGACCTGTTATGGTTTTCTGAACAGTTGATAGATGTATTTTATAACTTAAAAACGGGACCGATGCTAACACATTAGCATGTCTATGGCATTTTCAATGTTAAAATTAGCATTAAGCTATTCACATCTCAGCATGTTTGTGTGCATTTGTTTTCTGTATAATAACTAATGGCTCAGTGTTTGTTGTCGTGAAAGAGTCCAATGCATTACAAATTGTAATTTTTTTTATTTAATTTTATTTATACGAGGGCTGTCCATAAAGTATAAGTCCTTTTTATTTTTTTCAAAAACTATATGGATTTCATTCATATGTTTTTACGTCAGACATGCTTGAACCCTCGTGCGCATGCGTGAGTTTTTCCACGCCTGTCGGTGACGTCATTCACCTGTGAGCACTCCTTGTGGGAGGAGTCGTCCAGCCCCTCATCGGAATTCCTTTGAGAAGTTGCTGAGAGACTGGCGCTTTGTTTGATCAAAATCTTTTCTAAACCTGTGAGACACATCGAAGTGGACATGGTTTGAAAAATTAAGCTGGTTTTTGGTAAAAATTTTAACGTCTGATGAGAGATTTTGAGGTGATACTGTCGCTTTAAGGACTTCCCACGGTGCGAGACGTCGCGCAACGCTCTCAGGCGCCGTCGTCAGCCTGTTTCAAGCTTAAAACCTCCACATTTCAGGCTCTATTGATCCAGGACGTCGTGAGAGAACAGAGAAGTTTCAGAAGAAGTTGGTTTCAGCAACCCATCCGCACGTCTTTCATTAAAAAAATCTCCTTTAACAGTGGAATATCCGGATAATATTCACTCCTCTTTCCATGACAAAAACTCCTGTAACAGTGGAATGTGCCGTTCATTTCCAAACTGGACGCTGTGTTTTATCCGGGACGTCGTCTGACTAGCACAAGAATTGTGAAAAGACGTGGACATCAGCACTTTCTCTGCACGTTGAGACAGACGTGCGGAGGAATTCCGCGCGTCGCGGCGGTGCCGCATGGCGCAAAGCATTGCCGTGATGAAGTCTCACGGGACATGTTCTGGCATGTCCAGGCACATCCACAATTTCTCGGATAATCACTCGATGGAAAAACCACCGACAGCTGTCTGAACACCATCTCCGAGGGGTCTGGACCACTCCTCACTCAAAGCCTGCTCTCAGGCGAATGATGTCACCGACAGACGTGGAAAAACTCACGCATGTGCACGAGGGTTCAAGCTTGTCTGACTCAATCACACGTGAGTCAAATCCATATGGTTTTTGAAAAAAGTAATAAGGTCGGATACTTTTCTAATAGACCTCATATATATATATATACGAGGTCTGTCCATAAAGTATCGTACCTTTTTTATTTTTTTTTAAACTATATGGATTTGATTCATATGTTTTCACATCAGACAAGCTTGAACCCTTGTGCGCATGCGTGAGTTTTTCCACGCCTGTCGGTGACATCATTTGCCTGTGAGCACGCCTTGTGGAAGGAGTGGTCCCGCCCCTCTGACACGCCGAAACGGAGGTGTTCCTTTGTCTCGCTTCCAAAGCGAATCGGTCGTGACGCGCGAAGCCTCTGCGCGGCTTTCCATGACAAAATCTCTTGTTAAAAGTGAAATCTGCCGGAAAATGGCTGATGTCCAGCTCTTGTGATAACCAGAGAAAGGGCACACGACGTTCTCGTATCCAGAGAGCCATCAGCTCAGAAATGGTCCGGTGGCTTGTGCCGTGTCGTCGGAGCGCGGCGCGCTGAGCGTCCTTAAAGGGGTCCTTAAAGCTGTACTACCAGACCTTATTCTCTGTGAAGCCCGTAAAATTTTCACCAAAAGCCATATAAATTTTTCGAATAGTTTCCAGGTGCCAGTCTCTAACAGCTTCTGAAAAAATTCTGATGGAAAAAACCCCAAATCATTCCGCCATTTCCAGACAATGAAAATCCGACGAGGGGGCAGGACCACTCCTTCCACAAGGCGTGCTCACAGGCAATTGACGTCACCGACAGGCGTGGAAAAACTCACGCAAGCGCACAAGGGTTCAAGCTTGTCTGACGTGAAAACATATGAATCAAATCCATATAGTTAAAAAAAAAATAAAAAGGTATGATACTTTATGGACAGACCTCGTATATATATATATATATATATATATATATATATATATATATATATATATATATATATATATATATATATATTTAATGATGTCTGAAAACTGTTATTATGCAGTAGCTATCCTTTAGTTTCCTCAAATGAATGAAACTTGAAATTTTTAATCATGTTTTACTACAAGACTGTTAAAATGTCATAGCAACAAACAAACACAAAGTGAGGTTTCATTTTAAAATAATAGCATTTTCTGTCTGTTGCCATTCCCAGAGTTTTGGTGCCATTTGGGTCAAGGATTAAGACTTTGTTGGTACATGAAAAGTAGAGTTTTGTTAGAAAGATTTAACAAGATGATCTAATAAACATTGTGTGTGTGTGTGTGTGTGTGTGCGTGCGTGCGTGCGTGCGTGTGTTGGGGGATCATCAGTTTTGTTTAAGGCTGCAGTCTATAATGGGTGTGAGACACGTAATGGATACAGAAGTACACGTACACACAGTAGACACGCACACAGACGTGCACTCACACACAGACAGAAATAGAAAATCCAGTGGGCTTAAGTTGTCATTATGAAGAAAAGTGAAAGTATAAAAAACGAATGAAAGGACTCTCTATTCTCTCCATCCTTCACTCTTTTTTTTTCTTCTCCCGCCCACATTTGGAAAATTCCATGTTGTCATTTGCTAAGGCGCGATGCCTTGTCAACCAATGAGCTTTGGGGGGAAAAAAGAATCGGGAAGGAGAAAAGTGATACAGATGGAACAGGAAGGAGGGAAGGGAGTGAATGACAGAGAGAGAAAAAAGAGAGAGAGGAGGATCTGAAGCCAGTAGTTACATATAATAGGCTATTAGGCAGTGTAATGAAACAGCTGTCAGATGCATTTTACTGTACCTCTCTCTTTTCCATTTGTCTTTTATTTTTTTTGTTTCTCTCACCTCTCTCTCTATCTTTGTGATACTTCCTCTCTCACCATTGTTACTGTTGCCTCCGTCTCTTACTCCTCATTTATTCCCCCACTTTTCGCTCTTTCCCATCTTAGTTTGGTTTTCATCCATCCGTCGGTTAAAAAGGCACTTTGGCTCATGTCTCATTCTTTTGGTGGCATCTGTGAGACAGGATGATTGGATGATTGCCGTTGTGAAGTCACGCGCCGTAATAGCTCTCATTTAACTTTCTCAATTAATTAAGCTTTGTGTGAGATGAAATTTGCCACTTCTCACTTTGTATGTCTAATCACACTTTGTTTTTCTAAATTATTTTATTAATTTATAACTTCTACCCAAGATTTTTTCTTTTCTTTATATCCTTCTTACTTTTCCACTCGCTCACTTTCTGTTGTCATGCTTAGTTGTTGAATTCAGCGCTGTTCTTTCCTTTCCTGTTTAACAAAAAAGTGACAAGTGTAAAGAGGAAGTCAGGGTTGCAAAATTCATGAAAGAAAACCCAATGAAAATGGTTTGTGCTAATTAACTGGAATAAATCATCATTTATAATTCAGGATCTGCAGGAAACATCACGTGTGCAAACATTAAAAATAAGGTATCTTTTAATTATTTAATGAAAAATGACAAAAACCTTTAAACTGATCAAGAAACCTAATGAAAAAAAATCAATGTATTTGATCTTCCCTTAATTCACAGCTGCTTCATTTCTTTTTCTTCCCCACACCTGACTCCTCCCATGAGTTTTAAACAAATGAGTTCCTAATCCTGGTAAAAACAGCAAACTAACCAGCCAGTCAGTATGAAGATGTATTTTAAAGTATAGCTTACACAATTTGATGAATGCAGTAGGTATAATCATTCCATAACAAAGCTAACCAAGCTGAACATAATGCCGTTGTTAACATGGCGCAGTGCAAGGTGAGGCCGTTTTTACTCTTTCAGGTATCTTTAGGCATAGAAGTAAGAAGTAAGTTCTATACATTTCCTGAGGTCCATCAGACTGGTGCTTATCCCCATTTGCTGTTGTGTGAAATGGATTAGAGTATACAATAACCCCCAAGGTGAGCTGCCAATCCATTGCAGGTGACTTCCCCTGCTAAGGCTGGTACCCATTTACAGCTGGGTGGACTGGACAATGCAGAGGGAGAGTATGTCATTTAGGCATAGAAAGTAACATACAGGAGTAAAACAAGTATTGAACACGTCACCTTTTTTCTCAGTAAATATATTTCTAAAGGTGCTATTGAAACAGCCCAGTCTCACATTTTTTTTTCGTGCTCCCATGATGAAATGAGTCAAATTTTCGTGACGGAGCTTTTTTAAACTCATTATTCCTAACCCTACTACCACCCCCAACCCTAACCTTAACCATAACCTGGAATGAATGAGAATGAATTTTGTGCTGCCATGACGAACATGAGACGCTTTTCGTCACAATATCACAAACCAGTAGATTAATGTATATTTCGTGCTGCTGAAGCACGACTTGCCGTGAAACCAGGTTGATTGAAATGACATTTTAAGCAGTTAAGGATAGGGTTAGGATTAATCCATACATACAAAGAAATCAAACCATAGATGTCCATAAATTAAGTCATGTGTAATAACGGGAAGTAACACAGGGAAAAAGTATTGAACACCAGAAGAAAGGGAGGTGCAAAAAGACATGGAAAGCCAACACGAGTGGAAATGTATCAGTAATTAGAAAGCAGAAAGCAGTCCTGCCCCTGTTAGTGGAAATTAATATCAGTGGGTTCAGTCCCAACTGATGGCCTAAAAAGGTGTCTCTTTAACAAGGTGTCACACAAGAAACATCTCATCATTGGTAAAAGCAAAGAGAGCTCTCTCAAGATCCTCGCAACCTTATTGTTGCAAAATGATAAGGTTGGATTTCGAAACTTCTGAATGTTCCAGTGAGCCATAATCCAGAAGTGGAAAGAGCATTATTTCATCATAAACCCACCATGACCAGTTGCTCATTGCAAGATTTCTGACAGAGGAGTGAAAAGAATTGTCAGAAGCATTTTCGAGGAGCGAAAGGACCACTTGGGAGAGCATCAGAAATTCCTGGAATTAGCAGGTACAATTGTGTCAACGAAAACAATAAGTAATGCACTCAGCCACCATGACCTGTATGCACGCTCACCACACAAGACTCCATTGCTGAAGAAAAAGCAGGTGAAGAACGTTTAAAGTTTGCTGCACAACATTTAAACATGGCTATGAAATGCTGGGAGAATATAGTCTGGTCGGATGAGACCAAAACTCTTTGATTACAAACTTCATATAATAGAAGGAAGGATGAATGGAAAAATGTACCAAGACATTCTTGATAAAAAAAAAATCTACCTGGATGATGAAGATGAAACGAGGGTGGACATTTCAGCAAGACAATGATCCCAAATCCATTGCAAGGAAGCTCAGTTTGTTTCAGAAAATACAGGAAATACATCTGCTGCAATGGGCCAGTCAGTCACCTGACTTGAATCCAGTTGAAAGTCTATTGAAAGAACTAAAGTTCAGCCTTCATAGAAGAGGTCCACAGAACCGTCAAGATTTGATGATTGTGTGAAGAATCAGACATGCTGAACACTAGATATCATCCAAGGAGATGGACTTTGGCAGTGAGAGGACAGATTTGTTTGTCTCTTGAAGGTGAAGATCCAGATCAATGTCGACATCCTCAGTGATCATACACTGGACAAATTTGAAGGACAAGAGACATAGAAGGATAAAAATGGAAATGATAAAACTTAAAGTTGTAAATGTTGGGACATTCCTACCCCCAAATGTTAGTCATTACCCCTGTTGTAATGACTAATGTTAAGGGTAAGAATACCCAAGAATTCACAACAGCCAATTAAAAATTAAGGCAAACACATGTGTTTTCAGTCTGAATCAGGCTGTTGTATCACAGAAAATGGGTTATTCCAAAGAAAATGTGCATGGTAAGAGAAAGCCCTGTAACCTGTTCTTTTGCACCTTTGTAGTACAAAGCTGACCTGCTTTTGAGAACACAGAGCATGGAAGGCACATAAGGGTTCAAAGATCTGCCAGATAAAAAGGACTTGATGATTTAATATATATTTCAACAACAAACCCTTTTTAATCACGTGTACAGGTGTACGACTGTTAGAAATGTCATAGCAGCATTTTGAACTACTTGAAGGCTTCTACTACTTGTACACAGCAGAGCAGAGGATAAGGCACAATACAGTAACACACAAAACAAGGTTAAGTAACATTTTCATAACCAAATTTCCTTTGAGATGATCAACAATTTGCATCGACCCTCACATACTAAATGAGACAAATCTATTCAGTCAGTCAGATGTTACTGTAAGACTTTTCAGGGTGATTCTCAACAGTATAGCCAGCAGCACACTATAATCACCACCAGTCCAGGGAGCAACTTAATGAAAAACAGATGAGTGTGAGGCTGCATGCACGGTAATGTTAAATGTTGGCAGTACACTGGATATTACAATGGAGTCTACTGCAACCTACATAGTGTGTTATTGGTCGGTTAGTTAGTGTCAAGGCAGCCTTTTAATTATCCACAGGAACATGCAGAAAGTGATGGATTACGTTTGTTTTGGGCGAAGTGCTGCATGCGCCGAAGCACGCTTTTGCTAATTTTACAGATGCAAAACAACGAAAAGCTCATGTTGTTCATTTGTGCCAAAGTCTGCTGTACAGGAATTATAAATGGCAGACTTGTTTCAAAGTTTAATGTATTGCTCTTGAAATTTAAGAAAGGGCTAGTAGCGGTAGGTATTAGCTGGGGTATAATGCAAGGATGAGACTGAAAATGTGTATGTCCTGGACAAACCCTTTGTGATGCCACACATAGGTTTTCTAAAGAGTGGGTATGAAGCTTAAATGGGGTAGTTCTAAATATCACCAACTTGGCAGTGCCTGAGTCTGCCTAACTCCTGGGCTGCACATAAATATGTAAAGAAGTGGAGCATATAAAAGACCGGTATGATGACTGACACTCACACATGCTCCTCATCTTGTACTTACCCCTTCGGCTGCTCCCTTGTTTGCACTCGGGGTCGCCACAGCAAATCCAAGGTGGATCTGCATGTTGAATTGGCAAATGCCCTTCCTGACGCAACGCCACATTACACGGAGAAATGTGACAGGTACATACCAAACAAGCTAAAGCTAACAGGCTAATTTGGATTTGGTGTTTGATTACTGTATACATTTGTGAACTGGGGTGTGGTTTTCATAATAGTTGGCTTAAGTGCAGGTATTAAAACTTATGACCAGAATATTGCCTCAATTATTGTGGAGTAACAGTGGAGCTAATGTCACTATGCTATGGATACCCGCTAATTATTGCTAACAGTGCTAACATACAAATTAAGTAATACTAAAATTTCACTCCAAAAAAAAAAAAAAAAACTGGAGCACAGACTTCTTAGATTATCTGTTGCAGCCACTCCCAGCAGGGCCCTCAACCCCTCAGGCACACTAGTGGTTACTCAGTACGACCACATGCCGAATTGTTCAGAACATTATGACTCAAAATAGCTTAAACTGATGAGCTGTATAAAAAATTCACTCCTGTACAGGTGTCATGAATAGGGAAACTAGCTATAGATATTTATTTATTTATTTATTATACCAGCCTTTATACATGGTTAATTCTGCAGTTGACTGGGGCATTTTAACATAGGGGTCTTTGGCGAGTAGCACACTTTTGGACCCAACATGAAGTTGCAGGTCAAGGACCTGTAATATTTGGCACTTCCACATTGACTTAATTTTTCAGCGAGTTGCCACAAGTTTCTGACCAAAAACATTTACATTGTTGGTTGCACCATAGATTGCCCCAGTAAATACATCTTTGATCGTGTGTCATTTTAAAATCTACAGAGATACTTATCTTAAAAGTACTCTTTTGTCTTTGTTTGTTAACAGGTGACATTGGGCAGCACTCTAATTGGGATTGGCCGAAAAACCTCAGATTGCCAGGGGAACACTAAGTACTTTCGGTGCAAATTCTGCAACTTCACCTACATGGGCAGCAATTCCTTAGAACTTGAACAACACTTCCTGTCATCACATCCAAATAAAGTCAAAACTCCACCGCCCCCCCCTGCTGCCAAGCAATAATGTAGCAACACATGAAAACCAGACAAAGGGGAGAAGTGAAATGCTTGACATCGTGGAGCGAGTGGTAGTGAGAGCGGAAGACGACTCCCTAGTCGGGTACTCCATCCCAGTTCAGGCATCTTCAGACTCTGCAAGTTGGGCAGGGGAAGCAGGTCGCGGCTCAGTGCAGGCATATTATTGGTGTAAATTCTGCAGCTGGAGTTGCGAGTGGGCAGGGGGTTCTTCAAAGCTCATAGAGCACTACGAGGAAAGGCATAGAATGAGCACTGGAGGTACAATGAGCCCCAATAACTCCAATCCCCCGCGGCCGGACCGAGAGAGAGCAGTGAGAAGAGATGAACACGCTGCATCCAAAAGCAAAAAAGATCTACAATCAAACTCATCGAGCACCAGCAAAGGTATTGAAAAACCCATGTTTTGTATGCTAGTGACGCAACAGCACTCGACTCCACTACTGCCTTGTGCAGCGAAATACATCTGGTTTGTGTTCTACAACCCAGAATAATAAAAAGTTAGGATGGTATGGAAAATGCAAGAAAGAAAAACCTATGATTCTTACATTTAGTTTAACTTTTATTTCATTGCAAAGATATTTCATGTTTTCTCTGGTCAACTTCATTTAATTTGGAAGTTTACATCCATTCCTGAATTTAAGGCCTGCAACACATTCCAGACAGTTGAGACGCTAAAGCATTTACCACTTTGCAATGTTGACATTCCTTCTCGCAACACTGAAAAAATGTTGCCATTGAGGACACAAGCATTGAAGCATTTTGGGTGTTATTTTGTTCCAGTCTTCCTAAGAAAATGTCTTCAGGTGTGCAACAGTTCAGGGTAGTTGTTCCATTTTTCTTTTCAAAATTCTCAACACATTCACTGTTGGGAACACATCAGGACTGCAGGCAGGCCAGTCCAGTTTTTGTACCCTCTTCTTGTGCAGTCATGCCTTTCATGAAATGTGTGCAGAATGTGGTTTTGTGTTGTCTTGTTGAAAAATGTGTATACTTCTCTGGAAAAAATGTCATCTTGAAGGCAGCATATGTTGCTCTAAATCTCCCCAGCACAGTTCTTTGCATTGATGCTGCCATCACAGAAGTATAAATTGCCTTTGACAAGGTTATTACCACATCCCTATGCCATGACAGACCCCGATTTTTGGCCTTGTTACTGATAACAGTCTGGATGTTTCTTTTCGTCTTTGGTCCGGAGTACATAGTGTCTATTTCATCAAAAAAATACTGATGCTGATCACCATATGCATTTCCTTTCTGTGATGGTCAAACCCAGATGCCTCTGAGCGTAAAGACGTTACAAAAATGTTAACATAAGGCTTCTTTTTTTGCACAGTAAAGATTAAAATGGCATTCGTGAATGCAACTTTGTATTGTCATGCTTGACAAAGGTTTCCCAAAGTAATCCCTTGCCCATGTGGTTATAACAGATATTGATGAATGCCTGCTCATAATGCAGTGGCATCTGAGGATCAGCCATCATGGGCGTTCAGCTTGGAGGTGGGACCTGGCTTTTTACGCACCGATATTCCTCCAGATTCCATGAATCATTTCATGTTGTCTACTGTTGAGGGAGAAATATGCAAACCCCTTCCAATCTTTTTTTGTGGAACATTGTTGTTAAAAACAATCCTCTGCCTGTCTTTGCTCCTCAAAGACTCAGCCTTTCGTGGAAACTGCTTTTGTCCCAAATCATGATGACAGTCACCTGTAGGCATCACCTGTTTGAAATAACATTATTTATTATTTATGGTGTACCTCATTACTGGCCCTAAATCCCCTCCATCCCAACATTTTTTGTAAAGTGCTGCAGGCCTTAAATGCAGGAATACATGTATATTAACAAATTAAATTAAGTTGACCACACAAAACATGAAATATCTTGAGTTCATACTGCCGGCAGTGAAATAAAAGCCAAAGCAGATGGAAGAATCACTGCAGGGTTTTTATTTTATTTTCATTTTCCATCCCGTCCTGAATTCTTTTAATTTCAGGTTGTCGAACAAAATCCTGTTGATGCAATCTAATAGATTTTTGTTCTGTTTTCTGCTTCTAGGAGACCTAAACAGCAGTGAATCAGAGGCAGTCGTGACCAGTTACAACTGTCAGCTCTGTGATTTCCGATACTCAATGGCCCACAGTGCAGATGTGATTGTCGTAGCACCGTTGCTTCTGCACTACCAGCACAACCACTCCATCCAACGGTGCTGCATTCAGCACTGCATGTATTGTCCACAGGGACTCTGCCAGCCACACAAACACCTGGGAGAGGTGAGATGAATAAAACACTGGCATACTTTTTTGTTTATTTTTTGAGGGGGGGGGGGGGGGGTGCAGACAGCTTTATAAATATAAAAAAATAGAATATGTTGTGTGGACACATTTGGAGTTGATTGTTGCTTTTTTTTATAGCTTAGTTAAAATTCCCTTTCTTCCCCAAATCCACCCACCTGTTCCCCACTCTTAAGTATCAGCGGCCAGACTGTGCAGTTGTCATCAGGAGATGGCAGGGAAAACGTCAGCCTGTTTATCTTCTGAAGCTGTCATCTCAGATCTAGTTGGGTCGAGGAGGATTTGACGGAGGTGCATTGCTATAGGATGATGCCTGAGCGCTTCACCACTCACCGCCCTCAGCTGGTCGTACGTGGGGTGAATGTTTTCATCTTGCTGTCCACCTCATGAGAAGATTTCAAATCAAATGCAGAGTTTGACGTCGTACCCAGGAGTGTACAAAGTGGGGTTCACTGACTTGAGTTTTCTACTCTCTGGCTGCATTTCTTCACTTTCATGACAGACATCAACAGGCGGTTGTGTATGCTTGTCTGTACACTTAGCTACTAGCGGTAGTACTACAGTCCAGAAATAACAGGAGACGAAGCAGCAGAGATGGAGAATCCAGGAGTTCTTTTGCTTGTTGGCATACCATAAGTCCTTGAGATGAGAGATGACATTCGCCTCTTTTCTTGTTTGTTTGACGTGAACATCGACTTGCACATTTTTCTCTGTTGTTTTCTTGTGGTGGTTCTAAACTGTGGTACAGCAGAGATGACATGAAGTTAAGACTTGGAGTGGGTGCACATCAGTGCATTAAAAAGCCGTTGCATGTTTGATTAGCCCTATTTCTAGCTTCACTCTGAAGCAGTTCAGAGGTGCAGCACAGCAAGAATAAAAGCAGTGCTATGTGGGGGGGAATTGTGACTAAAGCAAAACCGGATCCATTCTGCTTCAGCAACCTAATTTTAACCTGTTTGGCCAAAATTAAAACTAATTTGGATCCCATCACCTATTTTTTTTCTCAGGAAGCACAAAGTAACATGAGTAGAGGAGTGTACTGTGACAACAGTATGGAAATACTTGAGAGTGGGTGTGTATTTTTCTACCTTCACACATTCAGGTTTGGGACCATATTCTGATGCCTTGTGTTGCCACATTCACCACACAGTGGGACCGCCTTGTATACTTGCATAGCAGCCACCCAGGCAGACAACTGATCCATCCCCACCTTTTGAAAGTGTTGCAGCCAGATGAAATGTGTGTGTCTCTTTGGTCTTATCCAGTTGCTACTGACGTCAGCATCTCTGCACTTGATCATGCTCAAAGAACTGCACCTCATTTCCTCATGATGCGAGAGGCTCCTCGTCCTCTTGTTTTGCAAAAAAAAAAGAAAACTCGTTGCAGGGTACTCAAAGATTCTGTAGAGAAAGGACTGTGGGGGCCGGTTGGAGGCTCATCTCTTGAAAAGAGAAAACCACAGAAGACAACCAAGGGTGCTTGTGTTTGGAGGATGGCAACTACTGCATCACTGAGTTGTCATCAATTGCACAGTGTTGTACGGATCCAAAATTGATGTGGCTCATGCGATTGAGTGCCTGGAACATTCTTTCTCTTGGCAAGGATGAAGTTCTTCCACTGCTTTACACAAAAGCACAAAAGCAGTGGAAGATGAACGAAAACTAATTTTTCAGCTTCACCAATTTTTGCTCAAGGTTGCTACAGATAGTGGATTCACATGTTGATTTGGCAGACGTTTTGCACCCGATGTCCTTCCTAATGGCACTCCACAGAGGTACAAGGAGAATGGACCATGGGTGGAACGAAGAACCTTCTTGTTGGAAGGCAGGCTTATTAATGGCATGAACAAAACAACAGTCTAACACTAAATAGAAGTAGAGATACACAAGATCTGCAAACTAAAATGTTATTAAAATGAAATTCCCAAAGCTTTATGGAGACACTAAGAAGGAGCCGCTGAAGAGGGTTTAGTGGGATAGGGAGATTTTATGCAAAGCTGTTGGGATGTTGATCAGCAAATCAGCACGCAAAGGTGTGTAATTTGGCCAAAGTGGTGGAGTCCATCTAAAGCAAGCCAGGCATTTCTCTGTCTACATGTATCATAGTACCATGGCATCAATGGTTTTATTTTCTTTTGATTGTATAAATCAGTCATCTGTTGTGTCCTGCATGTGATCATGGGTTAATATCAGTGGGTGACGTTAGTTTGGGATTAAAAACATTCTACTCCAAAGTGTTTAAAATTGGCTCTGTATTTGATTCCCTGATCCTTCAGTTGGTGTAACCACTGAGCTATTGTCTGCCCTTATTATCAACAGAGTGTGACATGTGTCATCTTAGCACCAAAGCACCTTATTTGTTGTCTTTCTGTTGCCTGATTCTGTTTTTTTCTCCCTGTTTGAGGTGCAGCTCCATCCAGAAGTCAGAGTGGGTGTCTTCTTTTGCAAGCCTGTGCACCAGTATGGACTCCAAAAAATTTCCTGTATATTTGTATTGTCATTTGTCATTTGTGTTGGTAGCATGGCCCAAGCAGAGGGTCACCCTTTGAGTCTGGTCTGCTTGAGGTTTCTTCCTCAAATCACCAGAGGGAGTTTTTCTTACAGTTGTCACCTGTGTCCTAGACCTTACTTGTGTGCAGTGCCTTGAGGCAGCTTTGTTGTGATTTGGCGCTATAAATGAAATAAATTGAAAATTGAAAGCATAATCCCATCCACAAAGAATGAGCCTTTGAAACATTTTACATATATCTACATGTTGACTTTTCAACAATTTGTGTAACTTTTTTCAACAGGTGTCCCACCCGTTTGCTTGTCGGAAACCCACCTGCGCCAAGTGCTGCTCCAGATTTCCTCAGTCCATCAAACAACAAGATGCCATAGCTTCGAAACCTGCTACTGCCACTTCACCCAGCATGACCCCTCCTACTCCCAGAAGTGACCCCGGCAGGATTCTGCTTCAACCTTTCATTCTCCTAGCTCCTCGCACCCTGTTGTCTCTCAAGGTATTTAAAGGAATCGTTCATGTTGTGACAAAATATTTGATTCATGCTTTGTTTGAATATTAGCAATCAAAATATTCTAAAATATTGATTTATATGCTTTTCAATGCATAAAACTTTTCTAACTTGTCCTCCTGTGCCGACCCTAGGAGTCACCATTGTGTGATCAGTGTGCGTTTGCCACCGCTGACATCGATATGTTGCTCCAACACTATGAAAGCTGCCATACCCTCATCAACCTCAAGGGGGCGCCCCGCACGTCAAGGCTGAGGAGGACACCGGGGGAGAGAAGGAAGGAGGGGGGGCACGAGGAGGGGAGAGAGAGTTCCCTTGTTCAAAGTGTCACTTCATCACAGAAGTGGAAGAGGAGATTTTTAGACACTACAGGTGAGAAAGAAATGGGAACGAGTTGAAGTTGGAGAAAACGTAACGTGTTTAAACATTTTCAGAAAATTGGACTGAACAAACACATAATGTCCCATTTAATTTGTCATTGCTCGGAAATCATTTATTTGGTCATTCACTCACTGAATGACTGAATGTGACATCAATTGATTGCGTAAATGTGATTGAGTGGTATCCAAAACGCCAATATTCCATTCACAGACTGCCTAAATGGCCCAGTAATTGGATAGCAGTGTGTGTATGGAAATTCCATTCTCATTTAGGAGAGATGTTATTGCATGAGATTGGATTGAAACCCCTGTGGTTCTGTTTTCATTTATTTTATTATTATTATTATTATTTTTTTTTTTGGAAGAAGAAGAAAGCACTCATTTATTCAGGAAATATTGCACATTGCCTCATTTTCACTTGCAACGCATTTCAGGAATTGTGCATTTAAAACATTCAGACACATTTACACCTAGAAGCCGCTGAGAATGGAAAAGGCTTTCATAGATGCTCACAAGCTCACTTACACAGGCATTCACAGCAAATTTGATAAAGATGAACATCACATGCTGTACCTGCCGGTGAAGGGCTTCAGTGAAAGTGCCTTATTTCCTGGCACATGGTGCTTTTGTTGGGGTGGGGGGGGGGGGGGGAGGTTGGGGGTGTGTGTTTCTGGCTTTCATCATGCATTGGCCCAATTCATTCTTACGCTGCTTTCCACTGGCTCTGGATAGCATGCTTCTGCCAAGCTGTATAGTTTCTGCTGGGTTCTCACAGCAGATAAACCCACACCAATCTGTTTGACCCTGAGTTGCAGGACCAAATTGTGATGATCTGCACACTCAGCCAAGCTTCCTACTTTGTACCTGGCTCAAAACTGTGTCATCATACATGTAATAAGATGTATCGAGTCATTCCCACATTTCTTCTTTGTTCAAGAAACCACAAGTAATTTTTGAATAGATTATGTACATGTCCTGCTGAATGCGCTAATAGTAGCAGCATCAGGCCTTCAGATTGTACAACCTCACTCAGGGGGAGGAGGAGTAACAGGAAGACAGAGGATGGCAAGGAGAAGAACAGTAGTAGCCAGTAATGGATTTGCAAATTTTTTTTTTACTTTCACTTTTGATACTCTGTGTGCTTCTTACCCTGTGTGCTGCTATACAATGCTGCTCAGTTTCTCTGAGGGAGTCTTCTCAAGGGATCAATAAAGTTCTATCTAATCTAATCTAGTTTTGTTGTTGTTTCACCTCATTAGCTTGGACAGGAACATGCAATACTGCTCAGGTGGTGAGCTAAAACATTGGAATAAGCTGTGTTTTCATATTATACGTAGGGTACAGCCGATTATTTTCCTGCTTGATCAGTTGATTGTTTCCTTGATTAGTGTTAGGTCCATAACCAATCAGATAATTATGAAAATGTCAGTCAGTGTTATCCAACATGAAGTCTTCACGTCTCTTGTCTTGTCCACATATTCAGTTTACTGCTCGATAGACATAAAGCAGCTAGTAAAACTAAACAGAAAACTTTCACATTTAAGAAGCTGAAATCAAAGCATTTGAATATTTAAAAAACAATTATCCCAACAATCGATTATCAAAGTAGTTGTCGAGTAGTTTAATGATTGGTTAATCGATGCTTTGTCGTCACTTAATCATTGCAGCTCTAGTTGTATGGAAAACATTCCAAACATTGCTCTGATTAAGGTTGTCTTGATTCGGTTTTGGCTCAGGTTCCCCAGCAATAACAAAAATATTTATTTATCTTTACTCAGTTCCATTTTTTTTACCTCCATTGACCCAAACACCGTTGACCAAAGAGTTTTTCCTTGCAGTGCAAGTACTCATTGAACACAACAACAAACACCGATTTTTGCAGACTTTGCTCATTTTAGCAAAGCATGTCATTCGAGCCATCAGGCTGCTTTCTAGGACACCTTAAAAATTTGCGGCCTCTCCAAGAAATTGCTGGACATCACAGCTGTGCAGAGTCTCTGATTTCTTCGCAGTGAATTCTGGTGTTTTGAGGGATGTGTTCTTGTGCCAGTGCCATTATAGGGTTGTGGAAATGGGTTTACTAACCTGGACTTTGCAGATGATGCTGTGATCTTTGCTGAATTAGTGGATGCCCTGATTGCAGCATTTAAAAAGCTGATTGAGAGTGTCTGGGTTTGTTATTGTCCTAGATCAAGACTACAATCCAGGCTTTCAGTGACTTCCTGGACGTTAGCCAAAAAGTTTGTTTGTGTTTGAAATGACCAAAGTCGGAGGGAGTTTGCCATTTATATCTCTGCCTAGAAAGTGAAGAGAGGCGTTTGGCAAGATCCAAGCCTTTAAGCTGCTGGTGCTTCCATGTATGGTTGTAAGACTTGAACTCTAACCAGTGACTTAAGTTGACGACTGGATGTCTTTGGTGCTAGGTTGCTCTGGAGAATTCTTTGATACCTCTGGATTGGTTTTGAGTCAAATAAATGTTATTTAGTAAGACTCACATGATGCTGCTTGCATCGTGAGGGAACGTCAGCTGTGACATTATGACCATGTGGCTCATATCTCTGGGTGTGATCCAGTACACATGTGCCTCAGTGTTCTGGACACCAGCAACTGGGAAAGGGCAAGGTGGTGCCCACATTTCACCTAACTGTAGCAGAGGGTAACTTTGAGGTGAGGATGGACCGGTTTTTGGCCCAGGACATGAACCTAGAGTAGTTTGGTAGTATGTGGATGCAGTGACCAGCATAAACAGACATGACCTGCCTTATTTTGTTAACTGAAGTGTCTGTTGACTCCACAACATTTGAGCCTGTGAACTGAAACCCGGACTTATTTAGGAGTTTGGAATCATTGGTTCTTGTTTTGCTGCAGTGTGCACCGCTAAGGTTGAACGCATTATCAGCCTCGAATCCAAAATTGATTATTGATTTTTATAGTGTGAGACAATGACACATCCTGGCTTTGCTAGTTGCACTGTTAGACTTTAAATAGACTTTTTTTCCCTTTTTTTCCCTCTGTGTTTGTTTCTCTACAAAATCACCTCACAAGCACAAAATGATGAGTTTCCTGAAGACGCCTGCATTTGCTGTGATGCTGACCATTAATTCCGAGGAAAAATGTATTAATAAATACATTTCTCATAAAAAATGCCTTCTTCCCTTGCAAAAGACCCCAGCAGTGACAGCTCATTCAACCTCTTTAATATTATTATGTTTTAATACTGGATAGCATGAATAGGAAATTTCCTTTTCTTTTCCCTGTGATTGGCTGTATGGAGACTGACGCTGCTGTTGACTGAACGTGAGTAGGATCAAAGATGTGCAGAATGACTGACATAAACGCTGTTTTGTGTGTGTGCGTGCGCACAAATGTACGTGTGGTGATGACAAACCACAGAGGCCACTCGGTTGTTCATCATCTGGAGACACTTAAGGTACAAGGTATACATTTGCTCACATGCACGCACACGTACAAAACACGCATGACCACGGACACTTGGGTATTTTGATCTGCTTGCATCAAAGTCAAGCTGTTCAAAGCCAAACTTGAATTTGTCTTTGCCCGGGGATCTCAGCTTTTAATGGAAGACAACTTTATTGCATTAGGAGACACTTAAAGTAAAGGCATTACAGCGAGACTGAGAGACAGGTGAGAACAATCACAGATCTGCACTGAAACTCAGGTACGTTGGCAATTTAGATTTGCCCGAGCCTGCATTTCATGTCACCATTTCATTTCCTGTCAGTCATGCAGAAAACATATCAGACATACTGCTGGCACCTACCAAAGACGATGTCTACATTCATTCAGGCTATATCTTTGCACATTCTTGTGTTTGCATGTGCTATGGTTTTCTAAGAGAAATTAAATGTGGATGAGGCAAAGGCTCCAGTTGCAGTATTCCATTAACTTTAACTAGTAATGACTTCATGACTTTCTTTGCTAACAAAATTTTGACTATTAGAGAAAAAATTACTCATAACCATCCCAAAGATGTATCGTTATCTTTGGCTGCTTTCAGTGATGCCGGTATTTGGTTAGACTCTTTCTCTCCGATTGTTCTGTCTGAGTTATTTTCATTAGTTACTTCATCCAAACCATCAACATGCTTATTAGACCCCATTCCTGCCAGGCTGCTCAAGGAAGTCCTACCATTATTTAATGCTTCAATCTTAAATATGATCAATCTATCTTTGTTAGTTGGTTATGTACCACAGGCCTTTAAGGTGGCAGTAATTAAACCATTACTTAAAAAGCCATCACTTGACCCAGCTATCTTAGCTAATTATAGGCCAATCTCCAACCTTCCTTTTCTCTCAAAGATTCTTGAGAGGGTAGTTGTAAAACAGCTAACTGATCACCTGCAGAGGAATGGTCTATTTGAAGAGTTTCAGTCAGGTTTTAGAATTCATCATAGTACAGAAACAGCATTAGTGAAGGTTACAAATGATCTTCTTATGGCTTCGGACAGGACTTATCTCTGTGCTTGTTCTGTTGGACCTCAGTGCTGCTTTTGATACTGTTGACCATAAAATTTTATTACAGAGATTAGAGCATGTCATAGGTATTAAAGGCATTGCGCTGCGGTGGTTTGAATCATATTTGTCTAATAGATTACAGTTTGTTCATGTAAATGGGGAATCTTCTTCACAGACTAAAGTTAATTATGGAGTTCCACAAGGTTCTGTGCTAGGACCAATTTTATTCACTTTATACATGCTTCCCTTGGGCAGTATTATTAGACGGTATTGCTTAAATTTTCATTGTTACGCAGATGATACCCAGCTTTATCTATCCATGAAGCCAGAGGATACGCACCAATTAGCTAAACTGCAGGATTGTCTTACAGACATAAAGACATGGATGACCTCTAATTTCCTGCTTTTAAACTCAGATAAAACTGAAGTTATTGTACTTGGCCCCACAAATCTTAGAAGCATGGTGTCTAACCAGATCGTTACTCTGGATGGCATTTCCCTGATCTCTAGTAATACTGTGAGAAATCTTGGAGTTATTTTTGATCAGGATATGTCATTCAAAGCGCATATTAAACAAATATGTAGGACTGCCTTTTTGCATTTACGCAATATCTCTAAATTCAGAAAGGTCTTGTCTCAGAGTGATGCTGAAAAACTAATTCATGCATTTATTTCCTCTAGGCTGGACTATTGTAATTCATTATTATCAGGTTGTCCTAAAAGTTCCCTAAAAAGCCTTCAGTTGGTTCAGAATGCTGCAGCTAGAGTACTGACGGGGACTAGCAGGAGAGAGCATATCTCACCCGTGTTGGCCTCCCTTCATTGGCTTCCTGTTAATGCTAGAATAGAATTTAAAATTCTTCTTCTTACTTATAAGGTTTTGAATAATCAGGTCCCATCTTACTTAGGGACCTCGTAGTACCATATTACCCCATTAGAGCGCTTCGCTCTCAGACTGCGGGCTTACTTGTAGTTCCTAGGGTTTGTAAGAGTAGAATGGGAGGCAGAGCCTTCAGCTTTCAGGCTCCTCTCCTGTGGAACCAGCTCCCAATTCAGATCAGGGAGACAGATACCCTCTCTACTTTTAAGATTAGGCTTAAAACTTTCCTTTTCGCTAAGGCTTATAGTTAGTGCTGGATCGGGTGACCCTGGACCATCCCTTGGTTATGTTGCTTTAGACGTAGACTGTGTTTCATAATTATTGTATGGCCTTGCCTTGCAATGTGGAGCGCCTTGGGGCAACTGTTTGTTGTGATTTGGCGCTATACAAGAAAAAAGTTGATTGATTGATTGATTGATTGATTAATCAGTTATTAATCAGCAACTGTTTTGATGATCAATTAATCATTTTGAATCATTTAAAAAAATCAAATTTTGTTGATTTCACTTATAATATTTAGTTATGAATATTTTCTGGTTTATTTGACTAGCTGCTTCACTGCTTTCTGGCAGTAAACTGAGTATCGTTGGTCTGTGGACAAAACCAGACATTTGGCGTCATTATGGGCTCTGGAAAACTGATAGATTTTTTTTTTTCTTTGGCATTTTAGGAATTTATCAGTGAATTTGTACTTACTGATTTGCATAACTTTTCAGATAATTCCCAGGCTTTGATTGTGTTTGTCTACCTACAGTCAGTGTGCATGGAAAATGTCACTATATTGGAATAGAAAGTTCTCCATCATAGTTCCTCGGGCAGGACTTGGTGTCTGATGGTGAACCTAAAGCCACTTGTTGATCTTTCAGCAGTTGTTTTGGGGTCATTATTGGCAATTTCAGATAAAAGCCTCAGTGGTGTTGGGCCTAATTTTAGTTGATGGAAGTGATTAGATGTTGCAGTTATGCTAGCAATGGTATTGAGGCCATTGTGGTGTATAGGGGCTAATTGTAGATAGTAGCAGTAGTTGTTATGTGGTATGTTGTGGTGGGTTGTACCTAATTGTACTTGATAGTAATGGTTCCAGCCTGTGTATACAGCCTGCAGCAGACAAAGGCTTTCCTGCGATGTTTAGTCTCAGACTACGAGCACATAAAGACATGCTCGTATGCAGATCAGACTGTGAAAGCATGCACATATCTGAATAACAGATTAAGCTATTGCTTTATTTCCCATGATATTAGCATCTTCCGTCGGCAAAACACTAATTTTGATGGAATCATCACTTTGCTGAACTTTTGTTCAAGCTTGAACTCGTCAGTAATTCACTAGTGAATTCTTAGGGGGCAGCTGGGAACGCAGTTAGGTCAGCCTGTGCTCCTTAAATCGGCTTCATTTCTTTACCACAGAGATCTGTAGTTTTCCACTGTGTGTGTGTGGGTGTGTGATGCATTCTGACTGGGTGTGGTGAACATCAGATGAGATTTTCCTGTGCTCGCTGCACTCGCTCTTGCTCCGTCTCACACAGAGCAAGTGCCAGGGCTGGTCTAGGCGTGGGCCTGTTCAGTCATATGGTGCATCCAGAAAGTATTCACATCGCTTCACTTTTCCACATTTTATGTTACAGCCTTATTCCAAAATGGAGTAAGTACTTTTTCCCCTCAAAATTCTACTCACAACACCCCATAATGACAACATGAAAACGTTTTTTTTTATTTTTGCAAATTAATTAAAAATAAAAACTAAGAAATCACATGCACGTAAGTATTCACACCATTTGCTCTATAGTTTGTTGATGCACCTTTGATAGATAGATAGATAGATGGATAGATAGATTTTATTGTCATTACAACAAGTGCAACGAAGTTATAACAAGTGCAACGAAATTATCTTCACACCCAATCACCTCACACAAAAATACAGCAATTAATCCACAGTTATTAGTAGTTGAACGTAATAATGGCACACATCAACAACCATACATATACATGTCATTGTTTATGTACACTAAATTTTAAGACAGTCCATCATCCGAATTGAGGCAAAGTGAGTGTGGGGTGGCCGCAGCAGTATCCCGCGCAGCCAGCCGTGAGCTCAAGGGGAGTCCCAAGCTCAAATGCAGCAATTACAGCCTCAAGTCTTCTTGAATATGATGTCACAAGCTTGGTGCACCTATCCTTGTCACTTTTGCCCATTCCTCTTTGCAGCACCTCTCAAGCTCCATCAGGTTGGATGGGGAGTGTCAGTGCACAGTCATTTTCAGATCTCTCCAGATGTTCAATCTGATTCAGGTCTGTGCACTGGCTGGGCCACTCAAGGACATTCACAGAGTTGTCCTGAAGCCACTCCTTTGATATCTTGGTTGTGTGGTTAGTTATTATCCTGCTGAAAGAAGAGCTGCCACCCCACTCTGAGGTCCAGAGTGCTCTGGAGCAGGTTTTCATCCAGGATGTCTCTGTACATCGAAGTATTCATCTTTCTCTCAATCTTGAGTAGACTACTAGTTCCTACCGCTGAAAAACATCCCCACAGCATGATGCTGCTACCACCATGCTTCACTGACTTCATGCTTGGTTTGTGCTCTGACATGCACTATCAACTGTGGGATCTTATATGGAGACAACTGAATTTGCCCCGGGTGGACTCCAGTTAATCTGTAGAAACATCTCAAGGATGATCAGTGGAAACAGGATGCACCTGAGCTCAGTTTTGACCTTCATGGCTGTGCATTCATATGTACCTATGGTTTCGTAGTTTGTTTTTGGGTTTGTTTGTTGTTTGTTTTTTTTTTTTAATAAATTTGCAAAAAAAAAAAAAAAAAAAAGCACATTGTCATTATAAGGTATTGTGTATAGACGTTTGTGTGTACAGGATCAGATTTAATAAGCCTGGAATATAATCTAGTGCATTACAGAGAAAAGAGAAAATAGGAGGGAGAGAGAGAGAGAGAAATAAAATTTAGATATTTTCTTATTGAATCCAATTTTGTCTTAATGACTACTCAAGTATTTTACTATTTCTCTCCCCTCTCTTATACAGCTTTTAAAATTAAGCAATCTACAGTGCATTTGACAATATGACTTTTTTTTAAGATTTTTGCAAATTTATTAAAAATTAAAAAAAAAGAACTAAGAAATCACATTGTCATTATGAGGTCTTGTGTGTAGATTTTTTTTTGGGGGGGGGGGGGGTTACTTTCATCCATTTTGGAATAAGGCTGTAGCATAACAAAATGTGGAAAACCTGCCATGCTGTGAATATTTTCCGGATGCACTGTAGATTGCTTTATTTTAAAAGTGGTATAAGAGTGAGGGAGAGAAGAAATAGTAAAATTCTTGAGTAGCCATTAAGACAAAATTGGATTCAATAAGAAAATATCTAAATCATTATTCTCTCTCTCTCTCTCTCTCTCTCCTCTTTTCTCTCTAATGCACTAGATTATATTCCAGGCTTGTTAAATCTGATCCTGTAATCATTTATCTGCCGTAATAACAGACGGCTGCACAGATGCTATCGTTCTTCTCCAAACATTATCAAATGTGCATCCTTCATGTGCACGCTGACACTGTGTCCATCCTCCTCATACCGCATTGATTGGAAAATGATCGTTTCTTTGGAGTCCATCAGGAATCTGCTCGTTTGATTGTTTATGACTGAATGTGCACGCACGCAGAGTGTACGAGCCAACGGGTTGACTGTGTTCATGACTGAATACCAACTGAACAACCACAAATAAACATGCTCGCGCACACGCACGGAGGGTTGTTGACACACACTATCTCTTGCTCTCATGACAGTTACGAACAGAACAACCCATTTGTTCTGTTTTCAACAAATGACTGATTACGATTTAACTTAAAACACATGGCTGGTTATTTGATGGCTTTGTGTCATGATTATAAGAGAGAGTGGGAAAATCACAGGGAGGTAGACTTAGCAAAGCTGAACCAGAAGTAATAAAAAGTGATTTAAATGTTTAACTTGTCATTATTTCTGAAAGTGGGGAATAAAAGAGAGAATCAGTGGGCGATGGTTTGACAAGTTTGATGGTTATTTTTCACTGATTTTGAGTGAGAACCAGTGATGTGCACAGCTAACCAAAATCATATCTTTGATAACCATTAATCTACTAACTTGAAAGTTACCTGTGATGACACAAAACTGATAAACTGCTAGAACTGAACTGAAGCTACCGCTAACTGCTAGCCAACATTCCCTGTTAAACATCAGTTAAACAGTTTGTGTTTAACAATGAAGAATGTGGCTACATTATTATGTAGAACCAGTAAGACCACGGGAGTCCTCAAGGATTGTTGGTTCACCCGGAAACTGAAAATGAACGGAGAGAATTTAAGAAATTTAAAAAACAGAATCAAAAAGTGAGAAACTAAGGTGTAGTCGTAGTGTGACTGAATGAGCAAACTGATTAATAACGGCTTGAAATTATTTGTCCGATGTCAACATAGAGCTACTCTATCAGTCTCAGGTGGATTTAGGGCTCTGAAGGAATGAGTGAACAACCACAGAATGCGGGTGTGCAGCATTTCTGGACGTGAACATAAGATGATACAGTAGCACACGAATAAAACAAACATCTACAGAACCTCCACTGGCAAGATATGAATAAGTACAGGGCAAAATAGGAAAACAACACAACACTTTCTGACGGACCCGCCGGACATCAGCTGACAAAGAAGCATTTAATGAATGAGAGAAAGACAAAAATGGACACAAACGGATATCAAAATGTAATTTCTGTAGCTTATATGGTTGCTCAACCCGTCACATTGTAACAGCTGCTTAAAAGACAGGGAGGTGGCAAAGATATCATGAGAACAGAGGGGAGCAAAGAGAATTTGGGACAACAAGTAAATGAAGACCAAAGAATGCAAAGAGATGTATAGAGTCGGAGGGGGGAGAGAACTGCCACTATCATCCATCTTTCTGATAGGGGGTATGTGGTTTGATGTGGTGGTGTGTTGGACCTCCTCCTCCATCTCTCTGTCTCCCCAATTTTTCACGCAATCTCCCCCCCCCCGCTCTCTGCATGTCTCTCTGATATGGCTCTTGTTTTGATGCGGTCATAGTGTTGAAGATTCTCATGGATGGTTTCCATAATGATAAAAGATTCGCTCCTTGGTTTACAAGAAAAGTTTGGGGGCGAGGGGGGATCACTGTTTCTGATTTGTTAAATGTTTTCCTTTGACGAGGTTTGTGGTTGGAAATTGTTGCAGATTTCATTGTTGAAAGAAGTTTAGAAATTAATCAGAGCTGTTCTGTACACATACATCATTGTCAGAGTATTTTGAAGGTTTTCAGTTCTAACGTATATGCTTGAACGTTGCATATTGCACACGTTTCCATAAAGTGTCAGCATAAAGAATCACATCAATCTGATTGAAAAAATGACATTTCTGTCTGTTTTGATCTCTTCAGAGATGGTGAGGAAGAAGAATCCCCCTATCCGGAGTGTAGGAGGTGAGGAAGAGGAAGAGGAGGAGGGGAGGCGGCCAGGAGCAGAAGAAGAAGATGAGGTAGAAGAAGAGGGGAGAGTAGCGGTGGAGGCCGAAAGAATCAACCGTCCGTCCGAACCGGAGTCCTCTGAGCGGATCAGAGGAGACGAGGAGCAGGAGGAAGAGGAAGCAGAAAGCGAATGCATTTCCTCATCTGTATCTCCCTCATCCGTCGGTGCGAGAGATGACCGCTGCAGCAACGAGGAGCGAGGGGGGAGGAGAGGAGCAGGGGGACCTGCCAAACCAGGAGCAGTACTATTGACGGACAGACCTGATAGCCAGTCGGAGGCTGAGGATGGTGAGAGGGCGGTAGAGGAAGGAGAGCGAGGTGAAAGAGAGAGGGGGGACGCCGATCATCTAACGGCTCCTCTCCTTTCAACTCCACACCTCCTTCCCAGAAAGGAAGGAGGGGAGGAGTCAACAACTGACACCCCTCCGCTGTCATCCAGCCCCTCCCCTAAACTCCAGGACTTTAAGTGCAACGTGTGTGGTTACGGCTACTATGGCAACGACCCCACCGACCTGGTGAAGCACTTTAGGAAGTATCACCTGGGTCTGCACAATCGCACACGACAGGATGCTGCACTCGACACACACATCTTGGCGCTCCACAACATGGCACCCCAGCACACTCATTTAGGTAATTCTAAACTTTGTGGTGCTACCGGCCGAAACGCTCTTCTCACTCACATCTCAACTTCTGATATTGAAAAATTTGTAAAATTTCAGTTACGAAACAAGAATCTATAAACCAGTCAAGTCCCAGCTGTGTGTAAAACTTTGCTCTGGGCTCGAAATAAAGTCCTCTGCTCATGTGTGTATTTTAGTGTTGTTAGTCGTTGTTGAACCTGAGGTCGAAGCGTGATTTTGTCAAATTTTGAGATTGTCTGTCAGAAGAACCAGTGTTGTCTTTGGTTTTGGACGTGGGGGGGCTAAAGAATTAAACCAACCCATTCGGAAAAAAACCCTTTACATCTCCATATGCAGCCTTCCTCCTTTGGAACTATCTCAAGAACATCCATGGTACCATAAGCAACCGTCTAACAATCGTACAAAAGATTTTGGACTATACAGACTTAAATTAATTGAGGATAGAGGCCCTAATTAACATCCAGGAATTTAAAAACTTTGGGCTGAAAGGTCCTGCAGAACCTCGAGATCACAACTAAGCACCAAACAAGCTGCTGGAGGCGTCCACTCAAAATGTGACATCATCCATCATTAACAGGGCTTTCCATCACAACAGCCTAAGACAAATGAGGAAACCATTTTTCTTCAGTTTGGTGGCATTAAAAAAAACAAAGGCTCTGGCTTTGGCTTGGTAATCAACTGGAAACTTTTGTCTCTCTTTTTTTAATGTAGATTTTTGATGAATGGCTTCATCCTTACTTTATAGCCTTGAGGCCATGGGGTTGGCGTGCTCACTTTGAGGTGATGATGCCACAGTTCTTCTGATGCTCCAAGTCCTTCAATAGTTCCTTGGCTGTGTTTCTGAGGTTCTGTTGGACCTAATCATTCATTATTTCCTGGGTGTTAAATTGGGCCTCCTCCCTCATTGATGTCAAATCTTTATGGTTCCAAGATTCTTATATGTTTTTGCACAGTACAGTTGCTTGTGGTACCATAAATCTTTTCAAGATGTCCCCTAAAGAAGAACCAGACTTAAGGTCCAAAATTTGGTCATGATGGCTTGGCTTAATTCTTTCAATTCTAACCCCCCCCCATTATTACAAACACAGCAGCCACTCTGCAAGTAGGCCCTTAAATATAGCCAAAGGTGCCAAACTAACTATTAGTTATGTCAATTAGCCATTAAGACACATGGGAAAAAAAGTGTATTTTTTGTAACATGAAATGTATGGTGTTAAAATTCAAGTTTGAAAGTTTTTTCCAAAGTGTGTCAAAACTTATGGCCTCATCTGCGGGAAAACATTGCTCAAAAACTTCCATATGTCGTAAAAGTTTTATTGACGTTGCTTTTAACAGCTTGTCATGTTGCATGTTTGTTGGCAGGAATTGTTCAGCAAGTGGTTTAAATTCTAAAACTACATTTAATATTGCTTTACTCTTTAATGTGGCTTCTCCCCCCGCTCCACATTTTCTGTGCAATCTTACATTTTTGTTTTTTCAATTTTTGCCTTCAGCAGCTTAACCATTCTTTTTTCTGCCTTTCTTGCTTCTCTTCCTGTGTTCCTTCTCTGTTTCCGTGCATTTGTCCTTTCAGATATACAGGCGGGACAAGGACAGAGGACCCAAGTTAAAGATTTGGGAAAGACAAGACCAGATATACACAGTCAACAGCACAGGACAGTAATGATGAATGGCACATATGATGTACAGGTAAGCAATAGACACTTTCTTTTTTTTTAACCGTCATTCTTGTCAAAGACAAAAAAAAGTGGGTCAACTGCTGCCCCCTCCTTTGGATTGATCATTCAACATTTTTAATCACATACGTAATGATAATGATGATCACCATCATCCTGCCCGCATCATACGTAGCTACAGACATGATCTGGTGAAGCCAAAAGGACATGAGTCACAAATAACTGTGTTGCTGCCCTCGTAATAATGTATCAGGTCATCTCTGATGTCATGATGGGTGACGGCAGAGGTGACAAGATACATTTTGTTAACCTTCAGAGCCCCAATGAGGCACTCCTGTGTTTTGGTCATTTTTTCATCATATTTCTATTCAGAGATCATGTCTGTACACAGTGTTGTCAACAAATATATGTCTCACAATAAAGTTCAAAGTTCTTATTAATCGTCTCCTTTCGGAGAAATTAGTCGTTTGGTGCATGAGGGGGCTCACTTGCACGACAGTAAAACAGGACCAGCCTGTCCAAATATAAGGGTGATTCTTAGACTACGGGCACTTATTATGTCCTTGGATCATCTTGTATGAAAAACAGAAAAAGGGGAAATTTCACACTTTTATAGTTATCTTTACAATGAAGTTTTTAAGAAATTTGTTCTAGTAGTCTACTGATGACTTTTTCACATTTTTTCAGCATCATTATATGCAAATATTGCCGTTTTGTGCTTGTCCCACACCCAGACTTTGATCTTCAATGATAAAAATGAATGGTAAAAAAACGTTTTTTCTAATGTTTTAAAATATCTCTGAATAAAATATCAGTAAAATAATCAAAACATAATTGGGGATTCAATGTCATACAACTGTTGTGATTTTTTTAAACAAATGTAGTTGTCCCACACTATTGCCGTAATTTCCACCACAACACTGTAATGTTCCCTTTAAACAGTTTGTATGAAAGATGTTTGGGTAGTTTCTATGGAGATAAAACAGTGACATCAGAGCCCATGTATATAGCGCCAAATCACAACAAACAGTTGCCCCAGGCGCTTTATATTGTAAGGCAATGGTGTAGTGGAAATTACATTTACAAGGCCAATAGTGCCCGTAGTTAAAGCATCACCCATAAATAACCAAAAATAACCTTAAAAATCACTCTAATCAACCACTATATACTACTAAAAACCACACAGCCATTTACCACTCACCATTCAACTGAAAATGTGCAGAATTATCCTATGACATAAGTACAATTTAAGCTTGTTCATTAAGCTTAATAGACAATGGAACAAATGAGTGTTTGTACCGGTTACATTTGCACAAAGGAACACGATATCTCTTTCCGAGTTTAACAAGGTATACTCTGAGGCAGAACATGTGACTGTCCATTAGATGATAAGACAAATGAGATTCGTCATCACAGTTTAATTTGCAACATATGGGCATTATACTCAAGAAAATAGGGCATTGGTTGAGTACAGTTCTCACTCCAACTGGGGATTGGGGGGTATTTATTGTGTTACTGTTACTATAAGTTGCGTTAATATTGTGTAAATTCAACGATAGCAGTGTCTCATTCAGGGGCCACCATCCCTTCAAAGGCTGCATTATTCAGGGATGAAAATGTCGCTTTGGCGTTATTTCTGCTTTTTTTGCCAGTTGTCTGGGTCATTTTTTTAGATCAGTATTCAGTGGGAAGCGTAAGTGCATAGTCTGTGAGTAATATTAATTTTTATATTAAACTGACCTGTTTGGTTTTCTGAACAGTTGATAGATGTATTTATAACTTAAAAACGGGACCGCTGCTAACACATTAGCAGGTCTATGGCATTTTCAATGTTAAAATTAGCTTAAGCTATTCACATCTCAGCATGTTTGTGTGCATTGTTTCTGTATAATAACTAATGGCTCAGTGTTTGTTGTCGTGAAAGCGTCCAATGCATTACAAATTGTAATTTTTTTTATTAATTTTATTTATACGAGGGCTGTCCATAAAGTATAAGTCCTTTTTATTTTTTTCAAAAACTATATGGATTTCATTCATATGTTTTTACGTCAGACATGCTTGAAACCTCGTGCGCATGCGTGAGTTTTTTCCACGCCTGTCGGTGACGTCATCACCTGTGAGCACTCCGTGGGGAGGAGTCGTCCAGCCCCTCATCGGATTCCTTTGAGAAGTTGCTGAAGAGACGGCGCTTTGTTTGATCAAAATCTTTTCTAACCCTGTGAGACACATCGAAGTGGACATGGTTTGAAAAATTAAGCTGGTTTTTGGTAAAAATTTTAACGTCTGATGAGAGATTTTGAGGTGATACTGTCGCTTTAAGGACTTCCCACGGTGCGAGACGTCGCGCAACGCTCTCAGGCGCCGTCGTCAGCCTGTTTCAAGCTTAAAACCTCCACATTTCAGGCTCTATTGATCCAGGACGTAGTGGAGAACAGAGAAGTTTCAGAAGAAGTTGGTTTCAGCAACCCATCGCACGTCTTTCATTAAAAAAATCTCCTTTAACAGTGGAATATCCGGATAATATTCACTCCTCTTTCCATGACAAAAACTCCTGTAACAGTGGAATGTGCCGTTCATTTCCAAACTGGACGCTGTGTTTTATCCGGGACGTCGTCTGACTAGCACAAGAATTGTGAAAAGACGTGGACATCAGCACTTTCTCTGCACATTGAGACAGACGTGCGGAGGAATTCCGCGCGTCGCGGCGGTGCCGCATGGCGCAAAGCATTGCCGTGATGAAGTCTCACGGGACATGTTCTGGCATGTCCAGGCACATCCACAATTTCTCGGATAATCACTCGATGGAAAAACCACCGACAGCTGTCTGAACACCATCTCCGAGGGGTCTGGACCACTCCTCACTCAAAGCCTGCTCTCAGGCGAATGATGTCACCGACAGACGTGGAAAAACTCACGCATGTGCACGAGGGTTCAAGCTTGTCTGACTCAATCACAACGTGAGTCAAATCCATATGGTTTTTGAAAAAAGTAATAAGGTCGGATACTTTTCTAATAGACCTCATATATATATATATACGAGGTCTGTCCATAAAGTATCGTACCTTTTTTATTTTTTTTAAACTATATGGATTTGATTCATATGTTTTCACATCAGACAAGCTTGAACCCTTGTGCGCATGCGTGAGTTTTTCCACGCCTGTCGGTGACATCATTTGCCTGTGAGCACGCCTTGTGGAAGGAGTGGTCCCGCCCCTCTGACACGCCGAAACGGAGGTGTTTCCTTTGTCTCGCTTCCAAAGCGAATCGGTCGTGACGCGCGAAGCCTCTGCGCGGCTTTCCATGACAAAATCTCTTGTTAAAAGTGAAATCTGCCGGAAAATGGCTGATGTCCAGCTCTTGTGATAACCAGAGAAAGAGCACACGACGTTCTCGTATCCAGAGAGCCATCAGCTCAGAAATGGTCCGGTGGCTTGTGCCGTGTCGTCGGAGCGCGGCGCGCTGAGCGTCCTTAAAGGGGTCCTTAAAGCTGTACTACCAGACCTTATTCTCTGTGAAGCCCGTAAAATTTTCACCAAAAGCCATATAAATTTTCGAATAGTTTCCAGGTGCCAGTCTCTAACAGCTTCTGAAAAAAATTCTGATGGAAAAAACCCAAATCATTCCGCCATTTCCAGACAATGAAAATCCGACGAGGGGGCAGGACCACTCCTTCCACAAGGCGTGCTCACAGGCAATTGACGTCACCGACAGGCGTGGAAAAACTCACGCAAGCGCACAAGGGTTCAAGCTTGTCTGACGTGAAAACATATGAAATCAAACCATATAGTTTAAAAAAAATAAAAAGGTACGATACTTTATGGACAGACCTCGTATATATATATATAATATATATATATATATATATATATATATATATATATATATATATATATTTAATGATGTCTGAAAACTGTTATTATGCAGTAGCTATCCTTTAGTTTCCTCAAATGAATGAAACTTGAAATTTTTAATCATGTTTTACTACAAGACTGTTAAAATGTCATAGCAACAAACAAACACAAAGTGAGGTTTCATTTTAAAATAATAGCATTTTCTGTCTGTTGCCATTCCCAGAGTTTTGGTGCCATTTGGGTCAAGGATTAAGACTTTGTTGGTACATGAAAAGTAGAGTTTTGTTAGAAAGATTTAACAAGATGATCTAATAAACATTGTGTGTGTGTGTGTGTGTGTGTGCGTGCGTGCGTGCGTGCGTGTGTTGGGGGATCATCAGTTTTGTTTAAGGCTGCAGTCTATAATGGGTGTGAGACACGTAATGGATACAGAAGTACACGTACACACAGTAGACACGCACACAGACGTGCACTCACACACAGACAGAAATAGAAAATCCAGTGGGCTTAAGTTGTCATTATGAAGAAAGTGAAAGTATAAAAACGAATGAAAGGACTCTCTATTCTCTCCATCCTTCACTCTTTTTTTTTCTTCTCCCGCCCACATTTGGAAAATTCCATGTTGTCATTTGCTAAGGCGCGATGCCTTGTCAACCAATGAGCTTTGGGGGGAAAAAAGAATCGGGAAGGAGAAAAAGTGATACAGATGGAACAGGAAGGAGGGAAGGGAGTGAATGACAGAGAGAGAAAAAAGAGAGAGAGAGAGGATCTGAAGCCAGTAGTTACATATAATAGGCTATTAGGCAGTGTAATGAAACAGCTGTCAGATGCATTTTACTGTACCTCTCTCTTTTCCATTTGTCTTTTATTTTTTTTGTTTCTCTCACCTTCTCTCTCTATCTTTGTGTTATACTTCCTCTCTCACCATTGTTACTGTTGCCTCCGTCTCTTACTCACTCCTTCATTTATTCCCCCACTTTTCGCTCTTTTCCCATCTTAGTTGGTTTGTCATCCATCCGTCGGTTAAAAGGCACTGTGGCTCATGTCTCATTCTTTGGTGGCATCTGTGAGGACAGGATGATTGGATGATTGCCGTTGTGAAGTCACGCGCCGTAATAGCTCTCATTTAACTTTCTCAATTAATTAAGCTTGTGTGAGATGAAATTTGCCACTTCTCACTTTGTATGTCTAATCACACTTTGTTTTTCTAAATTATTTTATTAATTTATAAACTTCTACCCAAGATTTTTTCTTTTCTTTATATCCTTCTTACTTTTCCACTCGCTCACTTTCTGTTGTCATGCTTAGTTGTTGAATTCAGCGCTGTTCTTTCCTTTCCTGTTTAACAAAAAAGTGACAAGTGTAAAGAGGAAGTCAGGGTTGCAAAATTCATGAAAGAAAACCCAATGAAAATGGTTTGTGCTAATTAACTGGAATAAATCATCATTTATAATTCAGGATCTGCAGGAAACATCACGTGTGCAAACATTAAAAATAAGGTATCTTTTAATTATTTAATGAAAAATGACAAAAACCTTTAAACTGATCAAGAAACCTAATGAAAAAAAATCAATGTATTTGATCTTCCCTTAATTCACAGCTGCTTCATTTCTTTTTTCTTCCCCACACCTGACTCCTCCCATGAGTTTTAAACAAATGAGTTCCTAATCCTGGTAAAAACAGCAAACTAACCAGCCAGTCAGTATGAAGATGTATTTTAAAGTATAGCTTACACAATTTGATGAATGCAGTAGGTATAATCATTCCATAACAAAGCTAACCAAGCTGAACATAATGCCGTTGTTAACATGGCGCAGTGCAAGGTGAGGCCGTTTTTACTCTTTCAGGTATCTTTAGGCATAGAAGTAAGAAGTAAGTTCTATACATTTCCTGAGGTCCATCAGACTGGTGCTTATCCCCATTTGCTGTTGTGTGAAATGGATTAGAGTATACAATAACCCCCAAGGTGAGCTGCCAATCCATTGCAGGTGACTTCCCCTGCTAAGGCTGGTACCCATTTACAGCTGGGTGGACTGGACAATGCAGAGGGAGAGTATGTCATTTAGGCATAGAAAGTAACATACAGGAGTAAAACAAGTATTGAACACGTCACCTTTTTTCTCAGTAAATATATTTCTAAAGGTGCTATTGAAACAGCCCAGTCTCACATTTTTTTTTCGTGCTCCCATGATGAAATGAGTCAAATTTTCGTGACGGAGCTTTTTTAAACTCATTATTCCTAACCCTACTACCACCCCCCAACCCTAACCTTAACCATAACCTGGAATGAATGAGAATGAATTTTGTGCTGCCATGACGAACATGAGACGCTTTTCGTCACAATATCACAAACCAGTAGATTAATGTATATTTCGTGCTGCTGAAGCACGACTTGCCGTGAAACCAGGTTGATTGAAATGACATTTTAAGCAGTTAAGGATAGGGTTAGGATTAATCCATACATACAAAGAAATCAAACCATAGATGTCCATAAATTAAGTCATGTGTAATAACGGGAAGTAACACAGGGAAAAAGTATTGAACACCAGAAGAAAGGGAGGTGCAAAAAGACATGGAAAGCCAACACGAGTGGAAATGTATCAGTAATTAGAAAGCAGAAAGCAGTCCTGCCCCTTGTTAGTGGAAATTAATATCAGTGGGTTCAGTCCCAACTGATGGCCTATAAAAAGGTGTCTCTTTAACAAGGTGTCACACAAGAAACATCTCATCATTGGTAAAAGCAAAGAGAGCTCTCTCAAGATCCTCGCAACCTTATTGTTGCAAAATGATAAGGTTGGATTTCGAAACTTCTGAATGTTCCAGTGAGCCATAATCCAGAAGTGGAAAGAGCATTATTTCATCATAAACCCACCATGACCAGTTGCTCATTGCAAGATTTCTGACAGAGGAGTGAAAAGAATTGTCAGAAGCATTTTCGAGGAGCGAAAGGACCACTTGTGGAGAGCATCAGAAATTCCTGGAATTAGCAGGTACAATTGTGTCAACGAAAACAATAAGTAATGCACTCAGCCACCATGACCTGTATGCACGCTCACCACACAAGACTCCATTGCTGAAGAAAAAGCAGGTGAAGAACGTTTAAAGTTTGCTGCACAACATTTAAACATGGCTATGAAATGCTGGGAGAATATAGTCTGGTCGGATGAGACCAAAACTCTTTGATTACAAACTTCATATAATAGAAGGAAGGATGAATGGAAAAATGTACCAAGACATTCTTGATAAAAAAAAAATCTACCTGGATGATGAAGATGAAACGAGGGTGGACATTTCAGCAAGACAATGATCCCAAATCCATTGCAAGGAAGCTCAGTTTGTTTCAGAAAATACAGGAAATACATCTGCTTGAATGGGCCAGTCAGTCACCTGACTTGAATCCAGTTGAAAGTCTATTGAAAGAACTAAAGTTCAGCCTTCATAGAAGAGGTCCACAGAACCGTCAAGATTTGATGATTGTTTGTGTTGAAGAATCAGACATGCTGAACACTAGATATCATCCAAGGAGATGGACTTTGGCAGTGAGAGGACAGATTTGTTTGTCTCTTGAAGGTGAAGATCCAGATCAATGTCGACATCCTCAGTGATCATACACTGGACAAATTTGAAGGACAAGAGACATAGAAGGATAAAATGGAAATGATAAAACTAAAGTTGTAATGTTGGGGACATTCCTACCCCCAAATGTTAGTCATTACCCCTGTTGTAATGACTATGTTAAGGGTAAGAATACCCAAGAATTCACAACAGCCAATTAAAAATTAAGGCAAACACATGTGTTTTCAGTCTGAATCAGGCTGTTGTATCACAGAAAATGGGTTATTCCAAAGAAAATGTGCATGGTAAGAGAAAGCCCTGTAACCTGTTCTTTTGCACCTTTGTAGTACAAAGCTGACCTGCTTTTGAGAACACAGAGCATGGAAGGCACATAAGGGTTCAAAGATCTGCCAGATAAAAGGACTTGATGATTTAATATATATTTCAACAACAAACCCTTTTTAATCACGTGTACAGGTGTACGACTGTTAGAAATGTCATAGCAGCATTTTGAACTACTTGAAGGCTTCTACTACTTGTACACAGCAGAGCAGAGGATAAGGCACAATACAGTAACACACAAAACAAGGTTAAGTAACATTTTCATAACCAAATTTCCTTTGAGATGATCAACAATTTGCATCGACCCTCACATACTAAATGAGACAAATCTATTCAGTCAGTCAGATGTTACTGTAAGACTTTTCAGGGTGATTCTCAACAGTATAGCCAGCAGCACACTATAATCACCACCAGTCCAGGGAGCAACTTAATGAAAAACAGATGAGTGTGAGGCTGCATGCACGGTAATGTTAAATGTTGGCAGTACACTGGATATTACAATGGAGTCTACTGCAACCTACATAGTGTGTTATTGGTCGGTTAGTTAGTGTCAGGCAGCCTTTAATTATCCACAGGAACATGCAGAAAGTGATGGATTACGTTTGTTTTGGGCGAAGTGCTGCATGCGCCGAAGCACGCTTTTGCTAATTTTACAGATGCAAACACACGAAAAGCTCATGTTGTTCATTTGTGCCAAAGTCTGCTGTACAGGAATTATAAATGGCAGACTTGTTTCAAAGTTTAATGTATTGCTCTTGAAATTTAAGAAAGGGCTAGTAGCGGTAGGTATTAGCTGGGGTATAATGCAAGGATGAGACTGAAAATGTGTATGTCCTGGACAACCCTTTGTGATGCCACACATAGGTTTTCTAAAGAGTGGGTATGAAGCTTAATGGGGTAGTTCTAAATATCACCAACTTGGCAGTGCCTGAGTCTGCCTAACTCCTGGGCTGCACATAAATATGTAAAGAAGTGGAGCATATAAAAGACCGGTATGATGACTGACACTCACACATGCTCCTCATCTTGTACTTACCCCTTCGGCTGCTCCCTTGTTTGCACTCGGGGTCGCCACAGCAAATCCAAGGTGGATCTGCATGTTGAATTGGCACATGCCCTTCCTGACGCAACGCCACATTACACGGAGAAATGTGACAGGTACATACCAAACAGCTAAAGCTAACAGGCTAATTTGGATTTGGTGTTTGATTACTGTATACATTTGTGAACTGGGGTGTGGTTTTTCATAATAGTTGGCTTAAGTGCAGGTATTAAAACTTATGACCAGAATATTGCCTCAATTATTGTGGCGTAACAGTGGAGCTAATGTCACTATGCTATGGATACCCGCTAATTATTGCTAACAGTGCTAACATACAAATTAAGTAATACTAAAATTTCACTCCAAAAAAAAAAAAAAAAAACTGGAGCACAGACTTCTTAGATTATCTGTTGCAGCCACTCCCAGCAGGGCCCTCAACCCCTCAGGCACACTAGTGGTTACTCAGTACGACCACATGCCGAATTGTTCGAACATTATGACTCAAAATAGCTTAAACTGATGAGCTGTATAAAAAATTCACTCCTGTACAGGTGTCATGAATAGGGAAACTAGCTATAGATATTTATTTATTTATTTATTATACCAGCCTTTATACATGGTTAATTCTGCAGTTGACTGGGGCATTTAACATAGGGGTCTTTGGCGAGTAGCACACTTTTGGACCCAACATGAAGTTGCAGGTCAAGGACCTGTAATATTTGGCACTTCCACATTGACTTAATTTTTCAGCGAGTTGCCACAAGTTTCTGACCAAAAACATTTACATTGTTGGTTGCACCATAGATTGCCCCAGTAAATACATCTTTGATCGTGTGTCATTTTAAAATCTACAGAGATACTTATCTTAAAAGTACTCTTTTGTCTTTGTTTGTTAACAGGTGACATTGGGCAGCACTCTAATTGGGATTGGCCGAAAAACCTCAGATTGCCAGGGGAACACTAAGTACTTTCGGTGCAAATTCTGCAACTTCACCTACATGGGCAGCAATTCCTTAGAACTTGAACAACACTTCCTGTCATCACATCCAAATAAAGTCAAAACTCCACCGACCACCCCCCTGCTGCCAAGCAATAATGTAGCAACACATGAAAACCAGACAAAGGGGAGAAGTGAAATGCTTGACATCGTGGAGCGAGTGGTAGTGAGAGCGGAAGACGACTCCCTAGTCGGGTACTCCATCCCAGTTCAGGCATCTTCAGACTCTGCAAGTTGGGCAGGGGAAGCAGGTCGCGGCTCAGTGCAGGCATATTATTGGTGTAAATTCTGCAGCTGGAGTTGCGAGTGGGCAGGGGGTTCTTCAAAGCTCATAGAGCACTACGAGGAAAGGCATAGAATGAGCACTGGAGGTACAATGAGCCCCAATAACTCCAATCCCCCGCGGCCGGACCGAGAGAGAGCAGTGAGAAGAGATGAACACGCTGCATCCAAAAGAAAAAAGATCTACAATCAAACTCATCGAGCACCAGCAAAGGTATTGAAAAACCCATGTTTTGTATGCTAGTGACGCAACAGCACTCGACTCCACTACTGCCTTGTGCAGCGAAATACATCTGGTTTGTGTTCTACAACCCAGAATAATAAAAAGTTAGGATGGTATGGAAATGCAAGAAAGAAAAACCTATGATTCTTACATTTAGTTTAACTTTTATTTCATTGCAAAGATATTTCATGTTTTCTCTGGTCAACTTCATTTAATTTGGAAGTTTACATCCATTCCTGAATTTAAGGCCTGCAACACATTCCAGACAGTTGAGACGCTAAAGCATTTACCACTTTGCAATGTTGACATTCCTTCTCGCAACACTGAAAAAAATGTTGCCATTGAGGACACAAGCATTGAAGCATTTTGGGTGTTATTTTGTTCCAGTCTTCCTAAGAAAATGTCTTCAGGTGTGCAACAGTTCAGGGTAGTTGTTCCATTTTTCTTTTCAAAATTCTCAACACATTCACTGTTGGGAACACATCAGGACTGCAGGCAGGCCAGTCCAGTTTTTGTACCCTCTTCTTGTGCAGTCATGCCTTTCATGAAATGTGTGCAGAATGTGGTTTTGTGTTGTCTTGTTGAAAAATGTGTATACTTCTCTGGAAAAAATGTCATCTTGAAGGCAGCATATGTTGCTCTAAAATCTCCCCAGCACAGTTCTTTGCATTGATGCTGCCATCACAGAAGTATAAATTGCCTTTGACAAGGTTATTACCACATCCCTATGCCATGACAGACCCCGATTTTTGGCCTTGTTACTGATAACAGTCTGGATGTTTCTTTTCGTCTTTGGTCCGGAGTACATAGTGTCTATTTCATCAAAAAAAATACTGATGCTGATCACCATATGCATTTCCTTTCTGTGATGGTCAAACCCAGATGCCTCTGAGCGTAAAGACGTTACAAAAATGTTAACATAAGGCTTCTTTTTTTGCACAGTAAAGATTAAAATGGCATTCGTGAATGCAACTTTGTATTGTCATGCTTGACAAAGGTTTCCCAAAGTAATCCCTTGCCCATGTGGTTATAACAGATATTGATGAATGCCTGCTCATAATGCAGTGGCATCTGAGGATCAGCCATCATGGGCGTTCAGCTTGGAGTTGGGACCTGGCTTTTTACGCACCGAAATTCCTCCAGATTCCATGAATCATTTCATGTTGTCTACTGTTGAGGGAGAAATATGCAAACCCCTTCCAATCTTTTTTTGTGGAACATTGTTGTTAAAAACAATCCTCTGCCTGTCTTTGCTCCTCAAAGACTCAGCCTTTCGTGGAAACTGCTTTTGTCCCAAATCATGATGACAGTCACCTGTAGGCATCACCTGTTTGAAATAACATTATTTATTTATTTATGGTGTACCTCATTACTGGCCCTAAATCCCCTCCATCCCAACATTTTTTGTAAAGTGCTGCAGGCCTTAAATGCAGGAATACATGTATATTAACAAATTAAATTAAGTTGACCACACAAAACATGAAATATCTTGAGTTCATACTGCCGGCAGTGAAATAAAAGCCAAAGCAGATGGAAGAATCACTGCAGGGTTTTTATTTTATTTTCATTTTCCATCCCGTCCTGAATTCTTTTAATTTCAGGTTGTCGAACAAAATCCTGTTGATGCAATCTAATAGATTTTTGTTCTGTTTCTGCTTCTAGGAGACCTAAACAGCAGTGAATCAGAGGCAGTCGTGACCAGTTACAACTGTCAGCTCTGTGATTTCCGATACTCAATGGCCCACAGTGCAGATGTGATTGTCGTAGCACCGTTGCTTCTGCACTACCAGCACAACCACTCCATCCAGCGGTGCTGCATTCAGCACTGCATGTATTGTCCACAGGGACTCTGCCAGCCACACAAACACCTGGGAGAGGTGAGATGAATAAAACACTGGCATACTTTTTGTTTATTTTTTGAGTGGGGGGGGGGGGGGGGTGCAGACAGCTTTATAAATATAAAAAAATAGAATATGTTGTGTGGACACATTTGGAGTTGATTGTTGCTTTTTTTTATAGCTTAGTTAAAATTCCCTTTCTTCCCCAAATCCACCCACCTGTTCCCCATCCTCTTAAGTATCAGCGGCCAGACTGTGCAGTTGTCATCAGGAGATGTGGCAGGAGAAAACGTCAGCCTGTTTATCTTCTGAAGCTGTCATCTCAGATCTAGTTGGGTCGAGGAGGATTTGACGGAGGTGCATTGCTATAGGATGATGCCTGAGCGCTTCACCACTCACCGCCCTCAGCTGGTCGTACGTGGGGTGAATGTTTTCATCTTGCTGTCCACCTCATGAGAAGATTTCAAATCAAATGCAGAGTTTGACGTCGTACCCAGGAGTGTACAAAGTGGGGTTCACTGACTTGAGTTTTCTACTCTCTGGCTGCATTTCTTCACTTTCATGACAGACATCAACAGGCGGTTGTGTATGCTTGTCTGTACACTTAGCTACTAGCGGTAGTACTACAGTCCAGAAATAACAGTGGAGACGAAGCCAGAGATGGAGAATCCAGGAGTTCTTTTGCTTGTTGGCATACCATAAGTCCTTGAGATGAGAGATGACATTCGCCTCTTTTTCTTGTTTGTTTGACGTGAACATCGACTTGCACATTTTTCTCTGTTGTTTTCTTGTGGTGGTTCTAAACTGTGGTACAGCAGAGATGACATGAAGTTAAGACTTGGAGTGGGTGCACATCAGTGCATTAAAAAGCCGTTGCATTGTTTGATTAGCCCTATTTCTAGCTTCACTCTGAAGCAGTTCAGAGGTGCAGCACAGCAAGAATAAAAGCAGTGCTATGTGGGGGGGAATTGTGACTAAAGCAAAACCGGATCCATTCTGCTTCAGCAACCTAATTTTAACCTGTTTGGCCAAAATTAAACTAATTTGGATCCCATCACCTATTTTTTTCTCAGGAAGCACAAAGTAACATGAGTAGAGGAGTGTACTGTGACAACAGTATGGAAATACTTGAGAGTGGGTGTGTATTTTTCTACCTTCACACATTCAGGTTTGGGACCATATTCTGATGCCTTGTGTTGCCACATTCACCACACAGTGGGACCGCCTTGTATACTTGCATAGCAGCCACCCAGGCAGACAACTGATCCATCCCCACCTTTTGAAAGTGTTGCAGCCAGATGAAATGTGTGTGTCTCTTTGGTCTTATCCAGTTGCTACTGACGTCAGCATCTCTGCACTTGATCATGCTCAAAGAACTGCACCTCATTTCCTCATGATGCGAGAGGCTCCTCGTCCTCTTGTTTTTGCAAAAAAAAAAGAAAACTCGTTGCAGGGTACTCAAAGATTCTGTAGAGAAAGGACTGTGTGGGGGCCGGTTGGAGGCTCATCTCTTGAAAAGAGAAAACCACAGAAGACAACCAAGGGTGCTTGTGTTTGGAGGATGGCAACTACTGCATCACTGAGTTGTCATCAATTGCACAGTGTTGTACGGATCCAAAATTGATGTGGCTCATGCGATTGAGTGCCTGGAACATTCTTTCTCTTGGCAAGGATGAAGTTCTTCCACTGCTTTACACAAAAGCACAAAAGCAGTGGAAGATGAACGAAAACTAATTTTTCAGCTTCACCAATTTTTGCTCAAGGTTGCTACAGATAGTGGATTCACATGTTGATTTGGCAGACGTTTGCACCCGATGTCCTTCCTAATGGCACTCCACAGAGGTACAAGGAGAATGGACCATGGGTGGAACGAAGAACCTTCTTGTTGGAAGGCAGGCTTATTAATGGCATGAACAAAACAACAGTCTAACACTAAATAGAAGTAGAGATACACAAGATCTGCAAACTAAAATGTTATTAAAATGAAATTCCCAAAGCTTTATGGAGACACTAAGAAGGAGCCGCTGAAGAGGGTTAGTGGGATAGGGAGATTTTATGCAAAGCTGTTGGGATGTTGATCAGCAAATCAGCACGCAAAGGTGTGTAATTTGGCCAAAGTGGTGGAGTCCATCTAAAGCAAGCCAGGCATTTCTCTGTCTACATGTATCATAGTACCATGGCATCAATGGTTTTATTTTCTTTTGATTGTATAAATCAGTCATCTGTTGTGTCCTGCATGTGATCATGGGTTAATATCAGTGGGTGACGTGAGTTTGGGATTAAAAACATTCTACTCCAAAGTGTTTAAAATTGGCTCTGTATTTGATTCCCTGATCCTTCAGTTGGTGTAACCACTGAGCTATTGTCTGCCCTTATTATCATCAACAGAGTGTGACATGTGTCATCTTAGCACCAAAGCACCTTATTTGTTGTCTTTCTGTTGCCTGATTCTGTTTTTTTCTCCCTGTTTGAGGTGCAGCTCCATCCAGAAGTCAGAGTGGGTGTCTTCTTTTGCAAGCCTGTGCACCAGTATGGACTCCAAAAAATTTCCTGTATATTTGTATTGTCATTTGTCATTTGTGTTGGTAGCATGGCCCAAGCAGAGGGTCACCCTTTGAGTCTGGTCTGCTTGAGGTTTCTTCCTCAAATCACCAGAGGGAGTTTTTCTTACAGTTGTCACCTGTGTCCTAGACCTTACTTGTGTGCAGTGCCTTGAGGCAGCTTTGTTGTGATTTGGCGCTATATAAATGAAATAAATTGAAAATTGAAAGCATAATCCATCATCCACAAAGAATGAGCTTCCTTTGAAACATTTTACATATATCTACATGTTGACTTTTCAACAATTTGTGTAACTTTTTTCAACAGGTGTCCCACCCGTTTGCTTGTCGGAAACCCACCTGCGCCAAGTGCTGCTCCAGATTTCCTCAGTCCATCAAACAACAAGATGCCATAGCTTCGAAACCTGCTACTGCCACTTCACCCAGCATGACCCCTCCTACTCCCAGAAGTGACCCCGGCAGGATTTCTGCTTCAACCTTTCATTCTCCTAGCTCCTCGCACCCTGTTGTCTCTCAAGGTATTTAAAGGAATCGTTCATGTTGTGACAAAATATTTGATTCATGCTTTGTTTGAATATTAGCAATCAAAATATTCTAAAATATTGATTTATATGCTTTTCAATGCATAAAACTTTTCTAACTTGTCCTCCTGTGCCGACCCTAGGAGTCACCCACTTGTGTGATCAGTGTGCGTTTGCCACCGCTGACATCGATATGTTGCTCCAACACTATGAAAGCTGCCATACCCTCATCAACCTCAAGGGGGCGCCCCCGCACGTCAAGGCTGAGGAGGACACCGGGGGAGAGAAGGAAGGAGGGGGGGCACGAGGAGGGGAGAGAGAGTTCCCTTGTTCAAAGTGTCACTTCATCACAGAAGTGGAAGAGGAGATTTTTAGACACTACAGGTGAGAAAGAAATGGGAACGAGTTGAAGTTGGAGAAAACGTAACGTGTTTAAACATTTTCAGAAAATTGGACTGAACAAACACATAATGTCCCATTTAATTTGTCATTGCTCGGAAATCATTTATTTGGTCATTCACTCACTGAATGACTGAATGTGACATCAATTGATTGCGTAAATGTGATTGAGTGGTATCCAAAACGCCAATATTCCATTCACAGACTGCCTAAATGGCCCAGTAATTGGATAGCAGTGTGTGTATGGAAATTCCATTCTCATTTAGGAGAGATGTTATTGCATGAGATTGGATTGAAACCCCTGTGGTTCTGTTTCATTTATTTATTATTATTATTATTATTTTTTTTTTGGAAGAAGAAGAAAGCACTCATTTATTCAGGAAATATTGCACATTGCCTCATTTTCACTTGCAACGCATTTCAGGAATTGTGCATTTAAAACATTCAGACACATTTACACCTAGAAGCCGCTGAGAATGGAAAAGGCTTTCATAGATGCTCACAAGCTCACTTACACAGGCATTCACAGCAAATTTGATAAAGATGAACATCACATGCTGTACCTGCCGGTGAAGGGCTTCAGTGAAAGTGCCTTATTTCCTGGCACATAGTGCCTTTGTTTGGGTTGGGGTGGGGGTGGGAGGTTGGGGGTGTGTGTTTCTGGCTTTCATCATGCATTGGCCCAATTCATTCTTACGCTGCTTTTCCACTGGCTCTGGATAGCATGCTTCTGCCAAGCTGTATAGATTTCTGCTGGGTTCTCACAGCAGATAAACCCACACCAATCTGTTTGACCCTGAGTTGCAGGACCAAATTGTGATGATCTGCACACTCAGCCAAGCTTCCTACTTTGTACCTGGCTCAAAACTGTGTCATCATACATGTAATAAGATGTATCGAGTCATTCCCCACATTTCTTCTTTGTTCAAGAAACCACAAGTAATTTTTGAATAGATTATGTACATGTCCTGCTGAATGCTGCTAATAGTAGCAGCATCAGGCCTTCAGATTGTACAACTCCTCACTCAGGGGGAGGAGGAGTAACAGGAAGACAGAGGATGGCAAGGAGAAGAACAGTAGTAGCCAGTAATGGATTTGCAAATCTTTTTTTTTTTACTTTCACTTTTGATACTCTGTGTGCTTCTTACCCTGTGTGCTGCTATACAATGCTGCTCAGTTTCTCTGAGGGAGTCTTCTCAAGGGATCAATAAAGTTCTATCTAATCTAATCTAGTTTTGTTGTTGTTTCACCTCATTAGCTTGGACAGGAACATGCAATACTGCTCAGGTGGTGAGCTAAAACATTGGAATAAGCTGTGCTTTTTCATATTATACGTAGGGTACAGCCGATTATTTTCCTGCTTGATCAGTTGATTGTTTCCTTGATTAGTTGTTAGGTCCATAACCAATCAGATAATTATGAAAATGTCAGTCAGTGTTATCCAACATGAAGTCTTCACGTCTCTTGTCTTGTCCACATATTCAGTTTACTGCTCGATAGACATAAAGCAGCTAGTAAAACTAAACAGAAAACTTTCACATTTAAGAAGCTGAAATCAAAGCATTTGAATATTTAAAAAACAATTATTCCCAACAATCGATTATCAAAGTAGTTGTCGAGTAGTTTAATGATTGGTTAATCGATGCTTTGTCGTCACTTAATCATTGCAGCTCTAGTTGTATGGAAAACATTCCAAACATTGCTCTGATTAAGGTTGTCTTGATTCGGTTTTGGCTCAGGTTCCCCAGCAATAACAAAAATATTTATTTATCTTTACTCAGTTCCATTTTATTTTTACCTCCCTCCATTGACCCAAACACCGTTGACCAAAGAGTTTTTCCTTGCAGTGCAAGTACTCATTGAACACAACAACAAACACCGATTTTTGCAGACTTTGCTCATTTTAGCAAAGCATGTCATTCGAGCCATCAGGCTGCTTTCTAGGACACCTTAAAAATTTGCGGCCTCTCCAAGAAATTGCTGGACATCACAGCTGTGCAGAGTCTCTGATTTCTTCGCAGTGAATTCTGGTGTTTTTGAGGGATGTGTTCTTGTGCCAGTGCCATTATAGGGTTGTGGAAATGGGTTTACTAACCTGGACTTTGCAGATGATGCTGTGATCTTTGCTGAATTAGTGGATGCCCTGATTGCAGCATTTAAAAAGCTGATTGAGAGTGTCTGGGTTTGTTATTGTCCTAGATCAAGACTACAATCCAGGCTTTCAGTGACTTCCTGGACTGAGTTAGCCAAAAAGTTTGTTTGTGTTTGAAATGACCAAAGTCGGAGGGAGTTTGCCATTTATATCTCTGCCTAGAAAGTGAAGAGAGGCGTTTGGCAAGATCCAAGCCTTTAAGCTGCTGGTGCTTCCATTGTATGGTTGTAAGACTTGAACTCTAACCAGTGACTTAAGTTGACGACTGGATGTCTTTGGTGCTAGGTTGCTCTGGAGAATTCTTTGATACCTCTGGATTGGTTTTGAGTCAAATAAATGTTTATTTAGTAAGACTCACATGATGCGTGCTGCTTGCATCGTGAGGGAACGTCAGCTGTGACATTATGACCATGTGGCTCATATCTCTGGGTGTGATCCAGTACACATGTGCCTCAGTGTTCTGGACACCAGCAACTGGGAAAGGGCAAGGTGGTGCCCACATTTCACCTAACTGTAGCAGAGGGTAACTTTGAGGTGAGGATGGACCGGTTTTTGGCCCAGGACATGAACCTAGAGTAGTTTGGTAGTATTGTGGATGCAGTGACCAGCACATAATCACAGACATGACCTGCCTTTATTTTGTTAACTGAATAAGTGTCTGTTGACTCCACAACATTTTGAGCCTGTGAACTGAAACCCGGACTTATTTAGGAGGGTTTGGAATCATCTGGTTCTTGTTTTTGCTGCAGTGTGCACCGCTAAGGTTGAACGCATTATCAGCCTCGAATCCAAAATTGATTATTGATTTTTATAGTGTGAGACAATGACACATCCCTGGCTTTGCTAGTTGCACTGTTAGACTTTTAAAATAGACTCTTTTTTCCCTTTTTTTCCCTCTGTGTTTGTTTTCTCTACAAAATCACCTCACAAGCACAAAATGATGAGTTTCCTGAAGACGCCTGCATTTTGCTGTGATGCTGACTCATTAATTCCGAGGAAATAATGTATTAATAAATACATTTCTCATAAAAATGCCTTTCTTCCCTTGCAAAAGACCCCAGCAGTGACAGCTCATTCAACCTTCTTTAATATTTATTATGTTTTAATACTTGGATAGCATGAATAGGAAATTTCCTTTCTTCTTTTCCCCTGTGATTGGCTGTATGTGAGACTGACGCTGCTGTTGACTGAACGTGAGTAGGATCAAAGCATGTGCAGAATGACTGACATAAACGCTGTGTTTGTGTGTGTGCGTGCGCACAAATGTACGTGTGTGGTGATGACAAACACAGAGGCCACTCTGGTATTTGTTCATCATCTGGAGACACTTAAGGTACAAGGTATACATTTGCTCACATGCACGCACACGTACAAACACGCATGACCACGGACACTTGGGTTATTTTGATCTGCTTGCATCAAAGTCAAGCTGTTCAAAGCCAAACTTGAATTTGTCTTTGCCCGGGGCATCTCAGCTTTTAATGGAAGACAACTTTTATTGCATTAGGAGACACTTAAAGTAAAGGCATATATACAGCGAGACTGAGAGACAGGTGAGAACAATCACAGATCTGCACTGAAACTCAGGTACGTGTTGGCAATTTAGATTTGCCCGAGCCTGCATTTCATGTCACCATTTCATTTCCTGTCAGTCATGCAGAAAACATATCAGACATACTGCTGGCACCTACCAAAGACGATGTCTACATTTCATTCAGGCTATATCTTTGCACTCATTCTTGTGTTTGCATGCTGCTTATTGTTTTCTACAGAGAAATTAAATGTGGATGAGGCAAAGGCTCCAGTTGCAGACATGACTGCCACAAATAAAAGTAACAACCATGTAGTATATCTTGAATGCATTTTTATAACCCTGACAAACAGTGGTTTTGGCGGGAGGCGGGGTGGGGTATATAAATCATGCTGTCCTTCATGTTGTATGGCTGGGGGGGCCTGGCTGCCTTTTTGTTTCTGTCTTTTGGTTTTCCTTCCAGGTGGCTTGCATTTGGGACTGAGTGGCTGTGTTGCTGAGGTTATCAGGACCTCACCCTGATCACCTGCGGCTCGTCAGGACTCACAGCTGTGGTGCATCTATATGGATTGGAACATGGTGGCATTTAAGACTGGAGTGTACAGTGTGTATTTGCCAGAGACTCGACCTTGTGACCAGACGGGTGAGATCGTCGTCTCGGGAGCCGTCTCATCATCAGTGGATGCAGAGAACGTCCAGGGTTTGATGCACGGTCTGTGAAAGAGGAGGGGGTGAGGTCTCACGCTCGTCAGCACACTTCCTGAGGTACGTTAGATTTTGTGACTAACGTTTATACAGTCAGTAAATGTGGTGTCCCTCACACCTTATTATATTGAGCTGTACGTTAGTCATGTATCGGCTTCCACTGCAGTGGAGTTTTGTGAACTGGATGTTCCATGCCTGCAGGTTGGGAAGCTGATTAGTAATTAAGCCAGGAAGTGTTTGCTGTTTATGTACACCTTTGAGTGGTCTCTCTGTGTGTGTGGACTCACATAATGGTTCCTTCTTTCACAGACTCGGTTTGTTGCAGCCACCTGGGGGGTGTCGGCGGGGTCCTTGGGTCCGAACGGCTTCTGGCTCCGGACCGTTAGTGCTGCTGGGAGCGCACCGTATCACCACCATGCCAGACCGCACACTCTTTTGTTGTTTTGTATCACTGTTATGTATTAAATTCAGTTAGCCTTTGTACCGTGCTCTGCTTATTTCATACTGGGTCCTTCAAACGCTGGTCGGTTCTCCGAGCTGCGTCCGACACATAACACTTCAGCCAGCCTGGAGTTTCATCTAGACCATTGCAAGCCGGTACCCATCTAATATGGGTTATGATGACATTTATTGCTGTGCAGTGCTTGTGTACTCATGGACGAGACTAGACCACGACAAGACCGAAGAACTACCACTTTAAGAGATGTATTTCCAACATGTCCATATTTCCATGAGCTCCTCTGAAAGCAGTTAGTGGATTTCAGTGAAATGTCACACAGCAAAGATAGTAGGGCATGGAAGACTTCACTGAATTTTGGATTTGATCCAAATCTGGATCTAAATTCTGGATCAAGATTTCAATTTCTATAGCCTTTGAAGGATTCCATCAAAACTACTTCACAGATTCTCACCAATTTTGTAACACACACACACACACACACACTCATATATATATGGATGGCAAGTTGTCCAACATAGAGAAATATTGGATGAAGAAAAGTTATATTGGATGAGGCGTAGCCGAGTCCAATATAACTTTTCTGAATCCAATATTTCTCTATGTTGGACGACTTGCCATCCGTCAATTGTTATGTTCTCCACCCCCCTCCCAAATTAAGCAAACAACAAAGAGTCAAGTAAATTAGATCAATTTATTTTGTTGTGAACAGCATATGATTGATTCAGATGAATGCTTCTAAAACGTCAGTAGCGTGCTTGTCTACCTTCTTAGTGTTTTTGGCATCCTTGGAGTTCAAGGATATATATATATATATATATATATATATATATATTATATATATATATATATATATATATATATATATATATATAATTATATATATTAGGCCATGGAAGACGCCACTGAATTTGGAGGTGATCCAGGTTGTCGGACGTCAAAATCTCTGATTGCTCTTGTTACATCTGCTCTGGAGATTCTGTTTGAGATTATTGTGAAACTTTGGTTCTTTGAAACTTAGCTGAAACTAAATTACTGTTGAGTTACATGGTGTAATGGTGTCTACAGCATTGTGCAATGCACTTGCAACTTATAAAAACCCGGCCGTAATACCTTGAAACGGAACTTTACGATATTACTTTCATGCAGCAGCGACACCAAACCCTGATATTGTGTCAAATGACATCAGGCCAATGGCACAAACAAATTATCATCCGAAGAACAACAACAGACAAATGTTCTCGAATTCAAATTAAGTTTTGATGAGTATTGGAGCCTCTTGTAAAATATATTAAGCTGTAGTTTTAAAATGATGTCCCAAGGTGTCAACACCATAATTTATTTCAATTGAGTGTAGCCTCATTGGATCAACAACACCTCTGAATTGATACTGATGTAATCCAGTGCAATACTACAATACAAAGCTGCAAATAGTTACAGAAACACTTCCGATTTGATACAGTGTACTTAGAAAACACAGTGTAATTAGTGAACTGAAATGTGTTGCATGAGACTTTGTTTTTGAAGAGTTTAACTGTGTAAAGCAGTGGTGTCCAAACTACTCCAGAAAGGGCCGAGAGGGTGCAGGTTTTCCTTGCAGCCTCTGACTTCAGCAGGTGATTTCACTGATTAACATCCTTTTGAGCAGGCGGGATGAGTTCATCAGTGAAATCACCTGCTGGAGTCAGTGGCTGCAAGGAAAACCTGCACCCTCTCGGCCCTTTCTGGAATAGTTTGGACACCACTGGTGTAAAGCCAGCCTCACCTCCCTCGTGGTTCAATGTGATCACCTTTTCAAGGTCATGGTACGGTTCAGATCAAACTACATTCCTGTGATGAGTACAGAACTCATCACTCATGCACAAACCTAAAAAGATGGATCAACAGGTAACTTGAAGATCTACAGTTTCCACATCATCAACATTCTGCCTTTTGTTTTTTCCATTGCATTTTGTGACTTCACTTTAAAAACAAACAGCTGAACATGACAACTGAATTCATAGTCATTCTTACAGTTGTTCATTTTGCTTTTTTCAGTTTCAAAGCTTGTTATTGCTTCCTGCTGTTTGCCATTTCTTTTTGCGGGACCACTTAAAATAAATGAATAAAAAGAAAAATTCATGCAGACGTGGAGCTCAGCTTGGATTAAAACCATGAAATTTCAGTGGATGTTTCTGAAGGGACAGACCCAGGAAATTATAAAATATTTCTTTTTAAAAAACATTTTAGAAACTCATATTTACAGTCTTGGCAAAGGTAACCACTCTGAATATGGGGAAGCTGTACACCTCAGCCAAATAAGAGGCACCTCGTGCCAGAGTCCAATTCTTGTATAAATGATCAATTGATTTGCTTCTTGGCCCCGCACAAGGAGCCCCAAGACTTTTTTTTTGTTTGTTTGCTTTTGAGGAGCCAGGAAAAACCCTGATGATGTATGCCACAGCTCTCATTCAGGGCCTCGCCAACAGAAATGAAGGTGGTTTGTTGATTCATTTTCGTCATTCAGATTAATTTACATTCCTCACAGTTTTGTTCTAAATCGTTGTGATTTAGTGGAGCACTGAGTCATTTTCTGGCCGGGAGCTTGGTGAAATTTACTGACTAGTTGTGAAATCAGGCTGGGATATGTGCTCTTAGTGTAACTTCAGAAAGGGTTTTCATCTAAATGTGATCAGTGAAAACCTTTTAATATGTGCATGTTAAGTGCTTTAAAAACAATCGGTATGTATGCATTCTCAGGTGATGAATCCAAAATGGAATTTCAAGCCAGTCATCCTAATTGTTCTGCTCAGTCACACTGAGTCCATCTGTGGCCTCAGTGAGTCTGACTGCTACGTAGAACATAACCCAGAGTGATGATGTTCGTGCAGCACGGGAAGGGTAGAAACCTCTGGACTTCGACCTGGACCATATCAGAATTCTGCGACTGCACAACACTTTCAGAAGTGGCCAAACCTGCTGCATGGAAGTGGAAATATTGTTTAGATTTCCAGACTTTTATGCATTTCAGAGAAATTAAACTCTAACTCTGTCCTTAAAGCTCATTTTTGTGTAGAGTTACATTGTGCTGCCTATCTAATGCTGGAATGGTTGCGTATCATGAAAAAAATGTTGTGCGCAGAGGGAAGCGTGGCCTGCCTCCTCTTCTGTGATTTTGAAGCTTCACTACCAGCAAAGTTCAGCAGCATTAATAGAGTCCAGCGGAATGAATAAAATCTAGCAATGCAGGTGTGTACTGATTAAAAAACTAAAAGGATTTTTGCCATACTGGCGTAGGTAGCGTACAATTGCGTAGGCATGGTGTACAGTAGTGTAGTGTTGCGTAGATGAAAGTCCAGGAAAAAAATTAAACATGTATAATTTTTTTCATCCATTTCCATGGACCCTTTGTTCTTCAGTGTATGCCAGTAGGGCTGCATAAGCTCGGTGTATCGGTATGCGCATTACGCAACTCTACCCTTGGCCCGTGTGAAAGGTGCAATCAGCTTTAATTTAAGACAGTGCTTCCATATTGGTCTTCGGGACCCAAGGACTGCACTTTTTCATATGTCCCTGAGCTACGCCGACCAGGTCAGCTCAGTCAGGTGTGTTCAGCCAGTCAGTAGCTAGCAACAATGGAATTGATTGATTTAGTTCATTATCTGCAGTTTTGAGCAGGGAGGGAAATAGAAAAAATGCACAGTACCTCCAGTCCCGAGGACCAGGACCTCATCATATTGAGCAGAACAACTGTTGTTGAAGATGCCATATTGAAGTGCGCAAATACTTTTTAAATGACTGCACAGGGTTTGATATGTATAATTTCTCTGTCTCTGTCTCTCTCTCTGCAGGCGGGTTCACGCATGCTGCCGTTGTCGCCGCTGCGACTTCACAGCACCTGATTCTTCAGCCCTGCTTGACCATTTTAACTCTGCCCACTGTCACGAGTCCTCGCTGTCATTAAGCTCGCTAACGACAACCTCGCTGCCCACCTTGATGACCACCTCACTCAGGCCGTCGCTAAAACTCTCAGCCAATGGCTGCTCTGCCCCATCAACCATAGCCATTAAAGAAGAGAGCAAAGGCGATCTTCGCCTCCTCTACTCCCTTGCACCACCAGAGGGCCGGTTGGCAGAAGGAGGCAGGGAAGAAGCAGGAGGAGGTTTAGTAAAAACCGAGGGAGGAGAGGAGAAAGAAAGAGGAGAGCGCGAGAAATGTTGGCTTCTCGGGGAGACGCGAGGACTAGGGGAAAGAGGCGGGTGAACAGGCCCACGGCTTACTCTGGGTGCCCAAGGAGCGAATGGGAGCTGAAAGAGGAGCAGGAGGTGGGAGTCCATCTCTTTTCCCCTCCCCCCTCTCACTGTCATTTGTTTCAGCCAATCATGAGACCTCACAACAGAAAAGAGGCGTGCCTTCACCTAGCATGGTTTACCTGGGAGACACCAAGTCGTTTTTGGGAGATGCCAAGTTGTACGGAGGAGGGCGTTCAGGAGGAGCGGCAGCAGGTGGAGGTGCAGGGGAGAAACAGAGCCAGATGCACCCTCAGCAGTACACAGGAGGAGGAGGAGGAGGTGGAGCAGGGAGTGGAGGAGGAGCATGTCAGGAGACAAAAGTAGGAGCTGCTAAAGAAGAGTCCCAGTCCTTGTTACGGGTAAGGAGGAACATGTTCCTCTGTATTCCACATTCACCTCCAGCTGCTCAGCTTCAGCTTTCTGCTCTCTTCCTCATTTATACATTAATTTGAAAAACAAACAAACAAAAAAAAACAAATGAAAGCTTGCAGTTATTTTGCCATCAGATTTCACCTGCAGTTATCAAAGCATTTCTGTTAATATGCTGCGTTCTTTTTTTTTTTGTGGAAGTAGATGTGAGGATTCAGGGAGCTTCACACATCAGTTGAAAAAAAAGCAGTTATTTTGATGACAAAAAAAAGCGGTGGGTGTTACCAGACAGATCTTGTAATTTTATGATTCCGGCACTTTGACAAGTCTGCAAACTCCTGTGTTGATAGACTGTATGCTGGGTATGTTTGCTTTTCCTTTCAGACCTGTGTTGAACCTCATTGTCCACATGTATGTTTAGTAAAACTTAAATGTGACAGTAAAAAATTTGCACATATATTTGGTAGAAAAGAAGTAGTTCTTTGTAGGACCTGAGGCCTTGTTGGTGCCAATGCTTATCCCCAGATTTCATGACGTGAAGTGGAAGAGAGTGCATACTCCCCTTGGACTAGTACCCATTTGTCGCTGGGAAGACTCGGAAAATACTGAAGTGTCTTGTTTAAGGACACAGATAGGTAGCGTGACCAAGAATCAAAACCACATCCACATATAGTGGCCCAACTCCCTATCCTACTGAGCTACCTGTTCTTCCTATTTGGTAAGTAATGAATCTTGTGAATTTGGGTGTAATTAGGGCTGCAGCTATCAGTTATTTTAGTAATCGAGTATTCTATCGATTATTCTGGCAATTAATCGATTAATCGGATTAAAAAGTACTTTTGCGTTTTTAAACATCAATAGTCCAGAGCTCTCCCTAAGCAGTGGCACAATGTCGCTGTGCCAAAGTGTTGACATTTTGTTGAAATGGCGATAGGATGTGGCTTTCTGTTTTGATTTCTCCAACTTGTAAAATTTAACCATTTTTAAGTTTTGGGGGGTTTTTTTTATAAAGGTTGGTGGACTGGGTCCTCGTGTGATTTTTTTTTTTTTTTAAATTCCTCTTTCTCTGTGATTAAGCAAATACATTTCAGTTGGAGGTTGAACATGCAAGCTTCGCAGTCAGTTTTTTATATTTTATTATTTTTTTTATTTAAGTTACCGTGTTTGTGTAGTGTTGTATGTTGCCCAAAAAAAGTGAAAATTAAAAGCGAAATGCAGAAGCAAGACTGGATTTCTGCTGTTTGTCAGTGTAGCTGGGGACGGAGTTGTGACTCACACCGAGCAGAGAGAGACAGCAGCCGGCCGCTGGGTCAATAGTCACCCCTCACGTAGAATGGACCGGGTGTTTTTTAAAAATAGACAAACACACTGCTTCGCTTTAAATGCGCAGTAAATCTGTTTCAGATGATCAGCATGGAAACACTTTTGTTATGTGTCGACGCGGGTTGAGGAGCGGACCTGCGTCTGACAGACCCAGCGCTAAAAATAACCAGAAAGCGGTTCCAAAACAAAACAATTTATTTTTTACCCTCTTTGGTGCATAACAATGTGTACAAACTAAACAGCGTCTTTCTGGTGGAGTGACTGTTGGCACGCTCTCCAGCGCCCGTAAGGATCTAAGCCCGGCGCTCCTGGACCCACTACCACCGCCAAACACTCCCCAGGTGGACACGACAAACTGACTCTCTGTGAAGCAAAGAAGAGGTGAGGTAAGTCAGCAGTTACAACAATATCCTTCAAAAGACACACGCTATCAGCAACACATTCAGGTCTATATCTTTTTTAACTTTATGCAAATGAGCAGCTTCTCACAACAGGTGGAGGATCACTTATCCGCACGCCACAGCAGTGAGAAGCAAGCTGCACAATTCTCATCTCAATTCAAGTATACTGTGTAACAAAACACCAAGTTACTATTAACAATTAGTCAAACACTTAATCACCTTTAATGTGTGCTGACAGCATGTGTCCTCACCCTTCCCTGCTTCACGGGCTCAATGTGTCAAACCCAGGCGCGGTCCTCAGCGTCTCACAAACGAACATCACAAGGTCGAGTTCCCGGCAGCTCTGCCCGAACCACACATGACTCAAATGCAGAACGCCATCCAATTATCTGCCCCAGCTGAAAGTCTTCAAGGCTGCACGTGAGCACCAGTCACAGGTGCTACACATGATGCTGATGAGGGTGAGGACTCTTCAGCCAGCACCTTCTTCCACAGACAAATCAGTTTCCATGCCACCTGAAGAGCAAAGAAAAGAAAAGAACACCAAATATCCAGCCACACCCCCCAACACACAACAACTTTCTCCTTAAAGGCTTTATTTTACTCTGTGTGTTGCGTGCGTGTTTGATTAGCTGTTATGCTCTAGTCTTCTTCTGTTTTTTTTCTGGGGATGTTGCATTGCCACACACAGGCCTGGCATATGTACTGCAACATTAAACAAAGCTTCGAGGTACAGAATTTGCCTCAAACATTTTTGTAATCGAATTATTTGAGTTACTTGACTAATCGTTTCAGCCCTAGTTGTAATGCTCTCAGTATGAATTAAGAAATCTCAAGAGCTTTCCTTTTTGTACTAAGCATTTCCCATGTATGAAATAGCAGTGTGGACAGTCTTCTCTAATATTGGGCTGCTCGTTGGTCACTTCTATCAAAATTTGATGAATAATGGTTCTGAGAAGTGTTCATGTTAAATGCCAGTTTGCATCATATTGACGCCAATTCCAACGATGTTCGGTTACGTCTAAATGAAAGAGAAAGGGCAGTTGTCAGTGTGATCACAATTTAAAGGTTGCAGAGTCAATACAGTGATGCAGGCAGCAATAATAACACACCTCATGTGACATCTCAGTAACACCATCTTGTCCACCATCTTCAAAGTGTGTGACAACACTTTTGTGTCCACATAAACCAAAAATGTCACAACAAATCAGTTTGCACAAAGCAGGTTTGCAAATCTGAATAGATGATGTTGGTCCACACTTCAATTTTTTATATGTGAAAAATTATGATTTGCAATTAACTTTGCCAGGTTATATTAGATATGTAACCATACCATATTATGGTCCCAACTGGGTCAGAAATTGTACAATGTGACCTTGAGCTTGTGTCATCACAGTAAATGTGCTATACGTGATTTGATTAGTTGATGGCAGTCATCTCCAATAAGCTGTTAAATGAGGTTTCAAGTAATGAAGCTTTTGGTGAAGCATTTGACTGGGAGGCTTGTTGACACAAACGAGGCTTCAACTCTGATCACTACTTCATGTTTCTTATTGTGTAGTTGTTAATATGAAATTTTTGGGCAGAATTCTATATTTCGAGATGTGCCATGAGTGCATGTTTTATTAGCAGTTTCATAAGTATGCAGCCATTGGAATTTTTTTGCATTTTTCTGCACGAGGTTCATTGAGAAGACTCTACGTATTAACAGTGTGGAATGAAAAGACGTTGACCACTTTTACTTGTCCGCTTTGGACAACAGAAGACGGTACCCCTGTTGTCCAAGCAGTCCGCATACTTGTAACAATTAGTTGAACAAGTATTTCTATCAAACCCTGTGACTGTAAGTTCACATCATTGTTTTGTAGGAGGTTTTGCTCAGTATTATACAGTGTGAACCGCTGAAATAAACAGATGCGGATATTTAACCAAATTGGCCAAAAAGTGATCATACAAACTTCCTCAGGCAACATTTGTAGCCGCCTTTAGACATTGTGCAGGCAACAGCTACAGTAACGCTTGCAGTTATTCACTTATATTTAGCTTAATGTAGCTTTATGTTGGCCACTTGTGTCTGGAATATTCCATGACGCAGTGTCTTTTCTCATAATATGTATTCATTTTTTATTAAGTTTGAGCACATAACGCTGAGAAACTTCCCCACAACAGGGAGGCAAACTGGCAGTTCCCATGGCTGCCACCTGCCAGTCAGTTCCCCCTCACTGTGTTGTGGCCCACAATGCCTTGCTGCATGCACAGTGATGTCATAAACTGGCAGGAACAGATTGCGTTTTGCCAGCACCGCAGAGCTTATTGGCTGTGATCACTTTCGGATCAGTGACGTATTGAATGTGAGAGCGGTGTTTTTGTGTGCACGTGTGCATGCGTGCATGTGCGAGAGCTCAGACTATGACTTCTTTGTACATGCGAGTGTGTTTGTGCATTTGTGTGAGGTGTTGGCAGCAACTTGGCAGACAAGACAGGGTGGGGCTACATGAGGTTTGCTCATTATCGTGGGTGGGGTTGTGTGTGTGTGTCTGAAGGACAGCGAGAAAATGCAAGCGTGAGAATGAAAGGCAAAGAAGTCAGAAATGGAAGAAAATCAAACAAAGTGCTTGAAAACGCCGAGTGAGACGGAAACATCGCATCAGTGTTTGTATGAAGGTGATTTAAAGCGAGACAGTTTAGCATTTTATTAAAGGGCAGCAGTTGAACAAGGCTTATTAATTTAATAGCTTAAGATACGGCCTTTGCTGCCATCTTTCTCTCTTTCCCCAATTGCAACACAATATTTATTCTCAGTTTCCATGGTGTGCACTGAGACAACTCACACATGCTCATAAATATACCACACGCACAGGCCGGAGTTGACTCATCACTGGCCAGGGTTAGGGAGGGGCACAAATGCAAAGGATCATCTGAAATAGCTTTGTGTGCAGCTGTAGTAGACATCAAGCTCTATCTGAATGCAGCCTTTGATGCAACTGGGCAGAGTCCGAATTATAAAGGATGAATCTGCCCAAGATAAAGTTGACTCTGGAAGAAATGTTGAGCGAGAGCTCATTGGCTGAGGGAGGATAAGGATGAAAAGTAGTCATCGAATGCACCATAGTAGATCCATACGGCTGCCCCCCACCACCACCACCACCACCAGCACCCCCAAAAAGGGTCAAAAAATGGAAAAAATTACACACAAACAAAGTGAAAATGCAAAGAGAGAGTGGGAAAGTAGACGTGTTCTGGTTTGTTTATAACCCGGAGCACAAACATGTCGAGGTGGTTTTGCAGGCAAGAGAACGGAGCTACTCTGGTTAGCTGTGTAGGCTAACACTTACCGACACAACATCTCCCATCTGCCTTGCATACCTTTCTCCACTGGGAACCGAAAAAAAAAAAACTTTTCGCGACTGCTTCGGTGACTGCAGCCGAAAACAAAACACTTCACCATTTTTCCATGTGAAGTTATGCTGCATATATATTGCGCAACGGAGTGGAGATCCCCATAAGTGGTCAAATCCCGAGATATCACGCAGGGTTCAAACGAGACTGCGGTGCTCTATTGTCATAGTAAAGTGTTTTGAAAGGAATAATTGCATAAATCTCAATGCAAAGTTGCAAAGGAAAAATCACATGAACAGGGCATGTTAACCCCTTAACGCCCGAATTTATATAGCTGTATATAAAAAAATGTTTTGTGTATGTTTTTGCCTTTAAGTAGATGGTAAATAATGTTGAGATTATTAATTTCACGTTTGCACAAAAACTAGATATTAATATTGGGTATTCTGGTAATGACTTTATGTTATAATGTTATAATAATGATGGTATGTTGCAAATTTGTGACAACGGGCATACAGGTCAATTTGGTAAGTTGCATATTTGAGTCAGAGATTGTAGCCTATATGCGACGATGGGCGTTAAGGGGTTAAAACCAGTCGGCATCTGTCACTTTGCTAAAGAATAAGACTCGAGTTTACAAATTCTTCAATCCATCGGAAACATATCTGTCCGTGGTTTTCAATTATTTTTTCTGATAGATCCGTGTTGCAAAAGGTTATGCATCATAACATCATGTCTGATGTCATGATGCCAAACATTGTGTCTAGCATCAAAGAAGACAGCTGCATCGCTGCTGAAAACTTGTGTAGATTGAAATTTTTGCACACGGAAAGGCTAGCGAGAAAAAAGTTAATTGGTTTTAATCTCCTTTAATTCCTTTAATAATCCTTTTTTCCACTGATCACAAAAATAAAATTGAATTGAACAGACTTTATTGTTGTTCTACAAGTACAACAAAATTTAGATTGGCATGATCTGATAGAGGGCAGAAACCGTGATCCGGTCCTAACCGTGAGTTTTGTGATGCGTTTCACCCCTAACGAAGCATGATGTTGAAAGGATGGATGGACTGTGTTGTTAGGATTAAAAAGAGAAAGTCAAATACCGCAAAGTCATCTAAAGTTTGTTTTGTTTGCCTCCCGTGTGCATTTCTGCTCTTGTCCTCACTCCTTTTTCGCTCTCCTTTGCATCGATCTGTCTTCCCTTTTTCTCCTTCATTCTTTTTCTTTCGTTTTCCTTCTTTTTCCTCAAAGGACAACAGCTCACCTGATACACAGGAATCGATACACACTCCTGATATGCGCACGGCTCTTAGTATTCTGGTGTGGATTTGCAGAGGGAATATTTTCTTTTGGAAGGCCTGATCCATAATTGCAGCCCGGCGTTGCCTTGTTGAGACATTGCCCCACTATTGGCTTTGTTTTCATAGTGATTTATTACATTGAAGACATATTCTCAGTCTGAAATTTTATTTTCTGGCCATTTGACAGACTGCGTGAGACAAGGACAGACTGCCTACGAGGTTTATAGATGAAATTATAGTAAAAGCTCAGCTGAGGTTTGAGTTTATAAATCGAATAGGACAGACTTTGGCTTAATGGCATTTTTTTGGAGTTAAGTTTGACTGAGGAAACGTCTGCGAAGGGGCCAAACCTGAACACGTGTAAATATACCTAAACACATGTGAAGCAACCTGAAATTTAGAGCAGCTAATACATTCCAGACCATGTTTTCAAAGGGGAATTCTGTTAAGCGGAGAAAAGAGAAGCGTAACTGTCTGGAGCATGGAAGAGAAAATTTGCTGATTTGACCTTACAAACACAGAATAATTGTGTTCATCTAATGTGGTCATAACACAGCACTGAAATGTGGGCCTTTGGGGTTTTAAGTGTCCCGCGTGTGACGTTAAATTCTATTTGAGGAGCGACGGAATGCAGAGACAAACTGTGAGAGCTACACGAGGATGTGCGTTTTCAGCAGATTAGAGAAGAGTTTCATTAAGGTTTTTCTCATTTATGTTTCTGCCCGACGGAGCTAATTATGCTTAAAACTTCTGCACACACTCAGCTGTATTTCCATAAAGTTGACATTACATTGTGCTCCATGTTGCTTCTTCTGGTTTTGTTTGTATGGATGGGCACTCTGTTACGCCCTATGTCTGTGTTTGCATTCTGTCCTGTGCACGAGGGTGTAAGGAAATGAAAGCACAAATTGTACTTTGTTTCCGTGGTAATAATTTAGAATAGTTTTTATTTCCGCAACAGGAAATTGTGGAGCTTAACCCCCATTCGGTGTGTAAGTGTGATTTGGTAGTAAAATGTATGACAAAGATACTTATGTGTGTGCACATTGCATAGTGTGGTAATAACCTCTACATTACAACACTCACTGAAAGAGCTACGTAAGATTCTTTCATGATTTAGTATGTTTTTTTAATAGTGCTTTATCAGTCGCAACATCTCCGATCTGTCATCGGCAGGAAAGTTTCTGAAAGGACTGATAAATGTTTGGTGATAATGTGAACTGAAACTTTATGATGCGATGCTGCTATTTTCAAGATAATGCTGTCATCTGATTTGTAGCTGGATAAGCCAGTGGGCCCTATCTTGCACCCAGTACAATACAAAGTGTCAGTGCTAGTTTCCATCTGTTACAAACATCAATAAAACAATACCACTTGCGCTCCTGTGGGTATGTTGGTAAAAAAAAAAAAGGAGTCTGCCGTGTGCAGTACTGGTGCGCTGGTGTTGTTTATATTCTTTAACTGTTGTTGCTATTTTTTGTTGTAGATGTAGTTTTCATTGGTTTGTACATGTGTTTTTGTTGCTATATTTGTAAAATGCCACATTTCAGGCATGGATACAAGTTGGAGCATTAGTTATCTTCAAAGCTAAACAATTTGGTGTTTGTTATTCATTTGAGTGGTAATGATATTGACATTTTTTTAAAACATGTAAAAAAAACATAACATCTATTGTAGAGCCTATTCTTGAACTGCTCTTAATAACATGTACTATACAGTAGCAACCATCCCGATGCTCCATTTAGAATAAAAAACACTCAACATCAAACTTTTTAAAGGTCTTAGTTGGGTTACATTGTGTAACAAGTTTAATCTTGGCACCCAGAGTCTTTGTGAAGATATTGTACACATGATTTCTGATGCTGGGTTTCATGGTGAACACATTAAGCACTGACACACACCCAACGTGAAGTGGTCGTGTTTTAACTGTGGCATTTTATTCAAGATGTTGAAAAGTTTCTTTTTTTCTCCATCGTGAACATACGTTGGTAATCCCTGGCATGTCAGTGGAGCCCATGCCGCAGGATAACACAGGTTTTCTGGAAATGTACCGAAGTTCTACTGTGGCTGTGCTGTTGTTATTTTGCACACGTCACATGGAAGAAGTCTGCCGTGCTACTTTGTCAAACAGAAATCTTCACACCCTCGTGTGTCACAGCTATGCAGAAGAGCTTAATGCTGTGGAAACGACCCTTCCCCCCCCCCCACCCCCTTAAATTTGAGGTCAAAATGGGGCATTCTGAGGCTTCTTGAAGGACCGGAACAACAACAACCAGACCCGTAGCCAGGATCTGAAAAGGGAGGGTTCTTTTTTGGTGAAAGTAGATGTTTGTCAGCAGGGAGTCTGAGGACTGTTGAAGGCCCCCAGAAAAATTTGGAATTTTGACATCCAGGGATGCATTCTGGGTTTTTTTTCCTGACTATTTTCTCTTCTCCCGCTCCCACCCCACCCCCATCCCCACCAATTTTACTATATTGCTTAATATTATGGTATTTGTATTTTTTTTTTTTTTTTTTGCACATTTTCAGCTTTCCTTGCCTTTATCCCAAATTGATTGAATATCTTGTTCTATTGAAAAGGGAAAGCATGCCCAAACTTTTGACTAGTACTGTACATGGACCACACGGACACACGTGCAGAGTCCAGCAGTGCTTTGAGGTGCTTAACCTCCATTAATGCAGGTAAAAAATAATAAAATTCTAAATCATTTCCCTCTTTCTCATGCACACACGCATTTTTCTATCCAGGGCTGTTCAGTTTGTTTGTGTAGCAGTCCAATTTCCCATCAGGACATAGACTCAAATAAACACAGCCATGCTGGAAAGTGGAAAAAAAAGCGAGTGTCTGTGTGCGGTCGTGTGCGTGTACAAATGTGCGTCATGTATAAAATCCAGACTATGTTTAGTGCAACAGAAACATAATCAGACACCCTGTTTGCTGTCATTTCAACCTGTGTGTGTTGGCGACGGAAACGCTGGTGGACAGGCCAATGTGTGTACGTGTGCATTTGTGATGGGACAGCGTGTCACCGTGATGACCTACGTGTGGCTTTACACCGAGTGGCAGTCCACAGCAGTCTCATTGTCTGCTGAGAATATTACATTTGGTTTAAAAAAACAAATTACACCATTTTGACCGCATTTAGTCCCATTTGGGCTGTCCCACACATGCCACGCTTACACATATTACAGCTGACAACATGCAAAGCAGTAAGGCGACAGTTTGGCATTTTAGACTCACACTGCTGAAGAATTGGCTTATTTGTCTGACTATATCTTGGCTTATGTTTGAATCATAATCCTGTTTTTCAAAAAGCATGATGAATTTCACAGATTCTGACAAAAATTGTCCTGTTTGAACTATCAGGAAGTTGTTTTCTTAACGAGTCTTGTTTGTTTTTGTTTTGTTTGTTTTTTCAGTCTGTGGTACTCACCAAGTTGTTTTTTTTTGGGGGGGGGGGGTCTACTGTAATGCTGAAGCACATAAAATGGAAAAACTGTGATGCACTCCGAAATGCAAAAGCAGCGGAAAAAAAAGCTTCACTCTCATTGAAAATAATTACAGAAGTACTTTATTGTATAAAAATAGTACATTATGATTTAGCATGATTTATTGCTGTACAAAGTGTATTTAAAGATGTTTTTATCAGCTAAATTAAGTTGGTATTTGTGTGTGATGAAGATATTTTATGTTTGAATATCAAGGTTTTTTTTTAACTGAAGAATGGAGTGATGATCCTGTGCCATTGGTGGTATTTAATAATCTGAGATGAAATTAAAGCATTTGGGGTATTTCTGTTACCAGTGCTACAGAGGTCTCAAATATGCTCCATGAGCCATAAATTCTATTTATACACCAGGAGAAATGTAACAGTTTGGAGAACCTCAAACACATGAAAATGTAAAGGACAGATATAAAATGTTTTGCACTATTTGACCCCTTTAATAATTACCCTGTTTTGTCAAGCCTATTTTCATTTCTTCTGGGCCTTCAAAGTTAAAACCTGGGATTTTACGGCTTTACATGTTCAACAAATATGTGACTCTGGTGACGGTGGCAGAGAAGAGAACACTGGACAAACTCCTGGACGTTATGGACGATGCCAGTCACCATCTGCACACCGTCATCAGCAACCAGAGGAGCCTCTTCAGCCACAGACTGCTCCTTCCCAAGTGCAGGACCAACAGACTGAAAAACTCCTTTGTCCCTCAGGCCATCAGACTGTACAACTTCTCACTCAGGGAGAGGAGGAGGAACAGGAAGACAGAGGACAGGAAGGAGAGGAACAGTAGTAGCCAGTAAGCCAGTAGCGAGCAGTATTTCTGATATTTATATTTGTGTATTTATATTTACATTTGCAAATTGGTTTTTACTTTCAATTATGATACTCTGTGTGCTTCTTACCCTGTGTGCTGCTATACAATGCTGCCGGAACCTCAATTTTCCTGAGGGAGTCTTCCTAAGGGATTAATAAAGTTCAGTCTAATCTCATTTTACTTAATGGTGGTTGACGTTCTCCAGTGCTTAAACAAACGTGCAGCCAAAAAAGCCTGCATTCACACAACAGAATCCTATTTTGGATGCATTTTCCATGACTGTTAACTTGTGTTTTCATGAGAAAATGACTTTTTATCGAGTTACTACATCTGTAAGTAAAGCGATTTGTGAGATGTTTTGACTCGTGTGCATTGCCAGATTGATAACTGATTTCCAAATTAACAGATATTTGCCATTATTTTTAATTATTTTCTCTCCTTTATTTTTTGTTGACGTTATTAAAAATATATATTTTTGAGGTGGTGGGGGTTCTAGCCCTGAAGGTCTACCATGCCTGTGCTGTTAGTGGGGGGACACTGACTTCTGGATGTATAAAACCAGTCATCTGTCATAGGAAAGTATACTAAATTGACTGTAAAATTACCAGTTGTTGTTTTTTTGGCGGGGGGGGGGGTTACCGACCGATAGGCCACTAACCCTATGCGTCCATCATTGTCCTCTGCGTCCTTGGCATCCGTTTATTGGAATATCTCAAAAACTGTCTGATAACTTTTTTCTAATTTGGCGATGGCATAATATTGACATTGCTCCCTTCTAAAAATCGTACTCGTAGACTTGTTCGTTTGGAAATGGTGGCCATTTTTATGCCAGAAATAGCAATTTTGAGCACTTACTTAAAGGCAGTTTTCTAAAAAATTCTAAAAAACGTTTTTTTTTTTGCTTTTTATGTCAAGAGCATAATATAGCTTGTTAACATATTTCAGATAATAAAATTATTGTCATAGATTCCTTCATTTGGAAATGGTGGCCATTTTTATGCCGAAAACAGCCCACTTGGGTATTTAGACCCAATTTTTTTAAAGACTGTCCGATAACTTTTAATTTAATCAGGGCACAATATTGATCATTGACATTGTTACTGTCCCAAAATATTTGTGTAGAGTTGTTCATTTGGAAATGGCGGCCATTTTTATGTTGAAAATGGCCATTTTGGCTTGGGCTTTAATTGATTTGGTAACCCACAGGGCCCTTGGCACTCTAGTTTTTCTTCTTGTTACTTTTTAGCATGGGTGTGATGAGTCACATGTCCCGCAATTACAAACTTAGGCTCACTAACCTGTAGATGTCTGTCCTTGAGCAAGACACTGAATCCCTATCAGTTTCAGAGGTGCTGCTTGGTTGCTGACTCTGTACTTCCACCTTCCTGTGGAGAGGAGGCAGCAAGAAGAAGAATTTTCCCTTTGGGACTCAAGAGACTGTTAGAAAAAGACTTTCCTGTGATTGTCCAAACTTTACTGGCATTCATTGAATTGTGTTATTTATGGCAAACCCACCATCGTGGCGCCTGCTGAGGAAATACCATTAAAAGTACTGGGATCCTTTTAAATGACTTTCTTTTCAAACATTTCAACAAAGCTATAATTCATATCTCGCAGTGTAATGTCATGAGCATGAATTGAGATGAACGTGCTGTCGACTTGCATATCTGGTGAGTATTTCACTGGTTTGGACACACGTCACTTACATGCACACAGCCTTTTCATTGGTCCACCCGGGCGCTGTAGACTAAAGCGTTCCTCCCTCCCCACCAGCGAACCAGCCAGGTGTTTTTCATCATGTTGACATGGCAACAGTAAAACACAGTGGTTATTTTAGCTCCTAGCAGTAATTTAGACGTTTACATCAATTACTGTTACAATCAACTTCCACACACACACACACACACACACATATACACTACTGGAATAGTGCTCATGTGCGCGTGCACACGTGTGTGTTCTTTTTATATTTCAGTTTGCAAATTCAGTCAGTCAGCCCTTCCATTTCTTCCCTTCTCTCTCTCTCTCTCATTTTGTGTAAGGCGGGAGCATTTCACCACAGGCTGTGTGTGTGTGTGTGTGTGTTCACACATGGAACCAATATTGAGGCCAGATGTTCATTTTGCTACAACAAGACCTCTACACGCAATGATAGCCAGCTACACACACAGATGGGTAAGGTACACCACTCTGGCAGCACTTGTGTAATTAGGAAGCTGATTGGTTAGATTAAATGTCCATCTGACCCCTGACCAATAGTTAATTTGAAATCCCTGCCTGCCTTCCGCTGTCCTCCATGTCTTGGCTCTTCGTGCTTTCCTTGTCTTCATTTTGCGAGTATCTTTGTCTCTTTCGGCACAATCTTCAAACTTCTTTGCTGCGTGCTGATGTTTTAACAAAAAGACATAAGCGTTGGAGTAGATGATGGCGTACCATTTTTGTAAAACCAGTACTTGACAAATTACTCATCCTGTTACTCATCCTTTATTCATCATTGGATCCAGTGTCTAATATAAAAAATATCCAGCTTCGCCAAACCACCTAATGAGGAGCAATGTCATATTTTGAATCTGGTTCTTTTCACTGTCTAATGAGGTTGAGGCTTTGGTTAAAAACAGTAGGAATGTTTTTGTGAAACTTTCCTGTGAATTGTAGCTTCAGTCATTCATTTGGCGAAGTGAGATTCTTTTTAATATGTCAAATCTGTAACAGACAACCACAGAGTCATGTGACCTCCAGGAAAACCAATCTCTATTTTTACTCACTTTTTCATTGCTGTCATTGAGGCTGAGTAATATTTCAAAATTTTTAATTGTGTGGGTAACAGAAAAAATGTAACTGAGTGGGTGAGTGAGTGAGTCAGCTCATGCTAGATAGCTTGTGTTGACATTAAGATTAAAAACAATAAATCATATCATCTTGGAACTTATAATAACTTGGAACTTACATAATATATAATAAGGATGAACTGAGTAGTTAGTGGTGACATTTGTGGCATCATGTCTAGCCTAATGCTGCGTTTACACACATAACAACGACAAGTCACAAATGCCACGAAGTACACATTCTTTGCCGCTGATCACAAATGTGATGATTCGGGGCAGAGGCGTTAGGTGTCCTCAGGAACTGCTGCAACCTGTTACCACACGTTACGATTAATGGCATGTGTTGCTGGAGAATTATCAGGAACCATTACGCACGGTCAAGAATAGTGTTCCGCGTTGTTGCGCGCTATTGCGAGTAACAGCGCAACGTTAAGTTCTGTCACGTTGTGAACGAGGTGAATTGTCTCCACACACACACCCATATTCATCCAACCGAATTCAGATCGCTCCAGTTTTTCAGAAGAACTTTGTGACTGCATGCATAGTTGGGCTCTGTGCCATGGAGTGGCGCAGAGAGGAAGAGGAGGACAGAGCCAGATGTGTGGCTTCATGCGGCTTGTCTCACGCATTTTTCCAAACATCAGGCACATGTAGCAAGTGGAACACCTGCAGAAGCGCGCTGAAGAGCACTGAAATGAGACTTTTAGCGGACTTGGTGTCAGCAGTCAAACTGAATGCTGTACAGTAGGGTTTAATTGTGCGCACGCATCTTCCTCCGCCGGACTGGAGGAGGTGCAGAGATGTCTGGCTGCACATGAGGCTCCTCTTGCTCCTCTGGTTCAGACTCATTCTCCCGCTCATCGGTTACAACAGCAGGTGGAACACCTGCAGGAGTGTCCTGAGGAGCTTCAGCAGGAACTGTGGAACGACATTTGGAGCCGAGTTTAATTGTGCACACGTGACAGAAAACTGATTCGTTGTGGCGCGCAGCGAAATGTGACACCGCGTTACAAGTCGTGTCAAAACTTGACAGTTTCCGTGTCGCTTCGTAATAATGCGTGACAGTTTGGGTTCCAAGAACCATCACAGGAACCACTACGAACGTTGTCACGTTCTATTAAGGATCACTACTCATCAAGACGGATTAATATGCTCAGTTTCGACAACCATGACATGAGATGAAATGAGGGTGGTGTGTACATTCGTGGAAGATTTTTTGACAGGCAAAAACATGCTCCACGAATATCAAAAATATCACGCACCAACACGCACTATTAAGAAACCTATTCAGATGCGTTAAGTCACATTAAGAATGTCAGGAATGTGTCACGAATGACAGAAAAATGACATTCGTAATGCATCTTAGTTATGTGTAAACGCACCTTAAAGGCAACGTTGCAGGGGTGGTGGCCAACTGGATAAATTTGCTTCTATCCCATGCATACGGTTCCCAGTTGAAGACCACTCTTGTCCATTCTCTGTGTGGTGTTATGGGATTACCTTTCACTGCAATGCTGATGATACTCAGTTATACATGCCGATAACTGCTGGTAATCTCGTTCACATAAAATCCTTAGAAGATTGCCTTGCATCAGTGAGAAGTTGGATGTCTAGAAACTTCCTACTTTTAAATTCTGATAAGACTGAAATGATGGTTCTTGGTCCCGTGAGACATTGGCATCAATTTGATCAATTTGTCTTTCTGATGCCTGATTCTGTTTTTTTTCTCTCTGTTTAAGGTGCAGCTCCATCCAGAGATGGGAGTTGTATTTGTGCTGGAGACCCTCCTGTCCTGTGCACCAACAGCATTTCCTGTATATTCGTTTTGTGAATTGTTTCTGTGAATTGTTCTGTAATGTCTGTAGCATGGCCCAAGCAGGGGGTCACCCCTTTGATTCTGGTATGCTTGAGGTTTCTTCCTCAGAGGGAGTTTTTCCTTACCACTGTTGCTCTGGGGGTTAGTAAGGTTAGACCTTACTTGTGTGAAGCACCTTGAGGCAACTCTGTTGTGATTTGGCGCTATATAAATGAAAATAAATTGAAATTGAAAATTAATAGGGAGTTGCATCATTTGGTGTAAAATTTACGCCAAATCAACATGGAGCTCCACCTCAGATCTGCTGTGGTGACCCCGAGTGAAACAAGGGAGAAGGCGAAGGGACTTACTTACTAATATCCTGTAGATGTGTTTGCCCCAACACAAGATAGGCTTTTGTGTTGCGCACCACCATTGACTAGCCTGGTTAGTCCAGATAGGACACCTTGACTGGAATAATGACTTCAACTCATGTTGCCAAGACCCTCCATACATCTTGGTACACACACAAAAAAAAGCTGATTAGCGTAAAAAAATTGAGGGAGGAGATATGGAAAAAGACCAGATGTGCATGTGTGTGTGTGTGTGTGTGTGTGTGTGTGTGTGTGTGTGTGTATATATATATATATATATATATATATATATATATATATATATATATATATATATATATATATATATATACAGTAGTCTTCAGAATAATAGTAGTGCTATGTGACTAAAACGATTAATCCAGGTTTTGAGTATATTTCTTATTGTTACATGGGAAACAAGGTACCGGTAGATTCAGTAGATTCTCACAAATCCAACAAGACCAAGCAGTCATGATATGCACACTCTTAAGGCTATGAAATTGGGCTATTAGTAAAAAAAAAATTAGAAAAGGGGGTGTTCACAATAATAGTAGCATCTGCTGTTGACGCTACAAACTCAAAACTATTATGTTCAAACTGCTTTTTTAGCAATCCTATGAATCACTAAACTAGTATTCAGTTGTATAACCACAGTTTTTTCATGATTTCTTCACATGTGCAAGGCATTAATTTTTTTGCTTCCAAGATTCTTTAACCACATTCCACAATTCATTTACATTTCTTGGTTTTGCTTCAGAAACGTGATGTCACCCCACTAGTTCTCAATTGGTTTTAGGTCCGGGGATTGGGCAGGCCACTCCAAAACATTAATTTTGTTGGTTTGGAACCAAGATTTTGCTTGTTTACTAGTGTGCTTGGGGTCATTGTCTTGTTGAAACACCCATTTCAAGGGCATGTTCTCTTCAGCGTAAGGCAACATGACCTCTTCAAGTATTTTGACATATCCAAACTGATCCATGATACCTGGTATGCGATATATAGGCCCAACACCATAGTAGGAGAAACATGCCCATATCATGATGCTTGCACCACCATGCTTCACTGTCTTCACTGTGAACTGTGGCTTGAATTCAGAGTTTGGGGGTCGTCTCACAAACTGTCTGCGGCCCTTGGACCCAAAATGAACAATTTTACTCTCATCAGTCCACAAAATATTCCTCCATTTCTCTTTAGGCCAGTTGATGTGTTCTTTGGCAAATTATAACCTCTTCTGCACGTCTTTTATTTAACAGAGGGACTTTGCGGGGGATTCTTGCAAATAAATTAGCTTCTCACAGGCGTCTTCTAACTGTCACAGCACTTACAGGTAACTCCAGACTGTCTTTGATCATCCTGGAGCTGATCAATTGGTGAGCCTTTGTCATTCTGGTTATTCTTCTGTCCATTTTGATGGTTGTTTTCCGTTTTCTTCCACGCGTCTCTGTTTTTTTTTTTTTTTTTGTCCATTTTAAAGCATTGGAGATCATTGTAGATGAACAGCCTATAATTTTTTGCACCTGCGTATGTTTTCCCCTCTCCACTCAACTTTTTAATCAAACTACGCTGTTCTTCTGAACAATGTCTTGAACGTCCCATTTTCCTCAGGCTTTCAAAGAGAAAAGCATGTTCAACAGGTGCTGGCTTCATCCTTACATAGGGGACACCTGATTCACACCCGTTTGTTCCACAAAATTGACGAACTCACTGACTGAATGCCAAACTACTGTTATTGTGAACACCCCCTTCTTTTTTTTTACTAATAGCCCAATTTCATAGCCTTAAGAGTGTGCATATCATGAATGCTTGGTCTTGTTGGATTTGTGAGAATCTATTGAATCTACTGGTACCTTGTTTCCCATGTAACAGTAAGAAATATTCTCAAAACCTGGATTAATCTTTTTAGTCACATTGCACTACTATTATTCTGAACGCTACTGTATAAAATATCTCCTTCTTTGGGCTCTACATGTATCACCTGCGGAACGGTTTGACCCAAATGTGCAACAGTCTCCTTGTTGAGAAACTGTTATCAGCTCATCTTTGTTATATCTTTTATGTTGTATTATTAGCATTGTTTTCTCGCCCTGCCCTCGCTCTTATCGAATCACTCTCTCTGTCACCTCCTTTGCGTCACGCCTGACGCTTAGTGTGCACAGACATACACAGCCTCAGCTCGTCACTTTGACACTTTAATCCTCTTCACTTTAGAACATCCACTCACGCGCGCTGCTTTGGTGTGTGAGACAGAAAGGGAGTGTGTTGGTGCACGGGACAATGCCATGGCAACCTTGGCGAATCAAGACCCTTTTGGTGATGCAGTAAGATTGCCTCAGGTACGTGCGTGCGTGGTAGAATACGCCATCTGTGTGTGTGTGTGTGTGTGTGTGTGACTGGAATGCAGAGTGGAGATTTTTAACTTTAATTCCTCAGTGGAAACAAATATTCACCTGCAAACGTAATTTAGCACACGCTCCAGTGCCATGCATACTTTAATGTTAAGGTGAAAGTGAGAGGCATCAGATTTTTTCTTTCCTTCCTGCCAGCCTCTGTCTGTCTCTCTGTGTCTCCTCTGTTTTTTTCCTTCTGTCTATCTCCCCTCTGTGTCCCCATGAGGTTCTCACTCATTTTAAATTCTTTGCCAGACTTTATATCTGAGCTTTTGTGTGTACGGGTGCATTTATGAATGCTGCTCCATTGGCATGATGCCTTTTGTATCCTGAGGTTCCCTTAAGACCATTTCTCTTTTGTTCTCTTCCTCTCTCTTGATCTAGCTGTACAAGAGGAGCTGACACAACACGGCAAAGCTTCAACTTGTTCCAGCCTTGTTTGCTCCAAGAATATATCAACTTGTATTGTGCTGCTGCAGTCCCACATAGCTCGCAGGATACAATCCGAGCTACAGATAGCGCAGCCTGGTGGTGCTGCAAGCTTTGTTTCTCTTCTGTGTCCGCACAGAATAAGTTTTGATGAGACACATAGAAACAAAGAGTTTGGTCCAGTTTTATGTCTGGCGCCTTGTTAAAGTTTTTCTACTACATGTTTGGGCATTGTTCATTTTCCACCAAAGTAATTCAGTTTTCAGTGTGGAGATGTCGTGACTGGACCTCAGACCTTTGATTGGCGGCTTAGGGCATGTTCCATACAGGAAATGTTTGTGCATTTTTACCCAAGGCCATCCAATATGGCCACTGGGTATTGCAAAGGCTTTTCGTCCGTCTGTCTGTCTGTGCTCAACATAAGTCCAGTCCTTTTCAGTCCAGTTCATTTTCATAGAGCAATTTGTGACATTCATGGGACTTAAGTGAATGATGATAAAAAGGTGATAGCATGTCATATCACTGCAGTGCTGTGGGATAGAGAATGTTCTTAATGTCTCTGCAGATGTTTCCCCAGCTCCATTACATTTCATCCGTTTAGCACTTCTGGTTTTACGGCCTAACTCCCCTCGCTTCTTGGGAAGCATATCGACCAGGTTGAAATCGTATGTCCACGAACATCCACACACACACACACACACACACACAGTCAGCCTTGTAAATTAGGTCACGACCCGCTCACTGGAGCCCTTATTTTTGCAGTTCACGTGGTACTCAGGTCTGGTAGCAAGCATGACCATTTATTTACTACGTGGTAGCGGCTGGCTAGGGTGCGCTATAATTACAATCCAAATGGGCCAGCATGTGCTGTGTGTCAGTTAACGCATCCATTTTTTCAATTAAAATGTACCTGCTGTGTACAGCATGGCAGAGCGTTGCAGTGATATGACCTTTTTTAATCATCATTCCCTTGAGTCTCATGAATGTCACAAATTGCTCTATGAAAATTAATGATATGACAACATACACACAATGCAGTGCAACTTACTACACCGTAAAATGACATGAAATATACAATGACATAACTAAAATTCTTTTCTATTACCCATGCATAGAACGGGTAACTCACCTAGTGTATATATATATATATATAGTTTTCCAAGGTTTGGACAGTGTTTGAATCTGTGACCTACCACTATGCATGTTTGTGGAGATAAGAACGGGGGTAATTGTACGTGCAAAAATTAGCTTGCATTCTATTTATATAAAAAATCAATATGGGAAAAAGAATCTACTTAGAATGGGGATGCAGGGATTAAAAACATAATTAGAAGTAGGGACAAAAGGTGAGCGTCCACACTGACTGATTGTGCTGTGAACCATCACTTTAATAACTGAGTAATTTGTGTGTGTGCATGTGGTGTGTGTTTGTGTGCGATGTTACTTAAAGGTACGTCATTGCTGCAGATGTTTGGCTCGTGAGGTTGTATAGACACGAACACCCACACACTGACAGAAACATTCACACAGTCTGGTCCCCTGGTCCCATCTATCCTGTCCTGTTCTGGACCAGGTGCAGGCAAACAATGGGTGTGTGCACGCACGCGCTCCAGTGTATGCTTCCCTCTGCTGCACTCACAGTCATGTGCGTTCTCCGGTTGTTTTTATGATTTTGCTGCATAAATATCCAAGTACGACCTAAAATGTACATACACAGACAGACACACATTAATTTACAGTTTGTTGAAACTGTTTATTGAGTGTGGCCGTGTGTGTGTCGTATGGTTTTGTTTCCCATTTAAAGAAAGCATAGCAACCGGCCTCCTGTGCATTCACAGCATATCAACACAATTACACTGCAGTTATCTTGTCTCTTTGGAAAAATGTTGGACCCAAGTTCCATCTTCATAGAAGAACATTCTTTGGGTGTTTTTTTTAATGTCAGGTCTGATCGGATGCACTTTCAGTCGTACTTTTATTCTTCTGTTTCGGGTTCAGGTCACCGAGATAACTTGACTCATTTTGGAGAGAAATCCTCTCTGAAAGTGGATCTATGTTCATCCTTTGATCTAACACACCTCTCTGATTAAGAGCAACTCTTTGGCTCTTTCTCTCTGAACCACAGAGCTTGGAGTCACAGCTTTAATGTGCGATAAATCCATGCAAATTGTAAACTGTGTTGACAGTAGAAAGTGAATGAATGAATTTTATTTTATATATTCCGTGAGTATACTTTCTGCCCTTAAATGTGCCTTAATATCGATATGCATGATGCATGGAAGACAAACATGCACACTCTCACACCTTGCAAACACATGTGAAAGATTGGCTTTAATTGGCAATTTCCAGACCAACCAGGAAAGACGTGTTGTGTTACATCCAGACCACCGACAGAGGAAGACATGATTTTTTTCGGGGGCGGGGGAGTGCAAGACTCAAGAGGAGTCAGAAGACAAAAAAGATGAGATAGATGGAGAAGAACCCATAGAGATATACAGAGAGACTGAGAGAAAGGGCAGCAGCTGCCAAGCTGTGAGTGGGGTTAAGCATCACCAAATACAGCCTAATAAGGTCTGAATGTGTGGGCGTGCACACACACACACGTACAGACATACTCTCAAACTCTTGGCTTGGCTTCAGAATCAGTGTTTCTGCAGTATGTAACTGTAAGCATTATCTCACTGCCCCCAGAGTCTTCAAAGTTTAGCACTGTTGTGATGCATAATGTTAGCGTTTTCCCACACTGACCTTAAACTACATGATAGCTGAAAGTCACGATGGATTACTGCAGTTTTAACACTTGCAAACCAACATGGCGGTGGGGATCAAACAACTGTCTGGCGCCTATCTGAAAGACAACCTGTGTTAACCATCCTCCCCTCGACCTGAGTCAGGGGACTGTCTGTATATGTCAGTCAGCACACGTTACATGTGTATAAACATTAAATGCAAACATTAGGTTTTTATGGGAAAAATTTCTTTGACATTCATTGAATTCTGTAATCATGACTGAGTAGTCACTGTGAAATCTGGAGCTTAATGTGCTCCAGTGGACAATTCTTCCCAGAGTGGAAGAGATTTTGGATGTTTGAGCACAAAACTGGTCAGACTAAGGGCCCTATCTTCAGTCTGGTTTGAAACACACGTGAGGACCCTATCACTAGTCTGCATAAAGCAAGTTAATTTTGGGCGTATAAGTTTATACGTGTCACGTAAACGTAAGGCTCAATGTGCAAGGGGATGTATTAGTCACTTAATTATTTACAGACCCATTTTGGGCATGACATTAAAGAAACCAACCATGTTATGTCATTGCTTTGAAGACATAGGTGCTGGTGCATTGCTATTTAGCTGACAAAGAAATGATTTGATATTCTAACAAAATTTAATGTGTACTGTTGTTAGCCTTCAGTACAAAATGTCTGTCTTTAGTAACTGTTCAAACCTTTATTTAACCAGGAAAAGCTCTTTTCAAAGAGAGTCCTAACCAAGACAGGCAGCAAAAGAGACAAAGTTAAAACAAACAAAAGAGACAAACAGGATAAAACATACATTGATACTCATGAAACATGTTAAAAATAAGCATCATGTGATCATCTGTTCAAGCATCTACAGACTGATGTTTCAGCCTCCAAGTCTTGTAGTAGTGCTTTAAAAGTGTTTAAAGAGACCAGCTCCTGAAGTTTCAGGTCATTTTGTAAGTTGTTCCAGGTGAAGGACACGGCAAATTTAAAAGCCTTCTTTCCCCGTTCTATTCTGAACTTAGGAACAGACAGCAACAGCAGATCCTGGGAGCGCAGACTATAACTACCTGCGGCTTTTGTGCTGATAAAAATGTGGAGATACGAGGGAAGCAAGCCTAAAATACATTTGTAAATTAAAAGATGCCAGTGGCTTTTTCTTCGAGAACACTGTAGAGTTTGTATTCTTACACCAACCAGTGACAGCACGGTACTTGACTAGGGATGTCCCAGTCCAGTATTGGGTTCATTCAAGGCAATTTTTGATAGACTGCATTTGGATTTTGTTCTGTCTCCGTCCATTTAATCAGCACTGTGCTGATGGTGCTACCGACTACCGCTTCCTCAGCACTGGCTGTGAGCTCATCAGTAGCTTTGCAGTACACCTTTCACAAGCATATTTAAGCTCTGCTTCACTTCAAAAATGCACAAAGTCTATTTTTGTTGGATGGCACATGTAGTACTCTTCATACTGGCCAAACAAACAGACGATTTCCACATGAAAACACAGGTTTGTTATCAGTGTTTTCCTCCTACTAATAGGCACTGTGCAGACTATAGGTTAATAATAATGATATCAATAATATCAATATCCTCCAATCTTTTGGCACTACAATGCTGCACTAAGTGGAATTGATAAGAACCACATAAAAATTCTGCTTGTTTACATTGTTATTTTGTAAAAATAAATCAAATGAACATTAAGGAGCAGCTTGGATTGAAGGTAAATGGTAAATGGACTGCATTTATATAGCGCTTTTCCATCTGCATCAGACGCTCAAAGCGCTTTACAGTTATGCCTCACATTCACCCCGATGGTAGGGTGCTGCCATACAAGGCACTCACTGCACACCGGGAGCAATAGGGGATTAAAGGCCTTGCCCAAGGGTCCTTAGTGGTTTTCCAGTCAGGCGGGGACTTGAACGCATGATCTTCTGGACTCAAGCCCAACACCTTAACCATTAGACCATCACCTCCTCCTCCAAAGGTAGCTTTGTTTTTTCTTAAAGCATAGGAGAGCTGTTGTGTTGCCAATCATATCCACTGTGTTGTCTTTAATTTGTTTACACTGTGCACTGTGCAAGTGCAGACTCTTGGAAAATAGAAGTACTGGATTGGGACTTGGTATCGGCAGAAAAATGACTCGGATCGTGACGTGAATGCAACATCTCCCTGAGCAGAACCCTTTTTTGTCGTCTGCACATTCTGTCTGTTGTTGTGTATTCACGGTCTCAGTGGAAGTGCAGATAAAATCTCATGTTTTATCACATTTCAGCAGGAGCTCGACGTGGGCATTGCTGTTGTAGTTTACTGCCCGTGTTGAATTTTCCTCAATGATTATACATATTCCCCTCATTTTGCGTTAACTCCTCAGTAGATGAATCGGAACAGTACACTTTATTAAGTGTACGTGATGTTCAGTTTTAGCGTGTGCACTTCTCCAAGAAAAAACTCCAACTTGTGACTGATTGCTGTTTGATTTGAGGGTGTCACACTAAAACTCCTCCAGTGTGTGTGCGATGGTCAGAGAGGCTTGCAAATGGAAATGATGCGCCAGTTTCTTCAGGCGATGCGTTTAAAGAGCATTTGTAGGTGCTACGTGTGCTTCTGCTGGTCCCACATAGGCAGAATTGGAGAAACAGCGAGTGAGGGTTGTGCATTTTCTGATGTCGTTAACCATGTTTTCGGCATTGCACCCAATCGCATCAGACACACGGGACTTCTGTTTTGGCACGTCTCAGCATCCGTGTGTTATTTTCCAGTTAAACAAACACAAATGTCACACAGGCTGCAGCCTTCCAAATTGGGCATCAACAATACTGCGTAAGGTCTAAACAAACAACGATCCAACCATTCCAAGCTAAATAATAGCTGTTGAGTCGCGAGCAGGCAGTAAGTGAGGAATGAATGTTGACATCACCGCTTTGCTAAGTAACCTAAGAAGCTGAAATGAAAATTGTCAACTCCCAGCGTATTCAGGCGATTAAATCACGCATGCACACCCACACATACATGGAAAACAAAGTGGACATGTCTCTCTCCGATCCTGCTCCCTCTCTCTCTTTCTCACTGTCTCTCCCGTCTCCCCCGAGGCAGGGGGAGAAAAAAGCAAAGAAGCCTTAAAAAAAAAAGAATAATGGGAAGATGACGAGATGCGGGATAGTTCTCTCTCTCTCTGTCTTTCTCCCTCTCTCTCCCTCCATCTCTGAAGCAAGATTAAAAGCTGATAGGAGATTGCAAAGACATGTTGCACTCCTGTTCTAACACACACACACACACAGGCGGTAACATTAGCTCTTGTATAGCTAGAAGCTCTTGATGTAAAACATATGTTCCTGCCTCGGCTGTGTGTGCCGGTGCGTCTACGGCTGTTTAAACCAACTTTATCGCTCCATCAGTTCAGAGACAAGGAACGATTCATTCAGAGAGGAGGAGGTGGTGGTAGAGGGGTGGAGAGAGGAGGAGTGGCCAAGATGGAGAGTGTGTGTGTGTGTGTGTGAGAGAGAGAGATTGACAGAAGTTCTCCATTACTGCTTCCTGCTGCGAAGCCCCTTTCCCACTTGCACCAAGATCCATGAATCAACTGGCAATTTTTCCATTCAAGCATGATGTTTGGGAAAAGAAGAGCATGTCCGTGATTTAGATAAGTCACTGTCTTTCTGTTTTCCATCATATACGGAAATCGTCAGTGCTTTAAATGGGAAAAGAAAAGTCTACATTACACACCGTAGCATAAGTAGAAATGGACATTGGGCCTCATGTATCAACGTTGCGTACGGCAATATTTGAGCGTATATGGGGTGTACGCCAAAATGGCTGCACTACTTGGCATTTATCAATGTGGTTGTTAACGTACGGTGCGCTGAAAATATACACCAGGTCGAGAGGTGGTGTAAATTATACACCAAAATGAACCAGCACTGGAATCCACATAAAAATGAAAATGATCAACATGATAAACAGTGCCATTATACAAATCAATGCATATGTTAAATAAATAACACTTTCTTGATTATACTACATAATAATTAATACAAATCCCGCTTTTCGAGCACGATCCGTGGCCACAGCGCTGACCGCAAAGAAAGCGCTGCTCGCCTTTTTCTCCAGACTTCGAGCCTGGAGCCAGAGCAGCGCTGAGCTTAACTTTATGTGGTGTGATCATTTTAGACAATGGAATTGATAATTACAACTGTAGTGTTGTCATTCCCTTCGCCCGTGCTGCAATCAGGGTGTCGTCTCCATTCGTTTGTTACAATAAAATAAATAAAGAAATACATTTTAAAAATAAAGAAATCTGAAAAATTAGGCGTGTCTTATTAATTGAGCTAGCAAATATCCACATGTCAAGAATTATTGAGATGTGAAAAGAGAATACAGTGGTCCCTCGCTATAACGCGGTTCACCTTTCGCGGTCTCGCAGTTTCGCAGATTTTTTTAGTCCAATTTTGCATGCTTTTTTTTTTTTACAGTGCATTGTGTTCTGCGTGTCTGTTTATAAGACTCTTCTCGCCCAGAAGAAAAAAGAGTGCCAACAACTACTCATAAGTGTGTTCTTCACTCGGAAAAAGACACCTGCAGCGAGGTTTGACTCAGTGGAAAAAGGCGCGGCGCCAGGACAAAGAGGCGCGATCAGAGGAACTGTGAAATACTGGTCAGTCACTATTAATAATTTCTTATGTGTCCAACCTCATAGGTTGATCGTTAAAATTAAATTTGTTAGTTCTAAAAGCCATCATAATTATTAATAGGAAAACATTCTATTCTTATTTCTCAAACAAATGTTTGGGCCTGAAAACAGGTTGGTCTTATTTCTCTACAAAGGTTTGAACTTTGAGAGTGTTTACACATGAGACAAAAGTGAGAAAATGTTCATGCCTGATTGAGAAAAGTGTATAAAGTGGTTTTACAGGGGTTTTACAGCTTTAAAACGTCTATAATTGTAAAAAATAACGCTGACTACTTCACGGACTTCGCTTATTTCGGGCTATTTTTAGAACGTAACTCCCGTGATAAACGAGGGACCACTGTAACACTTTTTTGATTATACTACAAAACAATTAATACGACGGCCGCTTTTGACGCTCTATTGGCACGCATCGTGATTGGTGGAGTTCTTTTTCTTTGCCGTCTTCCGGCTTCCATGTCGTAAAATGAGGGTGTGTCTGAAGCGGAGTCTGAATATTTATGGGCGTGTTCATTATAATTACGATTGTTTTCACCCGCCGCATTTATCAAGGTCACGTCAGGCGTACGCCGGAAATGGCAGGTGCGCACTGCTTGATACATGTCACGGCAACCTTGGTGTACTTCAAATTTACACCGTAAATTTACGCCACAAGTGTGCAACGTTGATACATGAGGCCCATTGTGACTACTTTTTAGTGCAGTACAGCACATCAGTGTGAGTACTTGACACAGCATGGGTGGAAGTTGGATTGCAAGAAGTGCAGTGACTTCAGTCAAAGCACGCCCATGGCATTGTTCAACACACAGCATATGAAATGTGTGAACTCAACTTGATACAGTCAGAAATCTGAATAAACCTCAGAGGGGGGTGCCTGGTCTCCACCATTCCTGGGTCATTTGTTTTCTGTAAATATAACTAATTCCATGTGGGAAAGTGGTTTTAGTCAAGCGGTTTCCCAAATGCATGGACACACAATATGTTTTTATTGATACTTATTGATGATTTCATTTCTACAGTTGTGTGACCATCCTTTTTTCAGCTGTAGAACAATATTTATTTCAATTTCTTTAGTTTACATAGCACCAAATCACAACAAAGCTGCCTCAAGGTGCCTCACACAAGTAAGGTCTAACCTTACCAACCCCTAGAGCAAGTACACAGGCGACAGAGGAAAAACTCCCTCTGATGATACTGAGGAAGAAACCTCAAGCTGTCAACTTGCCAACAATAGCTGTGACAACTGTTTCCTCACTTCACACTGGAATTCCTGGTGATTTCTGTGTGTGATCCTCTCTCCTCAAATTATCGCTGCTTACAAATTTGACACAGGCCCTTACTCTCTAAAAATTCATTGTACTTCATATGGGCAAATACCATTCGGAGACATGTTCAGAGGATGTTTGTTTGTTTTCCACATAAATTGTTTCATTCACAGCACCTATCAAGAACATAAATACACAATACACATAACAAAGTGCTTGCAGTGTCATAAACAAGTATTTGTTATTACACTAATGGTGTGGTTTGTAGTGAGAGCTCTGTTTTTCATGAGCTTATCTTTGAATGTTGCCAAGGATTTTCCCTAAAATTGTTAAAATGCAAATTTTACCTGCACATTATTCTTAAAGGACATTTCGTACCAAAATCATAACAGTTTAGATTTAGGCTGCTAGTGACCGTCCGATGATACACCGGGATTACTTTGTGTACTTCCGTGACCAGTTTTAAGCATTCCGTTATACAGCATTCACAACAAAAAGTTGCATAGACTGCTGAAAACAAAGTACTTGTACTTTTTCTGAGTGTTTCTGACAGCGTTTACGTAGCTTTGAGGAAAACATCCCAGCACACACGCTTGAGTGGAATGTAGCTGCTAACGTTATGAACAGAGCCACAGATTAATTCCAAGGTTTACATAAGTGTGATGTCGGGTTATGAGGACTCTGTTTTAAGTGATAACTGTTCATTTTGATGCAACAATTGTAAATGGAGCAACCGCTCCCCACTGTGAGAAGATGCAGTGCACGTACATAGCTGTTAGTCATGAACACAGCCTGTTAAAAACAATTTCTGCTAGACACATAGCTTTGTGCATGCTTATAAGTGTTGTCATCAATATAACTGTGAAAAATATAAAAAATACATCTGTCTGATCAGACAGCCTGAAAATCAGATGAGAGATGCACATGCGCATGCACATTAAAACAGCGTGCTGCTCCACACACGGCAATATCCAAAATCTGACAGACTCTGTCAAAGTAAAATAAAAATAAAAGTAAAGACTACCAGCTCCACTGACAAGAAGAAAATACAAAGGGGGGAAAAACTGACCCACTTGTAGAATGATTTCCAAGATTAAATATGTAAAGTCCACTCCAGCAAAGAAGACGTCACGCATGGATCGAGCACGCGATTGCCAGCCAGAGAAATACAGTCATGAATACTTTGATGTTGTGTTACTAACTGGGACGTTAAATAACGTGTGACGTGTCCTTTAATGCATGACATTGTTAATCTTTGTGAAGAGTATTAACTTTTTACCTTAACTGCCATCCTTGCTTAACAGAAGTGCTTAAGTATGAAATAGAGAAGTATATTAAGTTCACCATTGTATGTACTTGGCAGCCAGTTGCTAACAGGCTATCCCCCCATCTTTTTTAACATTGACTTCAAGAGTATTGTAAGAGTTTGAACTCCCCACTCACAGGATCAGCCACCACTGAGTGACATTGCATTATCTTTTGACCTCTGTACTCTACTGATGCCAACACAAACTTTTTCACGTTCTGCCGTGTCTTCAGCTTTGTAAATCCTCTGTGCTAGCTGTCAGTAGCCCTATATTTGAATGTTCCAGAAAAAAACCTTGCACACAATCATTCTTTCTGCAATCTGTTTCATGTTTGCCTTCTCCCATAATGCTGTCCAGGGAATAAGCATGAACACTGCATGACGAGAGTTCATCAGTGGAAGGGGCCAAAGCCAAACTTTTAGCTAAACTACAACTGTCTCTCTTATAAATCTGTCTTTTAGTTAGTTTGATCCATGATGAAATATAAGTTGAGCTAAATTGTTTCTGTTTTAATTTGATTTCCAATCAGAAGTTTAGTAAAAATAATAATAAGATACACATCATCTCTATTTAAAGTCTAGGAGAAACTTAATTTCATTTATGCATTTTCATGCAAAAAAAAACCAAAGATTTTTCTCTGAGTTCTTGTGCGACCTGTTTTTGTGTAAATAAAATGCAGAGCGATGTGAAATTGAAGCGGTGAAACAAATATGTCAATAATATTTTGTTAAACCTTTTGATAGGATCCTTGGCCTCAGAGAGCCAAATAATAGAAAACAAATAGATTTACTTGATAAAGGTTTCTTCTTGCCGCCAGTCGTTCTACCAGACTGAACTCATCTACATTTAGATTTAGCAGCCAATGTGTGTGGTCATCCGTGCCTTTGATTTAAAGTCTGTGCATGTTCTGTGTGTGTGTGTGTGTGTGTGTGTGTGTGTGTGTGTGTGTGTGAGTGCGCATGTGTGTGAGCTTTATTGACCAGCAGATGAAGGCTGTGTGTATGCATGTGATGAGAAGCAGGCATCCACATGGACTTATGGGAAATAAAATCCTTTTATTTATTTATATGATTTGATTAAATGGCATTTGTTTCTGTCTCTTGGTGTGTGTGTGTGTGTGTGTGTGTTGTGTTGTGTTGTGTATTTAATGACAAATAAAATAGAGGGATCAGAGCAATCAGGTTTGAATGATTACTATGGGAATGAGGGAGAGAGGAAGAAAAAGACATGAAAGAAGAGAGAAGATGGGAGAAAAGCAAGAAACCGTCATGTTACACAATCAAATATTTTTGCCTGTTGTTGATAATGTCTGGTGGTCACTTTCTTTTTCTTTGTCCTGCTGTCTTTTCACAGTTTGTGGGCCCTATCTGGACTATCTATGGCACATGGTCTAAAGCAGATGTAGGCATGAAGGGCCAAGACGGTGCAGGATTTCCTTACTCCTGATCACCTCAGCAGGCGACTCACAGATGATTAAGACTTTAATTTCAGGGCAGGAGCTCTTTAGTAAACTACCTGCTGAGGTGATCAGTTGCAAGGAAATCCTGCACCGTCTTGGCACTTCATGGTGCGTTATTACCCACTTGTGGTCGAAAGCATATGGTGCATTTGGGGTGTTTCCAGCTCTACTTTGATATTTGCAGTGTGTGCAGTCTGAGTGCAAAGTAGGGTGCAGGGTGTCTTTTAATTAGTCCGTACTGTGTTTTTGGTATAACATGATTTCTTTTTCTTTTTTTTTCTTGTTCTTTTTTATATTATTATATTAGTGATAAGAATGGAGAAGTGGGGTACAATTAGTTAAACCTAACAGGTAACGTTAGCTTATCTAGCTGGCTGCGGCACCATTTATCATAGCTAACAATATAGTTGGTTCTGTTCTGTTTGGGAAGCTAACGTTAATACACACTTTTGTTTACATTTGTTGTTATATGTATTTGTTAATACCGTTATTGTAGGGTTAAACTACGCTATTGTACTTTATACGCTAGTTGCCGGCTTTGTTTAACCTTGTTGGCTAGCAAGATACGGTTGGCTTATTAACAGCTAATTTAACGGTAGCTCATCTAACTATAGTTAGCTTATTTTCGTGATTTACATTTTTATTTTACATGGTGTAGATTTTTAATTATTATTCAGTTTATGGGTTCTTTAATAGATATCAACATATAGTATGTAAGTTTCCATTAGTAAGCTAGCAGTGTGAACTTTAGATAGATACCTAATGCATAGTACATAATAGCTTCTATTTCTATAATAAAATAACCATATTTATAGCTTAGCCTACTAGCTATAATTTAATTTTACTACTAGTCTACAAACTAGGTATACACATACTACAATATTCTCCTGTATGAATATATAGGTTTTATAAGCTAACTCCTGTAATATTATGTAATAACTATATTTCTTGTATATGTTATTTATTACCCTTATTGTGTAAATATCACTTACATGCATGATGTCCATTTTCTTGAGCCGCTTGGGTGGGTAGGGAGAGTTCCAATGGGATAAAAAAGCTTTTCAACCTACCATCCCTGGTTCTCAAGACCAGGCACCTAAGTGGCTCTACTCTGCTCTGTTCTACTTTTCTATTCTACTCAGCTTTTTTTTTTTTTTTTTAGATATTTAGATATAAAAAAAAACCCTTCATCAGATGTCTGATGAAGGGCAAGGCCCGAAACGTCACTTTGGTGCTTCATTAAAGGTTTGTTTGGGAGCTAACTGGCTGTGCGGATCTTCCTTTTGTTTTTTGTGTTATTTTTTGATCCTGCACGCCAATATGGATTGTGATGTGCGTGTCATCTTATTTTTTAGATATTTAGATATACCTTAGTATACAGTATAGTTCTACCTTAGAATTGGAATGTATTATAGAAGACATACCTTACTGAATTTTCATGAAATGAATCTGATTCCCTTGAAGATGCATGTATGCCAGCGTCTGGCTCATTGCTGTTTATATAGTTGTTGGACTCACGAGTGAGCGGTTTTCTGGCTGTGTGTGTGTGTGTGTGTGTGTGTGTGTGTGTGTGTGTGTGTGTGTGTGTGTGTGTGTGTGTGTGTGTGTGTGTGTGTGTGTGTGTGTGTGTGTGTAAAGTCTCAAAGTGCATGAGCAGGAGTGTTATTCCCCTCCCTCCCCCCAATAAAGGCTTTAAAATATCTTAGACTTACTGATATTCTGAACCCACCTTTGAATATGCAGAAAATATTATGCTTTACTTGTCCTGTATACACGAAACACTTCAAGAGAATGTGTTGTGTAAAAATGTGGGTCAAACTACAGTAAAAAAAACGTTTAGGTTTTTTTTTTTTTTTTTTTTTAACAGTGAAGTTTGTAATAGTATGACATGCTAATGCTTAGCCCTGTGTTCACAAATAGTGTACATTCCTCATGATCAAGCCTATTCAAAGCATACCTGAATATCACACTGTGTAAATATCTGAAAACTTGTCCCCCCAGTAGCAATGGACAGGCATTGCAACAGACCGTATCTTATTTTTTTAAACAAAACATCCATAGATGCACAAATGAACACTATTATATTTAGTATTTGTGTTGTGTGGGCCGCCAGAAGAGGATGTACTGCTGGCCCACCACCAAAGGGCGCCCTGCCTGAAGTGCGGGCTTCAGGCACGAGAGGGCGCTGCCGCCACGGACACAGCCGGGAGTGACAGCTGTCACTCATTAATTCCTGACAGTTGTCACACATTCTTCATCATCGCACTCCATAAAGACCAGACGTCATCTCCACCTCATCGCCGAGATATCATACTTCATTGGAGGTAATACTCTCAGCCTTTTTGTGAGATTTATAAATCTGTTATTGTGAGTGTTTGCAGGAGAACCGGTCGTTTTTGCGGAGGCTGTGCAAGACGGCGCTCCTTTTCATCTGAGACCGCTGCAACGTGTTGAGTGAGAGGTGGAGGTGGCATTCCCACCGCTGTTGTTACTGGGTGTACACACACCCACACTTGACTGTCTTTGTTCTTCACCAGCAGTACCAGATCCGACAGTCGGGGACGGTGATCACCTGGGAATTCGGGACTTGGCGGCTCCAGTATTCACCAGGTTCTGTGGGGGCGGAAATCGTGTGGTTCCGGCTCTTCTCAGGACAGACGTCTTCTATCCTTGAGCCTGCCCACACGTCACCTTTGTAATTTGACTGTAATTATATTCTGAGATTGTCTGTATGTTCGTTGTGCACGTTTCACAACATTAAATTGTTACCTTTTGGCTCATCTATTGACCGTTCATTTGCGCCCCCTGTTGTGGGTCCGTGTCACTACACTTTCACAACAATTTGAATGACATAGATGCTGAATGTGAAAATGGCAACTGTGCTGGCTGTAAACTAGTACATTGCGCTGTGCACTGCTTTTTGGTAAGTGAAAGATAGGGCCCTCTGACTGCTTCTTTGTCCTTCTCTCATCTTTCTCCCTAAAAATGTCAGCAATAACGGTGTTCTTTCTTTCTTTCTTTCTTGTTTTTGCATTTATATGAATAAAAGCAGTCATGTTCATTAACAGTTTCCTGCTCTGTTAATGGCATGATGAGTGTGACTGCACCTTGGACTTACTTCATTATGTACATACGTTTGTGCAGGTTTTTCCTCAGATTTTTTTAATTTAAATTAATGAGTGCACAGTAAAGGGCCGGCTTAAAGATAGCTGATGTCGAAACAATAATCAGTGATGTTCTTGTGCTTCAAAGTGCTGCTTCTGTGGAAAAGGTCAGAAAAAGGTTGTTCCTGTTACAAAAACATTACAGTAGTTGTATAAATGACTTCCATAATGTTTGAACTGAGATGTTCTTACGGGTAAGGATTCTTTAGTCTCTGAACTGTAAAATGAAACAACTAATACAGTACTGTGCAAAAGTTTAAAGCATCTTTTTGTCCCTGAAATCTTTGAAAATCTGCTTTAAAAAAGTAATTTTCGACAATAAACGTAAAATGTGTGACCAATTTTCACCTTTAGCAATGTGTACTTTTTTAAAGTGATAAATCTGCATATGTACTTTTATATACTACCTGCAGTTCTGAATGTGGGTACTTTATCAGTTTGGTGTGTGTGTGTTGTGCTTCTAATTACATTTTCATTTGGCGCAGAAAAGCCAGCAAAAACCACATTGTTATCAAAATTCTAGGCTTGTTAAAACTTTTACACAGTGCTGTGTCTATTTAAGAATCACATCTGTCAGCTTTTTGGGTGCCAGTAATAATATTTGTGACAAAAGTGTTAATGTCTTTATTTGACTTTCATGAAATCAGATGCAGACTTTTTATTTATTTATTTATTTATTTATTTATTTATTTTTTACCCTATAATTTGGCCATGCACCAGTGTTGTTGTGTTACTTTGTGACACACAACTTGATGGCATCTTTTGTTTTATTTGTGCCGAAACACATGCACCTCGTGCACATCACATGCATAGGTATAGTTGTGTATTTACAATACATGAATTTGCAGAAAACTCCCGCCAAATGCTGCTGCGAGTTAATAATCGTGAGAGGAAACCATTTGCATTGTACTTAATAAAAACACAATTATGATCAGTGTAAAGGAATAGCAACCTCCCCAGAGAACTAGACCTGCCGTGTTCCTGCGTGATTTTCCAAAAACAACTGTGGCATCTGTTTGTTTTGGTTGACTTTATTCATTAGGATAATTTTTACGTTGGATGCGTATCTGATAAGGCTTTTTATATGATAACTCAAATGATTTAGAAATGTGGCTCCCCAGAGCAACTGAACTGCCTTCTCCTGCCAGTGCAGCGTGCACATGTTTTGGTTTGTGCACGGCACAGTGCGCACGTAATCACTCTAACTTACAGAGGATGCAGTGTTTGGTTGCACAGTGTGTGTATCTGTTTACTGTAAACTGGTTTACAACCTGCAGTTTTCGAACACAGTGCGGGCAGAGGGAAGTGTGCGCGTGTGCGTGTGAGTGCATGCGCACTTTTAAGTCAAAACGAACCTAAAATGAGGAGTGTCGACATATGTTCCAGTACAGATTCCAACCTCATAAATCACATCAAGTAGTGTTCACCAGTCAGTCTCTCTCTCTCTCTCTCTCTCTCTCTCTCTCTCTCTCTCTCTCTCTCTCTCTCTCTCTCTCTCTCTCTTTCTCAGTAGTTACATGCTGTTCTTCTTCTGCCAACAGGGAGATTTGTGTTCTGTGTCTCTGTCATGTAGGATTAGAGAAGAGACAGAGAATAGAAATAAGGAAGGAGTGGGAGAACAAGGAGGAAATAGAAAGAGGAATAAAAGACAGAGGGTGCGTGAGGAAAAATGTATTTTTCATTTTTCTTGGCAGTGTGTGTGCTCTCTCTCTTTTGGCCATCCTTCTTCGCCATCGCCGTGCTTCTTGCTCGCTGTGGCTGTGTTATCGGTGCCTGCACGTCCTGATGTTATCCAGATGTGCAGCGACAGTGGGCTGTAAAAGGCTTACTGTCATAACTTCGTTGCCCACTGGATGTGTGTGTGCGTGCATGCAGCTTGTGTGTGTGTGGGTACTTCTTGTCTTCATCCGTACACTTTATTACCAAGCTGATGGCACGCCAGCGTCTGCACACAAGAGTCCGATTCCTGCTGCGTAGCTGGTCCCAGTGCATAGTTACACACTGTTGTCTCCATCTGTGTCCAGGAGGTCCAGCTCCTGGCCCATGTGTTCCAGCTCCTGGCCCATGTGGTCACCTGCATTGCCAGATTTATTAGATCTTGCAGCAAAGTGGAACCAAGCCTTTGTCTCATAGAAGAGGCTTTATAAAGAGGAGAGTAAACAGAGCTTTGATTCAAAATGAGACACCTTTGATGAATGAAACAATAATGTTAAGTTAAATGATGCCAAAACTTTGTTTTGGTTTCACATAGTCATGTGCGCCCACAGCCTGCATTGCTGGCAATACCAGTGTTAATTTCCTTCCCTTTAGAATTCATTACACATTGTTTTTGGTCCTGTGTGTCTGTTCATCCATCTGTAAATAAAATATCTCGAAGAGTCCTGATCCGATTTGGGCCAAACTTGGTGGAAGTTAAAAGTCAACTTCACAGGCCATTGTCAGAAGTTGGGTCCAGTACATAAGTGGGGGGCATCCAGAATGGATGTATTGATTAATTGGTTAAAGATACACCCGTGGCTGCCATTTAGCACTAACACGACATCATATTTTGCCTCGCTATTGGTCACATGTCCTGTGATCTTCATTCACCTTGAAAAGTCAAACTCATTTGGAATGGCTACTTAGAAGAATTTGTTAGAGAAAACACCTGGGGTTACTGTTGAACATTATATAATGGCTGAGTGGATCCTTGTCATTTGATTGGTGCTCTGTATGTCACGTGACATGGATTGTTTGTTCCATTTGTGTTGCGTTGCATTTAGAGTGCAATTTGGTTCCATTTAGCGTGCAAATTTGGTTCCATACATTTGGTACCATTGTACTCTGCGTACACACGCACGTGCGCACACACACAAAACAAATCCACTGCACTGTAAGCCGTCTGGAGGCATGAAGAGCTGTTAGAAGGAAGTTAGAATGAAAAGCTGGACTAATTTTTTTCGCTGCACTGAGGAAGTACAGTCTTTTTTTTTTTTTTTTTTTTTGGAAGTACATGAAGTTGGTGCACGGCATCTCGGACAACATCGTCAGAATTATTTATGGGCTCAGATTTAGCATTTGTGTTGGATTGTTGATGTCAGAGCAGCAGTGATGCACCACAGCTGGACAAATTTCTGATGTGATTTTTCGCTGGAGTGAGGAAGTACACAAACTCGTTTTCTTTTCTTTTTTTTTGTTTTTTTGTTTTTTGTTTTTTTGTTTTTTTGGAAGTACACAAAGCCAGTGCAGTGCACACCAAAATGTAAGACCCTTTTCTGTTGTTTATAAATGAATGTAATATCAAATGACAAGAATCTATTTTAGCCGTTATATAAAACAAATAATGAATGTTTTTACATTCTTTCAATTTTTATTTAATTTGGTGAAAGCTGGAAATTACGAATGGTATGTTCCAGCTTTCACCTCATGAAATATTCGTACCATTGAACTCATAAACATTCATTATTTGTATACTAATGCATAGTCATATATCACCTTTCAATGAGTCACATGCCATTAAGTTGTCCTGAAAAGTCAAACTTAAGGTCACAGCTATTTACAGTTTGAGTCAAACAGATAAGCTGTGGTCATATTAGTTAATACCTTTGTGGTTATATTAGTTAATGCCTCTGTGGTCATATTAGTTAATAACTCTGTGGAACTTTAAGAACGAAATAGAGAATTTCACAAGAACATCCTGCAAAATTGTTTTTAGCTTTTCAGTAATTCATTGTTGATAATACAAGAAAAACCAAAATACATGCTGCATTTTTCTCAGGTTTTTTTGTGTTGCAGAAATCAGACAGCTCTTACCACAGACAGGGAGAGCAAAGGCAAGATGTTCAACTTATTTTCGTTTTGACTGGCATATTTTGCTGGATGACTGCTTATTTTTCTGACTAAAATCACTCCATGTTGGTCTTCACACACTGGTTTTCCATCTAAATAACTGTTTCTCATCTGAGTCTTGTAGCACCAGTCGTAATTTTTGTTTGACACCACCCTCCCACCCCCTGCCTCTCACACACACATACACACCACCACCAATTAAATTCTGGTATAAATTATGAATATTCACATGGACAGCATCATTGAATTCTGTGGCTTTCTGCTGCTTTGGTATGTTGTTAAATGCATAGCTTTTTGTTTCTGTGGAGTTGGGCCCGTCACTGTCAATGCGAGGCTGTGGTGACAGGCTGACGTCAGTATGACTGGAATATTCCAGTTCAACAGTTAATCAAGCTTCTAACACTGAGTCCTAAATCAAACTTCTCAAAGTTGAAACACTAAGTTTCAGGGAAAAAACTGTGTTTGTCAAATGCGATATTTCCATGAGGAACTGAACCCAGGATGTTTGAGCCATAGGCAGTAATGTGGCGGTTGTAACATTAAGTAGACAAACCCACATGGTTGAAGAAGTGTAATCTGGGTCTATCGGGACAGGGACAGGTCAGGTACTGTTCAGGTGGCTCTGTAAAATTGTATTTGTGCTTCCAGTGTACACGCTGGGGTTTGATTCCACGTGTGCTCTGTGTCCTCGGACAAGACACCCTGTCTGATTTGTACCAGTCCACCCAATCAAAAATGGGTACTCAGACTGGCTTGGGAAGTCACCTGCAATGGACTGGCATCCTGCTCGGTGGGTGTCGTAGACTCTCACCCACTTCATGTTGTGGAATATGGCACCAGGACCAGTGGCCGTCAGAATGTATAATTTACTCAGGACTTACTGGTGCCACAAGCTAACAATAAATGCTGATGGTCTTTGAATTACAGACATACAATTACATGGTTCATGGTGGTGCATTTGCCTCACAGCAAGAAGGTCCATGGTTCAAAGGCCACCTGTGCCCCAATCTCCAAGTCCATCTAGAGTCGCATCAGAAGAAGAAAGTACTTTGTAGGCCCTAAGGCCCATTGGTGCCAGTACTTATTTCAGGATTCCGTAGTGTGGAGAAGGTGAGAGTCTACGACTCCCCCTGGATGGAACACCAGTCTGCTGTGGGTTACTTCCCCTTTACAGCTGGGTGGTTTGAGACAATGCAGATGAAGCTTCTTGTCCAAGGACACAGACAGTCACCATAACTGATAATTAAACTCAGATTTATAAGTTGCCCAGCTTCTTATCCATTGAGCTACCTGCTGTGCTGTTGCATCAGGAAGCAGCATAAAACTTGCACCAAATCAGCATGTGAATATATACGAGATACACTGTGGTGACCGTGAGCAAAATGTGAGCAGTCAAAAGAATCACAAACAAATAGATTAACATTCATTTTCTATACCTGCATACTTCAATCAACGGTCATGGTGGTATCCCTGCAGTGATATTGCAAGAGGCAGAGTACACCCTGGACAGTAGGGTTATGACAGATCTCAAATTTATTAGCCTGGGGTTATAAATTATGAACTTTTACGTAAAACTCACAAAAATGACTTTGGTTTTGCCAGACCTTGAAAAACCTCCCGCACCTAAAACAGTTTCATATTTCACATTAAAACACCTAGCGGCTCAAACACTCTTTATTATAACATGTCAGTTTTACATACAATACACATGAGGAATACATGAAAATGAGTACATATAACATTTGTCGTGTTTTTAATAGTGTTTCAGATTTGTGTATTAGTGTTAATAAATTTGCTGCTAAGATATTTGTCTGTTTTGCAAGTAGAACAAACCTCCTCCATCAACCTTACAGCTCTCTCAGCTACTATGAGTAGAGAAGCATTTCACAGCTTTGGGACACTTAAGTTTGGATATTGATGACAGCAGGACTTCATAATCTGTCTCTGAATAGTGTTGGTTAGAAAACCAGGCCCGCGACGATGTAGTTGCAATGAAATCGCAAGTTACCCTCAGCTGTTCTCGCCACTTTGCAAGAAGGAAAAATGCAGTAAGTGCTAAAATTCCTCGCGAGTTCCACCTGGCACTGTGAAGTGATGGCAGCTTGTGCCATTTGATGTGAGGCCATTTTTCCTCCATTTTGTAAAACTTGTATGCTTCACAAAGCTCAAAAAGGAATTTAAAATCATGTCTCCAGCCAAGGTTCTCATATTCTGGTATCACTTCTGTGCCCATGTATGCAAGTTGCAAATCATCATACTGTTCCAAAATCTCATCAATAAACTCATAGTTAATGTTAGGTGACCGTGACTGTATAGGAAAAAAGAAGTCCAACACATGTCGCAGAACAAGATCAAGAATGTGGTGCTGGCAGCCGATGTATTGAGGTTCATCGAATCCCTTGTGTCGAAATGTTCTCTGAAGCCTGGCTACAACACAATTTTTGTGACCAGTATTGACTGCTGTTGTGTCAGAGATGATCATCTGAATACTGTTCCATGCATTGTACTCATCAGCAGGTCCTATCTTGGTATATAGATGTCTGCAGTGGTTCTACTGTCACAAGCCAAAATGCCAAGTTGTAATGTTCTTCTGTCATTTTTCAAGTACACAACTTGATACTCCTTATTGTCAATTTTCTTACCATCAAAATGCAAACAAAATTTCTCTTCAGAGATCAGTTCCATGAGGCGGTTCTTAACTTGTTCTGCATCTCTGATTGTTCGATGCCAGACAACAGACTGTGATGGTGTTGGGACACTAACTCCATCTTCAGCCAGACTTTGAAGCACCTGTGACGCTTTTCTGGTTGACAAAGAGTGTTTAGACACCAGTTTGGCAGCAGACTTTGTTGAGTGGCATGTTCATGTTTATCTATAAATGGACTGCATTTATATAAATGGTCAATGGACTGCATTTATATAGCGCTTTTCCATCTGCATCAGATGCTCAAAGCACTTTACAATTATGCCTCACATTCACCCCAATGTCAGGGTGCTGCCATACAAGGTGCTCACTACACACCGGGAGCAATAGGGCATTAAAGGCCTTGCCCAAGGGCCCTTAGTGATTTTCCAGTAAGGTGGGGATTTGAAACCATGATCTTCTGGACTCCCCCATCATCTATTTTACATGTATTTTTTATTTCTTTTAATTATTGTTTAATAATATATTTTAGCAATTTGTATATATTTTCTTGTTATTTCTTGATACTTGTTAATTATTTTCTTGTTACGTTATTTTTAAATAGTATTGTGTAAACTCGTGTATTTTTAAAAGTGATGTGGTGCTAGGTGCGGGACGTTTTTTCATGATCCAATGAAATAAACTTCAAAAAAGTGATCTATTGGTAAAAGTCCATCAAATGCAACATCAGCAAAATGAAAGTTTTGAAAAACATTTTTTAGTCATAACCCTACTGGACAGGACGCGAGTGTGTCTCAGGGCCTCAGATAAACAAACAAATACATTTGCATGCTCATGCAGACCTACGGTCCAGTACTCTGAACTTACATGTCTTTGGAAGTGGGAGGAACCCACACAAACAGGGAGAACATGCAAACTCCACACAGAAAGGCCCAGGTGGGAAGCAATCCCAAGACCTTCTTGCTGTGAGGCAACAGTGCAAACCACTAAGCCACTGTGCTGCCGCCTCATGATTCACATTGGAATCTAAAATACAATTTAAAAATGTTAAAAACACTACTAATTATCCTCCATAATAGTCATTCATTAATTTGCTGAGAGCTTGTTAAATGCCGTGGTGGGCCTAAACAAAGGGAACATGTGGCCCACGGGCCCCACATCGGGCAGCTCTGGACTGTATATTGTGTATTTGTGGCACAGCTGATGTTGGACATGATATCTATCTTTTGCTGGTCTTAAACCTATAGTGTCTTTGTTATTTTATTTATTTTACTGAAAAGACACAAGAGGAAACAAAAACAGCAGGAGATAAAATCATGATACTTTTGGCTCAGACCAAAGCGCCTTCTCCTCTTCTTCTTTCTTTCTGTCCCTCTGTCTACTCCCTCTCTCCCCCATGAGCCCCTTTTCCCTGTGCTCGTCTCCGTAATGACTAGGTGCTAACTATCACTTTGAAGGTGGCCGTGTTGACTGTAGGTGTCGTCAGCGAGTGCACGAGCGCGTACGTGTCATTATGTGGGTGTGCACAGCTGTGTGCTGAGATTAATCAGACCTCAGGCGCTTTCTGGGCAAATCATGGCACGTGTGCACGTGTGCTGCTGGATAATATCAGGCTGTTAGAACAAACTCTTATTCAACAGCAGTAATTTCTTCACTCTCCTTCCCTGTTTTATTCTCATTTTCTTTCTGTCTGTCTTTCTCGAACAGATTGGTTTCTGCAAGTGTGTGGGAGAAAACGAGATAGACACTGGGGGAAAAAATGTGATTTTGTGTCCTTGGGTGACCCAGTTCTATTTCTTCCTTAAAATGAAAAGGTCTGCTTCAAAGTTCCTTTCAACCTGATGCTTTTTTTCCCTCTAATCTATTTTATTCAGTTTAGCTTGTTCTGTTTTTATTGCAGCGCAGCCAATGGTCTTGATATTACTATGTGCCCAGAGTCGGTCAGTGAATTAGAGTATTTGAAGAGTATTTCTTTTGTACTGGCTGATTGTCAACAAATGTGCTATATGCATCATGCATAGTGACCCCAAGAAGCCTAGTGACTTTGGTGTCCAAAGGTCAAGGTCACTGGAGTGCACTGTGCAAGAATCTGTTGTGTGGGCCGCTGAAGAGGAGGTACTGCTGGCCCACTACCACCAGAGGGCGCCCTGCTTGGAGTGCGGGCTCCAAGCACGAGAGGGCGCCAGACCCAGAGGAAGTGACAGCTGTCACTCATCACACCAGCTGTCACTCATCTACACCACCACTTAAGCCGGACTGCAACTCCACCTCCCCGCCGAGAAATCGACTACCGAGAGGTACGTTCTCTGCTACTGACACATTGTGTTATAATCCAGTTCTCATTTGCAGCCCTATTCTTGTGGACGGAGCCTTATCTGGGACTTCGGCGTTTGGCGTAACGACGACGACTGCGCCTTACTCTCTGGACAGATAAGTGGTTACACAAGAGTTGCACGAGTGTGTGATTCGGAGGTGGAGGTTCCCCCTCCTAACGGTGTACAGACCGAGGACCACTGAGTGTACAGACTTACACTCATTCATCTTGTTTCTGCTTTTTGCCAGCAGTACCAGGGTCAACAGCCGAAGACAGAGGTCACCTGGGGATTCGGGACTTGGCGGCTCCGGTGTTCTTCAGGCCGTTGGTGGTGGAAGCCGTGTGGGACGCGGCCTCTCTCTCATCGGGGTCTCCTATCTTCGAGCCTGCCCACACGTCACCTGGTGTTAATTGACTTTGCAGATTTTGTGTGTTTAGTGGTGTGTTGTCACAACATTAAATTGTTACCTTTTGGCTTACTCATTGTCCGTTCATTTGCGTCCCCTGTTGTGGGTCCGTGCTACGACACCTTCCCAACAGGATTTCTCGGCCATCGTCATGGATTCCGAGGGGCGTCAGCTCGAGCGTGAACGGCCAATGGAAGAGCCAGGAGCGCAGGCGTCAGCAGGAGGCGTGTTGAGTGAGCTGCAGCAGATCTTAACCGCCTTCACGGCTCGGTTGGATTTAGTGACCGAGCAGAATGTCCTCCTTAATCGGAGAGTGGAGGCTCTCGCCGCCAGGGTGGAAGCGCGCGATCAGGGCGCTGCTGCAGCTCCTCCTCTGGCTGGTCCTGGGCCTGTATCAGACGTTCCACTGGTCGTTCAACGAACCCCCCCACCGTCCCCTGAAGCATACATAAGCCCTCCGGAACCGTACGGGGGCTGTGTGGAGACGTGCGCAGACTTTCTCATGCAGTGTTCGCTCATCTTTTCACAGCGCCCTGTCATGTACGCATCAGATGCTAGCCGGGTAGCTTATGTTATTAATCTGCTTCGAGGAGAGGCACGCGCATGGGCTACTGCGCTTTGGGAGCAGAACTCACAGCTCCTAACGTCTTATACTGGGTTTGTACGGGAGTTCAAACAAGTGTTTGATCATCCCAACAGAGGCGAGACCGCTTCGAACGTGCTGCTGTCGATGAGACAGGGGCGCCGTAGCGCAGCCGAGTATGCAGTCGACTTCCGCATTGCGGCAGCGAGGTCCGGCTGGAATAACGTTGCGCTCCGCGCCGCCTTTGTAAATGGACTGTCCCCGGTCCTCAAGGAGCACCTACTGGCTAAGGAGGAACCGCGGGATTTTGACGGGCTTGTCGATTTGGTTATACGCTTAGACAACCGTTTAAACGAGCATCGTCGGGAGCAGGCCGGGGGGCATGACCGGGCACGAGCCGTCCCTCCCCCTTCCGGTTCCGACAAGGTGACGTCGTCCCCACGCTTCACTGCCAGGGAGCCCCGTGTGGCTACAGCTCCCCCTGCTGAGGAGGCTATGGACACGAGCAGGGCTAAAGTACAGTCAAACGTCAGACAAAGGAGGCTGGCTCGCGGGGAGTGTTTTGTCTGCGGCTCTTGTGAGCACATGCAGAAGGACTGCCCTGAACGGTCAAACTACAATGCCCGTCCTTAGAAACTGGGCTAAGGGTGGGCCATAACACACACGCGGAAAGACCCCGCAGATCGGCACGAATCCCAGTAACAATCCTTTGTGGGGATTTAACCCTTCACGCCCCAGCACTGGTAGACACGGGGTCAGAAGGGAATCTGCTGGACAGCAGATGGGCAAAGGAAGTAGGGCTCCCCCTGGTGGCTCTGCCAGCACCGTTGCAGGTGCGAGCACTAGATGGCACCCTGCTTCCATTAATCACACATCAGACACAACCAGTGACTTTGGTTGTGTCTGGGAATCACAGGGAGGAGATAGTGTTCCATGTAACACCATCTACCTCCCGAGTGATTCTGGGTTTTCCATGGATGGTGAAGCACAATCCCCGGATAGATTGGCCGTCCGGGGTTGTGACGCAGTGGAGCGAAACCTGCCACCGGGAGTGTTTAGGATCCTCGGTTCCCCCCGGCACTACAGCTAATGAGGAGGTCAAAGTCCCCCCCAATCTATCGGCGGTGCCAGAGGAGTACCATGATCTTGCTGATGTTTTCAGCAAAGATCTGGCGCTCACTCTTCCTCCGCACCGACCGTATGATTGCGCCATCGATTTGGTCCCGGGCGCTGAGTACCCGTCCAGTAGGTTGTACAACCTGTCACGTCCGGAACGCGAATCAATGGAGACCTACATCCGGGACTCCTTAGCTGCCGGGCTGATCCGGAACTCCACCTCCCCGATGGGTGCTGGTTTCTTTTTTGTGGGTAAAAAAGACGGTGGACTCCGTCCATGCATTGATTACAGAGGGCTGAACGAGATCACGGTTCGCAACCGATACCCGTTACCTCTGTTGGATTCAGTGTTCACGCCCCTGCATGGAGCCCAAATCTTTACGAAATTGGATCTTAGAAATGCGTACCACCTGGTTCGGATCCGGAAGGGAGACGAATGGAAGACGGCATTCAACACCCCGTTAGGTCATTTTGAGTACCTGGTCATGCCGTTCGGCCTCACTAATGCCCCCGCGACATTCCAAGCTTTGGTAAATGACGTCTTGCGGGACTTCCTGCATCGGTTCGTCTTCGTATATCTGGACGATATACTCATCTTTTCCCCGGACCCTGAGACCCATGTCCAGCATGTACGTCAGGTCCTACAGCGGTTATTGGAGAACCGGCTGTTTGTGAAGGGCGAGAAGTGCGAGTTCCATCGTACTTCTTTGTCCTTCCTGGGGTTCATCATCTCCTCCAACTCCGTCGCTCCTGATCCGGCTAAGGTTGCGGCGGTGAGAGACTGGCCCCAACCAACAAGCCGCAGGAAACTACAGCAGTTCCTCGGCTTTGCAAATTTTTACAGGAGGTTCATTAAAGGTTACAGTCAGGTACTTAGCCCCCTGACTGCCCTGACCTCCACCAAGGTCCCCTTCGCCTGGTCGGATCGGTGCGAAGCCGCATTCCAGGAGTTGAAACGCCGGTTCTCGACTGCACCAGTTTTGGTGCAGCCTGATCCTGATCGCCAGTACATAGTAGAAGTGGACGCCTCTGACTCAGGGATAGGAGCCGTGCTGTCCCAGAGCGTGGAGGCTGATAAAGTTCTCCATCCTTGTGCCTTTTATTCCCGCAGGTTGACCCCAGCTGAACAGAACTATGACTTCGGCAATCGGGAACTTCTTGCGGTGAAGGAGGCTCTTGAAGAGTGGAGACACCTGCTGGAGGGGGCATCGTTGCCCTTCACGGTTTTCACGGACCATCGGAACCTGGAGTACATCCGGACCGCCAAGCGGCTGAACCCCAGGCAAGCCCGCTGGTCTCTGTTCTTCGGGCGCTTTGACTTCCAGATCACGTATCGCCCCGGGACCAGGAACCAAAAATCAGATGCATTGTCCCGGGTGCATGAAGAAGAAGCCAAAGCGGGGCTGTCGAACCCCACCGAGACCATCATCCCCGAGTCCACTGTCGTGGCCACCCTTACCTGGGACGTGGAAAAGACCGTCCGGGAGGCCCTGACCAGGAGCCCGGACCCGGGGACTGGCCCCAAGAACAGACTGTACGTCCCACCTAGAGGCTAGAGCTGCCGTATTGGACTTCTGTCACGGGTCCAAGCTCTCCTGTCATCCCGGAGTGCGTAGGACCGTGGCAGTGGTCCAGCAGCGCTTCTGGTGGGCGTCCCTGGAAACCGACGTTCGGGACTACATCCAGGCCTGTACCATCTGCGCCAGGGGCAAGGCAGACCATCGGAGGACGACGGGCCTCCTCCAACCCCTGCCAGTGCCTCATCGCCCCTGGTCTCACATCGGCCTGGATTTCATCACGGGCCTCCCGCCGTCCCAGGGCAACACCATCGTTCTCACGATAGTGGACCGGTTCTCCAAGGCGGCCCACTTCGTGGCCCTCCCGAAACTCCCGACGGCCCAGGAGACGGCAGACCTCCTGGTCCATCACGTCATGCGGCTGCATGGGATACCATCGGACATTGTATCAGATCGTGGTCCCCAGTTCTCTTCTCAGGTGTGGAAGAGTTTCTGCAAGGAGCTGGGGGCCACCGTGAGTCTCTCGTCCAGGTACCACCCCCAGACCAACGGCCAGGCAGAGCGGGCCAACCAGGAGTTGGAGCAGGCCCTTCGGTGTGTCACCTCCGCACACCCGGCGGCCTGGAGTCACCATCTGGCCTGGATCGAGTATGCCCACAACAGCCAAGTTTCGTCTGCTACCGGCCTCTCCCCTTTCGAGGTGTGTATGGGGTACCAGCCCCCATTGTTCCCGCTGGTGGAGGGAGAGGTCGGTGTGCCCTCGGTCCAGGCCCACCTCAGGAGATGCCGCCGGGTGTGGCGGACCGCCCGCTCTGCCCTGTTAAAGGCCCGGACGAGGGCCAAATCCCATGCGGACCGCCGACGTTCCCCGGCCCCTACGTACCAGCCCGGGCAGGAGGTGTGGCTGTCAACGAAGGACATCCCCCTCTGTGTGGACTCACCCAAGTTAAAGGACAGATACATTGGACCATTCACTATCCTCAAGATCATCAACCCGGCCGCAGTGAAGCTCCGACTCCCGGCTTCACTGCGGATCCACCCTGTCTTCCACCTGTCCCGTATCAAGCCACACCACACCTCGCCCCTCTGTACACCTGGACCCACGCCGCCTCCTGCCCGGCTCATCGACGGGGAGCCCGCTTGGACGGTACGCAGGCTCCTGGACGTCCGTCGTAAGGGCCGGGGGTTCCAATATCTGGTGGACTGGGAGGGGTATGGACCTGAAGAACGCTCCTGGGTGAAGAGGAGCTTCATCCTGGACCCGGCCCTCCTGGCCGATTTCTACAAAGGACACCCGGACAAGCCAGGTCGGGCGCCAGGAGGCGCCCGTTGAGGGGGGGGTCCTGTTGTGTGGGCCGCTGAAGAGGAGGTACTGCTGGCCCACTACCACCAGAGGGCGCCCTGCTTGGAGTGCGGGCTCCAAGCACGAGAGGGCGCCAGACCCAGAGGAAGTGACAGCTGTCACTCATCACACCAGCTGTCACTCATCTACACCACTCGACTACTGAGAGGTACGTTCTCTGCTACTGACACATTGTGTTATAATCCAGTTCTCATTTGCAGCCCTATTCTTGTGGACGGAGCCTTATCTGGGACTTCGGCGTTTGGCGTAATGACGACGACTGCGCCTTACTCTCTGGACAGATAAGTGGTTACACAAGAGTTGCACGAGTGTGTGATTCGGAGGTGGAGGTTCCCCCTCCTAACGGTGTACAGACCGAGGACCACTGAGTGTACAGACTTACACTCATTCATCTTGTTTCTGCTTTTTGCCAGCAGTACCAGGGTCGACAGCCGAAGACAGAGGTCACCTGGGGATTCGGGACTTGGCGGCTCCGGTGTTCTTCAGGCCGTTGGTGGTGGAAGCCGTGTGGGACGCGGCCTCTCTCTCATCGGGGTCTCCTATCTTCGAGCCTGCCCACACGTCACCTGGTGTTAATTGACTTTGCAGATTTTGTGTGTTTAGTGGTGTGTTGTCACAACATTAAATTGTTACCTTTTGGCTTACTCATTGTCCGTTCATTTGCGCCCCCTGTTGTGGGTCCGTGCTACGACACCTTCCCAACAGAATCTTGTGAGCACATTAACTTCTTTTTTAACTGCCCAATGGTCACATAACTTGATTTGTCTGTTAGGCATACCCCCCCCCCCCCCCAAAAAAAAACAAAAAAACTAAAAAAAAACAGCCTAATGGCTTTTCATTGAAAGGTCCTGGTCACTGGAGCTTCACCTCTCCGCTTGCACACTTGCATGTGTTAGTGCCAATCCATTAACTCATCAGCTCACCTTTCGCTTGAAGCTGACACTTGTGGCCCATCAACCATGCATTCAGGGAACACAGTGCACTGGCAAGGAGCACAAGCTTGAACAAAATCAACCAGATAAGATGGTCCTAGACCTATGGTGGAGGTGTCAGAGAGGAGGATGCTGAGGAAACTGCTCAGCATGCTGGACAACATCTCCCACCCCCTGCATGCCACACTGATGTCCTGTCAGAGCATCTTCAGCCATAGACTGAGACCACTGAGGTGCACCACAGACCACCGCAGTAGGTCTTTCCTACCCGTGGCAATCAGACTGTACACAGCAAAAATCACCAGTGTTAAATCAACACAGACAGTGTCTATATGGGTCCACACTGGGTCAGTGAGGAATATATAGACACTAGCAGTGTTAATTTAACACTGTCAGTGTTACTTTTACACTGGTGATTTTGCTGTGTATAATTTCTCCCCCTTCTGGAGGATGAATACATATAATGAACAGAAAGTTGATCTTGTCTTATCTTAAAACTTTGAAATCTGATCCCACATGAACCCAAAAGCAATGAACTGAAACTAAAATTGGAGTAGTATATGGTCAAGTGTTTGAACTCTTGAAGCAGCATTTTGAGCCAACTGAAGACCTCTAGTGTTAGTTTGTGGCAAACCAGGAAATAAAGACATTAGAAAGTCTTTGCATCAGCTGTAGATGAAAAATAAAACTGCCTTTCACTCCTGCACCCTACTTTGGGCTCAGATTACATGGTCTCTATATAGCAAAGTGGAGTTGGAAACATTCCAAATGCATGTGCAATGTGCACTTTAGAACGTGGACTATAGATAATCAAGACGGGGCCCATAACCTCGTTGGCAAATAGCATTATTGTGATTTTATGCAGTGTTTGGAGGGTGAAATTTTGTGCAGATCTGGATAAAGATCTGCATCTGTTTGAGTATATTATACAGACAGACTGCAGTGATGTAACATATAGCAATTTTGTTCATTGCTGTGCAGAATTTGATCATTAAGCCTTGATAGAAGGTTTCATACCTCATAGCTAAAACTTGTTTTTAAATGAAAAAACACAAACTTGAAAAAATTAAAAACTTGCAGTTGCAGCTCTCCTTACTAGTGCATCACTGCACCATCTTTACACAACACTACACTTTAGTTATACTGTATGTCACCACGTAATTAATTATAATTCATTTATTGTGTAAAAAATGTACACATGAAAGTATATAATGACATATCATAACAATAAATACGTAACAATAAAAACAGACTATGGAATGGTGTCATTGGTGGTGTTTTTTGCATTATAAACACTGTCATATCTATTTTTAAATACGTTCACACTTGGCGAGAGTACCACATTGCTAGGTAGACTATTCCAAATTTCTACAACTCTGACACTGAAAAAGATTTTTTTCTGATATTCAACCTTGTTCTTTTCACCTCCAAGCTCTTTTCATGACACCTGAGGCCAGTATGCCTTCGTAACTCAAAAAAGTCTTGATAATCTATATTCTCATAACCATTTAATATTTTATGTAATTCGATTAGATCTCCCCGGACACGTCTCTCCTCTAAGGTAGTCAAACCAAGCTCTAATAGTCTGTCTTCATAAGAAAGATCACGTAATTACTTATAAAAACTAAGAGGAAGCTGTATGACCTGCAGACTTCTTATTCACCTTAGGGACACAAAGTAGTCCTGCATTCTCAGGGTGCAGGAATACTTTGTATCCCTAAAGTGAATAAGAAGTCTGCGGGTCACAGAACTTTCTCTTATCGTGCCCCTGTTCTGTGGAATGATCTCCAAGTCCAGACTTAAGATGCACTTATTTTCTCTTTTGTATGGCTAGCATACTGGTATAGTTTTGTTTTATGCTTTTTACTTTTTTAATTAATTTTATTAGTAAACAGAGCATGCCGTGGCCTTAAGTTTACCTAAATTCTGGGTCTTTTAGTGAAGCTTAGGACTAGTGGCCACCTTAGTATTTCTTTTCTGTTTTTCTTGTTGATTAATGCTGGCAAATTATACTGCATTTCTTGTCTTTCTGATGCCTGATTCTGTTTTTTTTTTCTCTGTTTAAGGTGCAGCTCCATCCAGAGATGGGAGTTGTATTTGTACTGGCGACCCTCCTGTAATGTGCACCAACAGCATTTCCTGTATATTCGTTTTGTGAATTGTTTTGTAATTTATGTCTGTAGCATGGCCCAAGCAGAGGGTCACTCCTTTGAGTCTGGTCTGCTTGAGGTTTCTTCCTCAGAGGGAGTTTTTCCTTACCACTGTTGCTCTGAGGGTTAGTAAGGTTAGACCTTACTTGTGTGAAGCACCTTGAGGCAACTCTGTTGTGATTTGGTGCTATATAAATGAAAATAAATTTAAATTGTAATTCAGGAATCACATCTACAACCTTCTTAATTATAGTTGTATAATGATTGATAGGAGTCGGACGAGGATGCTCGTGCTAGAAAATGAGAAAAACAAAATATACACCTCACAAAATTATCATACTTTGCCATTTCTATAAATTTAGCTTTTTATGTACAGTGTCTGCATTGCTTATTCAGATTTCAGAAATGGAACATACACTGCAAATGCTAAGTATAGCATCGGTCAGTAGGCCAGTCTTCGGCTATAACTTTACACTGTGGAGGTTCAACATCAAATCTTGATTCTCAAGCAGAATACAACACTCTTGGTACATCTGCCTGTTTGACAGGGGCCATGTAGGAAGCGGTGCATAGCGCACAGTCTTCAAATAAGGCTTGAGATAATATAACAGCGACATATTTAAGCAAGATAGGACATCTTTTGCATTGCACAAAACAAAATATGCTGCTTTCTCTGTAGACAGAGGGCTGTTTGAAGCATAATATGAAAATCTCTCAGCAAATGGGACGTCAGCTGATAGTCCCTCAGCAGCCATTTCTCTCTCTCTCGCTCTGTCTCTCTTTCTCTTTCTCTGATAACATGAGGGTTATCATACATGCTGCTGTCTGGAGCAAATGGAACAAAGATGAGACATTGATTACACACACACACACAGGCACACAGTCGGTGGAGGATAGCTGAACTGTTGGGTTCCTCTTGACAACTGGAGCATGGCCATCAGCACTGTCTTTTCTTTGAGTGTGTTTTTTTTTTTCTTGTGTGTGTGCGCAGCCCAAAGAATTTGATAAAGAGAGAGAAAGTGTTGGGGTGGAGGGTAGAAGGGCTGCAGAAGGGGGCTGGAGTAATTCAGATATTGACGTGTTGGGCTCCAACTCCACCCTGAGGGGCCGTCAAGGTGGAAAATGTCAAACGCTCCCGAGGCTGGTCGCACCACTTAACATTTATGGAGCCTCAGTAGTGACACCGATCGCAAGCGCACAAAACAACAAAGATGAACATGCCCTTCAACATAAGAGTTCTAGATATTTGAGAAAGACGGGAACCCTGAAATGCACGCACACACACTAGAGACAATGTATATATATAAAAGGCACTGCTATAAAATATTAAGCAATCCAAGAGATTCTGCCCAACCACTCTAGCAGAATATTCCCATCATTTTAATCCTCTCACACAAACGTATTTCCAAATCATGCATGCCAGCCAACCAGTTTTGCTCTCTGTACCAAAATAGCAGTTTACAATTTATCAAATAACTTTGTTTCTACTACTAGGAAAAAATGTGAACAGCCGTAAATAATTATAAATTTGTACAACATCAAACTTAGTGTGCATTTGTTGTTTGTCTTCACCCATTTTTGGTGAGGGTCACCACAGCAGATCTATGGGTCTGCATCTTGATTTTCCACAAGGTTTACACCAGATGTTGTTCTTGATGCAATTCCAAATGTACATCAGAAACAGTGTGTGGTTGGTCTTGAACTGAGGAGCTTCTTGTTTAGTGGTGTAACAGACCTTAGTTGATCCATGATCTGTATGGGCTTCATCCTACAGTTCGACATGCATATGGCCTAGTTCAAAAATAATGAAGCCTAACTGCTGATTTCATTGCATTTGTCATGAACAAGCCATTATTTTATTTAGCACCATCCAGATTCATCTGTGAGTTGCCTATAGTCTCTTTGACAAGTACTGAAAATTTCATGGAAAAATTCTGCACGGTTCCAGAGATATGCATGAAATTTACCCCCAAAAATAGCACTTTTTTCATCAATTTTGTGTGACATTGATATTTAACATTATCATTTAAAGTTGAATGTTAAAGAAATAACCTTGAAAGAAATAAACTGTTGCAAGCGAAATGCTGAGAATAAGTCCTTGATTTATTTGTGTCAAAACCTTAGCTATATCTCCTACTCTGCATCAATAGAATAATTATATTACTTGTTCAATAATACCAGGAACTAATGGACAGAATTTCTTTGTTTCAGGCTTCTGCACACTAATGAAGATACCTCCAACTGTTGTCGCAAGCGTTATGCTCTAGCACATTATAGTATATATGCACTGATAATTTCTAGCAATGACTGAACCGAGACCAATAGAAATGAAACTGATATATAACCATACCTAAAATGATAACATTTCACAGAAAAGACCACTTTTAAATTTCGATAGTTATGTCACACTTTGGCTTCATTATTTTTTAACTAGGCTATATGAACTGGAGATTAATTGTAAGCTTCAAATAATACTGTGAAATACAGAATTATTTTCATGGTGGCTTGTGTTTAAAGTAATTTTGTAAATCTTGAACGGAGTGTGTCAAAAGCAGACAGCTGTTGCCACCTTGCGCTTAGCTCAAGGTGCATGTCTGGGTCCAAGTACAGAAAGAATTTCTCTGAAATATAAAGAGGAGAGGATGGAATAGGCACAACACCTTCCCTGTGCCATCTTCAAGCGAGTGCAGGTGTCACCATGGTGGCTGGGAGTCCACTGAACTGTGGGTGGAGGAACTATTTTTCCAGACTTTTGACAAGTGGTCAGCCTGTTCCTGAGGCTGGACCTGCATAGGGCCTGGTACTTCAGTACTGTGGAAGAAAATGTTCTGTTTGATTTTAAAGTATTACTTCAACATTGGACACTTTATTTTCCTTCAGGGTATTACTTCAACATTGGACACTTTATTTTCCTTCAGGGTAAAGGGCAAAAGCTACTTGTTTTGATTGTTCTTTAAGTTATTTTATAAATAGAAAGCAAATTTATATTTGTTTCCCTTTTTGTAAGTAAATCTAAAAAAATGATCTAATCTGTGATTAAAACTGTGATCTGATCCAAATTTTAAGTTTTGTGATGAGTTGTACGGCTATTGGGATTATTAAGGCCAGGCTACCAACCACTGGTGAACTAGCAGAACAGCGCAGCTTGTCCAGGGACACTTCACATCCCTTTAACCATCTGTTTTCCCTCCTGCCCTCAGGTAGATGGTACCGTAACCTAAGTGCAAAACATGCAGATTCAGGGACAGCTTTTACCCAATCGCCATAAGACAGTTAAATACAAATCAGTGGAAAGAACTGTGCTATATAGAATGTATGACATAGAATACACTGTAGCATCTGGTAGCAACTTTATCCTTGTAGCATCTTCATATGTGCAATATCCCGTGTCCTTTATTTATTTATCGTACGTTGTGTATACACAGATACAAAGGCAGTTATCGATAAGGTTTCTTTTAACCCTATTTATCACTGTCACATACCTTGGACTGGTATTCTGTGTTTTTATCTATTCGTGCAGTGCATCAGTATTTTGTTCTGTGACAGCATCTGTAATGTTTTTTACTGAATAACAATAAAACTGAGTGTTGGGTATTTTCGCCTCCAAACATTCTTAAAACCTTGATAAGACAAACAGAGTCAAGAACCACCAGTGAGACAGAAAGTCAAATTTATCTCGCGCGGAGTGCAGTCAGGCTGTACACCAAAGCTACACTAAAGTCTGGCCTGCGCTCCTGCTCTTTTATTTAGGACTTCCCTACATACATGGGCGGTACAGCTCCTAAGGGGAGGAGTGATAGCGCGTGAGCTGTTGCCGCAGAACCGCTGATTGCACAATACATTCAGGACTTTCAGAACCTTTTTAATCTTGGGCTCGATTAAGACGTGTTTAAGACATCTAACGATTAATCACACTTCTTCTGACACAAGGACTAATGTATCATAATCACACTGTGGTTGGAACATTCAATTCTCTATTCTTTATCTCACTGCTCCGCTTATGGCTGCATTCTGCCTGGGTCATCTTCACATGTCCTGAAAAAGAGCTTAGGGTGCACAAAGAGATACCACAACTTGCAGAAGCACGTCATGTCACATATCTTAAGTAACCTTCACCCATCACATCAGTACAGTACACTTTATCAGAGCAGAGAGAACTACATTCTACCAGAGCAGAGAACACAAAACATGCATGATAAAATAAAACAGTGTATCTACAGAATAACTCCAACACTGAGTGTTGCTGAAAGGCAAGCAGGCTAACCAGTTATGTTGCTGTGCTACAATTCTTTGATATTGTGAACCTGATTAAAATCATCACGCTGAGTTTAGAGCGGATGTTGATTTTTTTTTTCTTAATTTTGGCAATTTTCAATCCTGTTCATTAGGCTAATCATATATTTCAGCTCAGTCCAAAAAAGTGAGAATGTAAAGCACATCTGTTGGGGCTGTTGTAAAACCTTCCGACATGATGTGTTCTGTGAACAACACGTACAATTCTCCCTCTGTCCCTCTTTGTTTTACAAGTGCACCAGTGACACCAACTCCCTCCCCATTAATAGTAATTTAACTTGTAGCATGCACACACAGTGGTGAGCCTGGTGGATCATACAAAGCAGCAGCGGCTAAACTCCATCATTACCGCCACACTGAGACCATGACAGTGTATGCTAGTCAGCAGCAGTCCGCTGAATTCCGAAGGACCAGAGATGCTAGTGCACAGTCAATTCGAGGCTTGCAAAACAAAATGCTGCAGCACTGTCAGTTCCACAGTAATGACGGTTAAAGGTCACAGTATTTTATTAAATTCAGGTACCTTTTATCTGGCAGTAGTACTCTTCATGTGAACTGCTTCCAATACTGACTGAATCCAGATGAACAACGGCACACGGCATTAGCTGAACGAAAGAAAAAAGTCACAAAGTCACAAATTGTCAAGAAAAAGTGGACGAATGAGCCTGGACTTCTCCCATCACCAAAAAGACTGCCAGTGTAGTCTTAATAAAAGACCAAAACAAAACCGAAACTAACAAAAGAAAAACAAAGCAAACGGCGAGCTTGACGCCACCTTCAGCTGTGTTTTCTTGACAACGTGTGCGCGCACATGCACATCACAGCCAGAGACATTGAGAGGCTGGAGAGAGAGAGTGAGAGAGGCTGGAGATTGGGTGAAGTTGGATGACAATCAAATGGAGCGCTGATGGTATGGGAACTACGCAAACGATGAGGAACAGAAAGCAAAACGGAATATGGACAAATTGAGGTTTTCAGGATTCGTTCATATTTTTCAACAGTTTGAAAATTCTGACGAAACGCCAGCTCCAGAAACGAAGCTGGACGACAGTTAAACAATGTCTCCGATAGTCAACGTAAGTCCAGATTTCTTGTTTTGTATTGGCTTCAGTGTCCTTCGTTAGTGCAGTGTGACCGACGCTTAAGTGCATAAAAATGCAGAGAGAAAGATATATTCACAGAAAAAAAAATGGTGATACGTTTCTATTCTCAAGGGTTGGTGCCATATTTTGTTCTTAAGGTTTCCTATTTTATAATTCAAATGACAACTCTGAAGAAACTCTGCATCTAAAGTCACCTTCTTTTAAGACGGGACATAAGAATAATTTTTACACACTTGTATTTAAGGACAAGCCTGCCTCTGTTCTCATTATGCTGTGGAAGTATTGTTCATTTGTTTTGCTGGGAGGCTCAATATAGCCTTTGAATTCCGATGAGTGCCCCTTAATGAGCTGGCTAGCCTTATCATTTGTCCTTTTGGCTTCAATTTGAAGGTGCACTTTGAAGTCCCTGAACCATTCGTAGGACATTTGAGCTGCTGTTGCTTGCAATTATAAACGTTTCCTTAATTTTCCCAGGATTTTGTTACATTAAGAGAATAGTTGGAGTGTGTTTGCGGTTGTTAATTGAAAGGTAAATGCAATGGGTGTTGACTAAGTTGGCAATAACAAACAGTGCGGTTACTGTCATGAATTAATTTATTGTGTTTTAAAGATGTTACCCTTTTACGTTTGCAAAGCTTTTGTTATGCGCTGCATTGCTCAGCACATCTTACAGCATGTGTTTTGTTCTGTAAAGCCCTTGTCAAACTGACAAACACGGTGTGGCCGCTCTGTGTGTGTGTGTGTGTGTGTGTGTGTGTGTGTTGAGGTGAGGGGATGGTTGTGTACATCCATTCCCCGTCTTCCTCCTCTTAGTGTTCACCTCGACCTCTGTACCCACTCAGTGTTGCTCATTTCCCACAACCATGACCTCTGACACAAACACAGTTGCTCACCCAGTCAGATTCTTGCACGTACCGGCGAAATACACAATTTACCATCTGAAAGAGGCAGAGGGAGAAACTCCAAAAAGACTTCCACTTGACCAAAAAAAGTAAAACCTTCAAACCTCTCACACTTTTAGGAGGAATTTTGTGACACTTGGTACAAGTCCTTGTTATAGGTACACATATTATCATATTGTTCCTGTTGGGTCCATTTTACCGGAGTTATGGCCCTTGAATAACAAATTTAGACTCCGTCAGTTTCATGAGTTCGTGTCTGCATTCTGAAATCAACTATCACATCACTTGAAATGTTATCAAGCACTTGTGTCAAAGCAGCATTTGCCAGCAGGGATATTGTGCTGTCAGAGCACTCTTGTTTCACATTTTGTTACGTTACAGCCTTATTCCAAAATGGAGTAAATTCTTTTTTTTTTTCTATCAAAATTCTACTCACAACACCCCATAATGACAACATGAAAAAGTTTTTTTTTTGTTGGGTTTGTGATTTTTTTTTTTTTTAAATTTATTAAAAATAAAAAAAACGAAGAAATCACATGTGCATAAATATTTACAGCCTTTACCTAATACTTTGTTGATGCACCTTTGGTAGCAATTACAGCGTCAAGTCTTCTTGGACATGCCACAAGCTTGGCACACCTATCTTTGGGCACTTTTGTCCATTGCTCTTTGCAGCACCTCAAACTCCATCAAGTTGGATGGGGAGCATCAGTGCACAGCCATTTTCAGATCTCTCCAGAGATGTTCAATTGGATTCAGGTCTGGGCTCTGGTTGGGCCACTCAAGGTCATTCACAGAGTTGCCTGAAGCCACTCCTTTGATATCTTGGCTGTGTGTTTAGGGTCAGTGAGAGCTCTGCAGGTTTTCATCCAGGATGTCTCTGTACATTGCTGCATTCATCTTTCCCTCAATCCTGACTAGTCTCCCAGTTCCTGCTGGTGACATACATCCCCACAGCATGATGCTGCCACCACCATGCTTCACTGTAGGGATGGTGCCTGGTTTCCACCGAACATGACGCCTGGCACTCACGCCAAAGAGATCAATCTTTGTCTCCTCAGACCAGAGAATTTTGTTTCTCGTGGTCCGAACGTCCTTCAGGTGCCTTTTAGCAAACTCCAGGCAGGCTGGCTTGTGTCTTTTACTAAGGAGTGGCTTCCGTCTGGCCACTCTACCATACAGGACTGATTGGTGAATTGCTGCAGAGATGGTTGTCCTTCTGGAAGGTTCTCCTCTCTGCACAGAGGAATGCTGGAGCTCTGACAGAGTGACCATCGAGTTCTTGGTCACCTCCCTGACTAAGGCCCTTTTTTCCAGTCACTCAGATTAGACGGCCAGCCAGCTGTAGGAAGAATCCTGGTGGATCTGAACTTCTGCCTTTTACAGATGATAGAGATCACTGTGCTCTTTGGGAACTTCAAAGCAGCAGAAATGTTTCTGTACCCTTCCACAGATTTGTGCCTCCATACAATCCTGTCTCAGAAGTCTACAGACAATTCCTTTGACTTCATGCTTGTTTTGTGCTCTGACATGCACTGTCAACTGTGGGACCTTATACTATATGTAGACAGGTGTGTGTCTTTCCAAATGTCCAATCAACTGAATTTACCCCAGGTGGACTCTAATTAAGCTGTAGAAACATCTCAAGGACGATCAGTGGTAACAGGATGCACCTGAGCTCAATTTTGAGCTTCATGGCAAAGACTGTGAATACATTATGTACATGTGATTTCTTCTTTTTAAAATTTTTTATAAATTTGCAAAAATCTAAAGAGAAAAGTTATTCATAATCTCATGGGTTGTTGTTTGTAGAATGTTTAAGGGAAAAAAATGATTTTCATCCATTTTGGAATAAGGCTGTAAAACATAAAAAATGTGGAAAAGGTGAAGTGTGCGCGCTCTCTCTCTCTTCATATATATATATATATATATATATATATATGCTTTTTTTTAACTTAAACTCTAGAAAATATAGTGCTCAATATTAAACACTGCAGGCAAACCTCTTGTGTGAGTTCAGAGGGAATTTTCTCTTTCTTTTCCCTGTTTGGGTTAATTGGGGAGGTTAAATTATTTGGAAGGGTACTGTGTGTATGTTGGGTCATTTGGAGTTGTCATAATCTAAAGTGCCATCCACAGTACACTTTGATTGGTATTACTCCAGCTCTCTGTCTTTGTTTCTTTGCTTCGTCGTTTTTGTGTCTGTTTCTGTTTTTTCTTCTTCTTTTTCAGTCATTTTTAGCTTTATTTTCCCCACAATTAGGGAAATCTTGCCTGTCCAAGGCTACTTAGCAATCAGGGTGTTTATTGCCGCTGTGTGTGTGTGTCTATTACTGCTCATTGTTATTTGGTTTCAATTAAAACGGCAGCAAACAGTTACATTCACAGTCGGTCCTACCCATCCAAAATGGAAATTTAACAAAGGAGGTTGTTTTCATGTCAGTGTTAATGGTGACAAGTGTAGGTGGAATTTTTGTTGCTTTCAAGTCAGTTTACTGTGAGGCGGCACATCATAGTTTGATGTGTAACACAACATCTCATTTCTTGGTTATTACTTCACCTCCACAATACAATTGTTCTTCTCACCTTTGAGTCATTGACCTTTGAATCATTTTGCACAAACCCCTATCAAGTTACAAATGTTCTTTCAGAAGTGTTGTCATTTGGAATACACCAGTGATGATGTTTGTGAGTCTGAACATCTGCCGCAACGGTAAAATCACAAGAGATGTGTTAAACGTACGGAAACTGGAGCTGTATAGCAAATTCTGTGTGCCCAAACACACAGCAGTGTCAAAGCATCATAAATAGTATATTTAACCCTCTGGGGCCGACGCTGTCATATACGACAGCTTAGACCAAGCTTTACTAAATTCTAAATAACTTTTGAATGATATGAGATAGAAACTTAGTTTTTTTGCTGAAAAGTTAACTCCGCGGACTTTCAAGCCAGCCATCGGCCATCTTTGTACTCCTCATAGAAGCTGTGTGATGACGTGCGCAATGTGAGCGTCCAGTCGGAATTGGTTCACCGTCACATGGTTTTCCAAAATCCAATCGTAGGGCAGATTTACCTCAAATGAAAAGCCAAAGATCGTTTTCAGGAGTGATATGTTACTTGTTGGCCCGTTTGAATAGCCCCCTGGGTGCTCCAATGAGTACATACTATGCGCCCTGCGCCATTACGCACAGCGATCAGTGAAAG